>NC_139041.1:1200000-1800000 GCF_964662115.1 Mustela nivalis
AGGGTCTGCAGATCAGGCCGGTCATCCCCTCGTCTGTGGCTAAACCTAATTTGGTTTTCTGACTTCTTTCCCCAAGCAACCTCCAAGATGGGGCCACTGGAGCCACACTACAACATGCTGTCTGCACTCCTGAATGAAACTCGGCCCATCCCAGTTGCCCAAACCCTTCAGATAAGGAGAAATATGCAAGGCCCCTGATCTCACCCCAATGTCTAGGTCACACTGGACAAAAACAGGCAGTCTGACACACGATAGGCACCTTCCTCCAGACAAACACCAAGGTGAACGGCCCTAGAGTCAGAAGCTTAAACCTGACATATCCATTGAGCCGAATCATAACCTTAGCTTTGATTTTCAGACATCTGCCCACAGAGGTCTCTTCTGGAATACCAACATATGGTCTAATATGTGGGCCCTGATCCACAAAACAGCAAACATCCTGTCCCCAGAGGAAACCTTGCTCTTGGGAGCTGTGTCAAAATCTCTAGACAAAAAAATCCTGCATGGCCTCTGAGATGCAGCCACATTCTAAGGTGTCACTGACAGCAAACTAGCATTGTGACCCCTTTGCATGAACTCCATGTCAATGCAGCCCCCTGAATACTTTGCCCCAAAGCCACGAAACAGAAAATGCCATGTTCCTAGGCTGCAACGGTCATGCGAGGGGGTTGTTCCAGAAATCTATGTGTAAGTCTCAGCTATAATATCTTTTTAGAATTCAGTCCTCACACTCCTGGCACCAAAGTTTTAGAGATTTGTAGTTCTGGAGACACAAGACAGCATTTTGCCTGCCCACCAGAGAGAAGAAGTGCCCTGTGGGAGTGCCCAGAAATCCCACATGAGGATCCACCTGCACCGTCCTTGGGGGCACCCAATATCATAGCACGCCCTGTGCACTAAAGCTCTCTCTGACACAGCAAGAGCTTGGACCTCCTGACAGACACCAAGAGAGAGAGAGAGAGAGAGCGACACATCCATCACATGGGCCTTGAGGCTGCCATCTCTATACAACCTGGGTATTCAGGCATCTATCCCCAGACCTTAGCTCAGTTCCTGCCTCAGGGGAACCTAATGCCCAAAAGAGTAATACACCTTCCCCATGGCAGGAAACCTTGCTGACATTTTTGGGACATATCAAACCCTCGAGGGAGAACCAGCTGCACCCAGTGAGCATGCCACTCTAGAGGTTAATGTGGGCACAGACACACATTATGACCCTCAGCCTGGGCCCTTTTTCCAACAAGCCCCCTCAGGAGCTGAACCAGGAGCCCGCATAATGGACCGACCATGCTCCAAGGCCCAAATCAAATGGTCAGTGGGGCTTTCCAGGAGCCCTGACCCAAAGACTCTCTCTGGAATCCCTGTTTGGGGGGACCACTGAGACAGAAAATGGGACTGTTCTGTTTCCGCAGAATGACACCAAATTATGAGGAGCCAGGCAAAATGCCCAGAGGATGAATCTTCCATAGGCCCATTAGTCCTTCCCTACATGAAGCTGCCATAACAGACTCACAATCCAGAGAGAAAGTACTGAGTTGCCGCTTCCCACTCACCATAATTTCAGATCCCGAATAGCTGCCATCAGGGTCTGCAGAGACATCCCAGCATCCGTATGGCCATGAACCTCATGGGAGTTGTGTTTTCAGTCTTCTCCCCAAAACCCTGCCCACAGGACCTCC
The DNA here is from genome assembly GCF_964662115.1 of Mustela nivalis. Classification (NCBI taxonomy): domain Eukaryota; kingdom Metazoa; phylum Chordata; class Mammalia; order Carnivora; family Mustelidae; genus Mustela; species Mustela nivalis. The sequence goes on from NC_139041.1 coordinate 1,201,680, forward strand.
AAGATGGGGCCAAGGAGCCACACTGCCACATGGTGCTGGCCCTCCAAATGAAACCTGGACTGTCCCGGTTGGCCAAACCTCCAGATTAGGAGAAATATGCAAGGGCCCTAAACCTACCCAAATTTCTAGGCTTCTCTAGGCATATGTAGCACATGGAGCTTGACACTGCCAATTCTACACAATCAGGGTATTCAGGCATCTATAATGAGACTTCAGCAAGGCCCGTAAACCAACCCCAATTTCTAGGCCGTGCTAGGAATTTCCAGCACATGGAACTTGAGGCTGTCATCTCTACCAAATCTGGGTATTCAGGCATCTATCTCCAGACCTTAGCTCAAATCACTGCCTAAGTGTGAACCTGATGCACAATAGAGTACTCCTCCTTCCCCATGGCAGGAAACCTTGCTGACATTTGTTGGAAATTTCAAACCCTCAAAGGGGGCGCCAGCTGCACAGCCCATCAGAACACACGCTATCAAGTGGGATCCCTGGGCACAGAATCGCAAAGTAACCCTCAGTCTGTGCCCATTTTTCATAAACCCCTTTAGTAGCTGGACCAGGATCCCACATACAATGTCTGAAACAATAAGCACCTACTTCCAGGCAGATAACAAGGTAAATGGATCTAGAGTCAGAAGCTTGAAACTGACATGTCCCTCCAGCCATATCGGAACTCTCGCTTCAATTTTCAAGCATGTTCCCACAGAGGCCTTCTGGAATATCAACATATGGTCCAAGATGTAGGCCCTGAGCCACAAAACAGCAGTTCCTCCTGTCCCCGGAATGAAACCTTGCACCTGGGAGCTGTGTCAAACCCTTAGGTTAGGGAATCTCCCAGGGACCCTGATCCAATGCCACATTCGAAGGAGTCCCAGACAACAAACCAGCATTGCGACCTGTCATCATGAGACTCCGTTTCAACTCAGCCAATTGGATACTTCTCCCTAGAGCCGCCAGATAGAAAATGCTATGTTTCTAGGCTGCTATGGTAACGTGAGGGGGGGTGTTCCAGACACCCATGCATAAAGCTCAGCTATGAAATCTTTGCATATTAGGGAGTCTGGAGCCTTCCACACGGACTCCTGCTGTACTGCAGAAGAAAATCCTGCTGTTTTGAGCAGCTCACAAATCCTCTGAAATCCTCCATGGCATCATAAGGGCGACTTCCAATTGTTGGACATCATGGTCACCCACTGCAGCCGTAGCCAACGTGGACACTCCTGCATAGTCAGGTGCTGGAGATGTTGAATCAGCCACTCCACATTGGAAATGCTTGCCCTTGGACTTGAGCCTTAACTTAGCTTGTGTTTTCAGGCTTCCATCCTCACAGTCCTGGCGCCATGACTTCTATACTGGGCATTCTGGAACCACAAGGCAGCATTCTGCCTGCCCACTAGAGAGGAAGGGCCCCATGGAACTGACCAGAAACCCCAAATTAGGATCAACCTGCACCAAGCTCAAAGGCACCCATATTATCGCGCTCTGTGCCCTAATGCTCCCTCTGACACAACATGAGCCTGTTCCTCCTGACAGCCACCCAGTGAGCGGGAAGCATATCCAGCACATGATCCTGGGGCTGCCATGTCTACCAAATCTGGGTATTCAGGCGTCTCACCTCAGACCTTAGTTCAAATCCCTGCCTATGTAGGAACCTGATGTCCAAAAGAGTACTCCTCCTTCCCCATGTCAGGAAAACTTGCTGATATTTGTTGGAAATTTCAAACCTACAGAGGGGAGCCATCACTACTGTCCATGAGAGCACGATCATGCCCACCCAAGGGGGGACCCTGGGCACAAACACACCTTCTGACTCTCAGCCTGGGCCATTTTCCAACAGGTGCTCTCTGAAGCTGGACCAGGAGCCAGCATACTAAACTTACCATGCTCATAGGCCAAATCCAAACACTCGTGGGGATTCCCAGGCACCTGGACCCTAAGCATGTCTCTGCAATCCCTGTTTTGTGTGGACCACTGAGATTGAAAAAAAAAAAAAAAAAAAAACAGGACTCTTCCATTTTGGCAGAATGGCACTCAACTATGGGGTGCCAGGCATAATGCCCAGAGAGGGAGAAACTTCCGTGGGCCCATTAGGCCATCCCTACATGAAGCAGCAATCAAAGACACACAATCCAGAGAGAAAAGTCTGAGCTGCTGCCTCCCACTCACCCTAGATCTCCAGGATCTGCCTTCAGGGTCTGCAGATCAGGCCGGTCATCCCCTCGTCTGTGGCTAAACCTAATTTGGTTTTCTGACTTCTGTCCCCAAGCAACCTCCAAGATGGGGCCACTGGAGCCACACTACAAAATGCTGTCTGCACTCCTGAATGAAACTCGGCCCATCCCAGTTGCCCAAACCCTTCAGATAAGGAGAAATATGCAAGGCCCCTGATCTCACCCCAATGTCTAGGTCACACTGGACAAAGACAGGCAGTCTGACACACGATAGGCACCTTCCTCCAGACAAACACCAAGGTGAACGGCCCTAGAGTCAGAAGATTGAACCTGACATATCCCTTGAGCCGAATCATAACCTTAGCTTTGATTTTCAAACATCTGCCCACAGAGGTCTCTTCTGGAATACCAACATATGGTCTAATATGTGGGCCCTGATCCACAAAACAGCAAACTTCCTGTCCCCAGAGGAAACCTTGCTCTTGGGAGCTGTGTCAAAATCTCCAGACAAAAAAATCATGCATGGCCCCTGAGATGCAGCCACGTTCTAAGGTGTCACTGACAGCAAACTAGCATTGTGACCCCTTTGCATGAACTCCATGTCAATGCAGCCCCCTGAATACTTTGCCCCAAAGCCACTAAACAGAAAATGCCATGTTCCTAGGCTGCAACAGTCATGCGAGGGGGTTGTTCCAGAAATCTATGTGTAAGTCTCAGCTATAATATCTTTTTAGAATTCAGTCCTCACACTCCTGGCACCAAAGTTTTAGAGATTTGTAGTTCTGGAGACACAAGACAGCATTTTGCCTGCCCACCAGAGAGAAGAAGTGCGCTGTGGGAGTGCCCAGAAATCCCACATGAGGATCCACCTGCACCGTCCTTGGGGGCACCCAATATCATAGAACGCCCTGTGCACTAAAGCTCTCTCTGACACAGCAAGAGCTTGGACCTCCTGACAGACACCAAGAGAGAGAGAGAGAGAGAGCGACACATCCATCACATGGGCCTTGAGGCTGCCATCTCTATACAACCTGGGTATTCAGGCATCTATCCCCAGACCTTAGCTCAGTTCCTGCCTCAGGGGAACCTAATGCCCAAAAGAGTAATACACCTTCCCCATGGCAGGAAACCTTGCTGACATTTTTGGGACATATCAAACCCTCGAGGGAGAACCAGCTGCACCCAGTGAGCATGCCACTCTAGAGGTTAATGTGGGCACAGACACACATTATGACCCTCAGCCTGGGCCCTTTTTCCAACAAGCCCCCTCAGGAGCTGAACCAGGAGCCCGCATAATGAACCGACCATGCTCCAAGGCCCAAATCAAATGGTCAGTGGGGCTTTCCAGGAGCCCTGACCCAAAGACTCTCTCTGGAATCCCTGTTTGGGGGGACCACTGAGACAGAAAATGGGACTGTTCTGTTTCCGCAGAATGACACCAAATTATGAGGAGCCAGGCAAAATGCCCAGAGGATGAATCTTCCATAGGCCCATTAGTCCTTCCCTACATGAAGCTGTCATAACAGACTCACAATCCAGAGAGAAAGTACTGAGTTACCGCTTCCCACTCACCATAATTTCAGATCCCGAATAGCTGCCATCAGGGTCTGCAGAGACATCCCAGCATCCGTATGGCCATGAACCTCATGGGAGTTGTGTTTTCAGTCTTCTCGCCAAAACCCTGCCCACAGGACCTCCAAGATGGGGCCAAGGAGCCACACTGCCACATGGTGCTGGCCCTCCAAATGAAACCTGGACTGTCCCGGTTGGCCAAACCTCCAGATTAGGAGAAATATGCAAGGGCCCTAAACCTACCCAAATTTCTAGGCTTCTCTAGGCATATGTAGCACATGGAGCTTGACACTGCCAATTCTACACAATCAGGGTATTCAGGCATCTATAATGAGACTTCAGCAAGGCCCCTAAACCAACCCCAATTTCTAGGCCGTGCTAGGAATCTCCAGCACATGGAACTTGAGGCTGTCATCTCTACCAAATCTGGGTATTCAGGCATCTATCTCCAGACCTTAGCTCAAATCACTGCCTAAGTGTGAACCTGATGCACAATAGAGTACTCCTCCTTCCCCATGGCAGGAAACCTTGCTGACATTTGTTGGAAATTTCAAACCCTCAAAGGGGGCGCCAGCTGCACAGCCCATCAGAACACACGCTATCAAGTGGGATCCCTGGGCACAGAATCGCAAAGTAACCCTCAGTCTGTGCCCATTTTTCATAAACCCCTTTAGTAGCTGGACCAGGATCCCACATACAATGTCTGAAACAATAAGCACCTACTTCCAGGCAGATAACAAGGTAAATGGATCTAGAGTCAGAAGCTTGAAACTGACATGTCCCTCCAGCCATATCGGAACTCTCGCTTCAATTTTCAAGCATGTTCCCACAGAGGCCTTCTGGAATATCAACATATGGTCCAAGATGTAGGCCCTGAGCCACAAAACAGCAGTTCCTCCTGTCCCCGGAATGAAACCTTGCACCTGGGAGCTGTGTCAAACCCTTAGGTTAGGGAATCTCCCAGGGACCCTGATCCAATGCCACATTCGAAGGAGTCCCAGACAACAAACCAGCATTGCGACCTGTCATCATGAGACTCCGTTTCAACTCAGCCAATTGGATACTTCTCCCTAGAGCCGCCAGATAGAAAATGCTATGTTTCTAGGCTGCTATGGTAACGTGAGGGGGGGTGTTCCAGACACCCATGCATAAAGCTCAGCTATGAAATCTTTGCATATTAGGGAGTCTGGAGCCTTCCACACGGACTCCTGCTGTACTGCAGAAGAAAATCCTGCTGTTTTGAGCAGCTCACAAATCCTCTGAAATCCTCCATGGCATCATAAGGGCGACTTCCAATTGTTGGACATCATGGTCACCCACTGCAGCCGTAGCCAACGTGGACACTCCTGCATAGTCAGGTGCTGGAGATGTTGAATCAGCCACTCCACATTGGAAATGCTTGCCCTTGGACTTGAGCCTTAACTTAGCTTGTGTTTTCAGGCTTCCATCCTCACAGTCCTGGCGCCATGACTTCTATACTGGGCATTCTGGAACCACAAGGCAGCATTCTGCCTGCCCACTAGAGAGGAAGTGCCCCATGGAACTGACCAGAAACCCCAAATTAGGATCAACCTGCACCAAGCTCAAAGGCACCCATATTATCGCGCTCTGTGCCCTAATGCTCCCTCTGACACAACATGAGCCTGTTCCTCCTGACAGCCACCCAGTGAGCGGGAAGCATATCCAGCACATGAAACCTGGGGCTGCCATGTCTACCAAATCTGGGTATTCAGGCGTCTCACCTCAGACCTTAGTTCAAATCCCTGCCTATGTAGGAACCTGATGTCCAAAAGAGTACTCCTCCTTCCCCATGTCAGGAAAACTTGCTGATATTTGTTGGAAATTTCAAACCTACAGAGGGGAGCCATCACTACTGTCCATGAGAGCACGATCATGCCCACACAAGGGGGGACCCTGGGCACAAACACACCTTCTGACTCTCAGCCTGGGCCATTTTCCAACAGGAGCTCTCAGAAGCTGGACCAGGAGCCAGCATACTAAGCTTACCATGCCCATAGGCCAAATCCAAACACTCGTGGGGATTCCCAGGCGCCTGGACCCTAAGCATGTCTCTGCAATCCCTGTTTTGTGTGGACCACTGAGATTGAAAAAAAAAAAAAAAAAAACAGGACTCTTCCATTTTGGCAGAATGGCACTCAACTATGGGGTGCCAGGCATAATGCCCAGAGAGGGAGAAACTTCCGTGGGCCCATTAGGCCATCCCTACATGAAGCAGCAATCAAAGACACACAATCCAGAGAGAAAAGTCTGAGCTGCTGCCTCCCACTCACCCTAGATCTCCAGGATCTGCCATCAGGGTCTGCAGATCAGGCCGGTCATCCCCTCGTCTGTGGCTAAACCTAATTTGGTTTTCTGACTTCTGTCCCCAAGCAACCTCCAAGATGGGGCCACTGGAGCCACACTACAACATGCTGTCTGCACTCCTGAATGAAACTCGGCCCATCCCAGTTGCCCAAACCCTTCAGATAAGGAGAAATATGCAAGGCCCCTGATCTCACCCCAATGTCTAGGTCACACTGGACAAAAACAGGCAGTCTGACACACGATAGGCACCTTCCTCCAGACAAACACCAAGGTGAACGGTCCTAGAGTCAGAAGCTTGAACCTGACATATCCCTTGAGCCGAATCATAACCTTAGCTTTGATTTTCAGACATCTGCCCACAGAGGTCTCTTCTGGAATACCAACATATGGTCTAATATGTGGGCCCTGATCCACAAAACAGCAAACTTCCTGTCCCCAGAGGAAACCTTGCTCTTGGGAGCTGTGTCAAAATCTCCAGACAAAAAAATCCTGCATGGCCCCTGAGATGCAGCCACGTTCTAAGGTGTCACTGACAACAAACTAGCATTGTGACCCCTTTGCATGAACTCCATGTCAATGCAGCCCCCTGAATACTTTGCCCCAAAGCCACAAAACAGAAAATGCCATGTTCCTAGGCTGCAACGGTCATGCGAGGGGGTTGTTCCAGAAATCTATGTGTAAGTCTCAGCTATAATATCTTTTTAGAATTCAGTCCTCACACTCCTGGCACCAAAGTTTTAGAGATTTGTAGTTCTGGAGACACAAGACAGCATTTTGCCTGCCCACCAGAGAGAAGAAGTGCCCTGTGGGAGTGCCCAGAAATCCCACATGAGGATCCACCTGCACCGTCCTTGGGGGCACCCAATATCATAGCACGCCCTGTGCACTAAAGCTCTCTCTGACACAGCAAGAGCTTGGACCTCCTGACAGACACCAAGAGAGAGAGAGAGAGAGAGAGAGAGCGACACATCCATCACATGGGCCTTGAGGCTGCCATCTCTATACAACCTGGGTATTCAGGCATCTATCCCCAGACCTTAGCTCAGTTCCTGCCTCAGGGGAACCTAATGCCCAAAAGAGTAATACACCTTCCCCATGGCAGGAAACCTTGCTGACATTTTTGGGACATATCAAACCCTCGAGGGAGAACCAGCTGCACCCAGTGAGCATGCCACTCTAGAGGTTAATGTGGGCACAGACACACATTATGACCCTCAGCCTGGGCCCTTTTTCCAACAAGCCCCCTCAGGAGCTGAACCAGGAGCCCGCATAATGAACCGACCATGCTCCAAGGCCCAAATCAAATGGTCAGTGGGGCTTTCCAGGAGCCCTGACCCAAAGACTCTCTCTGGAATCCCTGTTTGGGGGGACCACTGAGACAGAAAATGGGACTGTTCTGTTCCCGCAGAATGACACCAAATTATGAGGAGCCAGGCAAAATGCCCAGAGGATGAATCTTCCATAGGCCCATTAGTCCTTCCCTACATGAAGCTGCCATAACAGACTCACAATCCAGAGAGAAAGTACTGAGTTACCGCTTCCCACTCACCATAATTTCAGATCCCGAATAGCTGCCATCAGGGTCTGCAGAGACATCCCAGCATCCGTATGGCCATGAACCTCATGGGAGTTGTGTTTTCAGTCTTCTCCCCAAAACCCTGCCCACAGGACCTCCAAGATGGGGCCAAGGAGCCACACTGCCACATGGTGCTGGCCCTCCAAATGAAACCTGGACTGTCCCGGTTGGCCAAACCTCCAGATTAGGAGAAATATGCAAGGGCCCTAAACCTACCCAAATTTCTAGGCTTCTCTAGGCATATGTAGCACATGGAGCTTGACACTGCCAATTCTACACAATCAGGGTATTCAGGCATCTATAATGAGACTTCAGCAAGGCCCCTAAACCAACCCCAATTTCTAGGCCGTGCTAGGAATCTCCAGCACATGGAACTTGAGGCTGTCATCTCTACCAAATCTGGGTATTCAGGCATCTATCTCCAGACCTTAGCTCAAATCACTGCCTAAGTGTGAACCTGATGCACAATAGAGTACTCCTCCTTCCCCATGGCAGGAAACCTTGCTGACATTTGTTGGAAATTTCAAACCCTCAAAGGGGGCGCCAGCTGCACAGCCCATCAGAACACACGCTATCAAGTGGGATCCCTGGGCACAGAATCGCAAAGTAACCCTCAGTCTGTGCCCATTTTTCATAAACCCCTTTAGTAGCTGGACCAGGATCCTACATACAATGTCTGAAACAATAAGCACCTACTTCCAGGCAGATAACAAGGTAAATGGATCTAGAGTCAGAAGTTTGAAACTCACATGTCCCTCCAGCCATATCGGAACTCTCGCTTCAATTTTCAAGCATGTTCCCACAGAGGCCTTCTGGAATATCAACATATGGTCCAAGATGTAGGCCCTGAGCCACAAAACAGCAGTTCCTCCTGTCCCCGGAATGAAACCTTGCACCTGGGAGCTGTGTCAAACCCTTAGGTTAGGGAATCTCCCAGGGACCCTGATCCAATGCCACATTCGAAGGAGTCCCAGACAACAAACCAGCATTGCGACCTGTCATCATGAGACTCCGTTTCAACTCAGCCAATTTGATACTTCTCCCTAGAGCCGCCAGATAGAAAATGCTATGTTTCTAGGCTGCTATGGTAACGTGAGGGGGGGTGTTCCAGACACCCATGCATAAGGCTCAGCTATGAAATCTTTGCATATTAGGGAGTCTGGAGCCTTCCACACGGACTCCTGCTGTACTGCAGAAGAAAATCCTGCTGTTTTGAGCAGCTCACAAATCCTCTGAAATCCTCCATGGCATCATAAGGGCGACTTCCAATTGTTGGACATCATGGTCACCCACTGCAGCCGTAGCCAACGTGGACACTCCTGCATAGTCAGGTGCTGGAGATGTTGAATCAGCCACTCCACATTGGAAATGCTTGCCCTTGGACTTGAGCCTTAACTTAGCTTGTGTTTTCAGGCTTCCATCCTCACAGTCCTGGCGCCATGACTTCTATACTGGGCATTCTGGAACCACAAGGCAGCATTCTGCCTGCCCACTAGAGAGGAAGGGCCCCATGGAACTGACCAGAAACCCCAAATTAGGATCAACCTGCACCAAGCTCAAAGGCACCCATATTATCGCGCTCTGTGCCCTAATGCTCCCTCTGACACAACATGAGCCTGTTCCTCCTGACAGCCACCCAGTGAGCGGGAAGCATATCCAGCACATGAAACCTGGGGCTGCCATGTCTACCAAATCTGGGTATTCAGGCGTCTCACCTCAGACCTTAGTTCAAATCCCTTCCTATGTAGGAACCTTATGTCCAAAAGAGTACTCCTCCTTCCCCATGTCAGGAAAACTTGCTGATATTTGTTGGAAATTTCAAACCTACAGAGGGGAGCCATCACTACTGTCCATGAGAGCACGATCATGCCCACACAAGGGGGGACCTTGGGCACAAACACACCTTCTGACTCTCAGCCTGGGCCATTTTCCAACAGGAGCTCTCAGAAGCTGGACCAGGAGCCAGCATACTAAGCTTACCATGCCCATAGGCCAAATCCAAACACTCGTGGGGATTCCCAGGCGCCTGGACCCTAAGCATGTCTCTGCAATCCCTGTTTTGTGTGGACCACTGAGATTGAAAAAAAAAAAAAAAAAAACAGGACTCTTCCATTTTGGCAGAATGGCACTCAACTATGGGGTGCCAGGCATAATGCCCAGAGAGGGAGAAACTTCCGTGGGCCCATTAGGCCATCCCTACATGAAGCAGCAATCAAAGACACACAATCCAGAGAGAAAAGTCTGAGCTGCTGCCTCCCACTCACCCTAGATCTCCAGGATCTGCCATCAGGGTCTGCAGATCAGGCCGGTCATCCCCTCGTCTGTGGCTAAACCTAATTTGGTTTTCTGACTTCTGTCCCCAAGCAACCTCCAAGATGGGGCCACTGGAGCCACACTACAACATGCTGTCTGCACTCCTGAATGAAACTCGGCCCATCCCAGTTGCCCAAACCCTTCAGATAAGGAGAAATATGCAAGGCCCCTGATCTCACCCCAATGTCTAGGTCACACTGGACAAAAACAGGCAGTCTGACACACGATAGGCACCTTCCTCCAGACAAACACCAAGGTGAACGGTCCTAGAGTCAGAAGCTTGAACCTGACATATCCCTTGAGCCGAATCATAACCTTAGCTTTGATTTTCAGACATCTGCCCACAGAGGTCTCTTCTGGAATACCAACATATGGTCTAATATGTGGGCCCTGATCCACAAAACAGCAAACTTCCTGTCCCCAGAGGAAACCTTGCTCTTGGGAGCTGTGTCAAAATCTCCAGACAAAAAAATCCTGCATGGCCCCTGAGATGCAGCCACGTTCTAAGGTGTCACTGACAACAAACTAGCATTGTGACCCCTTTGCATGAACTCCATGTCAATGCAGCCCCCTGAATACTTTGCCCCAAAGCCACAAAACAGAAAATGCCATGTTCCTAGGCTGCAACGGTCATGCGAGGGGGTTGTTCCAGAAATCTATGTGTAAGTCTCAGCTATAATATCTTTTTAGAATTCAGTCCTCACACTCCTGGCACCAAAGTTTTAGAGATTTGTAGTTCTGGAGACACAAGACAGCATTTTGCCTGCCCACCAGAGAGAAGAAGTGCCCTGTGGGAGTGCCCAGAAATCCCACATGAGGATCCACCTGCACCGTCCTTGGGGGCACCCAATATCATAGCACGCCCTGTGCACTAAAGCTCTCTCTGACACAGCAAGAGCTTGGACCTCCTGACAGACACCAAGAGAGAGAGAGAGAGAGAGAGAGAGAGCGACACATCCATCACATGGGCCTTGAGGCTGCCATCTCTATACAACCTGGATATTCAGGCATCTATCCCCAGACCTTAGCTCAGTTCCTGCCTCAGGGGAACCTAATGCCCCAAAGAGTAATACACCTTCCCCATGGCAGGAAACCTTGCTGACATTTTTGGGACATATCAAACCCTCGAGGGAGAACCAGCTGCACCCAGTGAGCATGCCACTCTAGAGGTTAATGTGGGCACAGACACACATTATGACCCTCAGCCTGGGCCCTTTTTCCAACAAGCCCCCTCAGGAGCTGAACCAGGAGCCCGCATAATGAACCGACCATGCTCCAAGGCCCAAATCAAATGGTCAGAGGGGATTTCCAGGAGCCCTGACCCAAAGACTCTCTCTGGAATCCCTGTTTGGGGGGACCACTGAGACAGAAAATGGGACTGTTCTGTTCCCGCAGAATGACACCAAATTATGAGGAGCCAGGCAAAATGCCCAGAGGATGAATCTTCCATAGGCCCATTAGTCCTTCCCTACATGAAGCTGCCATAACAGACTCACAATCCAGAGAGAAAGTACTGAGTTACCGCTTCCCACTCACCATAATTTCAGATCCCGAATAGCTGCCATCAGGGTCTGCAGAGACATCCCAGCATCCGTATGGCCATGAACCTCATGGGAGTTGTGTTTTCAGTCTTCTCCCCAAAACCCTGCCCACAGGACCTCCAAGATGGGGCCAAGGAGCCACACTGCCACATGGTGCTGGCCCTCCAAATGAAACCTGGACTGTCCCGGTTGGCCAAACCTCCAGATTAGGAGAAATATGCAAGGGCCCTAAACCTACCCAAATTTCTAGGCTTCTCTAGGCATATGTAGCACATGGAGCTTGACACTGCCAATTCTACACAATCAGGGTATTCAGGCATCTATAATGAGACTTCAGCAAGGCCCCTAAACCAACCCCAATTTCTAGGCCGTGCTAGGAATCTCCAGCACATGGAACTTGAGGCTGTCATCTCTACCAAATCTGGGTATTCAGGCATCTATCTCCAGACCTTAGCTCAAATCACTGCCTAAGTGTGAACCTGATGCACAATAGAGTACTCCTCCTTCCCCATGGCAGGAAACCTTGCTGACATTTGTTGGAAATTTCAAACCCTCAAAGGGGGCGCCAGCTGCACAGCCCATCAGAACACACGCTATCAAGTGGGATCCCTGGGCACAGAATCGCAAAGTAACCCTCAGTCTGTGCCCATTTTTCATAAACCCCTTTAGTAGCTGGACCAGGATCCCACATACAATGTCTGAAACAATAAGCACCTACTTCCAGGCAGATAACAAGGTAAATGGATCTAGAGTCAGAAGCTTGAAACTGACATGTCCCTCCAGCCATATCGGAACTCTCGCTTCAATTTTCAAGCATGTTCCCACAGAGGCCTTCTGGAATATCAACATATGGTCCAAGATGTAGGCCCTGAGCCACAAAACAGCAGTTCCTCCTGTCCCCGGAATGAAACCTTGCACCTGGGAGCTGTGTCAAACCCTTAGGTTAGGGAATCTCCCAGGGACCCTGATCCAATGCCACATTCGAAGGAGTCCCAGACAACAAACCAGCATTGCGACCTGTCATCATGAGACTCCGTTTCAACTCAGCCAATTGGATACTTCTCCCTAGAGCCGCCAGATAGAAAATGCTATGTTTCTAGGCTGCTATGGTAACGTGAGGGGGGGTGTTCCAGACACCCATGCATAAAGCTCAGCTATGAAATCTTTGCATATTAGGGAGTCTGGAGCCTTCCACACGGACTCCTGCTGTACTGCAGAAGAAAATCCTGCTGTTTTGAGCAGCTCACAAATCCTCTGAAATCCTCCATGGCATCATAAGGGCGACTTCCAATTGTTGGACATCATGGTCACCCACTGCAGCCGTAGCCAACGTGGACACTCCTGCATAGTCAGGTGCTGGAGATGTTGAATCAGCCACTCCACATTGGAAATGCTTGCCCTTGGACTTGAGCCTTAACTTAGCTTGTGTTTTCAGGCTTCCATCCTCACAGTCCTGGCGCCATGACTTCTATACTGGGCATTCTGGAACCACAAGGCAGCATTCTGCCTGCCCACTAGAGAGGAAGTGCCCCATGGAACTGACCAGAAACCCCAAATTAGGATCAACCTGCACCAAGCTCAAAGGCACCCATATTATCGCGCTCTGTGCCCTAATGCTCCCTCTGACACAACATGAGCCTGTTCCTCCTGACAGCCACCCAGTGAGCGGGAAGCATATCCAGCACATGAATCCTCGGGCTGCCATGTCTACCAAATCTGGGTATTCGGGCGTCTCACCTCAGACCTTAGTTCAAATCCCTGCCTATGTAGGAAAAGATGTCCAAAAGAGTACTCCTCCTTCCCCATGTCAGGAAAACTTGCTGATATTTGTTGGAAATTTCAAACCTACAGAGGGGAGCCATCACTACTGTCCATGAGAGCACGATCATGCCCACACAAGGGGGGACCCTGGGCACAAACACACCTTCTGACTCTCAGCCTGGGCCATTTTCCAACAGGAGCTCTCAGAAGCTGGACCAGGAGCCAGCATACTAAACTTACCATGCCCATAGGCCAAATCCAAACACTCGTGGGGATTCCCAGGCGCCTGGACCCTAAGCATGTCTCTGCAATCCCTGTTTTGTGTGGACCACTGAGATTGAAAAAAAAAAAAAAAAAAGGACTCTTCCATTTTGGCAGAATGGCACTCAACTATGGGGTGCCAGGCATAATGCCCAGAGAGGGAGAAACTTCCGTGGGCCCATTAGGCCATCCCTACATGAAGCAGCAATCAAAGACACACAATCCAGAGAGAAAAGTCTGAGCTGCTGCCTCCCACTCACCCTAGATCTCCAGGATCTGCCATCAGGGTCTGCAGATCAGGCCGGTCATCCCCTCGTCTGTGGCTAAACCTAATTTGGTTTTCTGACTTCTGTCCCCAAGCAACCTCCACGATGGGGCCAGTGGAGCCACACTACAACATGCTGTCTGCACTCCTGAATGAAACTCGGCCCATCCCAGTTGCCCAAACCCTTCAGATAAGGAGAAATATGCAAGGCCCCTGATCTCACCCCAATGTCTAGGTCACACTGGACAAAAACAGGCAGTCTGACACACGATAGGCACCTTCCTCCAGACAAACACCAAGGTGAACGGCCCTAGAGTCAGAAGCTTGAACCTGACATATCCCTTGAGCCGAATCATAACCTTAGCTTTGATTTTCAGACATCTGCCCACAGAGGTCTCTTCTGGAATACCAACATATGGTCTAATATGTGGGCCCTGATCCACAAAACAGCAAACTTCCTGTCCCCAGAGGAAACCTTGCTCTTGGGAGCTGTGTCAAAATCTCCAGACAAAAAAATCCTGCATGGCCCCTGAGATGCAGCCACGTTCTAAGGTGTCACTGACAACAAACTAGCATTGTGACCGCTTTGCATGAACTCCATGTCAATGCAGCCCCCTGAATACTTTGCCCCAAAGCCACAAAACAGAAAATGCCATGTTCCTAGGCTGCAACGGTCATGCGAGGGGGTTGTTCCAGAAATCTATGTGTAAGTCTCAGCTATAATATCTTTTTAGAATTCAGTCCTCACACTCCTGGCACCAAAGTTTTAGAGATTTGTAGTTCTGGAGACACAAGACAGCATTTTGCCTGCCCACCAGAGAGAAGAAGTGCCCTGTGGGAGTGCCAAGAAATCCCACATGAGGATCCACCTGCACCGTCCTTGGGGGCACCCAATATCATAGCACGCCCTGTGCACTAAAGCTCTCTCTGACACAGCAAGAGCTTGGACCTCCTGACAGACACCAAGAGAGAGAGAGAGAGAGAGAGAGAGCGACACATCCATCACATGGGCCTTGAGGCTGCCATCTCTATACAACCTGGGTATTCAGGCATCTATCCCCAGACCTTAGCTCAGTTCCTGCCTCAGGGGAACCTAATGCCCAAAAGAGTAATACACCTTCCCCATGGCAGGAAACCTTGCTGACATTTTTGGGACATATCAAACCCTCGAGGGAGAACCAGCTGCACCCAGTGAGCATGCCACTCTAGAGGTTAATGTGGGCACAGACACACATTATGACCCTCAGCCTGGGCCCTTTTTCCAACAAGCCCCCTCAGGAGCTGAACCAGGAGCCCGCATAATGAACCGACCATGCTCCAAGGCCCAAATCAAATGGTCAGAGGGGATTTCCAGGAGCCCTGACCCAAAGACTCTCTCTGGAATCCCTGTTTGGGGGGACCACTGAGACAGAAAATGGGACTGTTCTGTTCCCGCAGAATGACACCAAATTATGAGGAGCCAGGCAAAATGCCCAGAGGATGAATCTTCCATAGGCCCATTAGTCCTTCCCTACATGAAGCTGCCATAACAGACTCACAATCCAGAGAGAAAGTACTGAGTTACCGCTTCCCACTCACCATAATTTCAGATCCCGAATAGCTGCCATCAGGGTCTGCAGAGACATCCCAGCATCCGTATGGCCATGAACCTCATGGGAGTTGTGTTTTCAGTCTTCTCCCCAAAACCCTGCCCACAGGACCTCCAAGATGGGGCCAAGGAGCCACACTGCCACATGGTGCTGGCCCTCCAAATGAAACCTGGACTGTCTCGGTTGGCCAAACCTCCAGATTAGGAGAAATATGCAAGGGCCCTAAACCTACCCAAATTTCTAGGCTTCTCTAGGCATATGTAGCACATGGAGCTTGACACTGCCAATTCTACACAATCAGGGTATTCAGGCATCTATAATGAGACTTCAGCAAGGCCCCTAAACCAACCCCAATTTCTAGGCCATGCTAGGAATCTCCAGCACATGGAACTTGAGGCTGTCATCTCAACCAAATCTGGGTATTCAGGCATCTATCTCCAGACCTTAGCTCAAATCACTGCCTAAGTGTGAACCTGATGCACAATAGAGTACTCCTCCTTCCCCATGGCAGGAAACCTTGCTGACATTTGTTGGAAATTTCAAACCCTCAAAGGGGGCGCCAGCTGCACAGCCCATCAGAACACACGCTATCAAGTGGGATCCCTGGGCACAGAATCGCAAAGTAACCCTCAGTCTGTGCCCATTTTTCATAAACCCCTTTAGTAGCTGGACCAGGATCCCACATACAATGTCTGAAACAATAAGCACCTACTTCCAGGCAGATAACAAGGTAAATGGATCTAGAGTCAGAAGCTTGAAACTGACATGTCCCTCCAGCCATATCGGAACTCTCGCTTCAATTTTCAAGCATGTTCCCACAGAGGCCTTCTGGAATATCAACATATGGTCCAAGATGTAGGCCCTGAGCCACAAAACAGCAGTTCCTCCTGTCCCCGGAATGAAACCTTGCACCTGGGAGCTGTGTCAAACCCTTAGGTTAGGGAATCTCCCAGGGACCCTGATCCAATGCCACATTCGAAGGAGTCCCAGACAACAAACCAGCATTGCGACCTGTCATCATGAGACTCCGTTTCAACTCAGCCAATTGGATACTTCTCCCTAGAGCCGCCAGATAGAAAATGCTATGTTTCTAGGCTGCTATGGTAACGTGAGGGGGGGTGTTCCAGACACCCATGCATAAAGCTCAGCTATGAAATCTTTGCATATTAGGGAGTCTGGAGCCTTCCACAGGGACTCCTGCTGTACTGCAGAAGAAAATCCTGCTGTTTTGAGCAGCTCACAAATCCTCTGAAATCCTCCATGGCATCATAAGGGCGACTTCCAATTGTTGGACATCATGGTCACCCACTGCAGCCGTAGCCAACGTGGACACTCCTGCATAGTCAGGTGCTGGAGATGTTGAATCAGCCACTCCACATTGGAAATGCTTGCCCTTGGACTTGAGCCTTAACTTAGCTTGTGTTTTCAGGCTTCCATCCTCACAGTCCTGGCGCCATGACTTCTATACTGGGCATTCTGGAACCACAAGGCAGCATTCTGCCTGCCCACTAGAGAGGAAGTGCCCCATGGAACTGACCAGAAACCCCAAATTAGGATCAACCTGCACCAAGCTCAAAGGCACCCATATTATCGCGCTCTGTGCCCTAATGCTCCCTCTGACACAACATGAGCCTGTTCCTCCTGACAGCCACCCAGTGAGCGGGAAGCATATCCAGCACATGAAACCTGGGGCTGCCATGTCTACCAAATCTGGGTATTCAGGCGTCTCACCTCAGACCTTAGTTCAAATCCCTGCCTATGTAGGAACCTGATGTCCAAAAGAGTACTCCTCCTTCCCCATGTCAGGAAAACTTGCTGATATTTGTTGGAAATTTCAAACCTACAGAGGGGAGCCATCACTACTGTCCATGAGAGCACGATCATGCCCACACAAGGGGGGACCCTGGGCACAAACACACCTTCTGACTCTCAGCCTGGGCCATTTTCCAACAGGAGCTCTCAGAAGCTGGACCAGGAGCCAGCATACTAAACTTACCATGCCCATAGGCCAAATCCAAACACTCGTGGGGATTCCCAGGCGCCTGGACCCTAAGCATGTCTCTGCAATCCCTGTTTTGTGTGGACCACTGAGATTGAAAAAAAAAAAAAAAAACAGGACTCTTCCATTTTGGCAGAATGGCACTCAACTATGGGGTGCCAGGCATAATGCCCAGAGAGGGAGAAACTTCCGTGGGCCCATTAGGCCATCCCTACATGAAGCAGCAATCAAAGACACACAATCCAGAGAGAAAAGTCTGAGCTGCTGCCTCCCACTCACCCTAGATCTCCAGGATCTGCCATCAGGGTCTGCAGATCAGGCCGGTCATCCCCTCGTCTGTGGCTAAACCTAATTTGGTTTTCTGACTTCTGTCCCCAAGCAACCTCCAAGATGGGGCCACTGGAGCCACACTACAACATGCTGTCTGCACTCCTGAATGAAACTCGGCCCATCCCAGTTGCCCAAACCCTTCAGATAAGGAGAAATATGCAAGGCCCCTGATCTCACCCCAATGTCTAGGTCACACTGGACAAAAACAGGCAGTCTGACACACGATAGGCACCTTCCTCCAGACAAACACCAAGGTGAACGGCCCTAGAGTCAGAAGCTTGAACCTGACATATCCCTTGAGCCGAATCATAACCTTAGCTTTGATTTTCAGACATCTGCCCACAGAGGTCTCTTCTGGAATACCAACATATGGTCTAATATGTGGGCCCTGATCCACAAAACAGCAAACTTCCTGTCCCCAGAGGAAACCTTGCTCTTGGGAGCTGTGTCAAAATCTCCAGACAAAAAAATCCTGCATGGCCCCTGAGATGCAGCCACGTTCTAAGGTGTCACTGACAACAAACTAGCATTGTGACCGCTTTGCATGAACTCCATGTCAATGCAGCCCCCTGAATACTTTGCCCCAAAGCCACAAAACAGAAAATGCCATGTTCCTAGGCTGCAACGGTCATGCGAGGGGGTTGTTCCAGAAATCTATGTGTAAGTCTCAGCTATAATATCTTTTTAGAATTCAGTCCTCACACTCCTGGCACCAAAGTTTTAGAGATTTGTAGTTCTGGAGACACAAGACAGCATTTTGCCTGCCCACCAGAGAGAAGAAGTGCCCTGTGGGAGTGCCCAGAAATCCCACATGAGGATCCACCTGCACCATCCTTGTGGGCACCCAATATCATAGCACGCCCTGTGCACTAAAGCTCTCTCTGACACAGCAAGAGCTTGGACCTCCTGACAGACACCAAGAGAGAGAGAGAGAGAGAGAGAGAGAGCGACACATCCATCACATGGGCCTTGAGGCTGCCATCTCTATACAACCTGGGTATTCAGGCATCTATCCCCAGACCTTAGCTCAGTTCCTGCCTCAGGGGAACCTAATGCCCAAAAGAGTAATACACCTTCCCCATGGCAGGAAACCTTGCTGACATTTTTGGGACATATCAAACCCTCGAGGGAGAACCAGCTGCACCCAGTGAGCATGCCACTCTAGAGGTTAATGTGGGCACAGACACACATTATGACCCTCAGCCTGGGCCCTTTTTCCAACAAGCCCCCTCAGGAGCTGAACCAGGAGCCCGCATAATGAACCGACCATGCTCCAAGGCCCAAATCAAATGCTCAGTGGGGCTTTCCAGGAGCCCTGACCCAAAGACTCTCTCTGGAATCCCTGTTTGGGGGGACCACTGAGACAGAAAATGGGACTGTTCTGTTCCCGCAGAATGACACCAAATTATGAGGAGCCAGGCAAAATGCCCAGAGGATGAATCTTCCATAGGCCCATTAGTCCTTCCCTACATGAAGCTGCCATAACAGACTCACAATCCAGAGAGAAAGTACTGAGTTACCGCTTCCCACTCACCATAATTTCAGATCCCGAATAGCTGCCATCAGGGTCTGCAGAGACATCCCAGCATCCGTATGGCCATGAACCTCATGGGAGTTGTGTTTTCAGTCTTCTCCCCAAAACCCTGCCCACAGGACCTCCAAGATGGGGCCAAGGAGCCACACTGCCACATGGTGCTGGCCCTCCAAATGAAACCTGGACTGTCTCGGTTGGCCAAACCTCCAGATTAGGAGAAATATGCAAGGGCCCTAAACCTACCCAAATTTCTAGGCTTCTCTAGGCATATGTAGCACATGGAGCTTGACACTGCCAATTCTACACAATCAGGGTATTCAGGCATCTATAATGAGACTTCAGCAAGGCCCCTAAACCAACCCCAATTTCTAGGCCGTGCTAGGAATCTCCAGCACATGGAACTTGAGGCTGTCATCTCAACCAAATCTGGGTATTCAGGCATCTATCTCCAGACCTTAGCTCAAATCACTGCCTAAGTGTGAACCTGATGCACAATAGAGTACTCCTCCTTCCCCATGGCAGGAAACCTTGCTGACATTTGTTGGAAATTTCAAACCCTCAAAGGGGGCGCCAGCTGCACAGCCCATCAGAACACACGCTATCAAGTGGGATCCCTGGGCACAGAATCGCAAAGTAACCCTCAGTCTGTGCCCATTTTTCATAAACCCCTTTAGTAGCTGGACCAGGATCCCACATACAATGTCTGAAACAATAAGCACCTACTTCCAGGCAGATAACAAGGTAAATGGATCTAGAGTCAGAAGCTTGAAACTGACATGTCCCTCCAGCCATATCGGAACTCTCGCTTCAATTTTCAAGCATGTTCCCACAGAGGCCTTCTGGAATATCAACATATGGTCCAAGATGTAGGCCCTGAGCCACAAAACAGCAGTTCCTCCTGTCCCCGGAATGAAACCTTGCACCTGGGAGCTGTGTCAAACCCTTAGGTTAGGGAATCTCCCAGGGACCCTGATCCAATGCCACATTCGAAGGAGTCCCAGACAACAAACCAGCATTGCGACCTGTCATCATGAGACTCCGTTTCAACTCAGCCAATTGGATACTTCTCCCTAGAGCCGCCAGATAGAAAATGCTATGTTTCTAGGCTGCTATGGTAACGTGAGGGGGGGTGTTCCAGACACCCATGCATAAAGCTCAGCTATGAAATCTTTGCATATTAGGGAGTCTGGAGCCTTCCACACGGACTCCTGCTGTACTGCAGAAGAAAATCCTGCTGTATTGAGCAGCTCACAAATCCTCTGAAATCCTCCATGGCATCATAAGGGCGACTTCCAATTGTTGGACATCATGGTCACCCACTGCAGCCGTAGCCAACGTGGACACTCCTGCATAGTCAGGTGCTGGAGATGTTGAATCAGCCACTCCACATTGGAAATGCTTGCCCTTGGACTTGAGCCTTACCTTAGCTTGTGTTTTCAGGCTTCCATCCTCACAGTCCTGGCGCCATGACTTCTATACTGGGCATTCTGGAACCACAAGGCAGCATTCTGCCTGCCCACTAGAGAGGAAGGGCCCCATGGAACTGACCAGAAACCCCAAATTAGGATCAACCTGCACCAAGCTCAAAGGCACCCATATTATCGCGCTCTGTGCCCTAATGCTCCCTCTGACACAACATGAGCCTGTTCCTCCTGACAGCCACCCAGTGAGCGGGAAGCATATCCAGCACATGAAACCTGGGGCTGCCATGTCTACCAAATCTGGGTATTCAGGCGTCTCACCTCAGACCTTAGTTCAAATCCCTGCCTATGTAGGAACCTGATGTCCAAAAGAGTACTCCTCCTTCCCCATGTCAGGAAAACTTGCTGATATTTGTTGGAAATTTCAAACCTACAGAGGGGAGCCATCACTACTGTCCATGAGAGCACGATCATGCCCACACAAGGGGGGACCCTGGGCACAAACACACCTTCTGACTCTCAGCCTGGGCCATTTTCCAACAGGAGCTCTCAGAAGCTGGACCAGGAGCCAGCATACTAAACTTACCATGCCCATAGGCCAAATCCAAACACTCGTGGGGATTCCCAGGCGCCTGGACCCTAAGCATGTCTCTGCAATCCCTGTTTTGTGTGGACCACTGAGATTGAAAAAAAAAAAAAAAAACAGGACTCTTCCATTTTGGCAGAATGGCACTCAACTATGGGGTGCCAGGCATAATGCCCAGAGAGGGAGAAACTTCCGTGGGCCCATTAGGCCATCCCTACATGAAGCAGCAATCAAAGACACACAATCCAGAGAGAAAAGTCTGAGCTGCTGCCTCCCACTCACCCTAGATCTCCAGGATCTGCCATCAGGGTCTGCAGATCAGGCCGGTCATCCCCTCGTCTGTGGCTAAACCTAATTTGGTTTTCTGACTTCTGTCCCCAAGCAACCTCCAAGATGGGGCCACTGGAGCCACACTACAACATGCTGTCTGCACTCCTGAATGAAACTCGGCCCATCCCAGTTGCCCAAACCCTTCAGATAAGGAGAAATATGCAAGGCCCCTGATCTCACCCCAATGTCTAGGTCACACTGGACAAAAACAGGCAGTCTGACACACGATAGGCACCTTCCTCCAGACAAACACCAAGGTGAACGGTCCTAGAGTCAGAAGCTTGAACCTGACATATCCCTTGAGCCGAATCATAACCTTAGCTTTGATTTTCAGACATCTGCCCACAGAGGTCTCTTCTGGAATACCAACATATGGTCTAATATGTGGGCCCTGATCCACAAAACAGCAAACTTCCTGTCCCCAGAGGAAACCTTGCTCTTGGGAGCTGTGTCAAAATCTCCAGACAAAAAAATCCTGCATGGCCCCTGAGATGCAGCCACGTTCTAAGGTGTCACTGACAACAAACTAGCATTGTGACCCCTTTGCATGAACTCCATGTCAATGCAGCCCCCTGAATACTTTGCCCCAAAGCCACAAAACAGAAAATGCCATGTTCCTAGGCTGCAACGGTCATGCGAGGGGGTTGTTCCAGAAATCTATGTGTAAGTCTCAGCTATAATATCTTTTTAGAATTCAGTCCTCACACTCCTGGCACCAAAGTTTTAGAGATTTGTAGTTCTGGAGACACAAGACAGCATTTTGCCTGCCCACCAGAGAGAAGAAGTGCCCTGTGGGAGTGCCCAGAAATCCCACATGAGGATCCACCTGCACCGTCCTTGGGGGCACCCAATATCATAGCACGCCCTGTGCACTAAAGCTCTCTCTGACACAGCAAGAGCTTGGACCTCCTGACAGACACCAAGAGAGAGAGAGAGAGAGAGAGAGCGACACATCCATCACATGGGCCTTGAGGCTGCCATCTCTATACAACCTGGGTATTCAGGCATCTATCCCCAGACCTTAGCTCAGTTCCTGCCTCAGGGGAACCTAATGCCCCAAAGAGTAATACACCTTCCCCATGGCAGGAAACCTTGCTGACATTTTTGGGACATATCAAACCCTCGAGGGAGAACCAGCTGCACCCAGTGAGCATGCCACTCTAGAGGTTAATGTGGGCACAGACACACATTATGACCCTCAGCCTGGGCCCTTTTTCCAACAAGCCCCCTCAGGAGCTGAACCAGGAGCCCGCATAATGAACCGACCATGCTCCAAGGCCCAAATCAAATGGTCAGAGGGGATTTCCAGGAGCCCTGACCCAAAGACTCTCTCTGGAATCCCTGTTTGGGGGGACCACTCAGACAGAAAATGGGACTGTTCTGTTCCCGTAGAATGACACCAAATTATGAGGAGCCAGGCAAAATGCCCAGAGGATGAATCTTCCATAGGCCCATTAGTCCTTCCCTACATGAAGCTGTCATAACAGACTCACAATCCAGAGAGAAAGTACTGAGTTACCGCTTCCCACTCACCATAATTTCAGATCCCGAATAGCTGCCATCAGGGTCTGCAGAGACATCCCAGCATCCGTATGGCCATGAACCTCATGGGAGTTGTGTTTTCAGTCTTCTCCCCAAAACCCTGCCCACAGGACCTCCAAGATGGGGCCAAGGAGCCACACTGCCACATGGTGCTGGCCCTCCAAATGAAACCTGGACTGTCCCGGTTGGCCAAACCTCCAGATTAGGAGAAATATGCAAGGGCCCTAAACCTACCCAAATTTCTAGGCTTCTCTAGGCATATGTAGCACATGGAGCTTGACACTGCCAATTCTACACAATCAGGGTATTCAGGCATCTATAATGAGACTTCAGCAAGGCCCCTAAACCAACCCCAATTTCTAGGCCATGCTAGGAATCTCCAGCACATGGAACTTGAGGCTGTCATCTCTACCAAATCTGGGTATTCAGGCATCTATCTCCAGACCTTAGCTCAAATCACTGCCTAAGTGTGAACCTGATGCACAATAGAGTACTCCTCCTTCCCCATGGCAGGAAACCTTGCTGACATTTGTTGGAAATTTCAAACCCTCAAAGGGGGCGCCAGCTGCACAGCCCATCAGAACACACGCTATCAAGTGGGATCCCTGGGCACAGAATCGCAAAGTAACCCTCAGTCTGTGCCCATTTTTCATAAACCCCTTTAGTAGCTGGACCAGGATCCCACATACAATGTCTGAAACAATAAGCACCTACTTCCAGGCAGATAACAAGGTAAATGGATCTAGAGTCAGAAGCTTGAAACTGACATGTCCCTCCAGCCATATCGGAACTCTCGCTTCAATTTTCAAGCATGTTCCCACAGAGGCCTTCTGGAATATCAACATATGGTCCAAGATGTAGGCCCTGAGCCACAAAACAGCAGTTCCTCCTGTCCTTGGAATGAAACCTTGCACCTGGGAGCTGTGTCAAACCCTTAGGTTAGGGAATCTCCCAGGGACCCTGATCCAATGCCACATTCGAAGGAGTCCCAGACAACAAACCAGCATTGCGACCTGTCATCATGAGACTCCGTTTCAACTCAGCCAATTGGATACTTCTCCCTAGAGCCGCCAGATAGAAAATGCTATGTTTCTAGGCTGCTATGGTAACGTGAGGGGGGGTGTTCCAGACACCCATGCATAAAGCTCAGCTATGAAATCTTTGCATATTAGGGAGTCTGGAGCCTTCCACACGGACTCCTGCTGTACTGCAGAAGAAAATCCTGCTGTTTTGAGCAGCTCACAAATCCTCTGAAATCCTCCATGGCATCATAAGGGCGACTTCCAATTGTTGGACATCATGGTCACCCACTGCAGCCGTAGCCAACGTGGACACTCCTGCATAGTCAGGTGCTGGAGATGTTGAATCAGCCACTCCACATTGGAAATGCTTGCCCTTGGACTTGAGCCTTAACTTAGCTTGTGTTTTCAGGCTTCCATCCTCACAGTCCTGGCGCCATGACTTCTATACTGGGCATTCTGGAACCACAAGGCAGCATTCTGCCTGCCCACTAGAGAGGAAGGGCCCCATGGAACTGACCAGAAACCCCAAATTAGGATCAACCTGCACCAAGCTCAAAGGCACCCATATTATCGCGCTCTGTGCCCTAATGCTCCCTCTGACACAACATGAGCCTGTTCCTCCTGACAGCCACCCAGTGAGCGGGAAGCATATCCAGCACATGAAACCTGGGGCTGCCATGTCTACCAAATCTGGGTATTCAGGCGTCTCACCTCAGACCTTAGTTCAAATCCCTGCCTATGTAGGAAAAGATGTCCAAAAGAGTACTCCTCCTTCCCCATGTCAGGAAAACTTGCTGATATTTGTTGGAAATTTCAAACCTACAGAGGGGAGCCATCACTACTGTCCATGAGAGCACCATCATGCCCACACAAGGGGGGACCCTGGGCACAAACACACCTTCTGACTCTCAGCCTGGGCCATTTTCCAACAGGAGCTCTCAGAAGCTGGACCAGGAGCCAGCATACTAAACTTACCATGCCCATAGTCCAAATCCAAACACTCGTGGGGATTCCTAGGCGCCTGGACCCTAAGCATGTCTCTGCAATCCCTGTTTTGTGTGGACCACTGAGATTGAAAAAAAAAAAAAAAAACAGGACTCTTCCATTTTGGCAGAATGGCACTCAACTATGGGGTGCCAGGCATAATGCCCAGAGAGGGAGAAACTTCCGTGGGCCCATTAGGCCATCCCTACATGAAGCAGCAATCAAAGACACACAATCCAGAGAGAAAAGTCTGAGCTGCTGCCTCCCACTCACCCTAGATCTCCAGGATCTGCCATCAGGGTCTGCAGATCAGGCCGGTCATCCCCTCGTCTGTGGCTAAACCTAATTTGGTTTTCTGACTTCTGTCCCCAAGCAACCTCCACGATGGGGCCAGTGGAGCCACACTACAACATGCTGTCTGCACTCCTGAATGAAACTCGGCCCATCCCAGTTGCCCAAACCCTTCAGATAAGGAGAAATATGCAAGGCCCCTGATCTCACCCCAATGTCTAGGTCACACTGGACAAAAACAGGCAGTCTGACACACGATAGGCACCTTCCTCCAGACAAACACCAAGGTGAACGGCCCTAGAGTCAGAAGCTTGAACCTGACATATCCCTTGAGCCGAATCATAACCTTAGCTTTGATTTTCAGACATCTGCCCACAGAGGTCTCTTCTGGAATACCAACATATGGTCTAATATGTGGGCCCTGATCCACAAAACAGCAAACTTCCTGTCCCCAGAGGAAACCTTGCTCTTGGGAGCTGTGTCAAAATCTCCAGACAAAAAAATCCTGCATGGCCCCTGAGATGCAGCCACGTTCTAAGGTGTCACTGACAACAAACTAGCATTGTGACCCCTTTGCATGAACTCCATGTCAATGCAGCCCCCTGAATACTTTGCCCCAAAGCCACAAAACAGAAAATGCCATGTTCCTAGGCTGCAACGGTCATGCGAGGGGGTTGTTCCAGAAATCTATGTGTAAGTCTCAGCTATAATATCTTTTTAGAATTCAGTCCTCACACTCCTGGCACCAAAGTTTTAGAGATTTGTAGTTCTGGAGACACAAGACAGCATTTTGCCTGCCCACCAGAGAGAAGAAGTGCCCTGTGGGAGTGCCCAGAAATCCCACATGAGGATCCACCTGCACCGTCCTTGGGGGCACCCAATATCATAGCACGCCCTGTGCACTAAAGCTCTCTCTGACACAGCAAGAGCTTGGACCTCCTGACAGACACCAAGAGAGAGAGAGAGAGAGAGAGAGCGACACATCCATCACATGGGCCTTGAGGCTGCCATCTCTATACAACCTGGGTATTCAGGCATCTATCCCCAGACCTTAGCTCAGTTCCTGCCTCAGGGGAACCTAATGCCCCAAAGAGTAATACACCTTCCCCATGGCAGGAAACCTTGCTGACATTTTTGGGACATATCAAACCCTCGAGGGAGAACCAGCTGCACCCAGTGAGCATGCCACTCTAGAGGTTAATGTGGGCACAGACACACATTATGACCCTCAGCCTGGGCCCTTTTTCCAACAAGCCCCCTCAGGAGCTGAACCAGGAGCCCGCATAATGAACCGACCATGCTCCAAGGCCCAAATCAAATGGTCAGTGGGGCTTTCCAGGAGCCCTGACCCAAAGACTCTCTCTGGAATCCCTGTTTGGGGGGACCACTGAGACAGAAAATGGGACTGTTCTGTTCCCGCAGAATGACACCAAATTATGAGGAGCCAGGCAAAATGCCCAGAGGATGAATCTTCCATAGGCCCATTAGTCCTTCCCTACATGAAGCTGCCATAACAGACTCACAATCCAGAGAGAAAGTACTGAGTTACCGCTTCCCACTCACCATAATTTCAGATCCCGAATAGCTGCCATCAGGGTCTGCAGAGACATCCCAGCATCCGTATGGCCATGAACCTCATGGGAGTTGTGTTTTCAGTCTTCTCCCCAAAACCCTGCCCACAGGACCTCCAAGATGGGGCCAAGGAGCCACACTGCCACATGGTGCTGGCCCTCCAAATGAAACCTGGACTGTCCCGGTTGGCCAAACCTCCAGATTAGGAGAAATATGCAAGGGCCCTAAACCTACCCAAATTTCTAGGCTTCTCTAGGCATATGTAGCACATGGAGCTTGACACTGCCAATTCTACACAATCAGGGTATTCAGGCATCTATAATGAGACTTCAGCAAGGCCCCTAAACCAACCCCAATTTCTAGGCCATGCTAGGAATCTCCAGCACATGGAACTTGAGGCTGTCATCTCTACCAAATCTGGGTATTCAGGCATCTATCTCCAGACCTTAGCTCAAATCACTGCCTAAGTGTGAACCTGATGCACAATAGAGTACTCCTCCTTCCCCATGGCAGGAAACCTTGCTGACATTTGTTGGAAATTTCAAACCCTCAAAGGGGGCGCCAGCTGCACAGCCCATCAGAACACACGCTATCAAGTGGGATCCCTGGGCACAGAATCGCAAAGTAACCCTCAGTCTGTGCCCATTTTTCATAAACCCCTTTAGTAGCTGGACCTGGATCCCACATACAATGTCTGAAACAATAAGCACCTACTTCCAGGCAGATAACAAGGTAAATGGATCTAGAGTCAGAAGCTTGAAACTGACATGTCCCTCCAGCCATATCGGAACTCTCGCTTCAATTTTCAAGCATGTTCCCACAGAGGCCTTCTGGAATATCAACATATGGTCCAAGATGTAGGCCCTGAGCCACAAAACAGCAGTTCCTCCTGTCCCCGGAATGAAACCTTGCACCTGGGAGCTGTGTCAAACCCTTAGGTTAGGGAATCTCCCAGGGACCCTGATCCAATGCCACATTCGAAGGAGTCCCAGACAACAAACCAGCATTGCGACCTGTCATCATGAGACTCCGTTTCAACTCAGCCAATTGGATACTTCTCCCTAGAGCCGCCAGATAGAAAATGCTATGTTTCTAGGCTGCTATGGTAACGTGAGGGGGGGTGTTCCAGACACCCATGCATAAAGCTCAGCTATGAAATCTTTGCATATTAGGGAGTCTGGAGCCTTCCACACGGACTCCTGCTGTACTGCAGAAGAAAATCCTGCTGTTTTGAGCAGCTCACAAATCCTCTGAAATCCTCCATGGCATCATAAGGGCGACTTCCAATTGTTGGACATCATGGTCACCCACTGCAGCCGTAGCCAACGTGGACACTCCTGCATAGTCAGGTGCTGGAGATGTTGAATCAGCCACTCCACATTGGAAATGCTTGCCCTTGGACTTGAGCCTTAACTTAGCTTGTGTTTTCAGGCTTCCATCCTCACAGTCCTGGCGCCATGACTTCTATACTGGGCATTCTGGAACCACAAGGCAGCATTCTGCCTGCCCACTAGAGAGGAAGGGCCCCATGGAACTGACCAGAAACCCCAAATTAGGATCAACCTGCACCAAGCTCAAAGGCACCCATAATATCGCGCTCTGTGCCCTAATGCTCCCTCTGACACAACATGAGCCTGTTCCTCCTGACAGCCACCCAGTGAGCGGGAAGCATATCCAGCACATGAAACCTGGGGCTGCCATGTCTACCAAATCTGGGTATTCAGGCGTCTCACCTCAGACCTTAGTTCAAATCCCTGCCTATGTAGGAACCTGATGTCCAAAAGAGTACTCCTCCTTCCCCATGTCAGGAAAACTTGCTGATATTTGTTGGAAATTTCAAACCTACAGAGGGGAGCCATCACTACTGTCCATGAGAGCACGATCATGCCCACACAAGGGGGGACCCTGGGCACAAACACACCTTCTGACTCTCAGCCTGGGCCATTTTCCAACAGGAGCTCTCAGAAGCTGGACCAGGAGCCAGCATACTAAACTTACCATGCCCATAGGCCAAATCCAAACACTCGTGGGGATTCCCAGGCGCCTGGACCCTAAGCATGTCTCTGCAATCCCTGTTTTGTGTGGACCACTGAGATTGAAAAAAAAAAAAAAAACAGGACTCTTCCATTTTGGCAGAATGGCACTCAACTATGGGGTGCCAGGCATAATGCCCAGAGAGGGAGAAACTTCCGTGGCACCATTAGGCCATCCCTACATGAAGCAGCAATCAAAGACACACAATCCAGAGAGAAAAGTCTGAGCTGCTGCCTCCCACTCACCCTAGATCTCCAGGATCTGCCATCAGGGTCTGCAGATCAGGCCGGTCATCCCCTCGTCTGTGGCTAAACCTAATTTGGTTTTCTGACTTCTGTCCCCAAGCAACCTCCAAGATGGGGCCACTGGAGCCACACTACAACATGCTGTCTGCACTCCTGAATGAAACTCGGCCCATCCCAGTTGCCCAAACCCTTCAGATAAGGAGAAATATGCAAGGCCCCTGATCTCACCCCAATGTCTAGGTCACACTGGACAAAAACAGGCAGTCTGACACACGATAGGCACCTTCCTCCAGACAAACACCAAGGTGAACGGCCCTAGAGTCAGAAGCTTGAACCTGACATATCCCTTGAGCCGAATCATAACCTTAGCTTTGATTTTCAGACATCTGCCCACAGAGGTCTCTTCTGGAATACCAACATATGGTCTAATATGTGGGCCCTGATCCACAAAACAGCAAACTTCCTGTCCCCAGAGGAAACCTTGCTCTTGGGAGCTGTGTCAAAATCTCCAGACAAAAAAAATCCTGCATGGCCCCTGAGATGCAGCCACGTTCTAAGGTGTCACTGACAACAAACTAGCATTGTGACCCCTTTGCATGAACTCCATGTCAATGCAGCCCCCTGAATACTTTGCCCCAAAGCCACAAAACAGAAAATGCCATGTTCCTAGGCTGCAACGGTCATGCGAGGGGGTTGTTCCAGAAATCGATGTGTAAGTCTCAGCTATAATATCTTTTTAGAATTCAGTCCTCACACTCCTGGCACCAAAGTTTTAGAGATTTGTAGTTCTGGAGACACAAGACAGCATTTTGCCTGCCCACCAGAGAGAAGAAGTGCCCTGTGGGAGTGCCCAGAAATCCCACATGAGGATCCACCTGCACCGTACTTGGGGGCACCCAATATCATAGCACGCCCTGTGCACTAAAGCTCTCTCTGACACAGCAAGAGCTTGGACCTCCTGACAGACACCAAGAGAGAGAGAGAGAGAGAGCGACACATCCATCACATGGGCCTTGAGGCTGCCATCTCTATACAACCTGGGTATTCAGGCATCTATCCCCAGACCTTAGCTCAGTTCCTGCCTCAGGGGAACCTAATGCCCAAAAGAGTAATACACCTTCCCCATGGCAGGAAACCTTGCTGACATTTTTGGGACATATCAAACCCTCGAGGGAGAACCAGCTGCACCCAGTGAGCATGCCACTCTAGAGGTTAATGTGGGCACAGACACACATTATGACCCTCAGCCTGGGCCCTTTTTCCAACAAGCCCCCTCAGGAGCTGAACCAGGAGCCCGCATAATGAACCGACCATGCTCCAAGGCCCAAATCAAATGGTCAGTGGGGCTTTCCAGGAGCCCTGACCCAAAGACTCTCTCTGGAATCCCTGTTTGGGGGGACCACTGAGACAGAAAATGGGACTGTTCTGTTCCCGCAGAATGACACCAAATTATGAGGAGCCAGGCAAAATGCCCAGAGGATGAATCTTCCATAGGCCCATTAGTCCTTCCCTACATGAAGCTGCCATAACAGACTCACAATCCAGAGAGAAAGTACTGAGTTACCGCTTCCCACTCACCATAATTTCAGATCCCGAATAGCTGCCATCAGGGTCTGCAGAGACATCCCAGCATCCGTATGGCCATGAACCTCATGGGAGTTGTGTTTTCAGTCTTCTCCCCAAAACCCTGCCCACAGGACCTCCAAGATGGGGCCAAGGAGCCACACTGCCACATGGTGCTGGCACTCCAAATGAAACCTGGACTGTCCCGGTTGGCCAAACCTCCAGATTAGGAGAAATATGCAAGGGCCCTAAACCTACCCAAATTTCTAGGCTTCTCTAGGCATATGTAGCACATGGAGCTTGACACTGCCAATTCTACACAATCAGGGTATTCAGGCATCTATAATGAGACTTTAGCAAGGCCCCTAAACCAACCCCAATTTCTAGGCCGTGCTAGGAATCTCCAGCACATGGAACTTGAGGCTGTCATCTCTACCAAATCTGGGTATTCAGGCATCTATCTCCAGACCTTAGCTCAAATCACTGCCTAAGTGTGAACCTGATGCACAATAGAGTACTCCTCCTTCCCCATGGCAGGAAACCTTGCTGACATTTGTTGGAAATTTCAAACCCTCAAAGGGGGCGCCAGCTGCACAGCCCATCAGAACACACGCTATCAAGTGGGATCCCTGGGCACAGAATCGCAAAGTAACCCTCAGTCTGTGCCCATTTTTCATAAACCCCTTTAGTAGTTGGACCAGGATCCCACATACAATGTCTGAAACAATAAGCACCTACTTCCAGGCAGATAACAAGGTAAATGGATCTAGAGTCAGAAGCTTGAAAATGACATGTCCCTCCAGCCATATCGGAACTCTCGCTTCAATTTTCAAGCATGTTCCCACAGAGGCCTTCTGGAATATCAACATATGGTCCAAGATGTAGGCCCTGAGCCACAAAACAGCAGTTCCTCCTGTCCTTGGAATGAAACCTTGCACCTGGGAGCTGTGTCAAACCCTTAGGTTAGGGAATCTCCCAGGGACCCTGATCCAATGCCACATTCGAAGGAGTCCCAGACAACAAACCAGCATTGCGACCTGTCATCATGAGACTCCGTTTCAACTCAGCCAATTGGATACTTCTCCCTAGAGCCGCCAGATAGAAAATGCTATGTTTCTAGGCTGCTATGGTAACGTGAGGGGGGGTGTTCCAGACACCCATGCATAAAGCTCAGCTATGAAATCTTTGCATATTAGGGAGTCTGGAGCCTTCCACACGGACTCCTGCTGTACTGCAGAAGAAAATCCTGCTGTTTTGAGCAGCTCACAAATCCTCTGAAATCCTCCATGGCATCATAAGGGCGACTTCCAATTGTTGGACATCATGGTCACCCACTGCAGCCGTAGCCAACGTGGACACTCCTGCATAGTCAGGTGCTGGAGATGTTGAATCAGCCACTCCACATTGGAAATGCTTGCCCTTGGACTTGAGCCTTAACTTAGCTTGTGTTTTCAGGCTTCCATCCTCACAGTCCTGGCGCCATGACTTCTATACTGGGCATTCTGGAACCACAAGGCAGCATTCTGCCTGCCCACTAGAGAGGAAGTGCCCCATGGAACTGACCAGAAACCCCAAATTAGGATCAACCTGCACCAAGCTCAAAGGCACCCATATTATCGCGCTCTGTGCCCTAATGCTCCCTCTGACACAACATGAGCCTGTTCCTCCTGACAGCCACCCAGTGAGCGGGAAGCATATCCAGCACATGAAACCTGGGGCTGCCATGTCTACCAAATCTGGGTATTCAGGCGTCTCACCTCAGACCTTAGTTCAAATCCCTGCCTATGTAGGAACCTGATGTCCAAAAGAGTACTCCTCCTTCCCCATGTCAGGAAAACTTGCTGATATTTGTTGGAAATTTCAAACCTACAGAGGGGAGCCATCACTACTGTCCATGAGAGCACGATCATGCCCACACAAGGGGGGACCCTGGGCACAAACACACCTTCTGACTCTCAGCCTGGGCCATTTTCCAACAGGAGCTCTCAGAAGCTGGACCAGGAGCCAGCATACTAAGCTTACCATGCCCATAGGCCAAATCCAAACACTCGTGGGGATTCCCAGGCGCCTGGACCCTAAGCATGTCTCTGCAATCCCTGTTTTGTGTGGACCACTGAGATTGAAAAAAAAAAAAAAAAAACAGGACTCTTCCATTTTGGCAGAATGGCACTCAACTATGGGGTGCCAGGCATAATGCCCAGAGAGGGAGAAACTTCCGTGGGCCCATTAGGCCATCCCTACATGAAGCAGCAATCAAAGACACACAATCCAGAGAGAAAAGTCTGAGCTGCTGCCTCCCACTCACCCTAGTTCTCCAGGATCTGCCATCAGGGTCTGCAGATCAGGCCGGTCATCCCCTCGTCTGTGGCTAAACCTAATTTGGTTTTCTGACTTCTGTCCCCAAGCAACCTCCAAGATGGGGCCACTGGAGCCACACTACAACATGCTGTCTGCACTCCTGAATGAAACTCGGCCCATCCCAGTTGCCCAAACCCTTCAGATAAGGAGAAATATGCAAGGCCCCTGATCTCACCCCAATGTCTAGGTCACACTGGACAAAAACAGGCAGTCTGACACACGATAGGCACCTTCCTCCAGACAAACACCAAGGTGAACGGCCCTAGAGTCAGAAGCTTGAACCTGACATATCCCTTGAGCCGAATCATAACCTTAGCTTTGATTTTCAGACATCTGCCCACAGAGGTCTCTTCTGGAATACCAACATATGGTCTAATATGTGGGCCCTGATCCACAAAACAGCAAACTTTCTGTCCCCAGAGGAAACCTTGCTCTTGGGAGCTGTGTCAAAATCTCCAGACAAAAAAAATCCTGCATGGCCCCTGAGATGCAGCCACGTTCTAAGGTGTCACTGACAACAAACTAGCATTGTGACCCCTTTGCATGAACTCCATGTCAATGCAGCCCCCTGAATACTTTGCCCCAAAGCCACAAAACAGAAAATGCCATGTTCCTAGGCTGCAACGGTCATGCGAGGGGGTTGTTCCAGAAATCGATGTGTAAGTCTCAGCTATAATATCTTTTTAGAATTCAGTCCTCACACTCCTGGCACCAAAGTTTTAGAGATTTGTAGTTCTGGAGACACAAGACAGCATTTTGCCTGCCCACCAGAGAGAAGAAGTGCCCTGTGGGAGTGCCCAGAAATCCCACATGAGGATCCACCTGCACCGTCCTTGGGGGCACCCAATATCATAGCACGCCCTGTGCACTAAAGCTCTCTCTGACACAGCAAGAGCTTGGACCTCCTGACAGACACCAAGAGAGAGAGAGAGAGCGACACATCCATCACATGGGCCTTGAGGCTGCCATCTCTATACAACCTGGGTATTCAGGCATCTATCCCCAGACCTTAGCTCAGTTCCTGCCTCAGGGGAACCTAATGCCCCAAAGAGTAATACACCTTCCCCATGGCAGGAAACCTTGCTGACATTTTTGGGACATATCAAACCCTCGAGGGAGAACCAGCTGCACCCAGTGAGCATGCCACTCTAGAGGTTAATGTGGGCACAGACACACATTATGACCCTCAGCCTGGGCCCTTTTTCCAACAAGCCCCCTCAGGAGCTGAACCAGGAGCCCGCATAATGAACCGACCATGCTCCAAGGCCCAAATCAAATGGTCAGTGGGGCTTTCCAGGAGCCCTGACCCAAAGACTCTCTCTGGAATCCCTGTTTGGGGGAACACTGAGACAGAAAATGGGACTGTTCTGTTCCCGCAGAATGACACCAAATTATGAGGAGCCAGGCAAAATGCCCAGAGGATGAATCTTCCATAGGCCCATTAGTCCTTCCCTACATGAAGCTGCCATAACAGACTCACAATCCAGAGAGAAAGTACTGAGTTACCGCTTCCCACTCACCATAATTTCAGATCCCGAATAGCTGCCATCAGGGTCTGCAGAGACATCCCAGCATCCGTATGGCCATGAACCTCATGGGAGTTGTGTTTTCAGTCTTCTCCCCAAAACCCTGCCCACAGGACCTCCAAGATGGGGCCAAGGAGCCACACTGCCACATGGTGCTGGCCCTCCAAATGAAACCTGGACTGTCCCGGTTGGCCAAACCTCCAGATTAGGAGAAATATGCAAGGGCCCTAAACCTACCCAAATTTCTAGGCTTCTCTAGGCATATGTAGCACATGGAGCTTGACACTGCCAATTCTACACAATCAGGGTATTCAGGCATCTATAATGAGACTTTAGCAAGGCCCCTAAACCAACCCCAATTTCTAGGCCGTGCTAGGAATCTCCAGCACATGGAACTTGAGGCTGTCATCTCTACCAAATCTGGGTATTCAGGCATCTATCTCCAGACCTTAGCTCAAATCACTGCCTAAGTGTGAACCTGATGCACAATAGAGTACTCCTCCTTCCCCATGGCAGGAAACCTTGCTGACATTTGTTGGAAATTTCAAACCCTCAAAGGGGGCGCCAGCTGCACAGCCCATCAGAACACACGCTATCAAGTGGGATCCCTGGGCACAGAATCGCAAAGTAACCCTCAGTCTGTGCCCATTTTTCATAAACCCCTTTAGTAGCTGGACCAGGATCCCACATACAATGTCTGAAACAATAAGCACCTACTTCCAGGCAGATAACAAGGTAAATGGATCTAGAGTCAGAAGCTTGAAACTGACATGTCCCTCCAGCCATATCGGAACTCTCGCTTCAATTTTCAAGCATGTTCCCACAGAGGCCTTCTGGAATATCAACATATGGTCCAAGATGTAGGCCCTGAGCCACAAAACAGCAGTTCCTCCCGTCCCCGGAATGAAACCTTGCACCTGGGAGCTGTGTCAAACCCTTAGGTTAGGGAATCTCCCAGGGACCCTGATCCAATGCCACATTCGAAGGAGTCCCAGACAACAAACCAGCATTGCGACCTGTCATCATGAGACTCCGTTTCAACTCAGCCAATTGGATACTTCTCCCTAGAGCCGCCAGATAGAAAATGCTATGTTTCTAGGCTGCTATGGTAACGTGAGGGGGGGTGTTCCAGACACCCATGCATAAAGCTCAGCTATGAAATCTTTGCATATTAGGGAGTCTGGAGCCTTCCACACGGACTCCTGCTGTACTGCAGAAGAAAATCCTGCTGTTTTGAGCAGCTCACAAATCCTCTGAAATCCTCCATGGCATCATAAGGGCGACTTCCAATTGTTGGACATCATGGTCACCCACTGCAGCCGTAGCCAACGTGGACACTCCTGCATAGTCAGGTGCTGGAGATGTTGAATCAGCCACTCCACATTGGAAATGCTTGCCCTTGGACTTGAGCCTTAACTTAGCTTGTGTTTTCAGGCTTCCATCCTCACAGTCCTGGCGCCATGACTTCTATACTGGGCATTCTGGAACCACAAGGCAGCATTCTGCCTGCCCACTAGAGAGGAAGTGCCCCATGGAACTGACCAGAAACCCCAAATTAGGATCAACCTGCACCAAGCTCAAAGGCACCCATATTATCGCGCTCTGTGCCCTAATGCTCCCTCTGACACAACATGAGCCTGTTCCTCCTGACAGCCACCCAGTGAGCGGGAAGCATATCCAGCACATGAAACCTGGGGCTGCCATGTCTACCAAATCTGGGTATTCAGGCGTCTCACCTCAGACCTTAGTTCAAATCCCTGCCTATGTAGGAACCTGATGTCCAAAAGAGTACTCCTCCTTCCCCATGTCAGGAAAACTTGCTGATATTTGTTGGAAATTTCAAACCTACAGAGGGGAGCCATCACTACTGTCCATGAGAGCACGATCATGCCCACACAAGGGGGGACCCTGGGCACAAACACACCTTCTGACTCTCAGCCTGGGCCATTTTCCAACAGGAGCTCTCAGAAGCTGGACCAGGAGCCAGCATACTAAGCTTACCATGCCCATAGGCCAAATCCAAACACTCGTGGGGATTCCCAGGCGCCTGGACCCTAAGCATGTCTCTGCAATCCCTGTTTTGTGTGGACCACTGAGATTGAAAAAAAAAAAAAAAAACAGGACTCTTCCATTTTGGCAGAATGGCACTCAACTATGGGGTGCCAGGCATAATGCCCAGAGAGGGAGAAACTTCCGTGGGCCCATTAGGCCATCCCTACATGAAGCAGCAATCAAAGACACACAATCCAGAGAGAAAAGTCTGAGCTGCTGCCTCCCACTCACCCTAGTTCACCAGGATCTGCCATCAGGGTCTGCAGATCAGGCCGGTCATCCCCTCGTCTGTGGCTAAACCTAATTTGGTTTTCTGACTTCTGTCCCCAAGCAACCTCCAAGATGGGGCCACTGGAGCCACACTACAACATGCTGTCTGCACTCCTGAATGAAACTCGGCCCATCCCAGTTGCCCAAACCCTTCAGATAAGGAGAAATATGCAAGGCCCCTGATCTCACCCCAATGTCTAGGTCACACTGGACAAAAACAGGCAGTCTGACACACGATAGGCACCTTCCTTCAGACAAACACCAAGGTGAACGGCCCTAGAGTCAGAAGCTTGAACCTGACATATCCCTTGAGCCGAATCATAACCTTAGCTTTGATTTTCAGACATCTGCCCACAGAGGTCTCTTCTGGAATACCAACATATGGTCTAATATGTGGGCCCTGATCCACAAAACAGCAAACTTCCTGTCCCCAGAGGAAACCTTGCTCTTGGGAGCTGTGTCAAAATCTCCAGACAAAAAAAATCCTGCATGGCCCCTGAGATGCAGCCACGTTCTAAGGTGTCACTGACAACAAACTAGCATTGTGACCCCTTTGCATGAACTCCATGTCAATGCAGCCCCCTGAATACTTTGCCCCAAAGTCACAAAACAGAAAATGCCATGTTCCTAGGCTGCAACGGTCATGCGAGGGGGTTGTTCCAGAAATCGATGTGTAAGTCTCAGCTATAATATCTTTTTAGAATTCAGTCCTCACACTCCTGGCACCAAAGTTTTAGAGATTTGTAGTTCTGGAGACACAAGACAGCATTTTGCCTGCCCACCAGAGAGAAGAAGTGCCCTGTGGGAGTGCCCAGAAATCCCACATGAGGATCCACCTGCACCGTCCTTGGGGGCACCCAATATCATAGCACGCCCTGTGCACTAAAGCTCTCTCTGACACAGCAAGAGCTTGGACCTCCTGACAGACACCGAGAGAGAGAGAGAGAGAGAGAGAGCGACACATCCATCACATGGGCCTTGAGGCTGCCATCTCTATACAACCTGGGTATTCAGGCATCTATCCTCAGACCTTAGCTCAGTTCCTGCCTCAGGGGAACCTAATGCCCAAAAGAGTAATACACCTTCCCCATGGCAGGAAACCTTGCTGACATTTTTGGGACATATCAAACCCTCGAGGGAGAACCAGCTGCACCCAGTGAGCATGCCACTCTAGAGGTTAATGTGGGCACAGACACACATTATGACCCTCAGCCTGGGCCCTTTTTCCAACAAGCCCCCTCAGGAGCTGAACCAGGAGCCCGCATAATGAACCGACCATGCTCCAAGGCCCAAATCAAATGGTCAGTGGGGCTTTCCAGGAGCCCTGACCCAAAGACTCTCTCTGGAATCCCTGTTTGGGGGGACCACTGAGACAGAAAATGGGACTGTTCTGTTCCCGCAGAATGACACCAAATTATGAGGAGCCAGGCAAAATGCCCAGAGGATGAATCTTCCATAGGCCCATTAGTCCTTCCCTACATGAAGCTGCCATAACAGACTCACAATCCAGAGAGAAAGTACTGAGTTACCGCTTCCCACTCACCATAATTTCAGATCCCAAATAGCTGCCATCAGGGTCTGCAGAGACATCCCAGCATCCGTATGGCCATGAACCTCATGGGAGTTGTGTTTTCAGTCTTCTCCCCAAAACCCTGCCCACAGGACCTCCAAGATGGGGCCAAGGAGCCACACTGCCACATGGTGCTGGCCCTCCAAATGAAACCTGGACTGTCCCGGTTGGCCAAACCTCCAGATTAGGAGAAATATGCAAGGGCCCTAAACCTACCCAAATTTCTAGGCTTCTCTAGGCATATGTAGCACATGGAGCTTGACACTGCCAATTCTACACAATCACGGTATTCAGGCATCTATAATGAGACTTTAGCAAGGCCCCTAAACCAACCCCAATTTCTAGGCCGTGCTAGGAATCTCCAGCACATGGAACTTGAGGCTGTCATCTCTACCAAATCTGGGTATTCAGGCATCTATCTCCAGACCTTAGCTCAAATCACTGCCTAAGTGTGAACCTGATGCACAATAGAGTACTCCTCCTTCCCCATGGCAGGAAACCTTGCTGACATTTGTTGGAAATTTCAAACCCTCAAAGGGTCGCCAGCTGCACAGTCCATCACAGCATGCCCACTCAATAGGTAGCCGTGGGCACAGACACGCATTGTGACCCTCAGTCCTGGCACATTTTTCATAAGCCCCATCAGTAGCTATACCAGGATCCCACATATGATGTCTGACAGGCTAATCACCTACTTCTAGGCAGGTACGAAGATAAATGCACATAGAGTCAGAAGCTTGAACCTGACATGTCCTTTGGACAATATCAGAACTCTAGCTCCAATTTTCAGGCACCTGCCACTGAGGCCTTTTCTGGAATATCAATATCTGGTCCAAGATGTGGGCCATGAGCCAAAAAAACAGCACACCTTTTTTGAACGAAACCTTGCTACTGGGAGCTGTGTCATACCCTCAGGGAAGGGAATCCCTCAGGGACCCTGATCCAATGCCACGTTCTAGTGGTTCCCGGACAACAAACCATCATCTGGACCTGTCATCATGAGACTCTGTTTTAACTCAGCCCATTGGATACATGACCCCAGAGCCGACAAATGGAAAATACTATTTTCCTAGGATACGGTCACATGAGGGGGGTGTTCCACACATCCATGCCTAGAGACCAGCTACAAAATCTTTGCATAAGGGGAGTATGGAGCCTTCCAAGCGGACTCTTTCTCTCTTGCAGAAGAAAACCTTGCTCTTTTGAGCAGCTCACAAATCCCAGCATCTGAAATCCTCCATGGCATCATAAGGCCACCCCTCCACTTGTTGGACACCATGGTCACCAACGGCATCCGTAGCAAACGTGGACATTCCTGCATAGTCAGGTGCTGGAGGTGTTGAATCATCCACTCCACATTGGAAATGCTTGCCCTCGGACTTGACCCTAAGCCTAGCTTGTGTTTCAGGCTTCTGTCCTCACACTCCTGGCACCATGCCTTCCACACTGGGAATTCTGGAGCCCCAAGGAAGCATTCTGCCTGCCCACCAGACAGAAGAAGTGCCCTATGGGATTGCCCACAAACCCCACATGAGGATCAACCTACACCATGCTCAAAAGCACCCATATTTTAGCACATCCTGTGCATTAATGCTCTGTCTGACATAGCCTGAGCCTGTTCCTCCTGACAGCCACCCAGAGAGCTGGAAGAATATCCAGCACATGGAACCCGAGGCTGCCACCTCTACCCAATCTGGGTAGTCAGGTGTCTCACCCCAGACATCAGCTCAAATCCCTGTCTATGGAGGAACCTGATGCACAAAAGAGTACTCCTCCTTCCCCATGGCAAGAAAACTTGTTGACATTTCTTGGAAATTTCAAACCATCAGTGGGAG
This sequence comes from Mustela nivalis, assembly GCF_964662115.1. Classification (NCBI taxonomy): domain Eukaryota; kingdom Metazoa; phylum Chordata; class Mammalia; order Carnivora; family Mustelidae; genus Mustela; species Mustela nivalis. The sequence goes on from NC_139041.1 coordinate 1,242,118, forward strand.
AGCCAGCACCACTGTCCATGAGAGCAAGATCACGCCGACACAAGAGGGAACCCTGGCACAAACATGCCTTTTGACTCTTAGCCTGGGCCCATTTTTCAACAGGAGCTCTCAGAAGCTGGACCACAAGCCCGCATACTAAACCTACCATGCCCGTAGGCCAAATCCTAACCCTCTGAGGGGATTCCCAGGCTCCTGGACCCTAAGCATGACTCTGGAATCCCTGTTTTGTGTGGACCACTAAGACTGAAAACAGAACTCTTCCCTTTCTTCAGAATGACACTGAACTATGGGGAGCCAGGCAGAATGCCCAGAGTGGGAGAATCTTACATGAATGCATGAGGCCATTCCTACATGAAGCAGCAATCAGAGACACACAATCCAGAGAGAAAAATCTGAGCTACTGCCTCACATTCACCCTAATTTCAGATTCCCAGGAGCTGCCATCAGGGTCTGTAGATCAGGTCGGCCATCCCCTCTACTCTGGGCCTAACCCGAATTTGGTTTTCTGATTTCTGTCCCCAAAGCCCTGACCCAAATGACGTCCATGATGGGGCAACTGGAGCCACACCCCAACACGCTGTCTGCCCTCCCAAAGGAAACTCGGCCCCTCCCAGCTGCCCAAACCCTTCAGATAAGGAGAAATGTGCAAGGCCCCTGAACTCACCCCAATGTCTAGGCCAAACTAAAGTGGGCAGTCTGACAGATGATTGGCACCTCTCTCCAGGCAGACACCAAGGTGAACGGCCCAAGAGTCAGAAGCTTGAACCTGACATGACCCTTGGGCTGAATCAAAACCTTAGCTTTGATTTTCAGGCATCTGCCCGCAGAGGCTTTTTCTGGAATACCAACATATGGTCCAACATATGGTCCCTAAGCCACAAAAAAGAAATCATCCTGTCCTCAGAGGTAACCTTGCTCTTGAGATCTGTGTCAAACCCTCTAAGCAGCAGAATCTCACATGGCCTCTGAGATGCAGCCACATTCTAAGGTGTCCCTGTCAACAAGCTAGCATTGTGACCCCTTATCATGAACTCCCTGTCAACGCAGACCCCTGGATACTTTGCCCCAGAGCCACGAGATGGAAAATGCCATGTTCCTAGGCTGCAATGGCCATGCGAGGAGGGCGTTCCAGACATCCATGCGTAGAGCTCAGCATAAAATCATTTTAGGATTCCGTCCTCACACTCCTGGCACCAGAGCCCTAGAGATTGGTAATTCTGGAGACACCAGACAGCATTCTTCCTGCCCACCAAATAGAAGTAGTGCCCTATGGGAGTGCCCAGAAACCCCACATGAGGATCCACCTGCACCCAATATCCTTGAGGGCACCCAATATCATAGGATGCCCTGTGCACTAATATTCTCTCTAACACAGTCTGATCCTGGACCTCCTGACAGCCACCCAGAGAGCGAGAGACACATCCATCGCATGGGCCTTTAGGTTGCCATCTCACACAACCTGGGTATTCAAGCATGTATCCTCAGACCTTAGCACAAGTTCCCACCTCGAGGGAACCTGATGCACAAAAGAGTACTCCTCCTTCCCCATGGCAGGAAACCTTGCTGGCATTTTTGGGACATATCAAACCCTCCGATAGGGAGCCAGCTACATGGCCCAAGAGAGCACGCCCACTCTCGAGGTTAACGTGGGCACACACACGCATTGTGAGGCCCGGGCCCATGTTTCAACAAGCCCCCTCAGGAACTGAACCAGGAGCCCGCATTCTGGACCAACCATGCCCCTAGGCCCAAATCCAAACTCTCAGTGAAGATTTCCAGGCACCCTGACCCAAAGCCTGTCTCTGGAATCCCTGTTTTGGGGGGACCTCTGAGACGAAATCAGGACTGTTCCCTTCCCATAGAATGACACCAAACTATGGGGAGACAGGGAGAATGCCCAGAGAGGATGAATCTTCCATAGGCCCCTTAGTCCTTCCCTATATGAAGCGGCCATCATAGCCTCACAATGCAGAAAGAAAATCCTGAGTTACCGCCTCCCACTCACCCTAATTACAGATCCTGAAGATCTGCCATCAGGGTCTGCAGAGGGGTCCTTCCATCTGCACAGCCGTGAATCTCACGGGAGTTTGTGTTTTCAGTCTTCTCCTCAAAGCCCTGAGCCACACGACCTCTAAGATGGGGCCAAGGAGCCACACTGCCACATGTTGCTGGCCCTACAAAGGAAACTCAGCCCGTCCCAGTTGCCCAAACCCTCCAGATTAGGAGAAATATGCAAGGCCCCTAAACCCACTCTAATTTCTAGGCCACTCAAGGCATATCCACCACATGGAGCTTGATGCAGCCAATTCTATCCAATCGGGGTATTCAGGCATCTATCACCAGACCTTACCAAGGCCACTCAACCGACCCCAATTTCTACACTGTTCTAGGCATATTCAACCCATGGAGGAACCTCAGACTGCCACCTCTACCCAATCTGGGTATTCAGGCAGGCATCTATCTCCAGACCTAAGCTCAAATCACGGCCTAGGTGTGAACCTGATGCACAATAGAGTACTCCTCCTTCCCCATGGCAGGAAACATTGCTGACATTTGTTGGAAATTTCAAACCCACAGAGGCGGCGCCAGCTGCAAAGCCCATCAGAGCACACCCACTCAAGTGTTAGCCCTGGGCACAGACACGCATTGTGACCCTCAGTCTGGGTGCATTTTTCATAAGCCCTCTCAGTAGCTAGACCAGGTGCCCACATACAATGTTTGACACGTGAAGCACCTACCTCTAGGCAGATCCCAAAGTACATGGCCCTAGAGTCAGAAGTTTGAACCCTACATGTCCTTCAGACCATATCAGAACTCTAGCTTCAATTTTCAGCCACCTGCCCACAGAGGCCTCTTCTGGAATATTAATATATGATCCAGGTGTGGGCGCTGAGCCAAAAAACAGCACACCTCCTTTCTTCTGAACGAAACCTTGCTACTGGGAGCTGTGTCAAACCCTCAGTGTAGGGAATCCCTCAGGGACCCTGATCCAATGCCACATTCTATGTAGTCCCAGACAGTCATCATCATCATTGGGACCAGTCATCATGAGACTCTGTGTCAACTCAGATCACTGGAAACATGGCCCCAGAGCCACTAGATGGGAAATGCTATGTTTCTCGGCTACCACAGTCACGTCAGCGGGGTGTTCCAGACATCCATATGTAGAGATTGGCTAAAAAATCTTTGCATACGGGAGAGTCTGGAGCCTTCCAAGCAGACTCCTGCTGTCCCTCAGAAGAAAACCCTGCTGTTTCGAGCAGCTCACAAACCCCAGCTTCTGGAATCCTTCATGGCATCATAAGGCCTCCCCTCCATTTGCTGGATATCATGGTCACTCACTGCAGCAGGAGCAAACATGGACACTCCTGCATAGTCAGGTGCTGGAGATGTTGAATCAGCCACTCCACATTGGAAATGCTTGCCCTTGGTCTTTAGCCTAAGCCTAGCTTGTGTTTCAGGCTTCCATCCTCATACTCCTGGCACCATGCCTTCCACACTGGGAATACTGGAACCACAAGGCAGCATTCTGCCTGCCCATCAGACAGAAAAAGTGCCCTATGGGACTGCCCACAAACCCTACAATGAGGATCAACCTGCACCATGCTCTAAGGCACCCATATCTTAGTACACCCTGTGCACTCATGCTCTGTCTGAAACAGCATGATACCGTTCCTCCTGACCTCCACTCATAGAGCGGGCAACATATCTAGCACATGGAACCTGGGGCTGCCATCTCTACCCAATCTGGGTATTTAGGCATCTCACCCCAGACCTTAGCTCAAATTCCAACCGACGGAGAAACCTGATGCACAAAAGAGTATTCTTTCTTCCCCATGGCAGGAAAAGTTGCCGACATTTGTTGGAAATGTCAAATCTTCAGAGGGGGAGCCATCGCCACTGTCCATGAGAGCAAGATCATGCCCATGCAAGAGGGAACCCTGGGCACAAACACGCCTGGTGACCATCGGCCTGGGCCCATTTTTCAACAGGACCCCTCAGGAGCTGGACCAGGAGCCCGCATACTAAACCTACCTTGCTCCTAGGCCAAATCCTAACCCTTCCTGTGGTTTTCCAGGCGCCGGGACCCTAAGCATGTCTCTGGAATCCCTGATTTGTGTGGACAACTGGGACTGAAAACAGGACTCTTCCCTTTCTGCAGAATGACAATGAACTATGGGAAGCCAGGCAGAATGCTACTAGAGGGAGAATTTTCCATGGGCCCATTAGGCCATCCCAACGTGATGCAGCCATCAGAGAACACACAATCCAGAGAGAAAAGCCTGAGCTATTGCTTCCCACTCATCGTAATTTCAGATCCTCAGGAGCTGCCATTAGGGTCTGCAGATCAGGTGGGCCATCCCCTTGACTCTGGCCCTAACCTGAATTTGGTTTTCCTATTTCTGTTCCCAAAGCCCTGATCCAAACCACCTCCAATAAGGGACCACTGGAGCCACACTGCAACATGTTGTATTGCCACCTGAAGGAAACTCAACCTGTCCTAGTTGCCCAAACCCTTCAGATGAAAAGACATGTTCAAGGCCCCTGAACTCACCCCAATGTCTATTACACCCTGGACAAAAAATGGGCAGTCTGACACATGTTGGGTACCTCCCTCTAGGCACACACCAAGATAAACAGCTCTAGAGTCAGAAGCTTGAAACTGACATGCCCCTTGGGCCGAATCAAAACCTTAACTTTGATTTTCAGGAATCTGCCTGCAGAGGCCTCTTCTGGAATACCAACACATGGTTCAATGTGTGATCCCTGAGCCACTAAACAGCAAACATCCTGTCCCCAGAGGTAACCTTGTTCTTGGGAGGTGTGTCAAACCCTCTGGGCAGCAGAATCCCACATGGCCACTGAGATGTAGCCACGTTCTAAGTTGTCCCTGACAACAAACTAGCATTGTGACCCCTTAGCATGAACTCCATGTCAAAGCAGCCCCCTGAATACTTTGCCCCAGAGCCACGAGATGGAAAATGCCATGCTCATAGGCTACAATGGTCATGCGAGGAGGGCATTCCAGACATCCATGTGTAGAGTTCTGTTATAAAATCTTTTTAGGCTTCTGTCCTCACACTTCTGGCACCAAAGTCATAGAGATTGGTAATTCTGGATCTACAAGGCAGCATTCTGCCTACCCACCAGAGAGAAGAAGTGGCACATCCATCACATGGGCCTTAAGTCTGACATCTCTAAACAACCTCGGTATTTGGGCACGTATCTTCATCCTTAGCTCAAGTTCCTGCCTCCAGGGAACCTGATGCACAAGAGTACTCCTCCTTCCCCATGGCAGGAAACTTTGTTGACATTTTTGGGCCAGCAAAGACTCCAAGTTGGAGCCAGCTGCACGGCCCAAGAGAGAAAGCCCACTCTAGAGGTTAACATGGGCACAAACACACATTATGACCCTAAGCCTAGGCCCATTTTCCAACAAGTCCCCTCAGGATCCGAACCAGGAGTCCGGATACTGAGCCGACCATGCCTGAAGGCCCAAATCCTCACCGTCAATGGGGATTTCCAGGATCCTTAACCAAAAGCCCGTGTCTGGAAACCCTGTTTTGGGGGGACCACTGAGACAGAAAACATGACTCTTCCCTTTCTGCAGAATGACACCTAACTATGGGGAACCAGACAGAATTCCCAGAGAGGATGAATCTTCCATGGGTCCATTAGGCCATTCCTACAGGAAGCAGGCATCATAGACACACAATCCAGAGAGAAAATCCTGAGTTACCGCCTCCCACTCACCCTAATTTCATATCCCAAAGAGCTGACAACTAGGTCTGCAGATATGTCCTGCCATCTGCTCTGCTGTGAACCTCACAGGAATTTGTGTTTTCAGTCTCCTCAAATCCTTGCCCCACATGACCTCCAAGATGGGGCCAAGAAGCCACACTGCCACAAAGTGCCTGCCCTCTGAAGGAATCTCTGCCCGTCCCAGTTGCCCAAACCATCCAGATTAGGAGAAATGTGCAAGGCCCCTAAACCCACCCAAATTTCTAGGCTGCTCTAGGCATATCCAGCATATGGAGCCTGAGGCTGCCATCTATACCTAGTCTGGGTATTCACACATCTATCTCCAGACCTTAGCTCAAATCACTGCCTAAGTGTGAACCTGATACACAATAGAGTTCTCCTTCCCCATGTTAAGAAACCTTGCTGGCATTTGCTGGAAATTTCAAACCCTCAGAGGGGGAGCCAGCACCACAGTCCATGAGAGCTCGAGCATGCCTACTCACGAGGGAACCCTGGGTCCAAAAACACATTGTGACTCTCAGCCTGGGTTATTTTCCAGAAAATCTCCTCAGTATCTGGGTCCGGAGCTGCATACTGAACCTACCGCTCCCGTAGGCCAAATCCTAAACCTTGTGAAGAATTCCAGATGCCCAGACCCAATACATGTCTCTGGAATCCCCGTTTAGGGAGGACCACTGAGACAGAAAACAGGACTCTTCACTTCCTGCATAATGACACCTAACTATGGGGATACAAGCAGAATTCCCAGAGAGGGAGAATCTTCCAAGGTTCCATTAGGCCATCCCTACATGAAGCAGCCATCATAGACTCACACTCCAGAGAGAAAATCCTGAGCTACTGCCTCCCACTCACCCTAATTTCAGATCCCCAGGACCTGCCATCAGGGTCTGCAGATCAGGCCGGCCATTCCATTGACTCTGACCCTAACCCGAATTTGGTTTTCTGACTTTTCTCCCCAATGCCCTGACCGAAACGACCTCCAAAATGGGGCCATTGGAACCACAGCACAATACGGTGCCTGCCCTCCCAAAGACAACATGGCCCATCCCAGAAAAGGAGAAATAAATATGTAAGGCCCCTGAACTCACCCCAATGTCTGGGCCACACTAGACAAAAACGTGCATTCTGACACATGATAAGCACCTCCCTCCAAGCAGACACCAAGGTAAATGGTCTTAGAATTAGAAGCTTGAACCTGACATGCCCCTTGGGCTGAATCATAACCCTTGCTTTTATTTTCAGGCATCTGCCCACAGAGTCCTCTTCAGGAATACCAACATATGGTCCAATATGTGGTCGCTGAGACACATAACAGGAAACCTACTGTCCCCAGAAGAAACCTTGCTCTTGGGAGCTGTGTCAAATCATCCGGGCAGCAGAATCCTGCATAGCCCCTGAGATGCAGCCACATTCTAAGGTGTCCCTGACAACAAACTAGCATTGTTACCCGTTAGCATGAGACTCCATGTCAACTCAGATCCATGGAATCTTCGCCCCAGAGCCACGAGATAGAACATGCCATGTTCCCAGCTTGCAACAGTCATGCAAGGAGGGCGTTCCAGACATCCATGCATAGAGCTCTGCTATAAAAACTTTTCAGGCTTCCATCCTCACACTCCTTGCATCAAAGCCCTAGAGATTGGGAATGCTGGAGCCACATGGCAGCATTCTGCCTGCCCACCAGAGAGAAGTGCCCTATGGTAGTGCCCAGAAATCCCACATGAGGATCCACCTGCACCGTCCTTGAGGGCATCCAATATCATAGGACGCCTTGTGCACTAATGCTCTCTCTGACACAGCCTGAGCCTGGACCTCCTTACAGCCAACCAGAGATCGAGCAGACATCCATCACATGGGTCTTTAGGTTGCCATCTCTACACAACCTGGGTTTTCGGGCATCTATCCCCAGACCTTAGCTCAAGTTCTTGCCTCAGTGGAACTTGATGCACAAAAGGGTACTCCTCCTTCCCCATGGGAGGAAACCTTGCTTGCATTTTTTGAACATATCAAACCCTCAGAGTAGGAGCCAGCTGCATAGCCCATGAGAGCACATCCACTCAAGAGGGAAACATGGATAAAAACACGCATTGTGACCCTCATCCTGGGCCCATTTTCCAACACGGTCTGTCAGGAGCTGAACCAGAAGCCCACATACTAAACCTACCATGCCCCTAGGCCCAAATCCTAACACTTAGTGGGGATTTTCAGGTGCCCTGACCCAAAGCCTGTTTCTGTTTCCCTGATTTGTGGAAAGAAAACAGGACTGTTTCCTTCCTACAGAATAACACCAGACTATGGGGAGCCAGGCAGAATGCCCATAGAGGCTGAATCTTCCATGGGCCCATTAGGACATTCCGACATGATGCAGCCATCATAGACACACTATCCAGAGAGAAAATTTTGAGTTACTGCCTCCCACTCACCCTAATTTCAGATCCCGAAGAGCTGCCATCAGGGTCTGCAGATAGGTTCTGCCATCCCCACGTCCCTGAACCTCATGTGAGTTTGTGTATTCAGTCTTCTCCCAAAGCACTGACCCACACAACTTCCTAGATTGGACCACTAGAGTCACACCACGACATGGTGCCCACCCTCAGAAGTGAATTCGACCTGTCCCAGTTGTGCAAACCCTCCAGATTAGGAGAAATATGCAAGGCCCCTAAACCCACCCCAATTTGTAGGCCCATCTAGGCATATCCAGCACATGAAACTTGACGCTGCCAATTCTTCTCAAACTGTATATTCAGGCATCTATCCCCAGACCTTAGCATGGCCCCTAAACCGACCCCATTTTTTAGGCTACTCTAGGCATATACAGCACATGGAACCTGAGGCTGCCATTTCTACCCAATCTGGGTATTAAGGCATCTATCCCCAGACCTTAGCTCAAATCCCTGCCTGGTGGGGAGCCTGATGCACAATAGACTTCTCCTCCTTCCCCATGGCAGGAACCCTTGTTTACATTTGTTGGAAATGTCAAACCCTCAGAGGGGGAGCCAACTGCATGACCCATGAGAGCAAGCACACTTAAGAGTGAACCCTGGGCACAAACACGCATTGTGATCCTCAGCCTGGGCCCATTTTACAACTTATCCCCTCAGTAGCTGGACCAGGATCCCCACATACAAAATCTGAGCATGTTAAACATTTTTTTTTTTTTTTTTTTTTTTTTTAGGCAGATACCAAGGTAAATGGCCCTAGATTCAGAAGCTTGTACCTGATATGGCTCTCGGTCGTGATCGGATCCCTAGCTTCAATTCTCCGGCATCTGTCCACAGAGGCCTCTTCAGGCATACCAAAATATGGTCCAAGATGTGGGCCCTGAGGCAAAAAGCAATACACCCACTGTCCCCAGAATGGAACCTTGCTCTTGGGAGCTGTGTCAAACCCTCAGGATAGGGAATCCCTCAGGGACCCTGATCCATTGTCACATTCAAAGGAGTCCTGTACAACAAACCAGCATTGTGACCAGTCATCATGAGACGCCCTATCAACTCAGCCCTCTGAATGCTTTGCCCCAGAGCCACCAGATGGAAAATGTCATGTTCCTAGGCTGCAATGGTCACGAGAGAAGTGAGTTTCAGACATCCATGGGTAGAACTCTTCTATAAAATCTTTTCAGGCTTCATAACACCAAAGCTTAGTGTGTCTCAGACTGTGCATTTTATCCAGGGGGACCTAGAAACTGGGGTGGGTTTGCGGCCTTGTATATTTCTCCTTATCTGGAGTGTTTGCACAAAAGGGATGGGCCGAGTTTCCTTTGGGAGTGCAGGCAGTGTGTTGAGGAGTGGCTCCTCGCGATCTGAAATTAGCGTGAGTGGGAGGTTGTAGCTCAGGCTTTTCTTTCTCGAGTGTGTGTCCATGTAGGCTATTTGATATAGGGCTGGCCGAATGGACCAATGGAAGATTCTCCCTCTCCTGGTATTCAGCCTGGCTCCCCATAGTTTTGTGTCATTCTGTGAGAAGGGAAGAGTCCTGTTTTCTGTCTCAGTGGCCCTCCCAAAACAGGGATTCCAGAGACCAGCTTTTGGTCTGGGCGGCTGGAAATCCCCACTGAGGGTTAAGATTGGTCTTGGGTCAGGGTAGGTTCAGTATGTGGGCACCTGTTTCAGCTCCTGAGGGGGCTTATTGGAAAATGGGCCCAGGGTGAGGGTCACAATGCATGTTTGTACCCAGGATTCCTTCTTCAGGCGGAGTGCTCTCTTGGGCCATGCAGCTGGCTCCCACTCTGAAGGTTTGATATGTCCAACACATGTAAGCAAGCTTTCTGCCATGGGGAAGGAGGAGTACTCTTGTGCATCAGGTTTCCTCTTAGGCAGAGATTTGAGCTAAGCTCTGGAGATAGATTCCTGAGTACCCAGGTTGGGTGGAGATGACAAACTCAGGTCCCATATGCTAAATATGCCAACCGAAATCTGAATGGCTGTCAGGAGGTCTGCTGTGTCAAAGAGAGCATTAGTACACAGGGTGTCCTATGATATTGGGGGCCCTCAAGGATGGTGCAAGTTGATCCTCATGTGGAGTTTCTGGGAAGTCCCATAGGGCACTTCTTCTCTTGGGCAGGCACAATGCAGCTTTGTGGTTCAATTCCCAGTGTGGAAGGCTTTGGTGCCAGGAGTGTGAGAACCGAAGCCTGAATACACAAGCTAGGCTTAGGGTCAAGTCTGAGGGCAAGCATTTACAATGTGGAGCAGCTGATTCAACATCTCCAGCACCTGACTCTGCGGGAGTGTCAGACGTTCGCTCCAGCTGGAGTTTGTATCCATGATGTCCAACAAATGGAGGGGTGACCTTATGATGCCATGGAGGCTTTCAAACATTGGGGTTTGTGAGCTGCTCGAAACAACATGATTTTCTTCTGTGGGACAGCAAGAGTCCTTTAGATGCCTCCAGTGTCCCCCATATAGAAATATTTTATAGTAGAGTTCTACACATGGATGTCTGGAATGCCCTCCTCGCGTGACCATTGCAGCCTAGGAACATGGCATTTTCTATCTGGTGGCTCTTGGACGAAGTATCTGAGGCATCTGAGCTGAAATGGTGTCTCATGCTAACGGGTCACAAAGCTATTTTGTTGTCAGGGACACAGAACGTGGCTGAGTCACAGGGGCCATGCAGAATTCTGCTACCCTGAAGGTTTGACACAGGGTCCCAAGAGCAAGGTTTGCTCCTGGGGACAAGAGGTGTGCTGTTTTGTGGCTCAGGGCTCACATGTTGGTATTCCAGAAGACGACTATGCAGAGGGATGCCTAAAAATCGAAGCTTGAGTTCTGATTAGGTCCTAGGAGCATGTCAGGTTGAAGTTTCTGACACTAGGGCCATTTACCTGAGTGTCTGCCTGGAGATAGGTGCTCAGCCCGTGTCAGACGGTGCATTTTTGTCCAGAACGACCTAGAAATTGGGGTGTGTTCTGGGGCCTTGCATATTTCTCCTTATCTGGAGTGTTTGTGCAAAAGGGACAGGCCAAGTTTCCTTCAGGAGTGCAGGCATTGTGTTGTGTAGTGGCTCCAGTATCCCCATCTTGGAGGTCGTGTGGGTCAGGGCTCTGGGCACAGAAGTCTGAAAACACAAACTCGGGTTACAGACATGAATTCGGGGATGCCAGCCTGATCTGCAGTCACTGATGGGAGCTCTTCAGGTTAGCTTATTAGGGTAGTGGGCAGTGGTAGCTCAGGCTTTTCTCTCTGGATTTTGAGTCTCTGATGACCACTTAATGTAGGGCTGGCCTAATGGGCTGATGGAAGATTTTCACTCTCTGAGCATTCTGCCTGGCTCTCCATACTTTGGTGTCATTCTGCAGGAAGGGAAGAGTCCTGTTTTCTGCCTCAGTTTTCCCCCAAAAACCTGGGATTAGAGACAGTTGGTGGGTCCGGGCCCCTGGATATCCCCACTGAGGGATCGGATTCGGGTCTCGGGGCATGGTAGGTTCAGTATGCGGTCACCTGTTCTAGCTTTTAAGTGAGCATATTGGCAATCGGGCCCAGGCTGAGGGTCACACTGCATGTTTGTGCCCACACTCCCTCGTGAGTGTTCGTGTTCTCATGTACTGTGCAGTTGGCTCCCCCTCTGAGGGTTTGAAATTTCCAACAAATGTCAGCAAGGTTTCCTGCCAAGGGGCAGGAGAAGTACTCTTTTGTGCATCAGGTTCCCTCCTAGGCAGGGATTTGAGCTATGGTCTGGGAATAGACGCCTGAATACCCAGATTGGGTATAGATGGTAGCTTCGGGTTCCATGTGCTGGATATGCTGACCGCTCTATGGGTGGCTGTCAGGAGGAATGGGCTCAGGCTGTGTCAGACAAAGCATTAGTGCGCTGGGTGTCCTAACATATAGGTGCCCTCAAGCGCAGTGCAGGTTCATCCTCATGTGGGGTTTCTGGGAAGTCCAATAGGGCACTTATACTCTCAGGTGTCCAGAAGAATGATGCCATGTCACTCCAGAATACCCAGTGTGGAAGGCTTTGTTCCAGGCATGTGAGGACAGAAGCCTGAAAACACAACGTAGGCTTAAGGTCAAGTCCGAGGGTATAGCAATTGCAATGTGGAGCAGCTGATTCAACATCTCCAGCACCTAAGTGTGAAGAAGTGTCCACGTTCACTCCAGCTGCAGTTTGTTTCCATGATGTCCAACAAATGGAGGGGAGGTCTTATGATACCATAGAGGCCTTCAGATGCTGAGATATGTAAGCTGCTCCAAACATCATGATTTTCTTTTGCGGGACAGCAGGAGTCTGCTTTGATGCCTCCCAACTGCCTCATATGGAAGGATTTTATAGCTGAACTCTAGGCATGGATGTCTGGAACACCCTCATCGCGTGACCGTTGCAGCCTAGGAACATGGCATTTTCCATCTGGTGGCTCTGGAGCGAGGATCCTGAGGGCTGAGTTGAAACAGAGTCTCATGCTGATGGGTCACATTCTGGTTTGTGGTCAGGGACACCTTAGAACGTGATGGTGGATCAGGGCCATGCAGGATTCCCTTCCCTGAGTATTTGACACAGTTCCCAAGAGCAAGGTTTCATTCTGGGGACAGGAGGTGTTCTCTTTGTGGCTCAGGGCCCACATGTTGGACCATAAATTTGTATTTGATAAGAGGCCTCTGTGAGCAGAGGCCTGAAAATCAAAGCTAGGATTCCGATAAGGTCCGAGGGGCATGTCAGGTTCAAGCTTCTGACAGTAGGGCCGTTTAATTTGATATCTGTTTGGAAGTAGATGCTCAGCGTGTGTCTGACTAGGTGTTTTTATCCAGAGCAACCTAGAAATTGGGATGGGTTCAGGGGCCCTGCATATTTCTCCTAATCGGGAAGTTTTGAGCAACTGAGATGGGCCGAGTTTCCTTCGAGAGGGCAAGCAATGTGTTGCACTGTGGCCCCAGTGCCCCCATCTTCGCGTGGGTCATGTGGGTCAGGGCTTTGTGGACAGAAGGCTGAGAAGACAACATCGGGTTACGGTCAGGGCCTAGGGGATGGCCGGCCCGATCTGAGACCCTGATGGAAGCTCCTCACGATCTGAAATTATGGTGAATGTAAGGCTGTAGCTTAGACTTTTCTCTCTGGATTGTTTGTCTATGATGGCCACTTCATGTAGGGCTAGCCTATTGGGTCATGGAAGATTATCCCTCTGTGGTCATTCTGCCTGGCTCCCCATAGTTTGGTGTCATTCTGCAAGAATGGAAGAGTCCTGTTTTTTGTCTCAGTGGTCCCCCCAAAACAAGGATTCCAGAGACAGGCTTTGGTGCGGGCACCTGGAAATCAATACAGAGGGTTAGGATTTGGCCTAGGGACATGATAGGTTCAGTATGCAGGCTCCTGGTCCAGCTCCTGAGAAAACTACTTGGAAAATGGGCCCGTGCTGAGGGTCACAAAGCATGTTTGTGCACAGAGTTCCCTCTTGAGAGGGCGTGCTCTCATGGGCCTGCAGCTGGCTCCCCCTCTGAGGGTTTGAAATTTCCAACAAATGTAAGCCATGTTTCCTGCCATGGGAAAGGTGGAGTACTCTTTTATGCATCAGGTTCCCCCTACGCAGGGATTTGAGCTAAGGTCTAGGGATAGAGTCCTAATACCTATGTTGCGTAGAGATGGCAGCCTCAGGCCCCATGTGCTAGATATGCTACCCGAAATCTAGTCAGCTGTCAGGAGTTCCACTGTGTCACACAGAGCATTCGTGCACAGGGCGTCCTATGCTAAAGGGTGCCCTGAAGTACAGTGCAGGTTGATACTCAAATGCGGTTTCTAGGCAGTCCCATAGGGCACATTTCTCCTTGGTGGGAGGGAACAATGCTGCCTTATGTCTCCAGAATACCCAGTGTGGAAGGCTTTGGTGCCAGAATTGTGAGGACGGAAGCCTGAAAACACAAACTAGGCATAGGGCAAAGGCTGAGGGCTAAATGCCAAGGGCAATTAGCAACTCTAATTGGACTGGCTGATTCAACATCTCCAGAATCTGACTCTGCGAGACTGTCAGATGTTCATTCCGGCTGGAGTTTGTCCATGATGTCCAACAAATGGAGGGGTGGCCTTATGATGCCATGGAGGCTTTCAGACGCTGGGGTTTGTGAGCTGCTCGAAGCAACATGGTTTTATTATGCAGGAAAGCAAAAGTCTGCTTTGATGGCTCCCGACTTCCCCATATGGAAAGATTTTATAGCAGGGCTCTACACATGGATGTCTGGAACGCCCTCCTCATGTGACCATTGCAGCATAGGAACATGGCATTTTCTATGTGGTGGCTCTTGGGCGATGTATCCAGGGGACTGAGTTGTCTTGGTGTCATGGATTTGGGTCACAATGCTGTTTTGTTGTCAGGGACACGTTAGAATGTGTGGCTGTGACTCAGGGGCCATGCAGGATTCTGCTACCCTGAATGTTTGACACAGCTCCCAAGAGCAAGATTTTCTTCTCGGGAATGGAGATGTGCTGTTTTGTGGGTCAGGGCCCACATTTTGGACCATATGTAGAGATTCCAGAAGAGGTCTCTGTGGGCAGATGCCTGAAAATCAAAGAGATTTCCTACTAGGTCCGAGGGGCATTTTAGGTTCAAGCATTTGACTCTAGGGCCATTTACCTGGGTGTCTGCCTGGAAGTAGATGCTCAGCATGTGTCAGACTATACATTTTGTCCAGAACAGCCTAGAAATTGAGGTGAGTTCAGGGGTCCTGCATATTTCTTTTTATCTGGAGTGTTTGTGCAATTAGGATGGGCCGGTTTTCCTTCAGGAGTACAAGCAGTGTGTTGCGATGTGGCTCCAGTGTCCCCATCATGGAGGTCGTGTGGGTCAAGGCTTTGGGTAGAGATGTCTAAAAACACAAACTTGGGTTAAGGTCATGGCTGCGGGGATGCCCGGCCCGATTGCAACCCTTGATGTGAGCTCTTCATGCTCTGCAATTAGGTTGAGGGGGAGGCGGTAGCTTGGCTTTTCTCTCTGTACTGTGGATTTATGATGGCCGCTTAATGTAGATATGTCCTAATGGGCTCATGAAAGATTACCCCTCTCTGGGCATTCTGCCTGACACTCCATTGTTTGGTGTTACCCTCCAGGAAGGGAATAGTCCTGTTTTTTGTCTCAGTGGTCTCCCCAAAACAGGGATTCCAGAGACAGACTTTGGGTCTGGGCACCTGGAAAACTCCACTGAGGGTTACCATTTGGGTCTTGGGCATGGTAGGTTCAGTATGCGGGCTCCTGGTCCAGCTACTTAGGGGGCTTGTTGGAAAATGGGCCCATGGTGTTGGTCAAAATGCATGTTTGTGCCAAGGGTTCCCTCTTGAGTGGGTGTGCTCTCATGGGCTGTACAGTTGACTCCCCCTCTGAGGGTTTGAATATTCCAACAAATGTCAGCAAGGTTTTCTGCCATGGCAAAGGAAGAGTACTCTTTTGTGCATCAGGTTCCCCCTATGCAAGGACTTGAGCTAAGGTCTGGGGATAGATGCCTGAAGACCCAGGTTAGGTAGAGATGTCAGCCTCAGGTCCCATGGGCTAGATATGCCACCTGAAATCTCAGTAGCTGTCAGAGGTCTGCTGTGTCATACAGGGCATTAGTGCACAGGGCGTCCTATGATATTGGGTGTCCTCAAGCTCGGTGCATGATGATATTCTTGTGGGGTTTCTGGGCAGTCCCATAGAGCACTTCTTCTCTCTGGAGGGTAGGAAAATCCTACCTTGTGGCTCCAGAATTCCCAATCTGGTGGACTTTGGTGCCAGGAGTGTGAGGACATTAGCCTGAAAACAGAAGCTAGGCTTAGGGCCTAGGCTGAGAGCATAGCAGCTCCAATGTGGAGCGGCTGATTCAATATCCCCAGCACATGACTATGTGGGAGTGTCTAACCTTTGCTCCTGCTGGAGTTTGTGTCCAAATGAAGGGTGGCCTTATGATGCCATGGATGGTTTCAGACGTTGGTGTTTGTAAGCTGCTCCAAACAGCATGGTTTTCTTCTGTGGGACAGCAGGAGTCTGCCTTGATGGCACCCGAATCTCCCTTTTCCAAAGATTTCAAAGCTGAGCTCTAAAAATGGATATCTGGAGTGCCTTCCTTGTGTGTTCATTGTAGCATAGGAACATGGCATTTTCCATCTGGTGGCCCTGGGGTGAAGTATACAGTGGGCTGAGTTGAAACGGAGTCTCATGTTGATGGGTCACAATGCTGGTTTGTTGTCAGGGACACCTTAGAACGTGGCAGTGGATCAAGGCCCATGCAGGATACCCTCCCCTAAGATTTTGACACAGTTCACACAAACAAGTTTCCTTCTGGGGACAGGAGGTATTCTGTTTTGTGGCTCAGGGCCCATATGTTGGACCATATGTTAGTATTCCAGAAGAGATACCTCTGTGTGCAGATTCCTGAAAATCAAAGCTAGGGTTCCAATAAGGTCCAAGGGACATGTCAGGTTCAAGCTTCTGACTCTAGGGACATTTACCTTGGTATCTGCATGGAAGTAGGTGCTCAACATGTGTCAGACTGCAAGTTTTTGTCCAGAGTGGTCTAGAAATTGGGGTGGGTACATGGGCCTTGCATATTTCTCCTTATCTGGAGGGTTTGGACAACTAGGAGAGGCCGAATTTCCTTCGGAAGGGCAGGTAATGTGTTGAGGTGTGGCTCCAGTGGCCCCATCTTGGAGGTCTTGTGTGTCAGGCTTTGGGGACAGAACACACAGAACACACAATCGGATTAGGTTCAGGGCCGAGGGGTGGCCAGCCCAATCTGCAGACCCTGATAGCAGCACCTAGCGATCTGAAATTAGAGTGAGAGGAAAGCTGTGGTTCAGGCTATTTTCTCAGGATTGTGTGTCTCTGGTGGCTGCTTCATGTAGGGCTGGCCTAGTGGGCCCATGGAATTATCTCCCTCGCTGGGCATTCTGCCTAGTTCCCCATCATTTGGTGTCATTCTGCCAGAAGGGAAGAGTCCTGTTTTCTGTGTCAGTGGTCCTCCCAAAACATGGATTCCAGAGACAGTGCTTTGTGTCCGGGTGGCTGGAAATCCCCACTGAGGGTTAACATTTGGGTCTTGGGGCACAAGAGGTTTAGTATGTGGGCCCTTGGTCCAGCTCCTGAGTGGACATGTTGGAAAATGGGCACAGGCTGAGGGACAGAAAGCATATTTGTGCCCAGGGATACCTTTTGAGTGGGTGAGCTCTCATGGGCCATGCAGCTGGCTCCTACTCTAAGGTTTTGGTATGTCCAACATACCAGGTGTCCTTCCATGGGAAACTAGGAGTACTCTTTTAGGAATAAGGTTCCCCCAGGCAAGTATTTGAACTAAGGTCTGGGGATAGAATGCCTGAAGACCCAGGTCTGGTATAGATGGCAGCCTCAGGTCCCTTGGGCTCAATATGCCACTCAAAATCTGGGTGGCTTTAAAGAGGTCGGCTATGTCATACAGAGCATTAGTTCACCAGGCATCCTATGATATAGGGTGCCCTCCAGGACAGTGCAGGTTGATCCTCATGTGGGGTTTCTGGGCAGTCCCATAGGGCACTTATTCTCTCTGATGGGTAGGAAAAATGCTGCCTTGTAGCTCCAGAATTCCTAGTGTGGAAGGCTTTGGTGTCAGGAGTGTGAGGTCATTAGCCTAAAAATACAAGCTAAGCTTGTACTATGCCAAGGGCATAGTAGCTCCAATGTGGAGCGGCTTATTCAACATCTCCAGGACCAGACCATGCGGGAGTGTCTGATATTCGCTCTGGCTGGAGTTTGTGTCCATGATTTCCCACAAATGGAGGGGTGGCCTTATGATGCCATGGAGGCTTTCAGACCTTGGGTCTGTAAGATGCTCAAAACAGCATGATTTTCTTCTTCGGGACAGCAGGAGTCTATTTAGATGCCTCCAGAGTCCCCCATATGGGAAAGTTTTATAGCAAAGCTCTATGCATGGATGTCTGGAACGCCCTCCTCGCATGACCATTGCAGGCATTTTCCATCTGATGGTTCTAAGGCAAAATATCCAGGGAGTGAGGTGACATGGCATCCTAAGCTGTCAGGTCACAATGCAGTTTTGCTTTCAGGGACACCCTATAACTTGGCTGTGGCTCAGGAGTCATTCAGGATTCTGCTACCCTGAGGGTTTGACACAGCTCCCAAGAGCAAGGTTTTCTTCTCGGGACTGTAGGTGAGATGTTTTGTGGCACACGGACCACATGTTGGAAAATATGTTGGTATTCCAGAAGAGGCCAATGTGGGCAGATGAATAAAAATTGAAGCTTGAGTTCCGATTAGGTCCAAGGAGCACGTCAGTTTCAAGCTTCTGACTCTAGGGACACATACCTGCATGTCTGCCTGGAGAAAGCTGTTCAACATGTGTCAGACTGCACGTTTTGTCCAGAACAGCCTAGAAATTGGGGTGTGTTCAGGGGGCTTGCATATTTCTTTTTATCTGTAGTGTTTGTGCAACTAGTATGGGCCAGTTTTCCTTCAGGAGTGAAGGCAGTGTGTTGCGGTGTGGCTCCAGCATTTTCATCTTGGAGGTCGTGTGGGTCAGGGCTTTGGGTATAGAAGTCTGAAAACACATACTCAGGTTAGGTTCATGGCTGCAGGGATGCCGGGCCAATCTGCAGCACCTGATGGGAGGTATTCGGGTACTGTAATTAGGGTGAGTGGGCGGCGGTAGCTCAGGCTTTTCTCCCTGGATTGTGGGTCTATAATGGCTGCTTAATGTAGGGCTGGCCTAATGGGCCCATGGAAGTATCTCCCTCTCTGGGCATTCTACCTGGCTCTCCATAGTTTGGTGTCATTCTGCAGGAAGGGAAGAGTCCTGTTTTCTGTTTCAGTGGTCCCCCCAAAACCTGGGATTCCAGAGACAGTCTTTGGGTTTGGGCACCAGCATATCCCCACTGAGGATAGGATATGGGCCTCACGGCATGGTAGGTTCAGTATGCAGGCTCCTGATCCAGCTTCTAAGGGGGCTTGTTAGAACATGTGCTCCGGCTGAGGGTCACAATACATGTTTGCACTCAGGGTTCCCTCTTAAGTGGGCGTGCTCTCATGGGCTGTGCAGCTGGTTCTTACTCCGAGGGTTTCAAATTTTCAACAAATAATAGCAAGGGTTCCTGCGATGGGAAAGGACGGGTACTCTTCTGTGCAACAGGTTCATCTCTAGGCAGGGTTTTGAGCTATGGTCTGGGGATCGATGCCAGAATCCTCAGGGTGGGTAGAGATTTCCTCCTCAGGTTCCATGTGCTGGATATACCTCCCGCTCTCTGGTTGTCTGTCAGGAGGAATGGGCTCTGGCTGTATCAGACAGAGCATTAGTGCACAGGGCATCCTAAAATATGGGTGCCCTCAAGTGCGGTGCAGGCTGATCCTCATTTGGGGTTTCTGAGCAGTACCATAGGCATTTCTCCTCTCTGGTAGACAGGCAGAATGTTGCCTTGTGGCTACAGAATTCCCAGTGTGGAAGTATTTGTTACCAGGAGTGTGAGTATGGAATCCTGAAAACACAAGCCAGGGTTAGGGTCAAGGCCGAGGGCATAGCAGCTCCAATGTGGGGCTGCTGATTCACATCTCCAGCACCTGACTATGCAGGAGTGTCCACGTTTGCTCCGACTAGAATTTGTGTCCGTGATATCCAACAAATGGAGGGGTGGCTTTATGATGCCATGGAGGCAATCGATGCTGGGATTTATGAGCTGATGAAAACAGCAATGTTTTCTTCTGCAGGACCGCAGGAGTCCATGTTGATGGCTCCCGACTCGCCCATGTAGAAAGATTTTATAGCAGAGCTCTATGCATGGATGTCTGTAATGCCCTCCTGTGAGATCGTTGTAGCCTAGGATCATGGTATTTTCCATCTGGTGGCTCTGGGGCGAAGTATCCATTAGGTGAGTTGAAACGGAGTCTCATCCTGACAGGTCAAAATACTGGTTTGTTGTCAGGGACAACTTAGAATGTGGCAGTGGATCAGGTCCCATGCAGGATTCTCTACCCTGATGGTTTGACACAGCTCCCAAGAGCAAGGTTTCCTTCTGGGGACAGGAGGTGTGTTGTTTTTGGCTCAGGGACATGTTGGACCATATGCTGTTTTTTGGCTCAGGGACCACATGTTAGACCATATGTCTGTGGACAGATGCCTGAAAATGGAAGCTATGATTCCAATAAGTTCTGAGGGACATGTCAGGTTCAAGCTTCTGACTCTAGGTCTATTTACCTTGGTATCTGCCTGGAAGTAGGTGCTCAGTGTGTGTCAGACTGCACTTTTTTGTCCAGAGTGTCCCAGAAATTGAGGTGGGTTCAGGGGCCTTGCATATTTCTCCTAATCTGGAGGGTTTGGGCAACTGGGATGGGCCGAATTTCCTTCCTGAAGGTAAGCAACATGTTGCAGTGTAGCTCTAATGTCCCCATATTAGAGGTCGTGTGGGTCAGGGTTTGGGAGACTAAACTCTGAAAACATAATGTTGGGTTACAGTCAGGGCTGAGGGGATGGCTGGCCTGATCTGCAGATCCTGATAGCAGCTCCTCAGGATCTGAAATTAGGTTGAGAGGGAGGCTGTAGCTCAGGCTATTCTATCTGGACTGTGTGTGTATGATGGCCACTTCATGTATGGCTGGCCTCATGCACCCGTGGCAGTTTCTCCCTTTCCTGACATTCTGCCTGGATCCCCATTGTTTGGTGTCATTCTGCCGGAAGGTAACAGTCCTGTTTTCTGTCTCAGTGGTTCCCCCAAAAAAGGGATTCCAGAGATAGGCTTTGAGTCCAGGCCCTGGGAATCCTGACTGATTGTTAGTATATGGGTCTTTGGGCATTGTAAGTTCAGTATGCAGGCCTCTGGTCCAGCTCCTGAAGGGGCTTGTTAGAAAATGTGCCCAGATTGAGGGTCACAATGCATGTTTGTGCCCAGGGATCCATCTTGAGTGGGTGTTCAGCTGGCTGTTACTCTGAGATTTTGGTATGTCCAACAAATATAAACTAAGTTTCCTGCCATGGGAAACGAGGAGCACACTTTTCTGCATCAGGTTCCTCATTAGGCAGGGATTTGAGCTAAGGTCTGGGGATAGATGCCTGAAGACCTAGGTTGGGTAGAGATGGCAGCCTCAGGTACCATGTGCTAGATATGCAGCCAGAAATCTGGGCGGCTGTCAAGAGGTCTGCTGTGTCATACATGGCATTAGTGCACAGGGCTTCCTATGATATTGAGTGCCCTCAAGGATGGCACACTACTATTATCTTGTGGGCAGGCACAATGCTGCTTGTTGGCTTCAGAATTCCCAAACTCTAGGGCTTTGGTGCCAGGAGTGTGAGGACGGAAGTATGAAAATACAAGATAGGCTTAGGGCCAAGGCTGAGGGCATAGCAGTTCCAATGTTGATCGGATGATTCAACATCTGCAGAACCTGACAATGCGGGAGTGTCAGACGTTCGCTCCACCTGAAGTTTGTGTCCATGATGTCCAACAAATGGAGGGGTGGACTTATGATGCAATGGAGACTTTCAGATGCTGGGGTTGGTGAGCTGCTCAATACAACATGGTTTTCTTCTTGGGATAGCAGGAGTCCACTTTGATGCCTCCAGAGTTCGCCATATGGAAAGATTTTGTAGCAGATCTCTTTGCATGGAAATCTGGAACACCCTCCTCGTGTGACTGTTGCAAGCTAGGAACATGGCATTTTCCATTTGATGGCTCTGGGGCGAAGGATCCAGTGGGCTGAGTTAAAACCAAGGCACATGCAATGCTGGTTTGTTGTCAGGGACACCTTAGACTGTGGCAGTGCATCAAGACCCATGCAGGATTCCCTACCCAGAGGGTATGAAACAGCTCCCAAGAGCAAGGTTTTCTTCTGGGCACAGGAGCTGTGCTGTTTTGTGGCTCAGGGCCAAAATGTTGAACCATATGTTGGCATTCCAGAAGAGGCCTCTGTGGGCGGATGCCTGAAAATCAAAGCTAGAGTTCCAATTAGGTCCGAGGCGAATGTCAGGTTCAAGCTTATGACTCTAGGCCATTTACCTCGGTATCTGCCTGAAATTAGGTGCTCTGCGTGTGTCAGACAGCGTGTGTTTGTCCACAGTGGCCTAGAAATTGGGGTGGGTTTAGGGGCCTTGCATATTTCTCCTAATCTGGAGGGTTTGGGCAACTGGGACAGGACAAGTTTACTATGGGAGGGCAGGCAACATGTGCGGTGTGACTCCAGTGGCCCCATCTTGGAGGTCGTGTGGGTCAGGACTTTGGGGAAAGAAGTCTGAAAACACAATGTTGGGTTAGGGTCAGTGCCAACGGGATGGCCGGCGCGATCTGCAGATCCTGATGGCAGCTCTTCACGATCTGAAATTTGGGTGAGTGGGAGACTGTAGCTTAAGCTTTTCTCTAGATTGTGTGTCTATTATGGCCGCCTATGTAGGGCTGGCCTAATGATCCTGTTTCAGATTCTCCCTCTCCTAACAATCTGCCTGGCTCGCCATTATTTGGTGTCATTCTACCAGAAGTTATGAGACATGTTTACTGTCTCAGTGGTCCCCACAAAACAGGGATTCCAGAGATAGGCTTTGGGTTCAGGTGACTGAAAATCCACACTGAGTGTTAAGACTTGGTTCTTGATGCATGGTGGGTTTAGTATGCAGACTCCTGGTCCAGCTTATGAGGGTGCTTGTTGGAAAATGGGCACAAGCTGAGTGTCTCAATGCGTGTTTGTGCCCAAAGTTCCCTCCTGAGTGGGCGTGCTCTCATGGGCTGTGCAGTTGGCTCCCCTGCTGGGGCTTTGAAATATCCAACAAATGCCAGCAAGGTTTCCTGCCATGGGAAGGAGGAGTACTCTTTGGGGCATCAGATTCCCCCTAGGCAGGTATTTTTGCTACGGCCTGGGGGTAGATGCCTGAAGACCCAGGTTGGGTAGAGATGGCAGCCTATGGTCCCATGTGCTAGATATGCTGCCCGAAATCGGGGTGGCTGTCAGGAAGTCTGCTGTGTCATACAAGGCATAAGTGCACAGGTATTCCTATGAAATTGGGTGCCCTAAAGGTCAGTGCCAGTTGATCCTCATGTGGGGTATCTTGGCAGTCCCATTGGGCACTTTTTCTCTCTGGTGGGCAGGCAGAATGCTGTTTTGTGGCTCAAGAATTCCCAATCTGATGGGCATTGGTGCCAGGACTGTGAGGATTTTAGCCTGAAAACACAAGCTAGGCTTAGGGCCAAGGCTGAGAGCATAGCAACTCCAATGTAGAGTGGCTGATTCAACATCCCCAGCACCTGACTATGATGGAGTGTCAGATGTTTCTTCGTGGCTGGAGTTTGTGTCCATGATGTCCAACAAATGGAGGGGTGGCCTTATGATGCCAAGGAGGCTTCAGACGCTGGGGTTTGTGAGATGCTCCAAACAACATGGTTTTCTTCTGCGGTATAGCTGGAGTCCTCTTTGATGCATCCAGAGTCCTCCATATGTAAAGATTTTATAGCAGAGCTCTACACATGGATGTCTAGAACACCCCCCTCGTGTGGCCATTGCAGCCTAGGAACATGGCATTTTCCATCTGGTGGCTCTTGAGTGAAGTATCCAGGGGCCTGTGTTGACATGGCGTCTCATTCTGACAGGTCACAATGATGGTTTGTTATCAGGGACATATTAGAACATGGCTGTGACTCAGGGGCCATGTAGGATTCTGCTACCCTGATGGTTTAACAAGCTCCCATGAGCAAGGTTTACTTCTCGAGACCATAGTTGTGATGTTTTGTGGCTCAGATACCTAATGTTGGACCATATGTTGGTATTGCAGAAGAGGCCACTGTGAGCAGATGCCTGAAAATCGAAGCTATAGTTCTGATTAGGTCTGAGGGGCATGTCACGTTCAAGCCTGGGTGTCTGCCTAGAGGTAGGTGCTCAGCATGTGTCAGACTGCACATTTTGTCCAGAGTGTCTTAGAAATTGGGGTGGGTTCAGGGACCTTGCATATTTCTCCTTATCTGGAGTGTTTGACAACTGGGACGAACCAGAGTTTCCTTCGGGAGTGCAGACAGTGTGCTGCAGTGTGGCTTCAGAGTCCCCATCTTGGAGGTCGTGTGGGTCGGGGCTTTGGGGACAGAAGTCTGAAAACACAAACTCGGATTATAGTCATGGCTGCAGTGATTCCCGGCCCAATCGCAGCCCCTGATGTGAGCTCTTTGCGCTCTGCAATTAGGATGATTGGGCGGCAGTAGCTTAGTCTTTTCTCTCTGGATTGTGGGTCTATAATGTCCACTTAATGTAGGGATGTCCTAATGTGCCCATGGAAGATTCTCCCTCTCTGGAAATTCTGCCTGGCTCTCCATTGTTTGGTGTCTCTCTGCAGGAAGGAAAGTATCCTGTTTTCTGTCTCATTTTCTTGACAAAACTTGGGATTCCAGAGACAGTCTTTGGCTCCGGTCACCTGGATATCCCACTGAGGGATAGGATTTGGGCCTCGGGGCATGGTAGGTTCAGTATGCGGGCTCCTGGTCCATTTCCCAAGAGGGCTTGTTAGATAATGGGCCCAGACTGAGGGTCACAATGCGTGTTTATGCCCAGGGTCCCCTCTTGAGTGGGCATGCTCTCCTATGCTGTGCAGCTGACTTCCCCTCTGAGAGATTGAAATTTCTAACAAATGTCATCAAGTTTACCTGCCATGGGAAAGGAAGAGTACTCTTTTGGGCATCACGTTCATCCCTAGGCAGGAATTTGAGCTAAGGTCTGGGGATAGATTCTTGAATATCCAGGTTGGGTAGAGTTTGCAGCCTCAGGTCCCATGTGCTAGATATGTCGCCCAAAATCTGGGAGTTTTTCAGGAGGTCTGCTGTGTCATGCAGAACATTAGTGCATAGGGCATCCTATGATATTGGGTGCCTTTAAGCACCATGCAGGTTGATTGTCATATGGGGTTTCTGGGCAGTCCCAAAGGGCACTTCTCTCTGGTGGGCAGACACAATGCTGCCTTGTGGCTCCAGGATTCCCAGTCTGGTGGGCTTTGATGCCAGGACTGTGAGGACAGAAGCCTGAAAACACAATCTAGGCATAGGGCCAAGGCCAAGGGCATAGCAGCTCTGATGAGGAGCGGCTGATTCAACATCTCCAGCACCAGACTATGTGAGAGTTTCAGACGTTTCCTCCGGCTGAAGTTTGTATCCATGATGTCCAACAAATGGAGGGGTGGCCTTATGATGCCATGGAGGCTTTCAGACACTGGGATTTATGGGATGCTCCAAACAACATGGTTTTCTTCTGTGGGATAGCAGGAGTCCACTTTGATGATTCCAGAGTCCCCCATATGGAAATATTTTATAGCAGAGCTCTATGCATGGATGTCTGGAACTCCCTCCTTGTATGACCAATACAGCCTAGGAACATGGCATTTTCTGTCTCGTGGCTCTGGGGCAAAGTATCCAGGGGGCTGTGTTGACAGGGATTTCATGCTAAGGGGTCCCAATGCTAGTTTGTTGTCAGCTATACCTTAGAACGTGGCTGCATCTCAGGGGTCATGCAGGATTCTGCTACCCGTAGGGTTTGACACAGCTCCTAAGATCAAGGTTTCCTCTGGGGACAGGAAGTTTGCTGTTTTGTGGTTCAGGGGCCACATGTTGGACCATAGGTTGGTATTCCAGAAGAGACCTCTGCAGGCAGATGCCTGAAAATCAAAGCTATGGTTATGATTCGCTCCAAGGGGCATGTCAGATTCAAGCTTGTGACTCTAGGGCCATTTACCTTGGTTTCTGCCTGGAGGGAGGTGCACATAGTGTTTCAGATGGCCTGTTTTTTTCCATTGTGGCGTAGACATTGGGGTGAGTTCAGGGACCTTGCACATTTTTCATTATCTGGAGTTTTTGGGCAACTGGGACTGTCCGAGTTTCCTTCGGGAGTGCAGGCAGCGTGTTGTGGTGTGGCTCCAGTGTCCCCATCTTGGACGTCGTATGGGTCAGAGCTTTTGATATAGAAGTCTGAAAACACAAACTCGGGTTAGGGTCCTGGCTGCGGGGATGCCATGACCAATATGCAGCCCCTGATGGGAGCTCTTCGGTTTCTGTAGTTAAGGTGGTGGGCGGTGGTAGCTCAGGCTTTACTCTTTGGATTGCGTGTCTATAATGGCCACTTAATGTTGGACTGGCCTAATGAACCCATGAAATATTCCCCTCTTTGGGCTTTTTTTCTTGGATCTTCATTGTTTGGTGTCATTCTGCGGGAAGGGAAGAGTCCTGTTTTCTGTCTCAGTGTTTCCACAAAACCTGGGATTCCAGAGACAGTGTTTGGTCCAGGCGCTGGGATATCCCCATTGAAGGATAGGATTTGGGCCTCATGGCATGGTAGATTCAGTATGCGGGCTCCTCCTAGTCCAGCTCCTAAGGGGGCTTGTTGGAAAATGGGCCCAGGCTTAGGGTCACTATGTGTGTTTGTGCCCGGGGTTCCCTTCAGTGGTCATGCTCTCATGGGCTGTGCAGCTGGCTCCCTTTATTAGGGTTTGAAATTTCCAAAAAATCTCACCAAGGTTTCCTGCCATGGGAAAGGAGGAGTTCTTTTTTGGACATCAGGTTCATCCCTATGCAGGGATTTGAGCTATTTTCTCGGATAGATGCCTGAATACCCAGGTTGGGTAGAGATGGCAGTCTCAGGTCCCATGTGCTGGATATGCCATGTACTCTTTGCATGGCTGTCAGAAGGAACGGGCTCAAGCTGTGGCAGAAAGAGCATTTGTGCACAGGGCATCCTAAAATATGGGTGCCCTCAAGTGCAGTGCTGGTTGATCCTTTTGTGGGTATCTGGGCATCCAATAGGGCATTGTCTCTCTCTGGGGGCAGGTAGAGTGCTGCCTTGTGGCTCCAGAATCCCCAGTGTGGAAGGCTGTTGTGCCAGCAGTGTGAGGATGGAATCCTGAAAAAAACACGCTGGGCTTACGATCAAGGCCTAGGGCATAGCAGTTTCAAAGTGAACTGGCTGATTCAACATCTCCAGGACCTGAAAATGCAGAAGTGTCCACATTCGCTCCACCTGGAGTTTGTGTCCCTGATGTTCAACAAATGGAGGGTGGCTTTATGATGCCATGGAGGCATTCAGACGCTGGGGTGTGCACTGCTCCAAACAGCATGGTTTTCTTCTGCAGGACAACAGGAGTCTGCTTTGATGATTCCCGCCCCCCCACCCCCATATGGAAATATTGTTATAGCAGAGCTCTGTGCTTAGATATCTGGAACACCCTCCTCGTGTGACTGTTGCAGCCTAAAACAGAATTTTCCATTTTGTGGCTCTGGGGTGAAGTGTCCAGTGGGCTGAATTAAAACGAACTTTAAGGCTGACGGGTCACAATGCTGGTTTGTTGTAATGGACACCTTAGATCGAGGTGATAGATCAGGCTCCAAGCAGGATTTCTTAAACTGAGGCTTTGACACAGCTCCCAAGAGCAAGGTTTCTTTCCGGGGACAGAAGCTGTGCTGTTATGCTCAGGGACCACATGTTGGACCATATGTTGGTATACGAGAAGAGGCCTCTGCAAGTAGATGCCTGAAAATGGAAGCTAGGGCTCAGTAAGGTCTGAGGGACATTTAAGGTTCAAGCTACTGATGCTAAAACCTTTTATCTTGGTATCTGCCTGGAAGTAGGTGCTCAGCATGTGTCAGACTGCACGTTTCTTTTGGGAAGGGCCGAGTTATCTTTGGAGCACAGGCAGCATGTTGTGGTGTGGCTCCAGTAACCTCATCTTGGAGGTCGTGTGGGGCAGGGCTTTAAGGAGAAGACTGAAAACACAGCATCACGTGAGGTTCAGGGCCATGCAGATGACGGGACCAATCTTCAAATGCTAATGGCAGCTCTTTGGGCTCTGATCTTAGGATGAGTGGGAGGCAGTAACACAGACATTTTTCTCTGGATTGTGTGTCTATGATGGTCACTTCATGTCAGGATGGCCTAATGAGCCCAAGGAAGATTCATCCTCTCTGGGAATCCCACCTGTGTCCCCATAGTTTTGTGTTATTCTGCAGGAATGGAACAGTCCTAGATTTTGTAGAAGCGTGAAAAGATTTTATAGCAGCGATCTATGCCTGGATGTCTGGTGGATACCCTCCTCGTGTGACCATTGCAGACTAGGACCATGACATTTTTCATCTGGTGGCTATGGGGTGAAGTATCCAGGGGACTGAGTTGACATGGAGTCTCATGCTGACAGGTCCCAATGCTAGTGTGTTGTCAGGGACACCTTAGAACGTGGCTGCATCTCAGGGGCCATGCAGGATTCTGCTACCCTGAGGTATTGACCTAGATCCTGGGAGCAAGTTTTCCTCTGGGTACAGGAGGTGTGCTGTTCTGTTTAGGTATAAAACGTTGGACCATATGTTAGTATTCCAGAAGAGGCCTCTGGGGTCAGATGCCTGAAATCAAAACTAGGGTTCCGATTTTGTCCGAGGGGCATGTCAGGTTCAAGCTTTTGACTTTAGGGCCATTTACTATGGTGTCTGCCTGGAGGGAGGTGCAGAAAGAGACACACACATCGTGTGTCCAACTTCATGTTTTTGTTAAGTGTGGCCTAGACATTGGTTTGGGGACATAGGCTTGCATATTTCTCCTTATCTGGAGCATTTGGGAAACTGAGACAGGCCGTGTTTCCTTTGGGAAGGCAGGCACTGTGTTGTGGTGCGTCTCCAGTGGTCCCATCTTGGAGGTTGTGTGGATCAGGGCTATGGGTACAGAAGTCAGAAAACAAAATTTGAGTAAGGCCAGAGTCGAGGGGATGACCGGCCTGATCTGCAGACCCTGATGGCAGCTCTTCGAGATC
Organism: Mustela nivalis; assembly: GCF_964662115.1. Classification (NCBI taxonomy): domain Eukaryota; kingdom Metazoa; phylum Chordata; class Mammalia; order Carnivora; family Mustelidae; genus Mustela; species Mustela nivalis. The sequence continues at coordinate 1,271,058 of NC_139041.1, forward strand.
TGAAATTAGGGTGAGTGGGAGGCGGTAGCTCAGGCTTATCTCTCTGGATTTGTATGTCTCTGATGGCCGCTTCATGTAGGGATGGCCTAATGGGCTCATGGAAGATTCTCCCTTTCTGGGCATTCTGCCTGGCTCCCCATAATTTACTGTCATTCTGCGGAAAGTGAAGAGTCCTGTTTTCACTCTCAGTGGTCCCCACAAAACAGGTGTTCCAGAGACAGGCTTTGGGTCTGGACGAGTGGAAATCCATACTGAGGGTTAGGATTTGGCCTAGGGGCATTATAGGTTCAGTATGTGGGCTCCTGGTCCTGTTACTGAGAGGTTTTGTTGGAAAATGGGCCCAGGCTGAAGGTCACAATGCGTGTTTTTTTTTTTTTTCAGAGTACCCTCTTGAGTGGGCATGCTCTCATTGGCTGTGCAGCTGACTCCCCCTCTGAGAATTTGAAATTTCCATCAAATATTAGCAAGGTTTCCTCCCACGGAGAAGACGGAGTACTATTTTGTGCATCAGGATTCCCCGTAGGCAGGTATTTGAGCAAAGGAATTGGATAGACTCAAAATACTAAATATACTATAGTGGAATAGACTATGTAGCCTAAATACTAAGGTTGGGTAGAGATGCAGCCTTGACTTACATGTCCTGGATATGCTGCTCACTCTCTGGGTGGCTCTTAAGAGGAAGGGGCTCAGGCTGTGTCAGACAGAGCATTAGGGCACAGGGTGTCCTAAGATATGGATGCATTCAAGTGTGGTGCAGGTAGATCCTAATGTGGGGTTTCTGGCAGTCCCATAGGGCACATCTTCTCTCTGGTGGGCAGGCATAATGTTGCCCCATGGCTCTAGAATTTCCAGTGTGGAAGGATTTTATTCCAGGAGTGTGAGGACGGAAGCCTGAATCAAAAACTAGGTTTAAGGCCAAGTCTGAGGCCATAGAAACTGATTCAACATCTCCAGCACCTGACTATGAGGGAGTGTCCAGGTTCTCTCCAGCTGGAGTTTGTGTCCAACAAATGGAGGGGTGGCCTTTTGATGCCATGGAGACTTTCAGACGCTGTGGTTTGTGAGCTGATCCAAACAAATTGGTTTTCTTCTGTGGGACAGCAGGAATCTGCTTGGAAGGCTCCAGACTCCCCCACATGCAAAGATTTTATAGCAGCGTTGTATGCATGGATGTCTGAAACACCCTCCTTGAGTGACTGTTGCAGCCAAGGAACATGGCTTGTTACATATGTTTGCTCTGGGGCGAGGTATCCAGTGGACTGAGTGGAAACGGAGTCTTATGCTGACAGGTCTGGGACTCCTTAGAACATGGCAGTGGATCAGGTTCCATGAGGGATTTCCTACAACAGAGGGTTTGACACAGCTCCCAGGAGCAAGGTTTCATTCTGGGGACAGGAGGTGTGCTGTTTTGTGGGTAAGTGTCCACATCTTGGTTCATATGTTGGTATTCTAGAGGAGGCCTCTGTGAGCAGATGCCTGAAAGTTGAAGCTAGGATTGTGATAAGGTCTGAGGGGCATGTCAATTTTAAGCTTCTGAATCTAGGGCAATTTACCTTGGTATCTGCCTAGAAGTAGGTGGTTAGCATGTTCAGACTTTGTATGCGGGCTCCTGGTCCAGTTACTGAGGAGGCTTGTGGGAAATGGGCCCAGGCTTAAGGTCATTATGTGTGTTTGTGCCCAGGGTTCCCTCTTGAAAGGGCATGCTCTCATGGGCTGTGCAGCTGGCTCCCCCTCTGAGGGTTTGAAATTTCCAACAAATGTCAGCAAGGTTTCTTACCATGGGGAAGGAGGTGTACTATTTTGTGCATCAGGTTCCACCTTAGGCAGGGATTTGATTTAAGGTCTGGTTATAGATGCCCAACTGGGTAGAGATGGCAGCCTCAAGTTCAATGTGCTGGATATGCCTAAAGCGGCCTTGAAATTGGGGTGGGTTTAGGGGCATTGCATATTTCTCCTAATCTGGAAGGTTTTGGCAACTGGGACAGCCGAGTATCCTTAGGAAGCTAAGGTTCTCCCTCTCTGGCCATTCTGCCTGGCACCCCATACTTTATGTCATTCTGTGAGAAAGGAATGTCCTGTTTTCTATCTCGGTAATCCCCCTAAAACATGGATTCTAGAGATAGGCTTTGGGTCAGGGCGCTGGAAAACCCCAATAAGTGTTCATATTTTGGCCTCGGGGCATGGTAGGTTCAGTATGCGGACTCTTGGTTCAGCTACTTTCAGGGCTTGTTGGAAAATGAGCCAGGCTGAGTGTCACAATGCATGTTTGTGCCCATGTATCCATATTGAGAGAGCGTGTTCTCAGGGGCTGGGCAGTTGGCTCCCCCTCTGAAGGTTTGAAATTTCCAAAAAATGTCAGCAAGGTTTCCTGCCATGGGGAATGAGGTACTCTTTTTGTGCATCAGTTTCCCTTGGGGCAAGAATTTAACATAAGGTGTGGGAATCGAGCCCTAAAACCCAGATTGGGTAGTGATGTCAGCCTCATGTTTCATATGCTGGATATAACGAGAACAGTCTTGATATTTGGGTGGGTTTAGGGGCCTTGCTAAGGCCTGGGGATAGATGCCTGAATCCCCAGATTGGGTAGAATTGGCAGCTTCAAGTTCCATGTGCTAGATATGCCTAGAGCGGCCTATAAATTTGAGTGGGTTTAGGGGCCCTGTATATTTCTTCTAATCTGGAGGGTTTGGGCAACTGGGATGGAGGACATATTTCATTTGGAGGACAGGCACCATGTTGCAGTGTGGCTCCAGTGGCTTCATCTAAGTGGTTGTATGGGGCAGGGATTTGGGGAGAAAACTGAAAACACAACCTCACGTGAAATTCAGGGCCCTATGATTGGCGGGACCGATCTGCAGACCATAATAGCAACTTTTCAGGATCCTATCTTAGGATGAGTGGGAGGCGGTAACACAGGCTTTTCTCTCTGGATTGTGTGTCTAGAATGGCCACTTCATATCGGGATGGCAGATACATTCTGTCTGAGCATTCTACCTAGTTTCCGTACTTTGGTGTCATTCTGCGGGAAGGGAACCTTTCTGTTTTCTTCTAGATGGTTCCCCAAAAAACAAAGATTCCAGAGACAGGCTATTGGTCAGGGCACCTGGACATCACCACTGAGGGTTAGGATTTGTGCCTAGGGGTATGGTACGTTCAGTATGCGGATTTCTGGTTCAACTACTGAGGGGGCTTGTTGTAAAATGGGCCCAGGCTGAGTATCACAATGCGTGTTTGTGCCCACGTTTCCCTTTTGAGTGGGTGTGCTTTCATGGGCTGTGCAGCTGGCTCGCACTGTGAGAGTTTGATATGTCCAACAAATGCCAGCAAGGTTTCCTGCCATGGGGAAGGAGGAGTACTCTTTTGTGCATCAGGTTCCCCCAATGCAGGAATTAGAGCTAAGTTCTGGGGATAGAAGCCCAAATACCCAGTGTGTAGAGATGGCAGCCTCAGGGCCTGGGTGATGGGTGTGCCACTCGCTATCTGGGTGGCTGTCAGAAGGTCCAGGCTCAGGCTGTGTCAGAGAGAGCATTACTGCACAGCGTGTAATATGATATTGTTTGCCCTGAAGAGCGGTGCAGGTGATCCTCACCTGGGCATTCCCATAGGGGACTTCTTCTCTCTGGTCGTCAGGCCAAATGCAGCCTTGTAGCTTCAGAATTCCCAATTTCTAAGGCCTTGTTGCCAGGAGTGTGAGGACAGAAGCTTGAAAATATTTTATAGCAGAGTTTTAGGCGTGGATGTGTGGAATGCACTATTCGCATGACTGTTGCAGCCTAGGAACATGGCTTTTTCCATCTGGTGGCTCTGGGGCAAAGTATCCCGGAGGCTGAGTTGACATAGTGTCTCATGCTAACAGGTCCGAATGCTAGTATGTTGTCAGGGACACCTTAGAATGTGGCTGCATCTCAGGGGCCATGCAGGATTCTGCTAACTAGAGGGTTTGGCACAGCTTCCAAGAGCAAGATTTCCTCTGGGAACAGGAGGTTTGCTGTTTTGTGGATCAGTGTCCACATGTTGGACCATATGATGGTATACCAAAAGAAGACTCTAGGGATAGATGCTTGAAAATCATAGCTAGGGTTCCGATTCGGTCCGAGGAGTATGTCAATTTCAAGCTTCTGACCCTAGGGCCATTTACCTTGGTGTCTGCCTGGAATTAGGTGCTCAGCATGTTCTGACTTCATATGTGGGCTTCTGGTCCAAATGCTGAGGGGGCTTGTTGGAAAATGGCCCAGGCTGAGGGTCACAATGCATGTTTTGTCCACATTTCCCTCTTGAGTGGGTGTGCTCTCATGGGCTGTGCAGTTGACTCCCTCTCTCAGGGTTTGAAATTTCCAAAAATGTTAGCAAGGTTTCCTGCCATGGGGAAGGAGGATTACTCTTTTGTGCATCATGTCCCCTGAGACAGGAAATTGAGCTAATTGAGATCGATGCCCGAAAACCCACATTGGGTAGTGATGGCAGCCTCATGTTTCATGTGCTGGATATGCCTAGAACAGTCTTGAAATTTGGGTGGGTTTTGGTGCCTTGCTAATGTCTGGGTATAGATGCCTGAATACCCAGATTGGGTAGAATTGGCAGCCTCAAATTCCATGTGCTAGATATGCCCAGAGCGGCCTACCAATTCAGGTGGGTTTAGGGGCCTTGCATATTTCTCCTAATAATGGAGTGTTTGGGCAACTGGTACGGGCTGTATTTCCTTCATAGGACAGGCACCATGTTGGGATTTGGCTCCAGTGACCTCATCATGATGGTCGTGTGGGTCAGGGCTTTGTAGAGAAAACTGAAAACACAACCTCACATGAGGTTCAGGGCCCTATGGATGGCAGGATCTATCTGTAGACCTTACTGTCAGCTCTTCTGGATCCTATCTTAGGATGAGTGGGTGCAGGTAATACAGGCTTTTCTCTCTGGATTGTGTGTCTATCATAGCCTCTTCATGTCGGGATGGCATTGTGAGCCCAGTGAAGATTCATCCTCTCTGGGCATTCTACCTATATCCCATACTTTGGTATCATTCTGTGGGAAGGAAATAGTCCTGTTTTCTTCTAGGTGTTCCCCCCAAAATAGGGATTCCTGAGACAGGCTTTGGGTCAGGGCGCCTGGAATTCCCCACTGAGAGTTGGGATTTGGTCCTAGGGTTATGGTAGGTGTAGGTAAGCAGGATCCTGGTTCAGCTATAGAGGGGGCTTATTGGAAAATGGGCCCAGGCTTTGGGTCACAATGTGTGTTTGTGCCCATGTTTCCCTCTTGAGTGGGCGTGCTCTCATGGGCCATGCAGCTGTCTTCCTCTATAAGAGTGTGTTATGTCCAATAAATGCCAGCAAGTGTTCCTACCATGGGGAAGGAGGAGTACTCTTGTCCTTCAGGTTTCACCGAGGCAGGAATTTGAGATAAAGTCTAGGGATAGATGCCCGTATACCCAGTTTGTGTAGAGACGGCAACCTCAGGGCCCATGTGATTTATGTGCCCCCCGTTATCTGGTTGGCTGTCAGATGGTCCAGTTTCAGGCTCTGTCAGAAAGAGCTTGGTACACACGGCGTTCTTTGTTATTGAATGCCCTCAAGGACGGTGCAGGTTTATCCTCATTTGGGATTTCTGGGCACTCGCATAGGGCACCTCTATATGGTGGGCAGGCAGAATTCTGCCTTGTGGCTCAATAATTCCCAATCTCAGGGCTTTTGTGCCAGGAGCATGAGGACGGAAGCCTGAGAATATTTTAGAGCTCTAGGCGTGGATGTCTGGAACGCCCTCATCCTGTGACCGTTGCATCCTGGGAACATGGCATTTTTCATCTGGTGGCTCTGGGGCGAAGTATCCAGGGGTCTGAGTTGACATGGAGTCTAATGCTGAAGGGTCCCAATGCTAGTGTGTTGTTAGGGACACCTTAGAACATGGCTGCGTCTCAGGGGCCATACAGGATTCTGCTAACTAGAGGGTTTGACACAGTTCCCAAGAGCAAGATTTCCTCTGGGGCTAAGAGGTGTGCTGTTTTGTGACTCAGGTACCACACGTTGGACCATATGTTTGTGTTCCAGAAGAGGCCCCTCGGGGCAGATGCCTGAAAATCAAAGTGTTCCGATTCAGTCCAAGGGCCATGTCAGATTCAAGCTTTTGACTCTAGGGCCATTTCACTTTATGTTTGCCTGGAGGGAGGGCCGAGTTTCCTTCAGGAAGGCAGGCACCATGTTGCGGTGTGGCTCCAGTGACCCTGTCTTGGAGGTCGTGTGGGTCAGGGCTTTGGGGACAGAAGTCAGAAAACAAAATTTGGGTTAGGGTCAGAGTCGAGTGGATGGCAGGCCTTATCTGTAGACCCTGATGGCAGCTCCTCAGGGTATGAAATTATTGTTTTTGGGAGGCGGTATTTCAGGCTTTTCTCTCTGGATTGTGTGTCTATGATGGCCGATAATATAGGAATGACCTAATGGGTCCATGCTAGATTCTCCCTCTCTGTTAATTCTTCCTGGCTCCCCATTGTTTAGTGCAATTCTCAGAAAGGGGAGAGTCCTGTTTTCAGTCTTATTAGCTCCCATAAAACATGGATTCTAGAGACATGTTTTGGGTCCAGAGGCCTGTAAATCCACACTGAGGGTTAATATTTGGCCTAAGGGCATGGTAGGTTCAGTATGCAGGCACCTAGTTCAGTTTCTGAAGGGGATTGTTGGAAAATGCACCCAGGCTGAGGGTTACAAGGTGTCTTTGTGCCCAGTGTTCTCTCTTGAGTGGGCTTGGTCTCATGGGCTGTGCAGTTGGCTCCCACTCTGAGGGTTTTAAATTTCCAACAAATGTCAGTAAGGTTTCTTGCAATGGGAAAAGAGGAGTACTATTTTGAGCATCAGGTTTCCCTGTAGGCAGGGATTTGAGCTAAGGTCTGGGGATAGATGCCTGAATACTCAGGTTGGGTAGAGATAGCAGCCTCAGGTTCCATGTCCTTGATAAGCCGCTTGCTCTCTGGGTGGCTGTTAAAGGGAATGGACTCAAGTTGTGTCAGACAGAGCATTAGTGCATTGGGCGTCCTAAGATATGGGTGCCTTCTAGCGTGGTGCATGTTGGTCTCATGTGGTGTTTCTGGGAAGTCCTATAAGGCTCTTCTTCTGTCTGGTGGGCAGGCAGAATGCTGCCTTGTGGCTCCAAAATTCCCAGTGTGGTTGGATTTTGTGCCAGGAGTGTGAGGACGGAATCCTGAAAACACAAGCTAGGTTTAGGACCAAGGCCGAGGACATAGCAGTTCCAAAGTGGAGCAGCTGAATCAACATCTGCAGCACCTGACTCTGCCGGAGTGTCAGACGTTCACTGTGGCTAGAATTTGTGTCCATGATGTCCAGCAAATGGAGGGGTGGCATTATGATGCCATGGAGGCATTCAGATTCTGGGTTTTGTGAGCTGTTTCAAAGAGCATGGTTTTCTTCTGTGGGACAGCAGGAGTCTGCTTTGATGGCTCCAGACTCCCGCATATGTAAAGATTTATAGCAGAACTCTACACATGGATGTCTAGAACACCCTCTTCATGTGATCATTGTAGCCAAGGAACATGGAATTTTCCATCTAATGGCTCTGGGGCCACCAGTATCCAGTGTATTCAGTGAGTTGAGTTGAAATGGAGTCTCATGCTGATGGGTCACAATGCTGGTTTGTTGTCAGGTACATCTTAGAATGTGGGGGTGGATCAAGGCCCATGCAAGATTTCCTACCCTAAGGGTTTGATATAGCTCCCAAGAGTAAGGTTTCCTTCTGGGGACAGGAGGTGTGCTGTTTTTTGCCTCAAGGCCCATATCTTGGATCATAGTTGGTATTCCAGAAGAGGCCTCTAGGGGCAGATGTCTGATAATCGAAGCTAGTGTTCATATAAGGTCTGAGGCACATGTCAGGTTCAAGCTTCTGACTCTAGGGCCATTTACCGTGGTATCTGCCTTGAAGTAGGTGCTCAGCATGCATCCGACCTCGCGTTTTTGTCCAGAGAGGTCTAGAAATTGGGATGGGTTCAGGGTCTTTGCATATTTCTCCTTATCTGGAGGGTTTGGGCAACTAGGATGGGCCGAGTTTCCTTCGGGAAGGCCGGCCCCATGTTGCAGTGTGGCTCCAATGACCCCATTTTGGAGGTCGTGTGGGTCAGGTCGTTGGGGAGAAGTCTGAAAACACAAACTCATGTGAGGTTCAGGGAGAAAAGGGTGGAGGGCCCAATCTGCAGACCTTGATGGCAACTCTTTGGGATCTGAAATTAGGGTAAGTGGGAGGCGGCAACTCAGGTTTTTCTCTCTCGATTTTGTGTCTATGATGGCCGCTTAATGCAAGGATGTCATATTGGGCCCATTGGGCCCATTCTCTCTGGGAATTCTGCCTGGCTTCCCTTAGTTTGGTGATATTCTGCAGGAAGGTAAGACTCCTATTTTCTGTCTCAGTTGTACCCCCAAACAGGGATACCAGAGACAGGCTTTGGGTTCAAGCACCTGGAAATCCCCACTGAGAGTTAATTTTTGGGCCTAGGGCCATGGTAGGTTCAGTATGCGGCCTCCTGGTCCTAATACTGAGAGGGCTTGTAGGAAAATGGGCCCAGGCTGAGGTTCACAATGTGTGCCCATGTTAACCTCTAGAGTGGGCGTGCTCTCATGTGCCGTGAAGCTGGCTCATACTCTGATGGTTTGATATATCCAATAAATGCCAGAAAACTTTCCTGCTATGGGGATGGAGGTGTACTCTCTTGTCCATCAGGTTCCTCTTAGGCAGGCATTTTAGCTAAGATCTGGAGATAGATGCCGAAAACCCAGATTTTGTAGAGATGGCAGCCTCAGGGCCCATGTGATGGATTTGCCACTTGCTATCTGTGTTTTGTTCTCAGGAGGTCCGTGCTTAGGCTGTACCAGACAGACCATTAGTGCACAGGGCTTCCTATGATATTGTGTGCCTTCGAGCGCAGTGCAGGCTGATTCTCATGTGGGATTTCTGGGCACTCCCATAGGACACTTCATCTCTCTAGTGTGCAGGCAAAATGCTGCCCTGTGGATCCAGAATTCCTAATCTCTAAGGCTTTGGTGTCAGGAGAGTGAAAACAGAAGCCTGAAAACAGAAGCCAGCTTTAGAGCCAAGACCGAAGGCATAACACTTTCAATGTGGAGAGGCTGATTCAATATCTCAAGCACCTGACTATTCGGGAGCGTCAGGTGTTCGCCCCGGCTGGAGTTTCTGTCCATAATGTCCAACAAATGGAGGCTTTATCATGCCATGGAGGCTTTCATACGCTGGTGTTTGTGAGCTGCCCCAAACAGCATGGTTTTCGTCTTCAGGACAGTAGGAGTTTGCTTTGATGGTTCCAGAGTCCCTCATATGAAAAGATTTTATAGGAGAGCTCTATGCGTGGATGTCTGGAATGCCCTCCTCATGTGACAATTGTAGCCTAGGAACATGGCATTTTCCATTTGGTGTCTCTGAGACAAAGTACCCAGGTGGCTGAGTTGACATGGAGTCTCATGCTAACTGGTCACAGTGCTGGTTTGTTGTCAGGGAGACCTTAGAACATGGCTTTGGCTGAGAGGCCATCCAGTATTATGCTACTCTGAGGGTTAGACACAGCTCCCAAGAGCAAGATTTCCTCTGGGGACAGGAGGTGTGCTGTTTTCTGGATCAGGGACCACATGTTGGAACATATGTTGTTGTTTCAGAAGAGGCCTCTGGGCACAGATGCCAGAAAATCAAAGCTAGGATACTGATTCAGTTCGACAGGCATCGCAGGTCAGGCTTCTGACCTTAGTGCCACTTACCTTGGTGTCTGCCTCGACGGAGGTGCTCAGCATGTGTCAGACTGCACGTTTTGTCCAATGTGGCCTAGATATATTGGTGTGTTCAGGGGCGTTATATATTTCTCCTTATCTGGAGAGTTTGGGTAACTGGAATGGGCCAAGTTTCCTTTGGGAGGGCAGGCATCATGTTGTGATGTGGCTCCCGTGGCCCCATCTTGGAGGTCGTTTGGGTTCGGTCTTTAGGGACAGAAGTCAGAAAACAAAAAGTTGGGTTAGGGTCATAGTCGATGGTATGGCCAGCCTGATCTGCAGACCTTGATGGCAGCTCAGAAATTAGAGTGAGTGGGAGGCAGAAGCTCAGGCTTTTCTTTTGGGATTGTGTGTCTCTGATGGCTGCTTCATGTAGGGAAGGCCTAACGGACACATGGAAGATTCTCCCTCTATGGGCATTCTGCCTGACTCCCCATATTTTGGTGTCATTCTGTGGAAGGGGAAGAGTCCTGTTTTCAGTCTCAGTCGTCCCCACAAAACAGGGATTACAGAGACAGGCTTTGGGTCTGGGCACGTGGAAATCCACACTAAGGGTTAGGATTTGGCCTAGTGATATGGTAGGTCATTATGCGGGATCCTGGTCCAGCTACTAAGGGGGATTTTAGAAATATGGTCCAAGGCTGAGGTTCCAATGTGTGTTTGTGTCCAGGGTTCCCTCTTGATTGGGTGTGCTCTCATGGGCTGTGCAGCTGGCTCCCCCTTTGTGAGTTCAAACAAATGCCAGCAAGGTTTCCTGTCATGGGGAAGGAGGAGTATTCTTTTGTGCATCAGGATCCCCCATAAGCAGGGATTTGAGCTAAGGTCTGGGGATAGATGCCTGAATACCGAATTTTGGTAGAGATGGTATCTCAGGTTCCATGTGCTGGATATGCTGCTCACTATCTGGGTGGTTGTCAGGATGTCCAGGCTCAGACTATGTCAGACAGTGTACTAATGCACTGGGCGTCCTATGATATTGGGTGCCTTTGAGCGCCGTGCAGGTTGATCCTCATGTGGGATTTCTGGGACTCCCATAGGGCACTTTTTCTCTCCGGTGGGCAGACAGAATGCTGCCTTGTGACTCCAGCATTCCCAATCTCTAGGGCTTTGCTGCCAGAAGTGTGAGGATGAAATCCTGAAAATACAAGCTAGGCTTAGGGCCAAAGCCAAGAGCATAGCTGTTCCATGGTGGAGTGACTGATTCAACATCTCCAGCACCTGACAATGCGGGAATTCAGATGTTCGCTGTGGCTGGAGTCTGAGTCCATGATGTCCAAAAAATGCAGGGGTGGCCTTATGATATCATGGAGGCTTTCTGACGCTATGATTGGTGAGCTGCTCCAAACAGCATGATTTTCTTCTGTGGGAAATCTGGAGTCTGCTTTGAAGGCTCCAGACTCCCCCATATGCAAAGGTTTTATAACAGAGCTCTACACATGGATGTCTGGAACACCTTCCCTGCATGACCATTGCATCCTAGGAACATGGCATTTTCCATCTCCTGGTTCTGAGGCAAAGCATCCAAGGGGCTTATTTGACATGGAGTCTCATGCTAACGGGTCACAATGACAGTTTTTTGTCAGGGACATCTTAGAATGTGGCTGCATCTCAGGGGCCATGCAGGATTCTGCTTCCCTGAGGGTTTGGCACAGCTCCCAAGAGCAAGATTTCCTCTGGGGACAGGAGGTGTGCTGTTTTGTCGCTAAGGGTCCATATGTTGGACCTGTAAGGGCCTGTCTGGCCAGAGGGAGTCATTTTGTGTTTATGTAGTGAATTTAGATTGACCCCGCCCTTCCCAGAAGAACTTACTTGCGAAGCCTAGATACAAGGGAGGGTCAGGCCAGGTGAAGACCTCCATCAGTGGGGCATGCATATATCTACTTGGGTAAATTGAAATTCTATTGGCCATCCATGTGTTACCTAGCAGGTTTTTTTTTTTTTTCTGTGTGTGGCAGACTTAGCATGACTGTGCAGTGTTCTATCTATTGCAATCTCATTGGCCACCTGTGTATACTACCTCTATAAACGTTAGTCTGTGAGGCTGGCAGGGGTTGCCTCTTTGAAAGACATGGCCCTGACCAGTCAGATTGATTCTCCATGCTTGCAAAATAAAGCTTTTCTTGATCTTTGCTTTGTATCAGTCTCGCTCCTTTGATTACAAGCCCTAACATTGGAGGGTGCACCAGATTCAAATAATGAGAACTGATCCAGCATCGGAATTTTGGGGAAAAGCCTCCAGAGGTAAGATCACGGAATCCTATCTGTCTGCCTGGTTAGAGCTCAAAGGTATGGCCCACCGGGGAGAAGCTAGATGCACCCAGGCTGGAGTGGATGGGGGATGCCCCTTCCCTCTGCTTGTAGAATTATGGGGGTTTAGTGTCCCCCTGGGCTGTCGGGGGTTCAAGTCCCTGTGGATGGTTGAGGGGTTCGAGTCTCCCTAGTAGGTCAGGGGATAAAGAAAGCCCCTACCAGTGACAGGTTCTAGGTGAGAGTCATTGGGCCTATGGTTGTCTTTGCCTTGTCCTTTTGTTTGTTGTGTTGTTTGTTATGATTGAAGGAATGGGGCAAGCAGAGAGTAAGGGGACTCTGACTTTTATCTCTCCATTCTTCATAATAGATGTGAGGTTTCTCGCCTACTCACTTTGTGTGTTAAGGGCTATGACTGGAGCCAACTGGGGTTATTCTAATGCTGGGTTAAGGTGCCCAATACTGATGCTCATTGGGGCCGGGAATGGAGTATGAATGCCTAGTAGGCCACTTTTGGTAAGCAGAACTGGCACTGTGGGATGAACTGGCCTCGAGACAGAGACTTTAAGGAATATTCACAAGAAGCAGCAGAAACTCCCTTTGTTTCAGAGAATTCCTTGCCTTCTTTGGCCCGACGTGGACTGCCTAACCCCTCCTCCTTGCTGGAAGAATAGCATGGCATCTGAGGTAGAGATGGTTATTTGCCTGTCTCAAGGTTTTAATGGGTAATTGTTAAAGTGGCTTCCGAACTCTTTGGTAACCTGAAACTCTGAAGGGTTGCTTGAATGACAAATGAAATTACATTTGTTGGACATCTGGGTCTTAACCAAATGGGATAAAATGCTAGAGCGTTGGCTGTTGAAACTGGGTTTGTGCTTTTTAAATCTGCTGGTGAACATGTTCTGTGCTTAACTGATTGATAAATTTGCCTTCTAAGAATTCTCTTGTAAAATTACTTCTGCCTTAAAGGAAATTCATATGGAAAGACTTTCAGGACAAATACAGGTATTTGATATGTTGAAATCGTGGAACTGAAATGGGTAAGAATTTATAGAAGTAAAAGCTGCATTGGGACTAAACCAGAATTATTAACATGGGACTAGGTGAACTGAAAGATTGTAATGTTGTACCTCTTGATGTTTTCTCTTATGTTTGCTCTTCCAGACTAGGGAAACTTTTTATTAAGTTACCTGTAACTTACAGTAATAAAAATTCAGTCATTTGTAAACAAATCAAGGTTTTCAACTCTTTCTATCTGAACCTTCTGAAACTAAAAGGTCTCAGCAAGTATTTTTTTTTTCCCATGGCAATCAGTCATTTGCATAAGTTCAATAAGAATCTGTTCTCCTTGTAACAGGACACCATTGGAAACACTGGTTATTTTATCATGACTTTGACTGGAATATCATATTTGGAAAGACTCAGATATGACTAGACAGCTTAAAGTAACTAAGGTTGACTTTATAAAACCTGGAGCTGTAAAGCCCTTTAGAACTGTTGGCCTGATACCTTGCTTACAGAGTTCCCAGCAGCCTCATTAGTTGAGTAAAGGATGTTATTTCCTGGAAGGTTAAGGAACCTCAGGATTCGTTAGAGACCTCAGGAAGAGGAATACGCCCAAATCGACAGGTATTGCAGGTATAGATGGCAAGTACGTAGCTTGGCTTCTGGCCTAGATAGGCTATCATAAGTTCAACCTAGAGATTCCTTACAAGAAGATCCAGCAGAGCAGATTCTAAAAGATTAATATGACCCCCCACTGTTCTTGCTGAGCTTATGTAAATAATTAGGCCAACCTTATTAAAACTGGACTTGTTTTTTAAATAAATTAGTCCTGATTTGGCTATCTATGAACACGAGGATGATTTTAGAGAGAAAAATTGTGTTTTAATAACACACCTTTATGGATGTTAAATTCTAGATTTGATTGTCTTTAAATATTTGCTTACTTAAGCTAGACATCTTGAGGTAAACTTCAGGAAAATTGCACGATAGCTCATTTAGACGATTTTCCTTTGTCAGTCAGTCACCCCAGATATAGGAAACTTCAGAAAATTGAAGGATTTGAAGGTAAGAATCTGACTGAGTTAGTGGAAAAAGCATAAAAGGTGTTTAACAGGGATGCACAAGACAATGGAAAAAAGACAAAGAAAATAACTGCTTAAGGTTTTGGCATTACATGAGGTGGGGAGGAGACCTGTAGGGGATAGTAAAATGGAAGGAAAAGCCCAAGAACAAAGAAGGCAAGCAGGAAGACTTAGATTCAGATCAGTGCACTTACTGTAAGGAAAAAGGACATTGGGCCAGGCCGTGCCCTAAAAGGAAGACAGCAATGCTTGCCACCAGAGACTGAGGGGCCATGGTCCATATCACCTCACTGGACCGTGGGTAAAAATTGAAGTGGAGGGGAAAACAGTTTATTTTTGGGTGGACACAGGAGCCCAATTTTTATCGTCACTTAAACCTATGGGGAAACTATCTGGAGATGAATTTTGGGTACAAGGAGCAAATGGCACAAAGAGATATAAATGGACAACAGAAAGGACTTTAAATTTAGACTCAGGAGTAGTTAAACATAGATTTTAGGTTCTCCCTAATGCCCCATATAACTTGATGGGAAGAGATCTCCTCCACAAGTTAAGAGCTGGCATTCAATTCTGGCATGATAGTAACCTTGAGCAAACCCACTGTACAAGTGCTTATGGCAGCAGTAGATGAATACCTCCCTTACAAGGCAGTCTCAAAACCAGAGGAGACAAAGTGGGGGGAGCCTTCTCCAAATCCTACAGGACGAGTTTCCCGAGGTCTGGGCAGAAGGGAAGCCCCCTGGCTTGGCCAAGGAACAACCTCCAGTGGTGGTACAATTAAAGGGGACAGCAACGGCTCTTCATGTTTGGCAGTATCCCCTTCCCTGGGAAGCAAAGTAAGGGATCAGAAAACACATTAACCACCTCCGAGGAGACAGGATCCTAGTTCCTTGAAAATCTCCATGGAACACACCTTTGCTGCCCATAACAAAGGCTGAGACTGGGGAGTACCGAACCATCCAGGACTTGCAGGAAGTTAATAAATGGATTGAAGATATCCACCCGACAGTGCCTAACCCCTATACCCTACACTCCCTCCTGGGGCCCCAAAAGAATGGTGTATACGATCTTATATCTCAAGGATGCCTTTTTTCTGCATGTCTTTAGCAAGGGAATTCTCAGCATCTTTTTGTTTTTGAGTGGTCTGACCCACAGGAAGTATTCCAAGGTCAGCTCACCTGGACGAGTCTTCCCCAAGGGTTCAAGAATCCACCCACTATCTTCTATGAGGCCCTAATTGAGGATTTGCGTGAGTACAGAACCTCCAACACAGGAGTCACTCTGTTACAGTACATTAATGACTTGCTAGTAGCTGCTGAGGACTATGAGTCATGTTTGCGGGGGACGAGAGCTCTCTTACAGACTCTGCAGGAAAAAGGGTATTGGGTGTCAGTGAAGAAAGCACAGATCTGTCAGAGCCATGCCACGTATCTAAGCTTTGATCTCCACGAGGGAGTGTGTTCACTGTCTGAGTCCAGGAAAAAGGTGATCACCTGATATCCCCGCCCCACCACGTCCTGACAAGTGAGGGAGTTTCTTGGGATGGTGGCCTACTGCAGGTTGTGGATACCATGGTTTGTGGAGATTGCCTGAACTCTCTACGAACTGGCAAAAGGAAGGCCCACTATGATAGAGTGGACAGCTGAGGCAGAAGGAGCATTTCGGGAATTACAAACAGCCTTACTAAGTGCTTCAGCATTGGCCATCCCAGATGTTACCAAGCCCTTCCACTTGTATGTGCATGAAAAAGCATGGGTGGCCAAAGGAGTTTTAACTCAGACTCTGGGGTCTTGGTGAAGACCAGAATCTTATATTGTGAAGAAACTAGATCCAGTAGCAGCTGGGTGCCCCCCCTTGCCTCCTCATCATTGATGCCATGGCCCTCCTGGTCAAGGATGCAAGTAAATTACTTTGGGTCAAAATCTCATCATAACCACCACACACACTATTGAGGGCCTTCTCTGGACTCCACCAGACCGATGGATGACGAACGCCCAAGTGACGGGGTATCAGACCCTTCTCCTCAATGAACCAAGAGTGAACTTCTGGTCCCTGGCAGTACTAAATCTGGCCACACTGCTGCCAGAGGAGCTGGCTGACCATCCACACAACTGTGGGGATGTCCTAACCCAAGTCACAGGAATAAGGATGGATCTCAGAGACATTCCCTCCCGAATGCCAAGATGACTCTGTTCACAGATGGGAGTAGCTACAGGTCAATGGAAAGAGGTATGTGGGAACTGCAGTGGTTTCTCCTGAGCAGGAACTCAGGACAGCAGCCCTGCAACATGAAACTTTGGCACAAAAAGCGGAACTGATTGCACTCACTAAGGCACTGCAGATGGCCAAAGGTAAAACCGCCAACATCTATATGAACAGCAGGTATGCTTTTGCTATTCTCCATATACATGGGGCTATTTATAAAGAAAGAGGCCTATTAACAGCAGAAGAAAAAGGAATTAAAAACAGAGGAGAAATATTGGCTCTCCTCCAGGATATTTGGGACCCAAAAGAGGTGGCTGTTATACACTGCTCAGGACATCCAAAGGGGACTGATCTGATTTCAAAAGGAAACCAATTAGCATATCTAGCCACAAAGCAAGCAACCCAAGAAAGATTACATGAACTGGTTACACTCCCGCATCTAGCCCTACCAGAAAAACTGGACTATTCAGAGGAAGATTTAAATTATTTACAAAAATGGGCTAAATTAGACTATGAAGGGGACTGGGCTTAGACTAAAAGAGAAAAATTAATTCTTCCTCAAGGACTAGGTAAGAAGTTAGTAGACCATATAAATCAGGGTACTCATTTGGACTCACGCAAACTCAAGGAACTTAAAGAAAAGTAGTTCCAGGTTTCTAAATTTGGGCATATGGTTCAGGGTGTAGTTGATAGATGTGTTCAATGCCAGGCAGTTAATGTGGGAGGAACTAGAATGGGAAGAGGGAAAAGAGAAAGAGGTAAGGAACCAGGAATTTATTGGGAAATAGATTTTTCAGAAATGAATCCTAGAAAATATGGGCACAAGTACATGTTACTATTTGCAGATGCCTTTTCAGGCTGAGTAGAGGCTTTTTCCACCAAACATGAGATGGCAGGAGTAGTAGCCAAAAAGCTACTAGAAGAAATAATTCCTAGGTTTGGGCTACCTCTTGTGATTGGGTGAGACAATGGCCCTGCATTTGTGAGTTCAGTCTCACAGGCTTTGTCCAAGGCCATGGGCACTAACTGGAAACTACATTGTGCTTATTGGCCCAGAGTTCCGGACAAGTAGTGAGAATGAACCAGACTTTTAAAGAGACTTTGAAAAGCTAATTCTGGAGACTAGCAGTGGATGGGTGGATCTCCTTCCCTTTGCCCTCCTCAGGGCACAATATACACCCTATTTAAACAAGGTGACCTAATTTGAAATAATGTTTAGGAGACCCCCCCATCCCACTCTGTCCGGCTACAAGAGTTTGCCCTAGAAGAAATGACTGATCAGTTTGTACTCCAGTCACTACAGGCATTACAGATATATATATATATATATATATATATATATATATATATATATATATATATATATATATCTGAAGTTAGTTCCTATGGGAGGGTATATATATATCTCCCATGCAGGGATATGGACTGCCCACACTGGGATAGAGATGGAGATGGAACCACATCTTTACCAACTTGGAGTTTTGGTGTGGATACGGCACCACCAAGAGGGAAACTTGGAGCCTCACTGAAAGAGACAGTTTAGTGTCATTCTGACCACCCCCACAGAGATAAAAGTAGAAGGCATCAGGGCCTGGATTCAGGGCCTGGATTCATTGTGGTTATGTAGTGAACTTAGATTGACCCTACCCTCCCATAGGAACTAACTTACAAGGCCTAGATACAAGGGCGGGTCAGGCCAGGTGAAGACATCTAATCAGTGGGGCACACATATCTACTAGGGTAAATTGAAATTCATTTGGCCACCTGTGTGTTACCTAGCAGTTTTTTTCTGTGTGTTGCAGACTTAGCATGACTAAGCAGTATTCTCTGTGTATTGCAATCTCATTGGCCACCTGTGTATACTCCGGCAAAACTACCTCTATAAAGGTTAGTCTGTGGGGCGCCTGGGTGGCTCAGTGGATTTAGCCTCTGCCTTCTGCTCAGGCCATGGTCTCAGGGTACTGGGATCGAGCCCAACAGGCTCTCAGCTTGGAAGGAAGTCAGCTTCCTCCCTCTCTCTGCCTGCCTTTCTGACTACTTGCAATCTCTGTCTGTAAAATAAATCAAATCTTTAAAAGAATTAAAAATTAAAATAAAATAAAATAAAATAAAAGTTACTGTGTGAGGCTGGGTGTGGTCACCTCTTTGCAAGAGACGGCACTGACCAATCAGTTTGATTCTAGATGCTTGGTGTGAAATAAACCTTTGCTTGACCTTCACTTTGTATCAGTCACACTCCTTAGATTACGGACCCAGAAGGACAATATGTTGGTATTCCGGAAGAGGTCTCTGGGGGTGGATGCCTGAAAATCAATACTAGGGTTATGATTCGGTCTGAGGGGCATGTAAGGTTCAAGCTTCTGACTCTAGGGCCATTTACCTTGGTGTCTGCTTGGAGGGAGATGCGCAGCATGTGTCAGACTGCACGTTTTTGTCCAGTGTGGCCTAGACATCTGGGTGGGTCCAGGGGCCTTGCATATTTCTCCATATCGGGAGGGTTTGGGCAACTGGGATGGGCCAAGTTTCTTCAGGAGGGCAGGCACAGTGTTGCAGTGCGTTCCAGTGGCCCCATCTTTGAGGTCGTGTGGGTCGCTTTGGGAACAGAAGTTAGTAAACAAAAAGTTGGGTTAGGGTCAGAGTCGAGGGTATGGCCGGCCTGATCTGTAGACCCTGATGGCAGCTCCTCGGGATCTGATTTAGGGTAAGTGGGAGGCAGTAGCTCAGGCTTTTCTTTCTGGACTGTGTGTCTATGATGGCCGCTTTATGGAAGGATGGCCTAATGGACCCATGGAAGATTCTCCCTCTCTGGACAGACTGCCTGAATCCCCATAGTTTAGTGTAATTCTGCAGGAAGGGAAGAGTCCTGTTTTCAGTCTCAGTGGTCCCCCCAAAACAGGGATTCTAGAGACATGCCTTGGGTCTGGCACCTGGAAATCCATCTAAGATTTAGGATTTGACCTAAGGGCATGGTAGGTTTAGTATGCGGGCTCATGATCCAGCTACTGAGGGGTTTTGCTGGAAAATGGGCCCATGCTGAGAGTCAAAATGTATGTTTGTGCCCAGATTTCCCACGAGAGAGGGAGTGCTCTCATGGGCTGTGCAGCTAGATTCCACTCTGAGGATTTGAAATTTCCAACAAATGTCAGCAAGGTTTCCTGCAATGAGGAAGGAGGAGTACTCTTTTGTGCATCAGGTTCCCCCCAAGGCAGGGATTTGAGCTAAGGTCTGGGATAGATGCCTGAAGACCCAGGTTGTGTAGAGATGGCAACTTCAGGTCCCATGAGCTGGATATGCTTCCTGCTCTCTGGGTGGCTGTCAGGAGGAACTGGCTCAGGCTGTGTCAGACAGAGCATTAGTGCACAGGGTGTCCTATGATATGGGTGCCTTCGAGCGTGGTGCAGGTTGATCCTCATGTGGGGTTTCTGGGCAGGCCCATAGGGAATTTCTTCTCTCTAGTAGGCAGGCAGAATGCTGTCCTGTGGCTCCAGAATTACGAGTGTGGAAGGCTTTGGTGCCAGGAGTGTGAGGATGGAAGCCTGGAAACACAAGCTAGGTTTACGGCCAAGGCCGAGGGCAAAGCAGTTTCAGTGTGGAGCGGCTGATTCAACATCACCAGCACCTGACTATGTGGGAGTGTCCACGATCGCTGCAGCTGGAATTTGTGTCCATGATGTCCAACAAATGGAAGGGTGGCCTTATGATGCCATGGAGGCTTTCAGTTGCTGGGGTTTGTGAGCTGCTCCAAACAGCATGGATTTCTTCTGCGGGAGAGCAGGAGTCCGCTTTGATGGTTCCCAACTCCCCTCCCCCATATGCAAAGATTTTATAGCAGAACTCTACACATGGATGTCTGGAACACCCTCCTCGTGTGACTGTTGCAGCCTAGAAACATAGCATTTTCCATCTGTTGGCTCTGTGGCAAAGGATAGAGGGTGTGAGTTGACACGGCATCTCGTACTGACAGGTCACAATGCTGGTTTGTTGTCAGGGACACCTGAGACATGGCAATGGACCAGAGCCCATGAGGGATTCCCTACCCTGAGGATTTGAAACAGCTTCCAAGAGCAAGGTTTCCTTCTGGGGGACAGGATGTGTGCTGTTTTTTTTGTTTTGTTTTGTTTTGTTTTTTTGGCTCAGGGCCTACATGTTGGACATTAGTTGTTATTCCAGAAGAGGCCTCTGGGAGCAGATGCCTGAAAATCAAAACTATGGTTTTGATAAAGTTCAATGGACATGTCAGGTTCAAGCTTCTGACTCTAGGGCCATTTACCTTGGTATCTCCCTGGAAGTAGGTGCTCAGCAAGTGTCCGACTTTGTGTTTTTGTACAGGGTAGCCTAGAAATTGGGGTGGGTACAGGGGCCTTGCATATTTCTCCTAATCTGGAAGTTTCGGCCAACTGGAATGGGCCAAGTTTCCTTTGGGAGGGCAGGCAGCATGTTGCAGTGTGGCTCCAGTGGCCACATCTTGGAGGTTATGTGGGTCAAGGCTTCAGGGAGAAGTCTAAAAACACAAACTCACATGACGTTCAGAGCTGAGAGGATGGAATGCCCAATCTGCAGACCCTTATGTCAGCTATTGGGATCTGAAATTAGGGTGAGTTGGAAGTGGTAACTTGGATTTCTCTCTCTGTAATGTTTGTCTATGATGGTCGCTTAATGTAGGGATGGCCTAATGGGCCCATGGAATATTCTTCCTCTCTGGGCATTTTCCCAGCTCCTCATAGTTTGGTGTCATTTTGTGGGAAGGGAAGAGTTCTTATTTCTGTCTCAGTGGTCCCCCCAAAACAGGGATTCCAGAGACAAGCTTTAATGAGGGCACCTGGAAATCCCCACTGAGGGTTAGGATTTGGGGCTAGGGTCATGGTAGATTCAGTATGCGGGCTCCTGGTCCAGCTACTGAGGAGGCTTGTTAGAAAATGGGCCCATGCTGAGGGTCATAATGCGTGTTTGTGCCCAGCGTTACTTCTTGAGTGAGTGGGCTCTATTGGGCCATGCAGCTGCCTCCCATTGTGTGGGTTTGAAATGTCCAACTCTACCAGCAAGGTTTCCTGCCATGGGGCAGGTGGAGTCCTCTTTTTTGCATCAGGTTCCTCATGGGCAGGAATTTGAGCTAAGGTCTGGGGATAGATGTCCCAATACCCAGGATGTGGAGAGATGGCAGCCTCAGGGACCATATGATGGATGTGCTGGTCACTATCTGGGTGGGTGTAAGGAGGTCCGGGCTCAGGCTCTGTCAGACAGAACATTAGTGTACAGGGTGTCCTATGATATTGGGTGCCCTCAATGACGGTGCAGGTTGATCCTCATTTGGGATTTCTGGGCACAAATTGGGCATTATTCTCTCTGGTGGGCAGGCAGAATGCTGCCTGGTGGCTCCATAATTCCCAATCTCTGGGGCTTTAATGCCATGAGTGTGAGGACAGAGGCCTGAAAACACAAGCTAGGCACAGGGCCGAGGCTGAAGACATAGAAGTTCCATTGTGGAGCAACTGATTCAACATCTCCAGCACCTGAGCATAGGGAGTGTTAGATGTTCGCTCTGGCTGGAGTTTGTGTCCATGATGTCCATCAAATGGAGGGGTGGCCTTATGATGCCATGGAGGCTTCATATGCTGGGGTTTGTAAGCTGTTCCAAACAGCATGTCTTTCTTCTGCAGGACATCAGGAGTCTGATTTGAAGGCTCCAGAGTCCCCCATATGGAACGATTTTGTAGCAGAGGTCTATGCATGAATGTCTGGAATGCCCACCTCGCGTAACCATTGCTGCATAGAAACATGGCATTTTCTCACTGGTGGCTCTCAGGCGAAGTATCCAGGGGGCTGAGTTGACATGCAGTCTCATGCTAACAGGTTGCAATGCAGTGTTGCTGTCAGGGAGACCTTAGAACATGGCCGTGGCTCAGGGGCCATGCAGGATTCTGTTACCGTAAGGGTTTGACACAGCTCCCAAGAGCAGGATTTCCTCGGTACAGGAGATTTGGTGTTTTTTTTTTTTTTTTTTTTTTTTTTTTTGCTCAGGCACTACATGTTGGACCATATGTTGGTATTCCTGAAGAGGTCTCTTGGAGCAGATGCCTGAAAATCAAAACTACGTTTCAGATCAGTCTGATGGGCATGTCTGGTTCAAGCTTCTGACTCTAGGGCCATTTACCTTGGTGTCTGCCTAGACGGAGGTGCTCAGCATGTATCAGACTGCTTGTTTTTGTCCAGAGTGTCCTAGACTTTAAGGTGGGTTCAGGGGCATTGCATATTATCTGGAGGGTTTGGGCAACTGGGACAGGCTGAGTTTCGTTCAGGAGGGCAGGCACCGTGTATAGATGTGGATCCAGTGGCCCCAATTTGGAGGTCATGTAAGTCTGGGCTTTGGGAACTGAAGTCAGAAAACAAAAATTTGGGATAAGGTCAGAGTTGAGGGGATGGCCGGGCTGATCTACCGACCCTGATGACAGCTCCTCGAGATCTGAAATTAGGGTGAGTGGGAGGCGGTAGCTAAGGTTTTTCTCTCTGGATTATTTGTCAATCATGGCTGCTTAATGTAGGGATAGCCTAATGGGCCCATGGAAGATTCAGCCTCTTTAGACGTTCTGCCTGGCTAAACATAAATTAGTGTAATTCTGTGGAAGGAAAGTGTCCTGTTTGCAGGACTCAGTGGTCCCCTCAAAACAGGGATTCCAAAGACAAGCTTTGGGTCAGGTCACCTGGAAATCTCAACTGAGGGTTAGGATTTGGGAATAGGGCATGGTATGTTAAGTATGCGACCTACTGGTCCAGCTACAGGTTGGGGTTCTTGGAAAATGGGCCCAGGCTGAGGGTCACAATGTGTGTTTATACCCAGGGTTCACTCTTGAGTGGGCGTGCTCTCATAGGCTGTGCAGTTGGATCCCCCTCTAAGGGTTTGAAATTTACAACAAATGTTAGCAAGGTTCTTGCCATGTGGAAAGAGGAGTCCTCTTCAGTGCATCAGGTTCCCCCGTAGGCAGGAATTTGAACTAAGGTCTGGGGATAGATGCCTGAATACCCAAGTTGGTAGATATGGCAGCTTCAGATTCCAAGTGATGGATATGCTGCCTGCTTTCTGGGTGGCTGTCAGGAGGAACGAGCTCAGGCTGTGTCAGACAGAGAATTAGTTCTCAGTGCATCCTAAAATATGGGTGCATTCAAGCGGGGTGTAGGTTTACCTCATGTGGGGTTTCTGGGCAGTCCCATCGGCCACTTCTTCTCTCTGGTGGGCAGGCAGAATGCTGCCTCCAGAATGTGGCTCCAGAATTGCCAGTGCTGAAGGCTTTGGTGCAAGGAGTGTGAGACGAATGCCTAAAAATACAAGCTAGGCATAGGACCAAGGCCGAGGGCATAGCAGTTCCATTGAGGAGTGAATGATTCAACATCACAGTTACCCGACTATTCTGGAATTTAAAGGTCATTCCCTCTTAGCCATGATGTCCATCAAAAGGAGATGTGGCCTTAGGATGCCATGGAGGCTTTCAAACACTGGAGTTATGAGCTGCTCCAAACAACATGTTTTTCTTCTGCAGGACAACAGGAATCCGCTATGATGGCCCCCATATGGAAAGATTTTAGAGTAGAGCTCTATGCATGGATGTCTGGAATGCCCTCCTCGTGTGACCATTGCTGAATAGGAACATGCATTTTCCATCTGCTGGCTCTTGGGCAAAGTATCCAGGGGGCTGAGTTGATATGGAGTTTCATGCTAACAGTTCACAATGCTGGTTTGTTGGCAGGGAGATCTTTGAACGTGCCTGCTGCTCAGGGTCCATGCAGGATTCTGCTACCATGAGAGTTTGACACAGCTCCCAGGAGCAAGATTTCTTTGAGGACCAGAGGTTTGCTGTTTTGTGGCTCCATAACCACATATTGGACCGTATGCTTTTATTCCAGAAGATGCTTCTGAGGGCAGATGCCTGAAAATCGAAGATAGAGTTTTGACTAGGGCCGAGGGGCTTGTCAAGTTAGAGTTCTAACTCTAAATCTGTTTACCTGGGTGTCTGCCTGGACATAGTTGCTCAGCGTGAGCATACTGCAAGCTTATTTATTTATTTATTTATTTATTTATTTATTTATTTATTTATTATTTATTTTTGCAGAGTGGCTTAGAAATTGGCGTGGAATCAGGGGCCTTGCATATTTCTCCTAATCTAGAGGTTTTGGCCAACTAAGATAGATCAAGTTTCTTTAAGAATGGCAGTCACCGTGTTGCAGTATGGCTTCAGTGGCCCTACCTTGGAGTTTGTGTGGGTCAGGACTTTGGGGACAGAAGTCTGAAAATACAAAATATGGTTAGAATCAGGGCCGAGGGGTTGGCTGGCACAATCTGCTGATCTTGATGGCTGCTCCATGGGATCTGAAATTAGGGTGAGTGGGCAGCTGTAGCTCAGGCTTCTCTCCCTGCATTGTGTGTCTATGGTGGCCGCTTAATATAGTTATGGCCTAATGGGCCCAGGGAAGATCCAGCCTCTCTGCGTTCTGCATGGCTCCCTATACTTTAGAGTTATTCTGCTGGAAAGGAAGATTTCTGTTTTCTGTCTCAGGGGTCCCCACAAAGAGGGATTCCAGAAAAAGGTATTGGGTTCCAGTGCCTGGAAATCCCCACAGAGGTTAGGATTTGGGACTAGGGGCATGGTAGGTTCCAAAAGCGGGCTCTTGGTCTTTTTTCCGATGGGGCTTTTGGAAAAATGTGCCCAATCCGTGGGTCCAAAGGCATGTTTGTGCCCAAGGTTCCTTTGGGAATGGTTATGCTCTCATGGGCCATGCAGCAGGCACAGGCTCTGAGGTTTGATATGTCCAACAAATGCCCGCAAGGTTTCCTGCCATGGGGAAGGTTGAGTAAGTTTTTGTGCATCAGTTTACCACCAGGCAAAAATTCGAGCTCTGTTCTGGAAATAGATGCCTGAATAGCCAGGTTGTGTACAGATGGCCACCTCAAGACCCAATGATGGAGCTGCTGCTCTCTATGTGGGTGGCTATCAGGAGGTCCAGACTCAGGCGGTGGCAGACAGAACATTAGTGCACAGGACATTCTGATATTGTGTGAGCTCTAGCACGGTGCACGTTGATTTTCCTGTGGGATTCCTGGCCAATCCCATTGGGCATTTCCTGTCTCTGTTGGGCAGGCAGAATGCTGTCTTGTGGCTAAAGAATTCCCAATCCCTATGGCTTTGGTGTCAGGAGTGTGAGGATGGAGTTTGAAAACACAAGCTAGGCTTCGGGCCAAGGCTGAGGGCATAGCAGTTCCAATGTTGATCGGATGATTCAACATCAGCTGCACCTGACTATGCAGGAGTGTCAGATGTTCGCTGTGCCTGCCTTTTCTGTTCATAATGTCCAACAAATGGAAGGGTGGCCTTATGATGCCATGGAGGCTTTCAGACACGGGGGTATGTGAGCTGCTCCAAACAGCATGGCTTTCTTCTGCGGGACAGCAGGAGTCTGCTTTGAGGCTCCAGAGTCCCGCATATAGAAAGATTTTAGAGTAGAGCTCTATTCATGGATGTCTGGAATGCCCCTCGTGTGACCGTTTCCAGGAAGGAACATGCATTTTCCATCTGCTGGCTCTTGGGCAAAGTATCCAGGGGGCTGAATTGATATGCAGTCTCATGCTAACTAGTCACAATACTGGCTTGTGGGCAGGGAGATCTTTGAACGTGGCTGCTGCTCAGGGTCCATGCAGGAACCTGCTACTCTGAGAGTTTGACACAGCTCCCAGTAGCAAGATTTCTTTCAGGACCAGAGGTTTGCTGTTTTGTGGCTCAGGAACCACATATTGGACCGTATGTTTTATTCCAGAAGATTCCTCTGAGGGCAGATGCCTGAAAATCGAAGCTAGAGTTCTGACACGGGCCGAGGGGCTTGTCAAGTTAGAGTTCTAACTCTAAATCTATTTACCTGGGTGTCTGCCGGGACATAGTTGCTCAGCATGTGCAGACTGCAGGGTTTTTTGTTTGTTTGTTTGTTTGTTTGTTTGTTTGTTTTTGTTTTTTATGCACAGAGACCTAGGAATCTTGGTGGTTTCAGGGGCCTTGTCTATTTCTCCTAATATGGAAGATTTGGTCAACTGGACAGATCGAGTTTCTTTAAGGATGGCAGTCACCGTGTTGCAGTGTGCCTCCAGTGGCCCCACTTTGGAGGTTGTGTGGTCAGGGCTTTGGGGACAGAAGTCTAAAAACACAAACTTGAGTTACGGCAAGGCCGAGGGGATAGCCAGCCCGATCTGCGGACCCTGATGGCCGTTTCACGGGATCTGAACTCAGGGGGAGAAGAGGGAGTAGTTCAGGATTTTCTCTCTGGATTGTGGGTCTATGGTAGCCTCTTCATGTAGGGATGGACTAATGGACCTTTGGAGGATTTTCCCATTCTGGTTATTCTGCCTGGCTCGCCATTGTTCGGTGCCTTCTGCGAAAAGGGAAGAGTCCTTGTTTCTGTCCTGTGGTCCCCCTAAAACAGGGATTCCAGGACAGGCTTTGGGTCTGGGCTTTCTGATTTCCTCACTGAGTATTAGTTTTGGGCCTAAAGGCATGGCAGTTTCATTATGTGGAATACTAGGCCAGCTACTAGGAGGCTTATTTTTCAATATACAGAAGCTGATGGGCAACAAATGTTTTACCCAGCATTTCCTCTTGAGTGAGGGTACTCTCATGTTCCGTGCCTGGGCTCCCACTCCGAGGCTTTAACATGTCTAACAAATATCCACAAGTTTCCTTGCCATGGGGAAGGAGGAGTACACTTTTGTGCCTCAGGTTCCTCACTAGGCAGGTATTTGAGCATAGGACTAGGGACAGAGGCCTGAATACCAAGTTGGGTTGAGATGGCAGCTTCATGTCCCATGTGCTGGATAAAACGACCACTATCTGGATGGCTGTCAGGAGGTCCTGGCTCACACTGTGTCAGACAGAGCATTAGTGTGAAAGTCATCCTATGATATTGGGTGCCCTCAAAGCGGTGCAAGTTGAACCTCATGGGGATTTCTGGGCGGCGTTCCCATATGGTACTCCTTCTCTCTGGTTGGAAGACAGAAAGCTGCCTGGTGACTCCAGAATTCCCAATCTCTAGGGCTTTGGTGCCAGGATTGTGAAGATGGAAGCCTGATAACACAAGCTAGGCCTAGGATCAAGGTCGAGGGCATAGAAGTTCCAGTGTGTGTGGAGCGCCTGTTACAGCATATCTAGCACCTAACTATGCGGGAGTGTCAGACGCTCGCTGCCATTGGAGTTGTATCCATGATATCCAACAAATGAAGGGAAGGCCTTAAGTTGCATATAGGCTTTCAGTCTAGGTGTTTGTGAGCTGCCCCAGACAGCATGGTGTTTGTTCTTCTTTGGGACAGCAGGGGTCTCGTTAAAGGACCAAAGGCTTGCCTATGGAAAGATTGTAGCGTAGAGCTCTATGCATGAATGTCTAGAATGCCTTTATCATGGAACAGTTGCAGCCTATGGACATAGAATTTCAAACTGGTGGCTCTGGGCGAAGTATGCAAAGGGCTGAGTTGACACAGAGTCTCATGCTTATGGAACTGGTTTGTTGTCGGGGAGACCTAGGTAGTAGCTGCTCCTCAGAGGTCATAGGCGTTTGCTCCAATGAGGGTTTGATACTGTTCCCAGGAGCAAGGTATTCTTTTGTCAACAGGAGGTGTTCTGTTTGTGTCTCAGGGACCAAATGGTATACCATATTTTGGTATTCCAGAAGAGGCTTTTGGGCTCCAATGCCTGAAATTCGAAGCTAGATTTCCTAATAGGGCAAGGGGCATGTCAGGTACAAGCTTCGAATTCGAAGGCCATTTATCTTGTAGTCCGCCTGGAGGTAGGTGCTCAGCATGTGTCACGGTGGACTCTTTTCTACGAGCGGCCAAGACATTGTGGTGGGTTCAAAGGCCTTGCATATTTCTCCTAATCTGGTTGGCAAGGGCCACTGGACGATCGGAGTTTCCTTGGGGAGGGCAGGCACCTTGTTCCGGTGTGGATCCAGTGGCCCCATCTGAAGGTCGTGTGGGTCAGGGCTTTGGGGGCCGAAGTCTGAAAACGCAAAATCGGGATAGGGTCTGGGCTAGGAGTGGCTGACGCAATCTGCAGATCCTGAAATTACGTTCTGAAATTAGGGTGAGTGGGCAGCAATATCTCAGGCTTTTCTTCCTAGTTGTGTGTCTATGAATGCCGCTTAATATAAGTATGGCCTCATTGGCCCATGGAAGATCCAGCCTCTCTGGGCATTTTGCATGGTTCCCCATAGTTCTGTGTCATTTGCCGGAAGGGAAAAGTTCTGCTTTCTGTCTCAGGGGTCCCCACTAATGGGGGTTCCAGAAACAGGCTTTAGGGACTCCCACCTAGAAAGGCAGGTTCAGAAGGCGGACTCTTGGTCCCTCTACTGACGGGACTTTGTGAAAAATGTGCTCAGATTTTGTGTCCCAAGGCGTATTTGTGCCCAATGTTCCTTCTCTAGTACATGTTCTCGTGGGCCGTGCACCTTGATCCGCTCTGAGGGTTTGATATGTCCCACAAATGCCAGCAAGGTTTCCTGCCATGGGTAAGGCAGAGTACGTTTTTGTGCATCAGTTTCCCCCCATGCAGAAATTCGAGCTCTGTTCTGGGGATAGATGCCTGAATAGCCAGGTTGTGTACAAATGGCCACCTCAAGACCCATGTGATGGAGCTGCTGCTCGCTATGTGGGTGTCTATCAGGTGGTCCAGACTGAGGCTGTGTCAGACAGAGCATTAGTGCACAGGACATTCCATGATATTGCGTGCCCTCTAGCACGGTGCACGTTGATCTTCCTGTGGGATTCTGGGCCAATCCCATTGGGCATTTCCTGTCTCTGTTGGGCAGGCAGAATGCTGTCTTGTGGCTCCAGAATTCCCAATCCCTATGGCTTTGGTGTCAGGAGTGTGAGGATGGAGTTTGAAAACACAAGCTAGGCTTCGGGCCAAGGCTGAGGGCATAGCAGTTCCAATGTTTGTCGGATGATTCAACATCTGCTGCACCTGACAATGCTTGAGTGTCCGATGTTCGCTGTGGCTGCAGTTCCTCTTCATGATATCCAACAAATGGAAGGGTGGCCTTATGATGCCTTGGTGGCTTTCAGACACGGGGGGTTGTGAGCTGCTCCAAACAGCATGGCATTCTTCTGCGGGACAGCAGGCGTCTGCTTTGAGGTTCCAGAGTCCCCCATTGGAAGGATTTAGAGTAGAGCTCTATGCATGTATGTCTGGGTTGCCCTCCTCGTGTGACCGTTGCCGGGAAGGAACATGTATTTTCCATCTGCTGGCTCTTGGGCAAAGTATCCAGGGGGCTGAGTTGATATGAGTCTCATACTAACAAGTCACAATACTGGCTTGTGGGCAGGGAGATCTTTGAACGTGGCTGCTGCTCAGGGTCCATGCAGGATTCTGCTACCGTGAGAGTTTGACACTGCTCCTAAGAGCAAGATTTCTTTGAGGCAGGAGATTTCCTGTTTTGTGGCTCAGGGACCACGTATTGGACTGTATGTTTTTATTCCAGAAAATGGTACTGAACAGATGCCTGAAAATCGAAGCTAGAGTTTTGACTAGGGCCGAGGGCTTGTCAAGTTAAAATTCTAACTCTAAATCTGTTTACCTGGGTGTCTGCCTGGACATAGTTGCTCAGCATGTGCAGACTGCAGTGTTTTTATTTTTTTGTTTGTTTGTTTGTTTGTGTATTTTATGCACAGAGGCCTAGCAATCGTGGTGGGTTCAGGGGCCTTGTCTACTTCTCCTAATCTGTAGGATATGGTCCACGGAGACAGATCGAGTTTCCTTAAGGATGGCAGTCACCGTGTTGCGTGGTACCTCCAGTGGCCCCACTTTGGAGGCTCTGTGGGTCAGGGCTTTGGGGACAGAATTTAAAAGCACAAACTTGTGTTAGGGCAAGGCCGAGGGGATAGCCTGCCCGAACTGCAGACACTGATGGCCTTTTCTCGGGATCTGAACTAAGGGGAGAAGAGGGAGTAATTCAGGACTTTCTCTCTGGATTGTGTGTCTATGTTAGCCTCTTCATGTAGGGATGGACTAATGGACCTTTGGAGGATTTACCTTTCTGATTATTCTGCCTGACTCCCCATTCTTTGGTCCCATTCCTTAAAAGGAAGAGTTCTTGTTTCTGTCCCTCTGGTCCTCTTAAAACAGGGATATCAGGACAAGCTTTGGGTCTGGAATTTCTGATTTCCTCACTGAGTATTAGGTTTTGGGACTAAAAAAATGGCAGTTTCATTATGTGGAATACTATGCCAGCTACTAGGAGGCTTACTTTTAAATATACAGAAGCTGATGGGCAACAAATGTTTGTACCCAGCTTTTCCTCTTGAGAGAGGCTCTTCTCATGTGCCGTTTCCCAAGCTCCCACTCCGAGGCTTTAACATGTCTAACAAATATCGACAAGTTTTCTTGCGATGAGGAACGAGGAGTACACTTTTGTGCCTCAGGTTCCTCACTAGGCAGGTATTTGAGCATAGGACTAGGGACAGAGGCCTGAATACCAAGTTGGGTTAAGATGGCAGCTTCATGTCCCATGCGCTGGATACAACGACCACTATCTGGATGGCTGTCAGGAGGTCCTGGCTCACACTGTGTCAGACAGAGCATTAGTGTGCAGGTCATCCTATGATATTGGGTGCCCTCAAAGCGGTGCAAGTTGAACCTCATGTGGGGTTTCTGGGCGGCGATCCCATAGGGCACATCTTCTCTATGGTGGGCAGACAGAAAGCTGCCTGGTAACTCCAGAATTCCCAATCTCTAGGGCTTTTGTGCCAGAAATGTGAAGATGGAAGCCTGAAAACACAGCTTGTGTTAGGGTCATGGTCGAGGGCATAGCAGTTCCAGTGTGGAGCGACTGTTACAGCATCTCTAGCACCTGACTATGCGGGAGTGTCAGACGCTCGCTGCCATTGGAGTTTGTGTCCATGATGTCCAACAAATGGAGGGATGGCCTTAAGTTGCATGTAGGCTTTCAGATAATGCGTTTTGTGGGCTGGCCAAGACAGCACGGTGTTCTTCTTTGGGACATCAGGGTCTAGGTTAATGGATCAAAGTCCTGTGTATGGAAAGATTGTAGCATAGAGATATATGCATGAATGTCTAGAATGCCTTTATCATGGGACAGTTGCAGCCTAGGGACATAGTATTTACAACTTGTGGATTTGGGGCGAAGTATTCAAAGGACAGAGTTGACACAGAGTCTCATGTTTATGGAACACAGTGCTGGCTTGTTTTCGGGGAGACCTAGGTAGTAGCTGCTCCTCAGAGGTCATACAGGCCTCTGCTCAAATGAGGGTTTTTATACTGTTCCCAGGAGCAAGTTATCCTTCTGTCAACAGGAGGGGTTCCTTTTGTGGCTCAGGGACCAAATGGTATACCATATGTTGGTATTCCAGAAGAGGCTCTGGGGGCCAATGCCTGAAAATTGAAGCTAGGATTCTTAATAGGGCAAGGGGCATGTCAGTTACAAGCTTCGAATTCGAAGGCCATTTATCTTATAGTCTGCCTAGAGGTTGGTGCTCAGCATGTGTCACGGTGCACACTTTTGTACGAGCGGCCAAGACATTGGGATGGGTTCAAAGGCCTTGCATATTTCCTAATCTGGGGGGCAAGGGCTACTGAGACGATCGGATTTTCCTTGGGGAGGGCAGGCACCTTTTTCCGCTGTGGATCCAGTGGCCCCATATGAAGGTCGTGTGGGTCAGGGCTTTGGGGGCCGAAGTCTGAAAACGCAAAATCGGGTGAGGGTCAGGGCCGAGGAGTTGTCTGCCGCAATCTGCAGATCCTGAAATTACGTTCTGAAATTAGTGTGAGTGGGCAGCAATAACTCAGGCTTTTCTACCTGCTTGTGTGTCTATGATTGCCGCTTAATATATAAGTAAGGCCTAATTGGCCCATGGAAGTCCAGCCTCTCTGGGCATTTTGCATGGTTCCCCATAGTTTTGTGTCATTCTGCCAGAAGGGAAAAGTTCTGTTTTCTGTCTCAGGGGTCACCCCTAATGGGGGTTCAAGAAACAGGCTTTAGGTCCTGGCGCCTAGAAAGGCAGGTTCAGAAGGCGGACTCGTGGTCCCTCTACTGACGGGACTTGTGGAAAATGTGTCAGTTCGTGTGTCCCAAGCCGTGTTTGTGCCCAAGGTTCCTTCTGGAGTACATGCTCTTGTGGGCCGTGCACCTTGATCCACTCTGAGGGTTTGATATGTCCCACAAATGTCAGCAAGGTTTCCTGCCATGGGTAAGGCAGAGTACGTTTTTGTGCATCAGTTTTCTCCCAAGCAAAAATTCGAGCTCTGTTCTGGGGATGATAGAAGCCTGAAGAGCCAGGTTGTGTACAGTTGGCCAGTTCAAGTCCCATGTGATGTAGCCACTGCTCGCTATGTGGTTGGCTATCAGGAGGTCCAGACTCAGGCTGGGTCAGACAGAGCATTAGTGCACAGGACATTCTATGATATTGCGTGCCCTCTAGCAGTGTGCACGTTGATCTTCCTGTGGGATTCCGGGCCAATCCCATTGGGCATTTCCTGTCTCTGTTGGGCAGGCAGAATGCTGTCTTGTGGCTCCAGAATTCCCAATCTCTATGGCTTTGGTGTCAGGAGTGTGAGGATGGAGTTTAAAAACACAAGCTAGGCTTCGGGCCAAGGCTGAGGGCATAGCAGTTCCAATGTTTGTCGGATGATTCAACATCTGCTGCACCTGATTATGCGGGAGTGTCAGATGTTCGTTGTGTCTGCCGTTTTTGTTCATGATGTCCAACAATAGGAAGGGTGGCCTTATGATGCCATGGAGGCTTTCAGACACGGGGGTATGTGAGCTGCTCCAAACAGCATGGCATTCTTGTGCGGGACAGCAGGCGTCTGCTTGGAGGCTCCATAGTCCCCCATATGGAAAGATTTAGAGTAGAGCTCTATGCATGGATGTCTGGAATGCCCACTTCGTGTGACCGTTGCTGGGAAGGAACATGCATTTTCCATCTGCTGGCTCTTGGGCAAAGTATCGAGGGGGCTGAGTTGATATGGAATCTCATGCTAACAAATCACAATACTGGCTTGTGGGCAGGGAGAACTTTGAACGTGGCTGCTGCTCAGGGTCCATGCAGGAGTCTGCTACCGTGAGAGTTTGACACAGTTCCCAAGAGCAAGATTACGTTGGGGCAGGAGGTTTGCTGTTTTGTCGCTCAGGGACCACGTGTTGGACCGTATGTTTTTATTCCAGAGGATGCCTCTGACGGCAGATTCCTGTAAATCGAAGCTAGGGATTTGAGGGGGCCGAGGGGCTGGTCAAGTTCAAATTCTAATTCTTAATCTGTTTACCTGGTTGTCTGCTGGGACACAGTTGCTCAACATGTGCAGACTGCAGGGTTTTTTGTTTTTTTGTCTGTTTGTTTGTTTGTGTTTTTTATGCACAGAAGCCTAGCAATCGTGGTGGGTTCAGGGGCCTTGTCTATTTCTCCTAATCTGGAGGATCTGGTCAACGGAGACAGATCGAGTTTCCTTAAGGAACGCAGTCACCGTGTTGCGGTGTCCTTCAGTAGCCCTACTTTGGAGGCTGTGTGGGTCAGGGCTTTGGGGACAGAAGTGTGAAAACACAAACTTGAGTTACGGCAAGGCCGAGGGATTAGCCAGCCCGATCTGCGAACTCTGATGGCCGTTTCACGGGATCTGAACTCAGGGGGAGAAGAGGGCGTAGTTCAGGATTTTCTCTCTGGATTGAGGGTCTATGTTAGCCTCTTCATGTAAGGATGGACTAATGGACCTTTGGAGGATTCTCCCTCTCTGGTTATTCTGCCTGACTCCCCATTGTTTGGTCCCATTCTGCGAAAAGGGAAGAGTCCTGGATTCTATCCCTGTGGGCCCCCTAAAACAGGGATTCCGGGACAGGCTTTGGGTCTGGGCTTTCTGATTTCCTCACTGAGTATTAGGATTTGACCTAACGGCATTGTAGTTTCATTATGTGGAATACTATGCCAGCTACTAGGAGGCTTATTTTTCAATATACAGAAGCTGATGGGCAACAAATGTTTGTACCCAGCATTTCCTCTTGAGTGAGGGTACTCATGTTCCGTGCCCGGGCTCCCACACCGAGGCTTTAACATGTCTAACAAATATCCACAAGTTTCCTTGCCATGGGGAAAGAGGAGTACACTTTTGTGCCTCAGGTTCCTCACTAGGCAGGTATTTGAGCATAGGACTAGGGACAGAGGTCTGAATACCAAGTTGGGTTGAGATGGCAGCTTCATGTCCCATGTGCTGGATAAAACGACCACTATCTGGATGGCTGTCAGGAGGTCCTGGCTCACACTGTGTCAGACAGAGCATTAGTGCGAAGGTCATCCTATGATATTGGGTGCCCTCAAAGCGGTCCAAGTTGAACCTCATGTGGGATTTCTGCGCGACGTACCCATATGGTACTCCTTCTCTCTGGTTGGAAGACAGAAAGCTGCCTGGTGACTCCAGAATTCCCAATCTCTAGGACTTTGGTGCCAGGATTGTGAAGATGCAAGCCTGCAAAAGCAAGATAGGCCTAGGGTCAGGGCGAGGGTATAACAGTTCCAATGTGGAGCGACAGTTTCAGCATCTCTAGCACCTGACTATGCGGGAGTGTCAGACGTTCGCTGCCATTGGAGTTTGTGTCCATGATGTCCAACAAATGGAGGGATGGCTTTAAGTTGCATGTAGGCTTTCAGACGCTGGGTTTTGTTGGCTGCCCCAGACAGCAAGGTGTTCTTCTTTGAGACAGCAGGGGACAAAGTTAATGGATCAAAGTCCTGTATATGGAAAGACTGTAGCGTAGAGATCTATGCATGAATGTTTAGAACGCCTTTATCTTGGGACAGTTGTAGCCTAGGGACACAGAATTTCCAACTGGTGGCTATGGGGAGAAGTATTCAAAGGACTGAGTTGACACAGAGTCTCATGCTTATGGAACACAGTGCTGGCTTGTGGTCGGGGAGACCTAGGTAGTAGCTGCTCCTCAGAGGTCATACAGGCCTCTGCTTCAATGGGGGTTTGATACTGTTCCCAGGAGCAAGGTATCCTTCTGTCACCAGGAGGTGTTCTGTTTGTGGCTCAGTGACCAAATGGTATACCATATGTTGGCATTCCAGAAGAGGCTTCTGGGGGTCAATTCCTGAAAATCAAAGCTAGGATTCTTAATAGGGCAAGGGGCATGTCAGTTACAAGCTTCAAACTCGAAGGCCATTTATCTTGTAGTCTGCCTAGAGGTTGGTGCTCAGCATGTGTCACGGTGCACACTTTTGTACGAGCGGCCAAGACATTGGGATGGGTTCAAAGGCCTTGCATATTTCCTAATCTGGAGGCAAGGGCTACTGAGACGGTCGGAGTTTCCTCGGGGAGGCAGGCACCTTTTTCCGCTGTGGATCCAGTGGCCCCATCTGAAGGTCGTGTGGGTCAGGGCTTTGGGAGCCGAAGTCTGAAAACGCAAAATCGGGTGAGGGTCAGGGCCGAGGAGTTGGCTGCCGCAATCTGCAGATCCTGAAATTACGTTCTGAAATTAGTGTGAGTGGGCAGCAATAACTCAGGCTTTTCTACCTGCTTGTGTGTCTATGACTGCCGCTTAATATATAAGTAAGGCCTAATTGGCCCATGGAAGTCCAGCCTCTCTGGGCATTTTGCATGGTTCCCCATAGTTTTGTGTCATTCTGCCAGAGGGAAAAGTTCTGTTTTCTGTCTCAGGGGTCACCCCTAATGGGGGTTCAAGAAACAGGCTTTAGGTCCTGGCGCCTAGAAAGGCAGGTCAGAAGGCGGACTCGTGGTCCCTCTACTGACCGCACTTGTGGAAAATGTGCTCAGTTCGTGTGTCCCAAGCCATGTTTGTGCCCAAGGTTCCTTCTGGAGTACATGCTCTCGTGGGCTGTGCACCTTGATCCGCTCTGAGGGTTTGATATGTCCCACAGATGCCAGCAAGATTTCCTGCCATGGGTAAGGCAGAGTACGTTTTTGTGCATCAGTTTCCTCCCAAGCAAAATTTCGAGCTCTGTTCTGGGGATGATAGATGCCTGAAGAGCCAGGTTGTGTACAGTTGGCCAGTTCAAGTCCCATGTGATGTAGCCGCTGCTCGCTATGTGGTTGGCTGTCAGGAGGTCCAGACTCAGGCTGGGTCAGACAGAGCATTAGTGCACAGGACATTCTATGATATTGCGTGCCCTCTAGCAGGGTGCATGTTGATCTTCCTGTGGGATTCCGGGCCAATCCCATTGGGCATTTCCTGTCTCTGTTGGGCAGGCAGAATGCTGTCTTGTGGCTCCAGAATTCCCAATCTCTATGGCTTTGGTGTCAGGAGTGTGAGGATGGAGTTTAAAAACACAAGCTAGGCTTCGGGCCAAGGCTGAGGGCATAGCAGTTCCAATGTTTGTCTGATGATTCAACATCTGCTGCACCTGATTATGCGGGAGTGTCAGATGTTCGTTGTGTCTGCCGTTTTTGTTCATGATGTCCAACAATAGGAAGGGTGGCCTTATGATGCCATGGCGGCTTTCAGACACGGGGGTATGTGAGCTGCTCCAAACAGCATGGCATTCTTCTGCGGGACAGCAGGCGTCTGCTTGGAGGCTCCATAGTCCCCCATATGGAAAGATTTAGAGTAGAGCTCTATGCATGGATGTCTGGAATTCCCTATTCGTGGGACCGTTGCCGGGAAGGAACATGCATTTTCCATCTGCTGGCTCTTGGGCAAAGTATCTAGGGGGCTGAGTTGATATGGAATCTCATGCTAACAAGTCACAATACTGGCTTTTGGGCAGGGAGAACTTTGAACGTGGCTGCTGCTCAGGGTCCATGCAGGAGTCTGCTACCGTGAGAGTTTGACACAGTTCCCAAGAGCAAGATTACGTTGGGGCAGGAGGTCTGCTGTTTTGTGGTTTAGGGACGATGTTTTGGACCGTATGTTTTTATTCCAGAGGATGCCTCTGACGGCAGATTCCTGAAAATCAAAGCAGGGTTTTGACGCGGGCCGAGGGGCTGGTCAAGTTAAAATTCTAATTCTTAATCTGTTTTCCTGGTTGTCTGCTGGGACACAGTTGCTCAGCATGTGCAGATGCAGGGGTTTTTGTTTGTTTGTTTGTTTGTTTGTTTGTTTGTTTGTTTGTGTTTTTAAGACAGAAGCCTAGCAATCATGGTGGGTTCAGGGGCCTTGTCTATTTCTCCTAATCTGGAGGATTTGGTCAACGGAGACAGATCGAGTTTCCTTCAGGATGGCAGTCACCGTGTTGCGGTGTCCTTCAGTAGCCCTACTTTGGAGGCTGTGTGGGTCAGGGCTTTGGGGAAAGAAGTGTGAAAACACAAACTTGAGTTAAGGCAAGGCCGAGGGATTAGCGAGCCCGATCTGCGAACCCTGATGGCCGTTTCACGGGATCTGAACTCAGGGGGAGAAGAGGGAGTAGTTCAGGATTTGCTCTCTGGATTGAGGGTCTATGATAGCCTCTTCATGTAGGGATGGACTAATGGACCTTTGGAGGATTCTCCCTCTCTGGTTATTCTACCTGACTCCCCATTGTTTGGTCCCATTCTGCGAAAAGGGAAGAGTCCTGGATTCTATCCCTGTGGGCCCCCTAAAACAGGGATTTCGGGACAGGATTTGGGTCTGGGCTTTCTGATTTCCTCACTGAGAATTAGGATTTGGGCCTAACGGCATTGTAGTTTCATTATGTGGAATACTATGCCAGCTACTAGGAGGCTTATTTTTCAATATACAGAAGCTGATGGGCAACAAATGTTTGTACCCAGCATTTCCTCTTGAGTGAGGGTACTCTCATGTTCGGTGCCCGGGCTCCCACACCGAGGCTTTAACATGTCTAACAAATATCCACAAGTTTCCTTGTCATGGGGAAGGAGGAGTACACTTTTGTGCCTCAGGTTCCTCACTATGCAGGTATTTGAGCATAGGACTAGGGACAGAGGCCTGAATACCAAGTTGGGTTGAGATGGCAGCGTCATGTGCCATGTGCTGGATAAAACGACCACTATCTGGATGGCTGTCGGGAGGTCCTGGCTCACACTGTGTCAGACAGAGCATTAGTGCGAAGGTCATCCTATGATATTGGGTGACCTCAAAGCGGTGCAAGTTACACCTCATGTGGAATTTCTAGGTGGCGTTCCCATATGGTACTCCTTCTCTCTGGTTGGAAGACAGAAACCTGCCTGGTGACTCCAGAATTCCCAATCTCTAGGGCTTTGGTGCCAGGATTGTGAAGATGGAAGCCTGCAAAAGCAAGCTAGGCCTAGGGTCAAGGTCAAGGGTATAACAGTTCCAATGTGGAGCGACAGTTTCAGCATCTCTAGCACCTGACTATGCGGGAGTGTCAGACGTTCGCTGCCATTGGAGTTTGTGTCCATGATGTCCAACAAATGGAGGGATGGCCTTAAGTTGCATGTAGGCTTTCAGACGCTGGGTTTTGTTGGCTGCCCCAGACAGCAAGGTGTTCTTCTTTGAGACAGCAGGGGACAAAGGTAATGGATCAAAGTCCTGTATATGGAAAGACTGTAGCGTAGAGATCTATGCATGAATGTTTAGAACGCCTTTATCATGGGACATTTGTAGCCTAGGGACATAGAATTTCCAACTGGTGGCTATGGGGCGAAGTATTCAAAGGACTGAGTTGACACAGAGTCTCATGCTTATGGAACACAGTGCTGGCTTGTGGTCGGGGAGACCTAGGTAGTAGCTGCTCCTCAGAGGTCATACAGGCCTCTGCTTCAATGGGGGTTTGATAAGGTTCCCAGGAGCAAGGTATCCTTCTGTCACCAGGAGGTGTTTCGTTTGTGGCTCAGTGACCAAATGGTATACCATATGTTGGTATTCCAAAAGAGGCTCTGGGGGCCAATGCCTGAAAATCGAAGCTAGGATTCTTAATAGGGCAAGGGGCATGTCAGTTACAAGCTTCGAATTCGAAGGCCATTTTTCTTGTAGTCTGCCTAGAGGTAGGTGTTCAGCATGTGTCACGGTGCACACTTTTGTACGAGCGGCCAAGACATTGGGATGGGTTCAAAGGCCTTGAATATTTCTTAATCTGGAGGGCAAGGGCCACTGAGACGGTCGGAGTTTCCTTGGGGAGGGCAGGCACCTTGTTCCGGTGTGATCCAGTGGCCGCATCTGAAGGTCGTGTGGGTCAGGGCTTTGGGGGCCGAAGTCTGAAAAGGCAAAATCGGGTTGGGTCAGGGCCGAGGAGTTGGCTTCCGCAATCTGCAGATCCAGAAATTACGTTCTGAAATTAGGGTGTGTGTGCCGCAATAACTCAGGCTTTTCTACCTGCTTGTGTGTCTATGACTGCCGCTTAATATATAAGTAAGGCCTAATTGGCCCATGGAAGATCCAGCCTCTCTGGGCATTTTGCATTGTTCCCCATAGTTTTGTGTCATTCTACCAGAAGGGAAAAGTTCTGTTTTCTGTCTCAGTGGTCACCCCTAATGGGGGTTCAAGAAACAGGCTTTTGGTCCTGGCGCCTAGAAAGGCAGGTTCAGAAGGCGGATTAGTGGTCCCTCTACTGACGGCACTTGTGGAAAATGTGCTCAGTTCGTGTGTCCCAAGCCGTGTTTGTGCCCAAGGTTCCTTCGGGAGTACATGCTCTCGTGGGCCGTGCACCTTGATCCGCTCTGAGGGTTTGATATGTCCCACAAATGCCAGCAAGGTTTCCTGCCATGGGTAAGGCAGAGTACGTTTTTGTGCATCAGTTTCCCCCCAGGCAAAAATTCGAGCTCTGTTCTGGGGATGATAGATGCCTGAATAGCCAGGTTGTGTACAGATGGCCAGTTCAAGTCCCATGTGATGTAGCCGCTGCTCGCTATGTGGTTGGCTATCAGGAGGTCCAGACTCAGGCTGGGTCAGACAGAGCATTAGTGCACAGGACATTCTATGATATTGTGTGCCCTCTAGCAAGGTGCAGGTTGATCTTCCTGTTGGATTCCGGGCCAACCCCATTGGGCATTTCCTGTCTCTGTTGGGCAGGCAGAATGTTGTCTTGTGGCTCCAGAATTCCCAATCTCTATGGCTTTGGTGTCAGGAGTGTGAGGATGGAGTTTGAAAACACAAGCTAGGCTTCGGGCCAAGGCTGAGGGCATAGCAATTCCAATGTTTGTCGGATGATTCAACATCTGCTGCACCTGATTATGCGGGAGTGTCAGATGTTCGTTGTGGCTGCCGTTTTTGTTCATGATGTCCAACAATAGGAAGGGTGGCCTTATGATGCCATGGAGGCTTTCAGACATGGGGGTATGTGAGCTGCTCCAAACAGCATGGCATTCTTCTGCGGGACAGCAGGCGTCTGCTTGGAGGCTCCATAGTCCCCCATATGGAAAGATTTGGAGTAGAGCTCTATGCATGGATGTCTGGAATGCCCTCTTCGTGTGACCGTTGCTGGGAAGGAACATGCATTTTCCATCTGCTGGCTC
Organism: Mustela nivalis; assembly: GCF_964662115.1. Taxonomy (NCBI): domain Eukaryota; kingdom Metazoa; phylum Chordata; class Mammalia; order Carnivora; family Mustelidae; genus Mustela; species Mustela nivalis. Next base: position 1,311,756 of record NC_139041.1, read on the forward strand.
TTGGGCAAAGTAGTTAGGGGGCTGAGTTGATATGGAATCTCATGCTACCAAGTCACAATACTGGCTTGTGGGAAGGGAGAACTTTGAACGTAGCTGCTGCTCAGGGTCCATGCAGGAGTCTGCTACCGTGAGAGTTTGACACAGTTCCCAAGAGCAAGATTACGTTGGGCAGGAGGTTTGCTGTTTTGTGGCTCAGGGTCCACGTGTTGGACCGTATGTTTTTATTCCAGTGATGCCTCTGACGGCAGATCCTGAAAATCGAAGCTAGGGTTTTGACGCTGGCCGAGGGGCTGGTCAAGTTCAAATTCTAATTCTTAATCTGTTTACCTGTTTGTCTGCTGGACACAGTTGCTCAGCATGTGCAGACTGCAGGGTTTTTTGTTTGTTTGTTTGTTTGTTTGTTTTTTTGTGTTTTTTATGCACAGAAGCCTAGCAATCGTGGTGGGTTCAGGGGCCTTGTCTATTTCTCCTAATCTGTGGATTTTGTCAACGGAGACAGATCGAGTTTCCTTAAGGATGGCAGTCACCGTGTTGCGGTGTCCTTCAGGAGCCCTACTTTGGAGGCTGTGTGGGTCAGGGCTTTGGGGACAGAAGTGTGAAAACACAAACTTGAGTTAAGGCAAGGCTGAGGGTATAGCCAACCCGATCTGTGGACCCTGATGGCCGAATCACGGGATCTGAACTCAGGGGGAGAAGAGGGAGTAGTTCAGGTTATCTCTCTGGATTGAGGGTCTATGTTAGCCTCTTCATGTAGGGTTCGACTAATGGACCTTTGGAGGATTCTCCCTCTCTGGTTATTCTTCCTGACTCCCCATTGTTTGGTCCCATTCTGCGAAAAGGGAAGAGTCCTGGATTCTATCCCTGTGGGTCCCCTAAAACAGGGATTCCGGGACAGGCTTTGGGTCTGGGCTTTCTGATTTCCTCACTGAGTATTAGGATTTGGGCCTAACGGCATTGTAGTTTCATTATGTGGAATACAATGCCAGCTACTAGGAGGCTTATTTTTCAATATACAGAAGCTGATGGGCAACAAATGTTTGTACCCAGCATTTCCTCTTGAGTGAGTGTACTCTCTTGTTCCATGCCAGGGCTCCCACTCCGAGGCTTTAACATGTCTAACAAATATCAACAAGTTTCCTTGCCGCGGGGAAGGAACAGTATACTTTTGTGCCTCGGTTCCTCACTAGGCAGGTATTTGAGCATAGGACTAGGGACAGAGGCCTGAATACCAAGTTGGGTTGAGATGGCAGCTTCATGTCCCATGTGCTGGATAAAAGGACCACTATCTGGATGGCTGTCAGGAGGTCCTGGCTCACACTGTGTCAGACAGAGCATTAGTGCGAAAGTCATCCTATGATATTGGGTGCCCTCAAAGCGGTGCAAGTTACACCTCATGTGGATTTCTGGCGACGTACCCATATGGTACTCCTTCTCTCTGGTTGGAAGACATGAAAGCTGCCTGGTGACTCCAGAATTCCCAATCTCTAGGGCTTTGGTGCCAGGATTGTGAAGATGGAAGCCTGCAAACGCAAGCTAGGCCTAGGGTCAAGGTCGAGGGCATAACAGTTCCAATGTGGAGCGACAGTTTCAGCATCTCTAGCACCTGACTATGCGGGAGTGTCAGACGTTCGCTGCCATTGGAGTTTGTGTCCATGATGTCCAACAAATGGAGGGATGGCCTTAAGTTGCATGTAGGCTTTCAGACGCTGGTTTTTGTTGGCCGCCCCAGACAAAAAGGTCTTCTTCTTTGAAACAGCAGGGGACAAGGTTAATGGATCAAAGTCCTGTATATGGAAAGACTGTAGCGTAGAGATTATGCATGAATGTTTAGAACGCATTTATCATGGGACAGTTGTAGCCTTGGGACATAGAATTTCCAACTTGTGGCTATGGGGCAAAGTATTCAAAGGACTGAGTTGACACAGAGTATCATGCTTATGGAACACAGTACTGGCTTGTGGTCGGGGAGACCTAGGTAGTAGCTGCTCCTCAGAGGTCATACAGGCCTCTGCTTCAATGGGGGTATGATACTGTTCCCAGGAGCAAGGTATCCTTCTGTCACCAGGCGGTGTTCTATTTGTGGCTCAGTGACCAAATGGTATACCATATGTTGGTATTCCAGAAGAGGCTTCTGAGGTCCAATGCCTGAAAATCGAAGCTAGGATTCTTAATAAGGCAAGGGGCATGTCACTTACAAGCTTCGAACTCGAGGCCATTTTTCTTGTAGTCTGCCTATAGGTAGGTGCTCAGCATGTGTCACGGTGCACACTTTTGTACGAGCGGCCAAGACATTGGGATGGGTTCAAGGCCTTGCATATTTCCTATTCTGGAGGGCAAGGGCCACTGAGACTGTCGGAGTTTCCTTGGGGAGAGCGGCACCTTGTTCCGGTGTGGATCCAGTGACCGCATCTGAAGGTCGTGTGGGTCAGGGCTTTGGGGGCCGAAGTCTGAAATCGCAAAATCGGGTGAGGGTCAGGGCCAAGGAGTTGGCTGCCGCAATCTGCAGATTCTGAAATTACGTTGTGAAACTAGGGTGAGTGGGCAGCAATATCTCAGGCTTTTCTACCTGCTTGTGTGTCTGTGACTGCCGCTTAATATATAAGTAAGGCCTAATTGGCCCATGGAAGATCCAGCCTCTCTGGGCATTTTGCATGGTTCCCCATAGTTTTGTGTCATTCTACCAGAAGGGAAAAGTTCTGTTTTCTGTCTCAGTGGTCACCCCTAATGGGGGTTCAAGAAACAGGCTTTAGGTCCTGGCGCCTAGAAAGGCAGGTTCAGAAGGCGGACTCGTGGTCCCTCTACTGACGGCACTTGTGGAAAATGTGCTCAGTTCGTGTGTCCCAAGCCGTGTTTGTGCCCAAGGTTCCTTCTGGAGTACATGCTCTCATGGGCCGTGCACCTTGATCCGCTCTGAGCGTTTGATATGTCCCACAAATGCCAGCAAGGTTTCCTGCCATGGGTAAGGCAGAGTACGTTTTTGTGCATCAGTTTCCCTCCAGGCAAAAATTCGAGCTCTGTTCTGGGGATGATAGATGCCTGAATAGCCAGGTTGTGTACAGTTGGCCAGTTCAAGTCCCATGTGATGTAGCCGCTGCTCGCTATGTGGTTGGCAATCAGGAGGTCCAGACTCAGGCTGCTTCAGAGAGAGCATTAGTGCACAGGACATTCCATGATATTGCGTGCCCTCTAGCACGGTGCAGGTTGATCTTCCTGTCGGATTCCGGGCCAATCCCATTGGGCATTTTCTGTCTCTGTTGGGCAGGCAGAATGCTGTCTTGTGGCTCCAGAATTCCCAATCTCTATGGCTTTGGTGTCAGGAGTGTGAGGATGGAGTTTGAAAACACAAGCTAGGCTTCGGGCCAAGGCTGAGGGCATAGCAGTTCCAATGTTTGTCGGATGATTCAACATCTGCTGCACCTGATTATGCGGGAGTGTCAGATGTTCGTTGTGTCTGCCGTTTTTGTTCATGATGTCCAACAATAGGAAGGGTGGCCTTATGATGCCATGGAGGCTTTCAGACACGGGGGTATGTGAGCTGCTCCAAACAGCATGGCATTCTTCTGCGGGACAGCAGGCGTCTGCTTGGAGGCTCCATAGTCCCCCATATGGAAAGATTTAGAGTAGAGCTCTATGCATGGATGTCTGGAATGCCCTCTTCGTGGGACCGTTGCTGGGAAGGAACATGCATTTTCCATCTGCTGGCTCTTTGGCAAAGTATCTAGGGGGCTGAGTTGATATGGAATCTCATGCTAACAAGTCACAATACTGGCTTGTGGGCAGGGAGAACTTTGAACGTGGCTGCTGCTCAGGGTCCATGCAGGAGTCTGCTACCGTGAGAGTTTGACACAGTTCCCAAGAGCAAGATTACGTTGGGGCAGGAGGTTTGCTGTTTTGTGGTTCAGGGACCACGTGTTGGTCCGTATGTTTTTATTCCAGAGGATGCCTCTGACGGCAGATTACTGAAAATCAAAGCTAGAGTTTTATGCGGGCCGAGGGGCTGGTCAAGTTCAAATTCTAATTCTTAATCTGTTTACCTGGTTGTCTGCTGGGACACAGTTGCTCAGCATGTGCAGATGCAGGGTTTTTTGTTTGTTTGTTTGTTTGTTTGTTTGTGTTTTTAAGACAGAAGCCTAGCAATCGTGGTGGGTTCAGGGGCCTTGTCTATTTCTCCTAATCTGGAGGATTTGGTCAACGGAGACAGATCGAGTTTCCTTCAGGATGGCAGTCACCGTGTTGCGGTGTCCTTCAGTAGCCCTACTTTGGAGGCTGTGTGGTTCAGGGCTTTGGGGACAGAAGTGTGAAAACACAAACTTGAGTTACGGCAAGGCCGAGGGATTAGCCAGCCCGATCTGCGAACCCTGATGGCCGTTTCACGGGATCTGAACTCAGGCGGAGAAGAGGGAGTAGTTCAGGATTTTCTCTCTGGATTGAGGGTCTATGATAGCCTCTTCATGTAGGGATGGACTAATGGACCTTTGGAGGATTCTCCCTCTCTGGTTATTCTACCTGACTCCCCATTGTTTGGTCCCATTCTGCGAAAAGGGAAGAGTCCTGGATTCTATCCCTGTGGGCCCCCTAAAACAGCGATTCCGGGACAGGCTTTGGGTCTGGGCTTTCTGATTTCCTCACTGAGAATTAGGATTTGGGCCTAACGGCATTGTAGTTTCATTATGTGGAATACTATGCCAGCTACTAGGAGGCTTATTTTTCAATATACAGAAGCTGATGGGCAACAAATGTTTGTACCCAGCATTTCCTCTGAGTGAGGGTACTCTCATGTTCGGTGCCCGGGCTCCCACACCGAGGCTTTAACATGTCTAACAAATATCCGCAAGTTTTCTTGCCATGGGGAAGGAGGAGTACACTTTGTGCCTCAGGTTCCTCAGTAGGCAGGTATTTGAGCACAGGACTAGGGACAGAGGCCTGAATACCAGGGTTGAGATGGCAGCGTTATGTCCCATGTGCTGGCTAAAACGACCACTATCTGGATGGCTGTCAGGAGGTCCTGGCTCACACTGTGTCAGACAGAGCATTAGTGAGAAGGTCATCCTATGATATTGGATGCCCTCAAAGCGGAGCAAGTTACACCTCATGAGGGATTTCTAGGCGGCGTTCCCATATGGTACTCCTTCTCTGGTTGAAATACAGAAAGCTGCCTGGTGACTCCAGAATTCCAAATCTCTAGGGCTTTGGTGCCAGGATTGTGAAGATGGAAGCCTGCAAACGCAAGCTAGTCTTAGGGTCAAGGTCGAGGGCATAACAGTTCCAATGTGGAGCGACAGTTTCAGCATCTCTAGCACCTGTCTATGCGGGAGTGTCAGACGTTCGCTTCCATTGGAGTTAGTGTCCATGCTGTCCACAAATGGAGGGATGGCCTTAAGTTGCATGTAGGCTTTCAGACGCTGGGTTTTGTTGGCTGCCCCAGACAGCATGGTGTTCTTCTTTGAGACAGCAGGGGACTAGGTTAATGGATCATAGTCCTGTATATGGATATATTGTAGCGTAGAGATTATGCATGAATGTCTAGAACGCCTTTATCATGGGACAGTTGCAGCCTAGGGACATAGAATTTCCAACTGGTGGCTATGGGGCAAAGTATTCAAAGGACTGAGTTGACACAGAGTCTCATGCTTATGGAACACAGTGCTGGTTTGTTGTTGGGGAGACCTAGGTAGTAGCTGCTCCTCAGAGGTTATACAGGCCTCTGCTTCAATGGGTGTTTGATACTCTTCCCATGAGCATGGTATCCTTCTGTCAACGGAGGTGTTCTGTTTGTGGCTCAGTGACCAAATGGTATACCATATGTTGGTATTCCAGAAGAGGCCTCTGGGGGCCAATGCTTGAAAATCGAAGCTAGGGTTCTTAATAGGGCAAGGGGCATGTCAGTTACAAGCTTCGAACTCGAAGGCCATTTATCTTGTAGTCTGCCTAGAGGTAGGTGCTCAGCATGTGTCACGGTGCACACTTTTGTACGAGCGGCCAAGACATGGGGATGGGTTCAAAGGCCTTGCATATTTCCTAATCTGGAGGGCAAGGGCCACTGAGACGATCGGAGTTTCCTAGGGGAGGGCAGGCACCTTGTTCCGGTGTGGATCCAGTGGCCCCATCTGAAGGTCGTGTGGTTCAGGGCTTTGGGGGCCGAAGTCTGAAAACACAAAATCGGGTGAGGGTCAGGGCCGAGGAGTGGGCTGCCGCAATCTGCAGATCCTGAAATTACGTTGTGAAATTAGGGTGAGTGGGCAGCAATAACTCAGGCTTTTCCACCTGCTTGTATGTCTATGATTGCCGCTTAATATATAAGTAAGGCCTAATTGGCCCATGGACGATCCAGCCTCTCTGGGCATTTTGCATGGTTCCCCATAGTTTTGTGTCATTCTGCCAGAAGGGAAAAGTTCTGTTTTCTGTCTCAGGGGTCACCCCTAATGGGGGTTCAAGAAACAGGCTTTAGGTCCTGGCGCCTAGAAAGGCAGGTTCAGAAGGCGGACTCGTGGTCCCTCTACTGACGGCACTTGTGGAAAATGTGCTCAGTTCGTGTGTCCCAAGCCGTGTTTGTGCCCAAGGTTCCTTCTGGAGTACATGCTCTCGTGGGCCGTGCACCTTGATCCGCTCTGAGGGTTTGATATGTCCCACTAATGCCAGCAAGGTTTCCTGCCATGGGTAAGGCAGAGTACGTTTTTGTGCATCAGTTTCCCCCCAGGCAAGAATTCGAGCTCTGTTCTGGGGATGATAGATGCCTGAAGAGCCAGGTTGTGTACAGATGGCCAGTTCAAGTCCCTTGTGATGTAGCTGCTGCTCGCTATGTGGTTGGCTATCAGGAGGTCCAGACTCAGGCTGTGTCAGACAGAGCATTAGTGCTCAGGACATTCCATGATATTGCGTGCCCTCTAGCACGGTGCACGTTGATCTTCCTGTGGGATTCCGGGGCAATCCCATTGGGCATTTCTTGTCTCTGTTGGGCAGGCAGAATGCTGTCTTGTGGCTCCAGAATTCCCAATCTCTATGGCTTTGGTGTCAGGAGTGTGAGGATGGAGTTTGAAAACACAAGCTAGGCTTCGGGCCAAGGCTGAGGGCATAGCAGTTCAATGTTTGTCGGATGATTCAACATCTGCTGCACCTGATTATGCGGGAGTGTCAGATGTTCGTTGTGGCTGCCGTTTTTGTTCATGATGTCCAACAATAGGAAGGGTGGCCTTATGATGCCATGGAGGCTTTCAGACATGGGGGTATGTGAGCTGCTCCAAATAGCATGGCATTCTTCTGCGGGACAGCAGGCGTCTGCTTGGAGGCTCCATAATCCCCCATATGGAAAGATTTAGAGTAGAGCTCTATGCATGGATGTCTGGAATGCCCTACTCGTGTGACCGTTGCTGGGAAGGAACATGCATTTTTCATCTGCTGGCTCTTGGACAAGGTATCTAGGGGGCTGAGTTGATATGGAATCTCATGCTAACAAGTCACAATACTGGCTTGTGGGCAAGGAGATCTCTGAACGTGGCGGCTGCTCAGAGTTCATGCAGGAGTCTGCTACCGTAAGAGTTTGACACAGATGCCAGAGCAAGATTACGTTGGGGCAGGAGTTTTGCTGTTTTGTGACTCAGTTACCACGTTTGGACAGTATGTTTTTTACCAGAAGATGCCTCTGACGGCAGATGCCTGAAAATCGAAGCTAGAGTTTTGACGAGGGCAGAGGGGCTTGTCAAGTTAAAATTCTAACTCTAAATCTGTTTATCTGGGTGTCTGCCTGGACATAGTTGCCTAGCATGTGCAGACTGAGGGGTTTTTTTGTGTGTTTGTTTGTTTGCTTTCTTGCTTGTTTGTGTTTTTTTTTATGCACAGAGGCCTAGTAATCGTGGTGTGTTCAGGGGCCTTGTCTACTTCTCCTAAACTCGAGGATTTGGTCAACTGAGACAGATCAAGTTTCCTTAAGGATGGCAATCACCATGTTGCGGTGTGCCTCCAGAGGCCCCACTTTGGAGGCTATGTGGGTCAGGGCTTTGGGGACAGAAGTGTGAAAACACAAACTTGAGTTACGGCAAGGCCGAGCGGATAGCCAGCCCGATCTGCAGACCCAGATGGCCGTTTCTTGGGATCTGAACTCAGGGGGAGAAGAGGAAGTAGTTCAGGATTTTCTCTCTGGATTGTGGGTCTATGTTAGCCTCTTCTCCCTCTCTGATATTCTGCCTGACTCCCCATTGTTTAGTGCGATTCTGCGAAAAGGGAAGATCCTGGATTCTATCCCTGTGGTCCCCCTAAAACAGGGATTCCGGGACAGGCTTTGGGTCTGGGCTTTCTGTTTTCCACACTGAGTTTTAGGATTTGGGCCTAACGGCATTGTAGTTTCATTATGTGGAATACTATGCCAGCTACTAGGAGGCTTATTTTTCAATATACAGAAGCTGATGGGCAACAAATGTTTGTACCCAGCATTTCCTCTTGAGTGAGGGTACTCTCATGTTCGGTGCCCGGGCTCCCACTCTGAGGCTTTAACATGTCTAACAAATATCCGCAAGTTTTCTTGCCATGGGGAAGGAGGAGTACACTTTTGTGCCTCAGGTTCCTCACTAGGCAGGTATTTGAGCATAGGACTAGGGACAGAGGCCTGAATACCAAGTTGGGTTGAGATGGCAGCTTCATGTCCCATGTGCTGGATAAAACGACCACTATCTGGATGGCTATCAGGAGGTCCTGGCTCACACTGTGTCAGACAGAACATTAGTGCGAAGGTCATCCTATGATATTGGGTGCCCTAAAGCGGTGCAAGTTGAACCTCATGTGGGATTTCTTGGGGTCGTTCCCATATGGTACTCCTTCTCTCTGGTTGGAAGACAGAAAGCTGCCAATCTCTAGGGCTTTGGTGCCAGGATTGTGAAGATGGAAGCCTGCAAACGGAAGCTCGGCCTAGGGTCAAGGTCTAGGGCATAACAGTTCCAATGTGGAGTGACTGTTTCAGCATCTCTAGCATCTGTCTATGCGGGAGTGTCAGACGTTCGCTTCCATTGGAGTTTGTGTCCATGCTGTCCACAAATGGGGGGATGGCCTTAAGTTGCATGTTGGCTTTCAGACGCTGGGTTTTGTTGGCTGCCCCAGACAGCATGGTGTTCTTCTTTGAGACAGCAGGGGACTAGGTTAATGGATCATAGTCCTGTATATGGAAATATTGTAGCGTAGAGATCTATGCATGAATGTCTAGAACGCCTTTATCATGGGACAGTTGCAGCCTAGGGACATAGAATTTCCAACTGGTGGCTATGGGGCAAAGTATTCAAAGGACTGAGTTGACACAGAGTCTCCTGCTTATGGAACACAGTGCTTGTTTGTTGTCGGGGAGATTTAGGTAGTAGCTGCTCCTCAGAGGTCATACAGGCCTCTGCTTCAATGAGTGTTTGATACTCTTCCCAGAAGCATGGTATCCTTCTGTCCATGGAGGTGTTCTGTTTGTGGCTCAGTGACCAAATGGTATACCATATGTTGGTATTCCAGAAGAGGCTTCTGGGGGCCAATGCCTGAAAATCGAAGCTAGGATTCTTAATAGGGCAAGGGGCATGTCAGTTACAAGCTTCGAACTCGAAGGCCATTTATCTTGTAGTCTGCCTAGAGGTAGGTGCTCAGCATGAGTCACGGTGCACACTTTTGCACGAGCGGCCAAGACATTGGGATGGGTTCAAAGGCCTTGCATATTTCCTAATCTGGAGGGCAAGGGCCACTGAGACGGTCGAGTTTCCTTGGGGAGGGCAGGCACCTTGTTCCGGTGTGGATCCAGTGGCCCCATCTAAAGGTCGTGTGGTTCAGGGCTTTGGGGGCAGAAGTCTGAAAACACAAAATGGGGTGAGGGTCAGGGCCGAGGAGTGGGCTGCCGCAATCTGCAGATCCTGAAATTACGTTGTGAAATTAGGGTGAGTGGGCAGCAATAACTCAGGCTTTTCCACCTGCTTGTATGTCTATGATTGCCGCTTAATATATAAGTAAGGCCTAATTGGCCCATGGACGATCCAGCCTCTCTGGGCATTTTGCATGGTTCCCCATAGTTTTGTGTCATTCTGCCAGAAGGGAAAAGTTCTGTTTTCTGTCTCAGGGGTCACCCCTAATGGGGGTTCAAGAAACAGGCTTTAGGTCCTGGCGCCTAGAAAGGCAGGTTCAGAAGGCGGACTCGTGGTCCCTCTACTGACGGCACTTGTGGAAAATGTGCTCAGTTCGTGTGTCCCAAGCCGTGTTTGTGCCCAAGGTTCCTTCTGGAGTACATGCTCTCGTGGGCCGTGCACCTTGATCCGCTCTGAGGGTTTGATATGTCCCACTAATGCCAGCAAGGTTTCCTGCCATGGGTAAGGCAGAGTACGTTTTTGTGCATCAGTTTCCCCCCAGGCAAGAATTCGAGCTCTGTTCTGGGGATGATAGATGCCTGAAGAGCCAGGTTGTGTACAGATTGCCAGTTCAAGTCCCTTGTGATGTAGCTGCTGCTCGCTATGTGGTTGGCTATCAGGAGGTCCAGACTCAGGCTGTGTCAGACAGAGCATTAGTGCTCAGGACATTCTATGATATTGCGTGCCCTCTAGCACGGTGCACGTTGATCTTCCTGTGGGATTCCGGGGCAATCCCATTGGGCATTTCCTGTCTCTGTTGGGCAGGCAGAATGCTGTCTTGTGGCTCCAGAATTCCCAATCTCTATGGCTTTGGTGTCAGGAGTGTGAGGATGGAGTTTGAAAACACAAGCTAGGCTGGGGCCAAGGCTGATGGCATAGCAGTTCAATGTTTGTCGGATGATTCAACATCTGCTGCACCTGATTATGCGGGAGTGTCAGATGTTCGTTGTGGCTGCCGTTTTTGTTCATGATGTCCAACAATAGGAAGGGTGGCCTTATGATGCCATGGAGGATTTCAGACACGGGGGTATGTGAGCTGCTCCAAACAGCATGGCATTCTTCTGCGGGACAGCAGGCGTCTGCTTGGAGGCTCCATAGTCCCCCATATGGAAAGATTTAGAGTAGAGCTCTATGCATGGATGTCTGGAATGCCCTCCTCGTGTGACCGTTGCTGGGAAGGAACATGCATTTTTCATCTGCTGGCTCTTGGACAAGGTATCTAGGGGGCTGAGTTGATATGGAATCTCATGCTAACAAGTCACAATACTGGCTTGTGGGCAAGGAGATCTCTGAACGTGGTGGCTGCTCAGAGTTCATGCAGGAGTCTGCTACCGTGAGAGTTTGACACAGCTGCCAGAGCAAGATTACGTTGGGGCAGGAGTTTTGCTGTTTTGTGACTCAGTTACCACGTTTGGACAGTATGTTTTTTACCAGAAGATGCCTCTGACGGCAGATGCCTGAAAATCGAAGCTAGAGTTTTGACGAGGGCAGAGGGGCTTGTCAAGTTAAAATTCTAACTCTAAATCTGTTTATCTGGGTGTCTGCCTGGACATAGTTGCCTAGCATGTGCAGACTGAAGGGTTTTTTTGTGTGTTTGTTTGTTTGCTTTCTTGCTTGTTTGTGTTTTTTTTTATGCACAGAGGCCTAGTAATCGTGGTGTGTTCAGGGGCCTTGTCTACTTCTCCTAAACTCGAGGATTTGGTCAACTGAGACAGATCAAGTTTCCTTAAGGATGGCAATCACCATGTTGCGGTGTGCCTCCAGAGGCCCCACTTTGGAGGCTATGTGGGTCAGGGCTTTGGGGACAGAAGTGTGAAACACAAACTTGAGTTACGGCAAGGCCGAGCGGATAGCCAGCCCGAACTGCAGACACAGATGGCCCTTTCTTGGGATCTGAACTCAGGGGGAGAAGAGGAAGTAGTTCAGGATTTTCTCTCTGGATTGTGGGTCTATGTTAGCCTCTTCTCCCTCTCTGATATTCTGCCTGACTCCCCATTGTTTAGTGCGATTCTGCGAAAAGGGAAGATCCTGGATTCTATCCCTGTGGTCCCCCTAAAACAGGAATTCCAGGACAGGCTTTGGTCTGGTCTTTCTGATTTCCTCACTGAGTATTAGGTTTGGGGCCTAAAGGCATGAAAGTTTCATTATGAGGAATACTATGCCAGCTACTAGGAGGCTTATTTTTTAAACATACAGAAGCTGATGGGCAACAAATGTTTGTACCCAGCATTTCTTCTGAGTGAGGGTACTCTCATGTGCCGTGCCCGGGCTCCCACTCCGAGGCTTTAACATGTCTAACAAATATCCACAAGTTTTCTTGCCATGGGGAAGGAGGAGTACACTTTTGTGCCTCAGGTTCCTCACTAGGCAGGTATTTGAGCACAGGACTAGGGACAGAAGCCTGAATACCAAGTTGGGTTGAGATGGCAGCGTCATGTCCCATGTGCTGGATAAAACGACCACTATCTGGATGGCTGTCAGGAGGTCCTGGCTCACACTGTGTCAGACAGAGCATTAGTGCGAAGGTCATTTTATGATATTGAGTGCCCTCAAAGCGGTGCAAGTGAACCTCATGTGGGGTTTCTGGGCGGCGTTCCCATAGGGCACTCCTTCTCTCCGTTGGGCAGACAGAAAGCTGCCTGGTGACTCCAGAATTCCCAATCACTAGGGCATGGTGCCAGGAATGTGAAGATGGAAGCCTGAAAACACAAGCTAGGCTTAGGGTCAAGTTCGAGGGCATAGCAGTTCCAGTGTGGAGCGACAGTTTCAGCATGTCTAGCACCTGACTATGCGGGAGTGTCAGACGTTCGCTGCCATTGGAGTTTGTGTCCATGATGTCCAAAAATGGAGGGATGGCCTTAAGTTGCATGTAGGCTTTAAGACGCTGGTTTTTGTTGGCTGCCCCAGACAGCATGGTGTTCTTGTTTGAGACAGCAGGGGAATAGGTTAATGGATCAAAGTCCTGTATATGGAAAGACTGTAGCGTAGAGATCTATGCATGAATTTCTAGAACGCCTTTATCATGGGACAGTTGTAGCCTAGGGACATAGAATTTCCAACTGGTGGCTATGGGGCGAAGTATTCAAAGGACTGAGTTGACACAGAGTCTCATGATTATGGAACACAGTGCTGGCTTGTGGTCGGGGTGACCTAGGTAGTAGCTGCTCCTCAGAGGTCATACAGGCCTCTGATTCAATGGGGGTTTGATACTGTTCCTAGGAGCAAGGTATCCTTCTGTCAACAGGAGGTGTTCTGTTTGTGGCTCAGTGACCAAATGGTATACCATATGTTGGTATTCCAGAAGAGGCTTCTGGGGGCCAATGCCTGAATATCGAAGCTAGGATTCTTAATAGGGCAAGGGGCATGTCACATACAAGCTTCGAACTCGAAGGCCATTTATCTTGTAGTCTGCCTAGATGTAGGTGCTCAGCATGTGTCACGGTGCACACTTTTGTACGAGCGGCCAAGACATTGGGATGGGTTCAAAGGCCTTGCATATTTCCTAATCTGGACGGCAAGGGCCACTGAGACGGTCAGAGTTTCCTTGGGGAGGGCAGGCACCTTGTTCCGGTGTGGATCCAGTGGCCCCATCTGAAGGTCGTGTGGGTCAGGGCTTTGGGGGCCGAAGTCTGAAAATGCAAAATCGGGTGAGGGTCAGGGCCGAGGAGTTGGCTGCCGCAATCTGCAGATCCTGAAATTACGTTGTGAAATTAGGGTGAGTGGGCAGCAATAACTCAGGCTTTTCTACCTGCTTGTGTGTCTATGATTGCCGCTTAATATATAAGTAAGGCCTAATTGGCCCATGGAAGATCCAGCCTCTCTGGGCACTTTGCATGGTTCCCCTTAGTTTTGTGTCATTCTTCCAGAAGGGAAAAGTTCTGTTTTCTGTCTCAAGGGTCACCCCTAATGGGGGTTCAAGAAACAGGCTTTAGGTCCTGGCGCCTAGAAAGGCAGGTTCAGAAGGCGGACTCGTGGTCCCTCTACTGACGGCACTTGTGGAAAATGTGCTCAGTTCGTGTGTCCCAAGCCGTGTTTGTGCCCAAGGTTCCTTCTGGAGTACATGCTCTCGTGGGCCGTGCACCTTGATCCGCTCTGAGGGTTTGATATGTCCCACAAATGCCAGCAAGGTTTCCTGCCATGGGTAAGGCAGAGTACGTTTTTGTGCATCAGTTTCCCCCCAGGCAAAAATTCGAGCTCTGTTCTGGGGATGATAGATGCCTGAATAGCCAGGTTGTGTACAGATGGCCAGTTCAAGTCCCATGTGATGTAGCCGCTGCTCGCTATGTGGTTGGCTTTCAGGAGATCCAGACTCAGGCTGGGTCAGACAGAGCATTAGTTCACAGGATATTCCATGATATTGCGTGCCCTCTAGCACGGTGCACGTTGATCTTCCTGTGGGATTCAGGGCAATCCCATTGGGCTTTTCCTATCTCTGTTGGGCAGGCAGAATGCTGTCTTGTGGCTCCAGAATTCCCAATCTCTATGGCTTTGGAGTAGGAGTATGAGGATGGAGTTTGACAACACAAGCTAGGCCTCGGGCCAAGACTGAGGGCATAGCAGTTCCAATGTTTGTCGGATGATTCAACATCTGCTGCACATGATTATGCGGGAGTGTCAGATGTTCGTTGTGTCTGCCGTTTTTGTTCATGATGTCCAACAATAGGAAGGGTGGCCTTATGATGCCATGGAGGCTTTCAGACACTGGGTATGTGAGCTGCTCCAAACAGCATGGCATTCTTCTGCGGGACAGCAGGCGTCTGCTTGGAGGCTCCATAGTCCCCCATATGGAAAGATTTAGAGTAGAGCTCTATGCATGGATGTCTGGAATGCCCTCCTCGTGTGACCGTTGCCGGGAAGGAACATGCATTTTCCATCTGCTGGCTCTTGGGCAAAGTATCTAGGGGGCTGAGTTGATATGGAATCTCATGTTAACAAGTCACAATACTGGCTTGTGGGCAGGGAGATCTTTGAACGTGGCTGCTGCTCAGGGTCCATGCAGGAGTCTGCTACCGTGAGAGTTTGACACAGTTCCCAAGAGCAAGATTATGTTGGGGCAGGAGGTTTGCTGTTTTGTGGCTCAGGGACCACGTGTTGGACCATATGTTTTTATCCAGAAGATGCCTCTGACGGCAGCTTCCGGAAAATCGAAGCTAGAGTTTTGACGCGGGCCGAGGGGCTGGTCAAGTTCAAATTCTAATTCTTAATCTGTTTACCTGGGTGTCTGCCGGGACATAGTTGCTCAGCATGTGCAGACTGCAGGGTTTTTTGTTTGTTTGTTTGTTTGTTTGTTTGTTTGTTTGTGATTTTTATGCACAGAAGCCTAGCAATCGTGGTGGGTTCAGGGGCCTTGTCTATTTCTCCTAATCTGGAGGATTTGGCCAATGGAGACAGATCGAGTTTCCTTAAGGATGGCAGTCACCGTGTTGCGGTGTCCTTCAGTAGCCCCACTTTGGAGTCTGTGTGGGTGAGGTTTGGGGACAGAAGTGTGACAACTCAAACTTGAGTTACGGCAAGGCCGAGGGGATAGCCAGCACGATCTGTGGACCTGATGGCCGTTTCACGGGATCTGAACTCAGGGGGAGAAGAGGGAGTAGTTCAGGATTTTCTCTCTGGATTGAGGGTCTATGTTAGCCTCTTCATGTAGGGATGGACTAATGGACCTTGGGAGGATTCTCCCTCTCTGGTTATTCTGCCTGACTCCCCATTGTTTGGTCCCATTCTGCAAAAAGGGAAGAGTCCTGGATTCTATCCCTTTGGGCCCCCTAAAACAGGGATTCCGGGACAGGCTTTGTTTCTGGGCTTTCTGATTTCCTCACTGAGTATTAGGATTTGGGCCTAACGGCATTGTAGTTTCATTATGTGGAATACTATGCCAGCTACTAGGAGGCTTATTTTTCAATATACAGAAGCTGATGGGCAACAAATGTTTGTACCCAGCATTTCCTCTTGAGTGAGGGTACTCTCATGTTCCGTGCCCGGGCTCCCACTCCGAGGCTTTAACATGTCTAACAAATATCCACAAGTTTCCTTGCCATGGGGAAGGAGGAGTACACTTTTGTGCCTCAGGTTTCTCACTAGGCAGGTATTTGAGCATAGGACTAGGGACAGAGGCCTGAATACCAAGTTGGGTTGAGATGGCAGCTTCATGTCCCATGTGCTGGATAAAACGACCACTATCTGGATGGCTGTCAGGAGGTCCTGGCTCACACTGTGTCAGACAGAACATTAGTGCGAAGGTCATTCTATGATATTGGGTGCCCTCAAAGTGGTGCAAGTTGAACCTCATGTGGGATCTGGGCGGCGTTCCCATATGGTAGTCATTCTCTCTGGTTGGAAGACAGAAAGCTGCCTGGTGACTCCAGAATTCCCAATCTCGAGGGCTTTGGTGCCAGGATTGTGAAGATGCAAGCCTGCAAAAGCAAGATAGGCCTAGGGTCAAGGTCGACGGCATAACAGTTCCAATGTGGAGCGACAGTTTCAGCATCTCTAGCACCTGACTATGCGGGAGTGTCAGACGTTCGCTGCCATTGGAGTTTGTGTCCATGATGTCCACCAAATGGAGGGATGGCCTTAAGTTGCATGTAGGCTTTCAGACGCTGGGTTTTGTTGGCTGCCCCAGACAGCATGGTGTTCTTCTTTGAGACAGCAGGGGAATAGGTTAATGGATCAAAGTCCTGTATATGGAAAGACTGTAGCGTAGAGATCTATGCATGAATGTCTAGAACGCCTTTATCATGGGACAGTTGTCGCCTAGGGACATAGAATTTCCAACTGGTGGCTATGGGGCGAAGTATTCAAAGGACTGAGTTGACACAGAGTCTCATGCTTATTGAACACAGTGCTGGTTTGTTGTCGGGGAGACCTAGGTAGTAGCTGCTCCTCAGAGGTCATACAGGCCTCTGCTTCAATGAGTGTTTGATACTCTTCCCAGGAGCATGGTATCCTTCTGTCCATGGAGGTGTTCTGTTTGTGGCTCAGTGACCAAATGGTATACCATATGTTGGTATTCCAGAAGAGGCTTCTGGGGGCCAATGCTTGAAAATCGAAGCTAGGATTCTTAATAGGGCAAGGGGCATGTCAGTTACAAGCTTCGAACTCGAAGGCCATTTATCTTGTAGTCTGCCTAGAGGTAGGTGCTCAGCATGAGTCACGGTGCACACTTTTGCACGAGCGGCCAAGACATTGGGATGGGTTCAAAGGCCTTGCATATTTCCTAATCTGGAGGGCAAGGGCCACTGAGACGGTCGGAGTTTCCTTGGGGAGGGCAGGCACCTTGTTCCGGTGTGGATCCAGTGGCCCCATCTAAAGGTCGTGTGGTTCAGGGCTTTGGGGGCAAAAGTCTGAAAACACAAAATCGGGTGAGGGTCAGGGCCGAGGAGTGGGCTGCCGCAATCTGCAGATCCTGAAATTACGTTGTGAAATTAGGGTGAGTGGGCAGCAATAACTCAGGCTTTTCCACCTGCTTGTATGTCTATGATTGCCGCTTAATATATAAGTAAGGCCTAATTGGCCCATGGACGATCCAGCCTCTCTGGGCATTTTGCATGGTTCCCCATAGTTTTGTGTCATTCTGCCAGAAGGAAAAAGTTCTGTTTTCTGTCTCAGGGGTCACCCCTAATGGGGGTTCAAGAAACAGGCTTTAGGTCCTGGCGCCTAGAAAGGCAGGTTCAGAAGGCGGACTCGTGGTCCCTCTACTGACGGCACTTGTGGAAAATGTGATCAGTTCGTGTGTCCCAAGCCGTGTTTGTGCCCAAGGTTCCTTCTGGAGTACATGCTCTCGTGGGCCGTGCACCTTGATCCGCTCTGAGGGTTTGATATGTCCCACAAATGCCAGCGAGGTTTCCTGCCATGGGTAAGGCAGAGTAAGTTTTTGTGCATCAGTTTCCACCCAGGCAAAAATTCGAGCTCTGTTCTGGGAATGATAAATGCCTGAATAGCCAGGTTGTGTACAGATGGCCGGTTCAAGCTGCTGCTCGCTATCTGGTTGGCTATCAGGAGGTCCAGACTCAGGCTGGGTCAGACAGAGCATTAGTGCACAGGACATTCTATGATATAGCGTGCCCTCTAGCACGGTGCACGTTGATCTTCCTGTGGGATTCCGGGCCAATCCCATTGGGCATTTCCTGTCTCTCTTGGGCAGGCAGAATGCTGTCTTGTGGCTTCAGAATTCCCAATCTCTATGGCTTTGGTGTCAGGGTGTGTGAGGATGGAGTTTGAAAACACAAGTTGGGCTTCGGGCCAAGGCTGAGGGCATAGCAGTTCCAATGTTTGTCGGATGACTCAACATCTGCTGCACATGATGCTGGAGTGTCACATGTTCGTTGCGGCTGCCGTATTTGTTCATGATGTCCAACAATAGGAAGGGTGGCTTATGATGCCATGGAGGCTTTCAGACACGGGGGTATGTGAGCTGCTTTAAACAGCAAAGCATTCTTCTGCGGGACAGCAGGCGTCTGCTTGGTGGCTCCATAGTCCCCCATATGGAAAGATTTAGAGTAGAGCTCTATGCATGGATGTCTGGAATGCCCTCCTCGTGTGACCGTTGCCGGGAAGGAACATGCATTTTCCATCTGCTGGCTCTTGGGCAAAGTATCTAGGGGGCTGAGTTGATATGGAATCTCATGCTAACAAGTCACAATACTGGCTTGTGGGCAGGGAGATCTTTGAACGTGGCTGCTGCTCAGGGTCCATGCAGGAGTCTGCTACCGTGAGAGTTTGACACAGCTCCCAGAGCAAGATTACGTTGGGGCAGGAGGTTTGCTGTTTTGTGGCTCAGGGACCACTTGTTGGACCGTATGTTTTTATTCCAGAAGATGCCTCTGACGGCAGATGCCTGAAAATCGAAGCTAGAGTGTTGACGTGGGCCGAGGGGCTTGTCAAGTTCAAATTCTAATTCTTAATCTGTTTACCTGGGTGTCTGACGGGACATAGTTGCTCAGCATGTGCAGACTGAATAGTTTTTTGTTTGTTTGTTTGTTTGTTTGTTTGTTTTTATGCACAGATGCCTAGCAATCGTGGTGTGTTCAGGGGCCTTGTCTATTTCTCCTAATCTGGAGGATTTGGTCAACGGAGACAGATCGAGTTTCCTTAAGGATGGCAGTCACCATGTTGCGGTGTCCTTCAGTAGCCCCACTTTGGAGGATGTGTGGGTCTGGGCTTTTGGGACAGAAGTGTGAAAACACAAACTTGAGTTACGGCAAGGCTGAGGGGATAGCCAGCCCGATCTGCGGACCCTGATGGCCGTTTCACGGGATCTGAGCTCAGGGGGAGAAGACGGAGTAGTTCAGGATTTTCTCTCTGGTTTGAGGGTCTATGTTAGCCTCTTCATGTATGGATGGACTAATGGAACTTTTGAGGATTCTCACTCTCTGGTTATTCTGCCTGACTCCACATTGTTTGGTCCCATTCTGCGAAAAGGGAAGAGTCCTGGATTCTATCCCTGTGGTCCCCCTAAAACAGGGATTCCGGGAAAGGCTTTGGGTCTGGGCTTTCTGTTTTCCTCACTGAGTTTTAGGATTTGGGCCTAACGGCATTGTAGTTTCATTATGTGGAATACTATGCCAGCTACTAGGATGCTTATTTTCAATATACAGAAGCTGATGGGCAACTAATGTTTGTACCTAGCATTTCCTCTTGAGTGAGGGTACTCTCATGATCGGTGCCCGGGCTCCCACTCTGAGGCTTTAACATGTCTTACAAATATCCGCAAGTTTTCTTGCCATGGGGAAGGAGGAGTACACTTTTGTGCCTGAGGGTCCTCACTAGGCAGGTCTTTGAGCATAGGACTAGGGACAGAGGCCTGAATACCAAGTTGGGTTGAGATGGCAGCTTCATGTCCCAAGTGCTGGATAAAACGACCACTATCTGGATGGCTGTCAGGAGGTCCTGGCTCACACTGTGTCAGACAGAACATTAGTGCGAAGGTCATCCTATGATATTGGGTGCCCTCAAAGCGGTGCAAGTTGAACCACATGTGGGATTTCTTGGGGTCGTTCCCATATGGTACTCCTTCTCTCTGTTTGGAAGACAGAAAGCTGCCAATCTCTAGGGCTTTGTGCCAGGATTGTGAAGATGGAAGCCTGCAAACGGAAGCTCGGCCTAGGGACAAGGTCGAGGGCATAACAGTTCCAATGTGGAGCGACAGTTTCAGCATCTCTAGCACCTGTCTATGCGGGAGTGTCAGACGTTCGCTTCCATTGGAGTTTGTGTCCATGCTGTCCACAAATGGAGGGATGGCCTTAAGTTCCTTTAGGCTTTCAGACGCTGGGTTTTGTTGGCTGCCCCAGACAGCATGGTGTTCTTCTTTGAGACAGCAGGGGACTAGGTTAATGGATCATAGTCCTGTATATGGAAATATTGTAGCGTAGAGATCTATGCATGAATGTCTAGAACGCCTTTATCATGGGACAGTTGCAGCCTAGGGACATAGAATTTCCAACTGGTGGCTATGGGGCAAAGTATTCAAAGGATTGAGTTGACACAGAGTCTCATGCTTATGGAACACAGTGCTGGCTTGTGGTCGGGGAGACCTAGGTAGTAGCTGCTCCTCAGAGGTCATACAGGCCTCTGCTTCAATGGGTGTTTGATACTCTTCCCAGGAGCAAGGTATCCTTCTGTCACGGAGTTGTTCTGTTTGTGGCTCAGTGACCAAATGGTATACCATATGTTGGTATCCCAGAAGAGGCTTCTGGGGGCCAAAGACTGAAAATCGAAGCTAGGATTCTTAATAGGGCAAGGGGCATGTCAGTTACAAGCTTCAAACTCGAAGGCCATTTATCTTGTAGTCTGCCTAGATGTAGGTGCTCAGCATGTGTCACGGTGCACACTTTTGTACGAGCGGCCAAGACATGGGGATGGGTTCAAAGGCGTTGCATATTTCCTAATCTGGAGGGCAAGGGCCACTGAGACGGTCGGAGTTTCCTTGGGAAGGGCAGGCACCTTGTTCCTGTGTGGATCCAGTGGCCCCATCTGAAGGTCGTGTGGTTCAGGGCTTTGGGGGCAGAAGTCTGAAAACACAAAATCGGGTGAGGGTCAGGGCCGAGGAGTTGGCTGCCGCAATCTGCAGATCCTGAAATTACGTTGTGAAATTAGGGTGAGTGGGCAGCAATAACTCAGGCTTTTCCACCTGCTTGTATGTCTATGATTGCCACTTAATATATAAGTAAGGCCTAATTGCCCCATGGACGATCCAGCCTCTCTGGGCATTTTGCATGGTTCCCATAGTTTTGTGTCATTCTGCCAGAGGGAAATGTTCTGTTTTCTCTCTCAAGGGTCACCCTAATGGGGGTTCAAGAAACAGGCTTTAGGTCCTGGCGCCTAGAAAGGCAGGTTCAGAAGGCAGACTCGTGGTCCCTCTACTGACGGCACTTGTGGAAAATGTGCTCAGTTCGTGTGTGCCAAGCCGTGTTTGTGCCCAAGGTTCCTTCTGGAGTACATGCTCTCGTGGGCCGTGCACCTTGATCCGCTCTGAGGGTTTGATATGTCCCACAAATGCCAGCAAGGTTTCCTGCCATGGGTAAGGCAGAGTACGTTTTTGTGCATCAGTTTCCCCCCAGGCAAAAATTCGAGCTCTGTTCTGGGGATGATAGATGCCTGAAGAGCCAGGTTGTGTACAGTTGGCCAGTTCAAGTCCCTTGTGATGTAGCTGCTGCTCGCTATGTGGTTGGCTATCAGGAGATCCAGACTCAGGCTGTGTCAGACAGAGCATTAGTGCTCAGGACATTCTATGATATTGCGTGCCCTCTAGCACGGTGCACGTTGATCTTCCTGTGGGATTCCGGGGCAATCCCATTGGGCATTTCCTGTCTCTGTTGTGCAGGCAGAATGCTGTCTTGTGGCTCCAGAATTCCCAATCTCTATGGCTTTGGTGTCTGGAGTGTGAGGATGGAGTTTGAAAACACAAGCTGGGCTTCGGGCCAAGGCTGAGGGCATAGCAGTTCCAATGTTTGTCGGATGATTCAACATCTGCTGCACCTGATTATGCCGGAGTGTCAGATGTTCGTTGTGGCTGCCGTTTTTGTTCATGATGTCCAACAATAGGAAGGGTGGCCTTATGATGCCATGGAGGCTTTCAGACACGGGGGTATGTGAGCTGCTCCAAACAGCATGGCATTCTTCTGCGGGACAGCAGGCGTCTGCTTGGAGGCTCCATAGTCCCCCATATGGAAAGATTTAGAGTAGAGCTCTATGCATGGATGTCTGGAATGCCCTCCTCGTGTGACCGTTGCTGGGAAGGAACATGCATTTTTCATCTGCTGGCTCTTGGGCAAGGTATCTAGGGGGCTGAGTTGATATGGAATCTCTTGCTAACAAGTCACAATACTGGCTTGTGGGCAAGGAGATCTCTGAACGTGGTGGCTGCTCAGAGTTCATGCAGGATCTGCTACCGTGATAGTTTGACTCAGCTCCCAAGAACAAAATTACGTTGGGGCAGGAGGTTTGCTGTTTTGTGACTCAGGGACCACGTTTACACTGTATGTTTTTTACCAGAAGATGCCTCTGACGGCAGATGCCTGAAAATCGAAGCTAGAGTTTTGACGAGGGCTGAGGGGCTTGTCAAGTTAAAATTCCAACTCTAAATCTGTTTACTTGGGTGTCTGCCTGGACATAGTTGCCTAGAATGTGCAGACTGAAGGGTTTTTTTGTGTGTTTGTTTGTTTGCTTTCTTGCTTGTTTGTGTTTTTTTTTTTTTTTTATGCACAGAGGCCTAGTAATCGTGGTGTGTTCAGGGGCCTTGTCTACTTCTCCTAAACTCGAGGATTTGGTCAACTGAGACAGATCAAGTTTCCTTAAGGATGGCAATCACCATGTTGCGGTGTGCCTCCAGAGGCCCCACTTTGGAGGCTATGTGGGTCAGGGCTTTGGGGACAGAAGTGTGAAAACACAAACTTGAGTTACGGCAAGGCCGAGCAGATAGCCAGCCCGATCTGCAGACCAAGATGGCCGTTTCTTGGGATCTGAACTCAGGGGGAGAGGAGGAAGTAGTTCAGGATTTTCTCTCTGGATTGTGGGTCTATGTTAGCCTCTTCTCCCTCTCTGATATTCTGCCTGACTCCCCATTGTTTAGTGCGATTCTGCAAAAAGGGAAGATCCTGGATTCTATCCCTGTGGTCCCCCTAAAACAGGAATTCCAGGACAGGCTTTGGTCTGGTCTTTCTGATTTCCTTACTGAGTATTAGGTTTGGGGCCTAAAGGCATGAAAGTTTCAATATCAGGAATACATTGCCAGCTACTAGGAGGCTTATTTTTTAAACATACAGAAGCTGATGGGCAACAAATGTTTGTACCCAGCATTTCCTCTGAGTGAGGGTACTCTCATGTGCCGTGCCCGGGCTCCCACTCCGAGGCTTTAACATGTCTAACAAATATCCGCAAGTTTTCTTGCCATGGGGAAGGAGGAGTACACTTTTGTGCCTCAGGTTCCTCAAGGCAGGAATTTGAGCACAGGACTAGGGACAGAGGCCTGAATACCAAGTTGGGTTGAGATGGCAGCGTCATGTCCCATGTGCTGGATAAAACGACCACTATCTGGATGGCTGTCAGGAGGTCCTGGCTCACACTGTGTCAGACAGAACATTAGTGCGAAGGGCATCCTATGATATTGGGTGCCCTCAAAGCGGTGCAAGTTGAACCTCATGTGGGATTTCTTGGGGTCGTTCCCATATGGTACTCCTTCTCTCTGGTTGGAAGACAGAAAGCTGCCAATCTCTAGGGCTTTGTGCCAGGATTGTGAAGATGGAAGCCTGCAAACGGAAGCTCGGCCTAGGGTCAAGGTCGAGGGCATAACAGTTCCAATGTGGAGCGAAAGTTTCAGCATCTCTAGCACCTGTCTATGCGGGAGTGTCAGACGTTCGCTTCTATTGGAGTTTGTGTCCATGCTGTCCACAAATGGAGGGATGGCCTTAAGTTGCATGTAGGCTTTCAGACGCTGGGTTTTCTTGGCTGCCCCAGACAGCATGGTGTTCTTCTTTGAGACAGCAGGGGACTAGGTTAATGGATCATAGTCCTGTATATGGAAATATTGTAGCGTAGAGATCTATGCATTAATGTCTAGAACGCCTTTATCATGGGACAGTTGCAGCCTAGGGACATAGAATTTCCATCTGGTGGCTATGTGGCAAAGTATTCAAAGGACTGAGTTGACACAGAGTCTCATGCTTATGGAACACAGTGCTGGCTTGTGGTCGGGGAGACCTAGGTAGTAGCTGCTCCTCAGAGGTCATACAGGCCTCTGCTTCAATGGGTGTTTGATACTCTTCCCAGGAGCATGGTATCCTTCTGTCAACGGAGGTGTTCTGTTTGTGGCTCAGTGACCAAATGGTATACCATATGTTGGTATACCAGAAGAGGCTTCTGGGGGCCAAAGCCTGAAAATCGAAGCTAGGATTCTTAATAGGGCAAGGGGCATGTCAGTTACAAGCTTCGAACTCGAAGGCCATTTATCTTGTAGTCTGCCTAGAGGTCGGTGCTCAGCATGTGTCACGGTGCACACTTTTGTACGAGCGGCCAAGACATGGGGATGGGTTCAAAGGCCTTGCATATTTCCTAATCTGGAGAGCAAGGGCCACTGAGACGTCGGAGTTTTCTTGGGGAGGGCAGGCACCTTGTTCCGGTGTGGATCCAGTGGCCCCATCTGAAGTTCGTGTGGTTCAGGGCTTTGGGGGCAGAAGTCTGAAAACACAAAATCGGGTGAGGGTCAGGGCCGAGGAGTTGGCTGCCGCAATCTGCAGATCCTGAAATTACGTTGTGAAATTAGGGTGAGTGGGCAGCAATAACTCAGGCTTTTCCACCTGCTTGTATGTCTATGATTGCCGCTTAATATATAAGTAAGGCCTAATTGGCCCATGGAAGATCCAGCCTCTCTGGGCATTTTGCATGGTTCCCCATAGTTTTGTGTCATTCTTCCAGAAGGGAAAAGTTCTGTTTTCTGTCTCAGGGGTCACCCCTAATGGGGGTTCAAGAAACAGGCTTTAGGTCCTGGCGCCTAGAAAGGCAGGTTCAGAAGGCGGACTCGTGGTCCCTCTACTGACGGCACTTGTGGAAAATGTGCTCAGTTCGTGTGTCCCAAGCCGTGTTTGTGCCCAAGGTTCCTTCTGGAGTACATGCTCTCGTGGGCCGTGCACCTTTATCCGCTCTGAGGGTTTGATATGTCCCACAAATGCCAGCAAGGTTTCCTGCCATGGGTAAGGCAGAGTACGTTTTTGTGCATCAGTTTCCCCCCAGGCAAAAATTCGAGCTCTGTTCTGGGGATGATAGATGCCTGAAGAGCCAGGTTGTGTACAGTTGGCCAGTTCAAGTCCCTTGTGATGTAGCTGCTGCTCGCTATGTGGTTGGCTATCAGGAGGTCCAGACTCAGGCTGTGTCAGACAGAGCATTAGTGCTCAGGACATTCTATGATATTGCGTGCCCTCTAGCACGGTGCACGTTGATCTTCCTGTGGGATTCCGGGGCAATCCCATTGGGCATTTCCTCTCTCTGTTGTGCAGGCAGAATGCTGTCTTGTGGCTCCAGAATTCCCAATCTCTATGGCTTTGGTGCCAGGAGTGTGAGGATGGAGTTTGAAAACACAAGCTGGGCTTCGGGCCAAGGCTGAGGGCATAGCAGTTCCAATGTTTGTCGGATGATTCAACATCTGCTACACCTGATTATGCGGGAGTGTCAGATGTTCGTTGTGGCTGCCGTTTTTGTTCATGATGTCCAACAATAGGAAGGGTGGCCTTATGATGCCATGGAGGCTTTCAGACACGGGGGTATGTGAGCTGCTCCAAACAGCATGGCATTCTTCTGCGGGACAGCAGGCGTCTGCTTGGAGGCTCCATAGTCCCCCATATGGAAAGATTTAGAGTAGAGCTCTATGCATGGATGTCTGGAATGCCCTCCTCGTGTGACCGTTGCTGGGAAGGAACATGCATTTTTCATCTGCTGGCTCTTGGGCAAGGTATCTAGGGGGCTGAGTTATTATGGAATCTCTTGCTAACAAGTCACAATACTGGCTTGTGGGCAAGGAGATCTCTAAACGTGGTGGCTGCTCAGTGTTCATGCAGGAGTCTGCTACCGTGATAGTTTGACTCAGCTCCCAAGAACAAGATTACGTTGGGGCAGGAGGTTTGCTGTTTTGTGACTCAGGGACCACGTTTGGACAGTATGTTTTTTACCAGAAGATGCCTCTGACGGCAGATGCCAGAAAATTGAAGCTAGAGTTTGACGAGGGCTGAGGGGCTTGTCAAGTTAAAATTCCAACTCTAAATCTGTTTACCTGGGTGTCTGCCTGGACATAGTTGCCTAGCATGTGCAGACTGAAGGTTTTTTTTGTGTGTTTGTTTGTTTGCTTTCTTGCTTGTTTGTGTTTTTTTTTTTTTATGCACAGAGGCCTAGTAATCGTGGTGTGTTCAGGGGCCTTGTCTACTTCTCCTAAACTCGAGGATTTGGTCAACTGAGACAGATCAAGTTTCCTTAAGGATGGCAATCACCATGTTGCGGTGTGCCTCCAGAGGCCCCACTTTGGAGGCTATGTGGGTCAGGGCTTTGGGGACAGAAGTGTGAAAACACAAACTTGTGTTACGGCAAGGCCGAACGGATAGCCAGCCCGATCTGCAGACCCAGATGGCCGTTTCTTGGGATCTGAACTCAGGGGGAGAAGAGGAAGTAGTTCAGGAATTTCTCTCTGGATTGTGGGTCTATGTTAGCCTCTTCTCCCTCTCTGATATTCTGCCTGACTCCCCATTGTTTAGTGCGATTTTGCGAAAATGGAATTTCCTGGATTCTATCCCTATGGTCCCCCTAAAACAGGAATTCCAGGACAGGCTTTGGTCTGGTCTTTCTGATTTCCTCACTGAGTATTAAGTTTGGGGCCTAAAGGCATGAAAGTTTCATTATGAGGAATACTATGCCAGCTACTAGGAGGCTTATTTTTTAAACATACAGAAGCTGATGGGCAACAAATGTTTGTACCCAGCATTTCTTCTGAGTGAGGGTACTCTCATGTGCCGTGCCCGGGCTCCCACTCCGAGGCTTTAACATGTCTAACAAATATCCGCAAGTTTTCTTGCCATGGGGAAGGAGGAGTACACTTTTGTGCCTCAGGTTCCTCACTAGGCAGGTATTTGAGCACAGGACTAGGGACAGAAGCCTGAATACCAAGTTGGGTTGAGATGGCAGCGTCATGTCCCATGTGCTGGATAAAACGACCACTATCTGGATGGCTGTCAGGAGGTCCTGGCTCACACTGTGTCAGACAGAGCATTAGTGCGAAGGTCATTTTATGATATTGAGTGCCCTCAAAGCGGTGCAAGTGTACCTCATGTGGGGTTTCTACGAGGCGTTCCCATAGGGCACTCCTTCTCTCCGTTGGGCAGACAGAAAGCAGCCTGGTGTCTCCAGAATTCCCAATCTCTAGGGCATGGAGCCAGGAATGTGAAGATGGAAGCCTGAAACACAAGCTAGGCTTAGGGTCAAGAGTGAGGGCATAGCAGTTCCAGTGTGGAGCGACTGTTTCAGCATGTCTAGCACCTGACTATGCGGGAGTGTCAGACGTTCGCTGCCATTGGAGTTTGTGTCCATGATGTCCAACAAATGGAGGGATGGCCTTAAGTTGCATGTAGGCTTTCAGACGCTGGTTTTTTTTGGCTGCCCCAGACAGCATGGTGTTCTTCTTTGAGACAGCAGGGGAATAGGTTAATGGATCAAAGTCCTGTATATGGAAAGACTGTAGCGTAGAGATCTATGCATGAATGTCTAGAACGCCTTTATCATGGGACAGTTGTAACCTAGGGACATAGAATTTCCAGCTGGTGGCTATGGGGCGAAGTATTCAAAGGACTGAGTTGACACAGAGTCTCATGATTATGGAACACAGGGCTGGCTTGTGGTCGGGGAGACCTAGGTAGTAGTTGCTCCTCAGAGGTCATACAGGCCTCTCCTTCAATGGGGGTTTGATACTGTTCCCAGGAGCAAGGTATCCTTCTGTCACCAGGAAGTGTTCTGTTTGTGGCTCAGTGACCAAATGGTATACCATATGTTGGTATTCCAGAAGAGGCTTCTGGGGGCCAATGCCTGAATATAGAAGCTAGGATTCTTAATAGGGCAAGGGGCATGTCAGTTACAAGCTTCGAACTCGAAGGCCATTTATCTTGTAGTCTGCCTAGAGGTAGGTGCTCAGCATGTGTCACGGTGCACACTTTTGTACGAGCGGCCAAGACATTGGGATGGGTTCAAAGGCCTTGCATATTTCCTAATCTGGAGGGCAAGGGCCACTGAGACGTTCGGAGTTTCCTTGGGGAGGGCAGGCACCTTGTTCCGGTGTGGATCCAGTGGCCCTATCTGAAGGTCGTGTGGGTCAGGGCTTTGGGTGCCGAAGTCTGAAAACGCAAAATCGGGTGAGGGTCAGGGCCGAAGAGTTGGCTGTCGCAATCTGCAGATCCTGAAATTACGTTGTGAAATTAGGGTGAGTGGGCAGCAATAACTCAGGCTTTTCTACCTGCTTGTGTGTCTATGATTGCCACTTAATATATAAATAAGGCCTAATTGGCCCATGGATGATCCAGCCTCTCTGGGCATTTTGCATGGTTCCCCTTAGTTTTGTGTCATTCTTCCAGAAGGGAAAAGTTCTGTTTTATGTCTCAGGGGTCACCCCTAATGGGGGTTCAAGAAACAGGCTTTAGGTCCTGGCGCCTAGAAAGGCAGGTTCAGAAGGCGGACTCGTGGTCCCTCTACTGACGGGACTTGTGGAAAATGTGCTCAGTTCGTGTGTCCCAAGCCGTGTTTGTGCCCAAGGTTCCTTCTGGAGTACATGCTCTCGTGGGCCGTGCACCTTGATCCGCTCTGAGGGCTTGATATGTCCCACAAAAGCCAGCAAGGTTTCCTGCCATGGGTAAGGCAGAGTACGTTTTTGTGCATCAGTTTCCCCCCAGGCAAAAATTCGAGCTCTGTTCTGGGGATGATAGATGCCTGAATAGCCAGGTTGTGTACAGATGGCCAGTTCAAGTCCCATGTGATGTAGCCGGTGTTCGCTATGTGGTTGGCTATCAGGAGGTCCAGACTCAGGCTGCGTCAGACAGAGCATTAGTGCACAGGATATTCCATGATATTGCGTGCCCTCTAGCACGGTGCACGTTGATCTTCCTGTGGGATTCCGGGCCAATCCCAATTGGCATTTCCTGTCTCTGTTGGGCAGGCAGAATGCTGTCTTGTGGCTCCAGAATTCCCAATCTGTATGGCTTTGGTGTCAGGAGTATGAGGATGGAGTTTGACAACACAATCTAGGCCTCGGGCCAAGGCTGAGGGCATAGCAGTTCCAATGTTTGTTGAATGATTCAACATCTGCTGCACATGATTATGCGGGAGTGTCAGATGTTCGTTGTGGCTGCCGTTTTTGTTCATGATGTCCAACAATAGGAAGGGTGGCCTTATGATGCCATGGAGGCTTTCAGACACGGGGGTATGTGAGCTGCTCCAAACAGCATGGCATTCTTCTGCGGGACAGCAGGCGTCTGCTTGGAGGCTCCATAGTCCCCCATATGGAAAGATTTAGAGTAGAGCTCTATGCATGGATGTCTGGAATGCCCTCCTCGTGTGACCGTTGCCGGGAAGGAACATGCATTTTCCATCTGCTGGCTCTTGGGCAAAGTATCTAGGGGGCTGAGTTGATATGGAATCTCATGCTAACAAGTCACAATACTGGCTTGTGGGCAGGGAGATCTTTGAACGTGGCTGCTGCTCAGGGTCCATGCAGGAGTCTGCTACCGTGAGAGTTTGACACAGCTCCCAGAGAAGGTTACGTTGGGGCAGGAGGTTTGCTGTTTTGTGGCTCAGGGACCACGTGTTGGACCGTATGTTTTTATTCCAGAAGATGCCTCTGACGGCATATTCCGGAAAATCGAAGCTAGAGATTTGACGCGGGCCGAGGGATTGGTCAAGTTCAAATTCTAATTCTTAATCTGTTTACCTGGGTGTCTGCCGGGACATAGTTGCTCAGCATGTGTAGACTGCAGGGTTTTTTGTTTGTTTGTTTGTTTGTTTGTTTGTGATTTTTATGCACAGAAGGCTAGCAATCATTGTGGGTTCAGGTGCCTTGTATATTTATCCTAATGGAGGATTTGGTCAATGGAGACAGATCGAGTTTCTTTAAGGATCTCAGTCACCGTGTTGCAGTGTTTTTCAGTAGCCCCACTTTGGAGGCTGTGTGGGTCAGGTCTTTGGGGACAGAAGTGTGACAACTCAAACTTGAGTTACGGCAAGGCCGAGGGGATAGCCAGGACGATCTGTGGTCCCTGATGGCCGTTTCACGGGATCTGAACTCAGGGGGAGAAGAGGGAGAAGTTCAGGATTTTGTCTCTAGATTGAGGGTCTATGTTAGCCTCTTCATGTAGGGATGGACTAATGGACCTTTTGAGGATTCTCACTCTCTGGTTATTCTGCCTGACTCCCCATTGTTAGGTCCCATTCCGCGAAAAGGGAAGAGTCCTGGATTCTATCTCTGTGGGCCCCCTAAAACAGGGATTCCGGGACAGGCTTTGGGTCTGGGCTTTCTGATTTCCTCACTGAGTATTAGGATTTGGGCCTAACGGCATTGTAGTTTCATTATGTGGAATACTATGCCAGCTACTAGGAGGCTTATTTTTCAATATACAGAAGCTGATGAGCAACAAATGTTTGTACCCAGCATTTCCTCTTGAGTGAGGGTACTCTCATGTTCCGTGCCCGGGCTCCCACTCTGAGGCTTTAACATGTCTAACAAATATCCAAAAGTTTCCTTGCCATGGGGAAGGAGGAGTACACTTTTGTGCCTCAGCTTCCTCACTAGGCAGGTATTTGAGCATAGGACTAGGGACAGAGGCCTGAATACCAAGTTGGGTTGAGATGGCAGCTTCATGTCCCATGTGCTGGATAAACGAACACTATCTGGATGGCTGTCAGGAGGTCCTGGCTCACACTGTGTCAGACAGAGCATTAGTGCGAAGGTCATCCTATGATAATTGGTGCCCTCAAAGTGGTGCAAGTTGAACCTCATGTGGGATTTCTGGTCGGCGTTCCCATATGGTAGTCATTCTCTCTGGTTGGAAGACAGAAAGCTGCCTGGTGACTCCAGAATTCCCAATCTCGAGGGCTTTAGTGCCAGGATTGTGAAGATGGAAGCCTGCAAACGGTAGCTCGGCCAGGGTCAAGGTCGAGGGCATAACAGTTCCAATGTGGAGCGACAGTTTCAGCATGTCTAGCACCTGACTATGCGGGAGTGTCAGACGTTCGCTGCCATTGGAGTTTGTGTCCATGATGTCCACCAAATGGGGGGATGGCCTTAAGTTGCATGTAGGCTTTCAGACGCTGGGTTTTGTTGGCTGCCACAGACAGCATGGTGTTCTTCTTTGAGACAGCAGGGGAATAGGTTAATGGATCAAGGTCCTGTATATGGAAAGACTGTAGCGTAGAGATCTATGCATGAATGTCTAGAACGCCTTTATCAAGGGACAGTTGTAGCCTAGGGACATAGAATTTCCAGCTGGTGGCTATGGGGCGAAGTATTCAAAGGACTGAGTTGACACAGAGTCTCATGCTTATGGAACACAGTGCTGGAATGTGGTCGGGGAGACCTAGGTAGAAGCTGCTCCTCAGAGGTCATACAGGCCTCTGCTTCAATGGGGGTTTGATACTGTTCCCAGGAGCAAGGTATCCTTCTGTCACCAGGAGGTGTTCTGTTTGTGGCTCAGTGACCAAATGGTATACCATATGTTGGTATTCCAGAAGAGGCTTCTGGGGGCCAATGCCTGAATATAGAAGCTAGGATTCTTAATAGGGCAAGGGGCATGTCAGTTACAAGCTTCGAACTCGAAGGCCATTTATCTTGTAGTCTGCCCAGAGGTAGGTGCTCAGCATGTGTCACGGTGCACACCTTTGTACGAGCGGCCAAGACATTGGGATGGGTTCAAAGGCCTTGCCTATTTCCTAATCTGGAGGGTAAGGGCCACTGAGACGGTCGGAGTTTCCTTGGGGAGGGGCAGGCACCTTGTTCCGGTGTGGATCCTGTGGCCCCACCTGAAGGTCGTGTGGGTCAGGGCTTTGGGGGCAGAAGTCTGAAAACACAAAATCAGGTGAGGGTCAGGGCCGAGGAGTTGGCTGCCGCAATCTGCAGATCCTGGAATTACGTTCTGAAATTAGGGTGAGTGGGCAGCAATAAATCATTTTTTTCTACCTGGTTGTGTATCTATGATTCCCGCTTAATATATAAGTAAGGCCTAATTGGCCCATGGAAGATCGCACCTCTCTGGGCATTTTGCATGGTTCCCCATAGTTTTGTGTCATTCTTCCAGAAGGGAAAAGTTCTGTTTTCTGTCTCAGGGGTCACCCCTAATGGGGGTTCAAGAAACAGGCTTTAGGTCCTGGCTCCTAGAAAGACAGGTTCAGAAGGCGGACTCGTGGTCCCTCTACTGACCGGACCTGTCGAAAATGTGCTCAGTTCGTGTGTCCCAAGCCGTGTTTGTGCCCAAGGTTCCTTCTGGAGTACATGCTCTCGTGGGACGTGCACCTTGATCCGCTCTTAGGGTTTGATATGTCCCACAAATGCCAGCAAGGTTTCCTGCCATGGGTAAGGCAGAGTACGTTTTTGTGCATCAGTTTCCACCCAGGCAAAAATTCGAGCTCTGTTCTGGGGATGATAAATGCCTGAATAGCCAGGTTGTGTACAGATGGCCGGTTCAAGCTGCTGCTCGCTATGTGGTTGGCTATCAGGAGGTCCAGACTCAGGCTGTGTCAGACAGAGCATTAGTGCACAGGACATTCTATGATATAGCATGCCCTCTAGCAAGGTGCACGTTGATCTTCCTGTGGGATTCCGGGCCAATCCCATTGGGCATTTCCTGTCTCTGTTGGGCAGGCAGAATGCTGTCTTGTGGCTCCAGAATTCCCAATCTCTATGGCTTTGGTGTCAGGAGTGTGAGGATGGAGTTTGAAAACACAAGCTGGGCTCGGGCCAAGGCTGAGGGCATAGCAGTTCCAATGTTTGTCGGATGACTCAACATCTGCTGCACCTGATTATGCGGGAGTGTCAGATGTTCGTTGTAGCTGCCGTTTTTGTTCATGATGTCCAACAATAGGAAGGGTGGCCTTATGATGCCAGGGAGGCTTTCAGACATGGGGGTATGTGAGCTGCTTTAAACAGCATGGCATTCTTCTGCGGGACAGCAGGCGTCTGCTTGGAGGCTCCATAGTCCCCCATATGGAAAGATTTAGAGTAGAGCTCTATGCATGGATGTCTGGAATGCCCTCCTCGTGTGACCGTTGCCGGGAAGGAACATGCATTTTCCATCTGCTGGCTCTTGGGCAAAGTATCTAGGGGGCTGAGTTGATAGGGAATCTCATGCTAACAAGTCACAATACTGGCTTGTGGGCAGGGAGATCTTTGAACGTGGCTGCTGCTCAGGGTCCATGCAGGAGTCTGCTACCGTGAGAGTTTGACACAGCTCCCAGAGAAGGTTACGTTGGGGCAGGAGGTTTGCTGTTTTGTGGCTCAGGGACCACGTGTTGGACCGTATGTTTTTATTCCAGAAGATGCCTCTGAAGGCAGATGCCTGAAAATCGAAGCTAGAGTTTTGACGTGGGCCGAGGGATTGGTCAAGTTCAAATTCTAATTCTTAATCTGTTTGCCTGGGTGTCTGAGGGGTTATAGTTGCTCAGCATGTGCAGACTGAATAGTTTTTTGTTTGTTTGTTTATTTGTTTGTGTTTTTTATGCACAGATGCCTAGCAATCGTGGTGTGTTCAGGGGCCTTGTCTATTACTCCTAATCTGGAGGATTTGGTCAACGGAGACAAATCGAGTTTCCTTAAGGATGGCAGTCACCATGTTGCGGTGTCCTTCAGTAGCCCCACTTGGAGGCTGTGTGGGTCTGGGCTTTGGGGACAGAAGTGTGAAAACACAAACTTGAGTTACGGCAAGGCTGAGGGGATAGCCAGCCCGATCTGCGGACCCTGATGGCCATAAAAAGGGATCTGAACTCAGGGGGAGAAGAGGGAGTAGTTCAGGATTTTCTCTCTGGTTTGAGGGTCTATGTTAGCCTCTTCATGTATAGATGGACTAATGGAACTTTTGAGGATTATCACTCTCTGGTTATTCTGACAGACTCCCCATTGTTTGGTCCCATTCTGCGAAAAGGGAAGAGTTCTGGATTCTATCCCTGTGGTCCCCCTAAAACAGGGATACCGGGACAGGCTTTGGGTCTGGGCTTTCTGTTTTCCTCACTGAGTTTTAGGATTTGGGCCTAACGGCATTGTAGTTTCATTATGTGGAATACTATGCCAGCTACTAGGAGGCTTATTTTTCAATATACAGAAGCTGATGGGCAACAAATGTTTGTACCTAGCATTTCATCTTGAGTGAGGGTACTCTCATGTTCGGTGTCCGGGCTCCCACTCTGAGGCTTTAACATGTCTAACAAATATCCGCAAGTTTTCTTGCCATGGGGAAGGAGGAGTACACTTTTGTGCCTCAGGTTCCTCACTAGGCAGGTATTTGAGCATAGGACTAGGGACAGAGGCCTGAATACCAAGTTGGGTTGAGATGGCAGCTTCAGGTCCCATGTGCTGGATAAAACGACCACTATCTGGATGGCTGTCAGGAGGTCCTGGCTCACACTGTGTCAGACAGAACATTAGTGCGAAGGTCATCCTATGGTATTGGGTGCCCTAAAGCGGTGCAAGTTGAACCTCATGTGGGATTTCTTGGGGTCGTTCCCATATGGTACTCCTTCTCTCTGGTTGGAAGACAGTAAGCTGCCAATCTCTAGTGCTTTGGTGCCAGGATTGTGAAGATGGAAGCCTGCAAACGCAAGCTAGGCCTAGGGTCAAGGTCGAGGGCATAACAGTTCCAATGTGGAGCGACAGTTTCAGCATCTCTAGCACCTGTCTATGCGGGAGTGTCAGACGTTAGCTTCCATTGGAGTTTGTGTCCATGCTGTCCACAAATGGAGGGATGGCCTTAAGTTGCATGTAGGCTTTCAGACGCTGGTTTTTGTTGGCTGCCCCAGACAGCATGGTGTTCTTCTTTGAGACAGCAGGGGAATAGGTTAATGGATCAAAGTCCTGTATATGGAAAGACTGTAGCGTAGAGATCTATGCATGAATGTCTAGAACGCCTTTATCATGGGACAGTTGCAGCCTAGGGACATAGAATTTCCAACTGGTGGCTATGGGGCAAAGTATTCAAAGGACTGAGTTGACACAGAGTCTCATGCTTATGGAACACAGTGCTGGTTTGTGGTCGGGGAGACCTAGGTAGTAGCTGCTCCTCAGAGGTCATACAGGCCTCTGCTTCAATGGGTGTTTGATACTCTTCCCAGAGCATGGTATCCTTCTGTCAACGGAGTTGTTCTGTTTGTGGCTCAGTGACCAAATGGTATACCATATGTTGGTATTCCAGAAGAGGCTTCTGGGGACCAATGCCTGAAAATCGAAGCTAGGATACATAATAGGGCAAGGGGCATGTCAGTTACAAGCTTCAAACTCGAAGGCCATTTATCTTGTAGTCTGCCTAGAGGTAGGTGCTCAGCATGTGTCACGGTGCACACTTTTGTACGAGCGGCCAAGACATTGGGATGGGTTCAAAGGCCTTGCATATTTCCTAATCTGGAGGGCAAGGGCCACGGAGACGGTCGGAGTTTCCTTGGGGAGGGCAGGCACCTTGTTCCGGTGTGGATCCAGTGGCCCCATCTGAAGGTCGTGTGGGTCAGGGCTTTGGGGGCAGAAGTCTGAAAATACAAAATCGGGTGAGGATCAGGGCCGAGGAGTTGGCTGCCGCAATCTGCAGATCCTGAAATTACGTTGTGAAATTAGGGTGAGTGGGCAGCAATAACTCAGGCTTTTCCACCTGCTTGTATGTCTATGATTGCCGCTTAATATATAAGTAAGGCCTAATTGGCCCATGGAAGATCCAGCCTCTCTGGGCATTTTGCATGGTTCCCCATAGTTTTGTGTCATTCTTCCAGAAGGGAAAAGTTCTGTTTTCTGTCTCAGGGGTCACCCCTAATGGGGGTTCAAGAAACAGGCTTTAGGTCCTGGCTCCTAGAAAGGCAGGTTCAGAAGGCGGACTCGTGGTCCCTCTACTGACGGGACTTGTGGAAAATGTGCTCAGTTCGTGTGTCCCAAGCCGTGTTTGTGCCCAAGGTTCCTTCTGGAGTACTTGCTCTCGTGGGCCGTGCACCTTGATCCGCTCTGAGGGTTTGATATGCCCCACAAATGCCAGCAAGGTTTCCTGCCATGGGTAAGGCAGAGTACGTTTTTGTGCATCAGTTTCCCCCAGGCAAAAATTCGAGCTCTGTTCTGGGGATGATAGATGCCTGAATAGCCAGGTTGTGTACAGATGGCCAGTTCAAGTCCCTTGTGATGTAGCTGCTGCTCGCTATGTGGTTGGCTATCAGGAGGTCCAGACTCAGGCTGTGTCAGACAGAGCATTAGTGCTCAGGACATTCTATGATATTGCGTGCCCTCTAGCCCGGTGCACGTTGATCTTCCTGTGGGATTCCGGGGCAATCCCATTGGGCATTTCCTGTCTCTGTTGGGCAGGCAGAATGCTGTCTTGTGGCTCCAGAATTCCCAATCTCTATGGCTTTGGTGTCGGGAGTGTGAGGATGGAGTTTGAAAACACAAGCTAGGCTTCGGGCCAAGGCTGAGGGCATAGCAGTTCCAATGGTTGTAGGATGTTTCAACATCTGCTGCACCTGATTATGCGGGAGTGTCACATGTTCGTTGTGGCTGCCGTTTTTGTTCATGATTTCCAACAATAGGAAGGGTGGCCTTATGATGCCATGGAGGCTTTCAGACACGGGGGTATGTGAGCTGCTCCAAACAGCATGGCATTCTTCTCCGGGACAGCAGGCGTCTGCTTGGAGGCTCCATAGTCCCCCATATGGAAAGATTTAGAGTAGAGCTCGATGCATGGATGTCTGAAATGCCCTCCTCGTGTGACCGTTGCTGGGAAGGAACATGCATTTTTCATCTGCTGGCTCTTGGGCAAGGTATCTAGGGGGCTGAGTTGATATGGAATCTCTTGCTAACAAGTCACAATACTGGCTTGTGGGCAAGGAGATCTCTGAACGTGGTGGCTGCTCAGTGTTCATGCAGGAGTCTGCTACCGTGATAGTTTGACAGAGCTGCCAGAGCAAGTGTACGTTGGGGCAGGGGGTTTGCTGTTTTGTGACTCAGGGACCACGTTTGGACAGTATGTTTTTTACCAGAAGATGCCTCTGACGGCAGATGCCTTAAAATCGAAGCTAGAGTTTTGACGAGGGCTGAGGGGCTTGTCAAGTTAAAATTCCAACTCTAAATCTGTTTACCTGGGTGTCTGCCTGGACATAGTTGCCTAGCATGTGCAGACTGAAGGGTTTTTTTGTGTGTTTGTTTGTTTGCTTTCTTGCTTGTTTGTGTTTTTTTTTTTTTTTTTTTATGCACAGAGGCCTAGTAATCGTGGTGTGTTCAGGGGCCTTGTCTACTTCTCCTAAACTCGAGGATTTGGTCAACTGAGACAGATCAAGTTTCCTTAAGGATGGCAATCACCATGTTGCAGTGTGCCTCCAGGGGCCCCACTTTGGAGGCTATGTGGGTCAGGGCTTTGGGGACAGAAGTGTGAAAACACAAACTTGAGTTACGGCAAGGCCGAGCGGATAGCCAGCCCGATCTGCAGACCCAGATGGCCGTTTCTTGGGATCTGAACTCAGGGGGAGAAGAGGAAGTAGTTCAGGATTTTCTCTCTGGATTGTGGGTCTATGTTAGCCTCTTCTTCCTCTCTGATATTCTGCCTGACTCCCCATTGTTTAGTGCGATTTTGCGAAAAGGGAAGATCCTGGATTCTATCCCTGTGGTCCCCCTAAAACAGGAATTCCAGGACAGGCTTTGGTCTGGTCTTTCTGATTTCCTCACTGAGTATTAGTTTTGGGGCCTAAAGGCATGAAAGTTTCATTATGAGGAATACTATGCCAGCTACTAGGAGGCTTATTTTTTAAACATACAGAAGCTGATGGGCAACAAATGTTTGTACCCAGCATTTCCTCTGAGTGAGGGTACTCTCATGTGCCGTGCCCGGGCTCCCACTCCGAGGCTTTAACATGTCTAACAAATATCCGCAAGTTTTCTTGCCATGGGGAAGGAGGAGTACACTTTTGTGCCTCAGGTTCCTCACTAGGCAGGTATTTGAGCACAGGACTAGGGACAGAAGCCTGAATACCAAGTTGGGTTGAGATGGCAGCGTCATGTCCCATGTGCTGGATAAAACGACCACTATCTGGATGGCTGTCAGGAGGTCCTGGCTCACACTGTGTCAGACAGAGCATTAGTGCGAAGGTCATTTTATGATATTGAGTGCCCTCAAAGCGGTGCAAGTGAACCTCATGTGGGGTTTCTACGAGGCGTTCCCATAGGGCACTCCTTCTCTCCGTTGGGCAGACAGAAAGCAGCCTGGTGTCTCCAGAATTCCCAATCTCTAGGGCATGGAGCCAGGAATGTGAAGATGGAAGCCTGAAACACAAGCTAGGCTTAGGGTCAAGTTCGAGGGCATAGCAGTTCCAGTGTGGAGCGACTGTTTCAGCATGTCTAGCACCTGACTATGCGGGAGTGTCAGACGTTCGCTGCCATTGGAGTTTGTGTCCATGATGTCCAACAAATGGAGGGATGGCCTTAAGTTGCATGTAGGCTTTCAGACGCTGGTTTTTGTTGGCTGCCCCAGTCAGCATGGTGTTCTTCTTTGAGACAGCAGGGGAATAGGTTAATGGATCAAAGTCCTGTATATGGAAAGACTGTAGCGTAGAGATCTATGCATGAATGTCTAGAACGCCTTTATCATGGGACAGTTGTAGCCTAGGGACATAGAATTTCCAACTGGTGGCTATGGGGCGAAGTATTCAAAGGACTGAGTTGACACAGAGTCTTATGATTATGGAACACAGTGCTGGCTTGTGGTCGAAGAGACCTAGGTAGTAGCTGCTCCTCAGAGGTCATACAGGCCTCTGCTTCAATGGGGGTTTGATACTGTTCCCAGGAGCAAGGTATCCTTCTATCACCAGGAGGTGTTCTGTTTGTGGCTCAGTGACCAAATGGTATACCATATGTTGGTATTCCAGAAGAGGCTTCTGGGGGCCAATGCCTGAATATCAAAGCTAGGATTCTTAATAGGGCAAGGGGCATGTCACATACAAGCTTCGAACTCGAAGGCCATTTATCTTGTAGTCTGCCTAGATGTAGGTGCTCAGCATGTGTCACGGTGCACACTTTTGTACGAGCGGCCAAGACATTGGGATGGGTTCAAAGGCCTTGCATATTTCCTAATCTGGAGGGCAAGGGCCACGGAGACGGTCGGAGTTTCCTTGGGGAGGGCAGGCACCTTGTTCCGGTGTGGATCCAGTGGCCCCATCTGAAGGTCGTGTGGGTCAGGGCTTTGGGGGCAGAAGTCTGAAAATACAAAATCGGGTGAGGATCAGGGCCGAGGAGTTGGCTGCCGCAATCTGCAGATCCTGAAATTACGTTGTGAAATTAGGGTGAGTGGGCAGCAATAACTCAGGCTTTTCCACCTGCTTGTATGTCTATGATTGCCGCTTAATATATAAGTAAGGCCTAATTGGCCCATGGAAGATCCAGCCTCTCTGGGCATTTTGCATGGTTCCCCATAGTTTTGTGTCATTCTTCCAGAAGGGAAAAGTTCTGTTTTCTGTCTCAGGGGTCACCCCTAATGGGGGTTCAAGAAACAGGCTTTAGGTCCTGGCTCCTAGAAAGGCAGGTTCAGAAGGCGGACTCGTGGTCCCTCTACTGACGGGACTTGTGGAAAATGTGCTCAGTTCGTGTGTCCCAAGCCGTGTTTGTGCCCAAGGTTCCTTCTGGAGTACTTGCTCTCGTGGGCCGTGCACCTTGATCCGCTCTGAGGGTTTGATATGCCCCACAAATGCCAGCAAGGTTTCCTGCCATGGGTAAGGCAGAGTACGTTTTTGTGCATCAGTTTCCCCCAGGCAAAAATTCGAGCTCTGTTCTGGGGATGATAGATGCCTGAATAGCCAGGTTGTGTACAGATGGCCAGTTCAAGTCCCTTGTGATGTAGCTGCTGCTCGCTATGTGGTTGGCTATCAGGAGGTCCAGACTCAGGCTGTGTCAGACAGAGCATTAGTGCTCAGGACATTCTATGATATTGCGTGCCCTCTAGCCCGGTGCACGTTGATCTTCCTGTTGGATTCCGGGGCAATCCCATTGGGCATTTCCTGTCTCTGTTGGGCAGGCAGAATGCTGTCTTGTGGCTCCAGAATTCCCAATCTCTATGGCTTTGGTGTCGGGAGTGTGAGGATGGAGTTTGAAAACACAAGCTAGGCTTCGGGCCAAGGCTGAGGGCATAGCAGTTCCAATGGTTGTAGGATGTTTCAACATCTGCTGCACCTGATTATGCGGGAGTGTCACATGTTCGTTGTGGCTGCCGTTTTTGTTCATGATTTCCAACAATAGGAAGGGTGGCCTTATGATGCCATGGAGGCTTTCAGACACGGGGGTATGTGAGCTGTTCCAAACAGCATGGCATTCTTCTCCGGGACAGCAGGCGTCTGCTTGGAGGCTCCATAGTCCCCCATATGGAAAGATTTAGAGTAGAGCTCGATGCATGGATGTCTGAAATGCCCTCCTCGTGTGACCGTTGCTGGGAAGGAACATGCA
Organism: Mustela nivalis; assembly: GCF_964662115.1. Classification (NCBI taxonomy): domain Eukaryota; kingdom Metazoa; phylum Chordata; class Mammalia; order Carnivora; family Mustelidae; genus Mustela; species Mustela nivalis. Next base: position 1,352,274 of record NC_139041.1, read on the forward strand.
TTTTTCATCTGCTGGCTCTTGGGCAAGGTATCTAGGGGGCTGAGTTGATATGGAATCTCTTGCTAACAAGTCACAATACTGGCTTGTGGGCAAGGAGATCTCTGAACGTGGTGGCTGCTCAGTGTTCATGCAGGAGTCTGCTACCGTGATAGTTTGACAGAGCTGCCAGAGCAAGTGTACGTTGGGGCAGGGGGTTTGCTGTTTTGTGACTCAGGGACCACGTTTGGACAGTATGTTTTTTACCAGAAGATGCCTCTGACGGCAGATGCCTTAAAATCGAAGCTAGAGTTTTGACGAGGGCTGAGGGGCTTGTCAAGTTAAAATTCCAACTCTAAATCTGTTTACCTGGGTGTCTGCCTGGACATAGTTGCCTAGCATGTGCAGACTGAAGGGTTTTTTTGTGTGTTTGTTTGTTTGCTTTCTTGCTTGTTTGTGTTTTTTTTTTTTTTTTTTTTATGCACAGAGGCCTAGTAATCGTGGTGTGTTCAGGGGCCTTGTCTACTTCTCCTAAACTCGAGGATTTGGTCAACTGAGACAGATCAAGTTTCCTTAAGGATGGCAATCACCATGTTGCAGTGTGCCTCCAGGGGCCCCACTTTGGAGGCTATGTGGGTCAGGGCTTTGGGGACAGAAGTGTGAAAACACAAACTTGAGTTACGGCAAGGCCGAGCGGATAGCCAGCCCGATCTGCAGACCCAGATGGCCATTTCTTGGGATCTGAACTCAGGGGGAGAAGAGGAAGTAGTTCAGGATTTTCTCTCTGGATTGTGGGTCTATGTTAGCCTCTTCTTCCTCTCTGATATTCTGCCTGACTCCCCATTGTTTAGTGCGATTTTGCGAAAAGGGAAGATCCTGGATTCTATCCCTGTGGTCCCCCTAAAACAGGAATTCCAGGACAGGCTTTGGTCTGGTCTTTCTGATTTCCTCACTGAGTATTAGTTTTGGGGCCTAAAGGCATGAAAGTTTCATTATGAGGAATACTATGCCAGCTACTAGGAGGCTTATTTTTTAAACATACAGAAGCTGATGGGCAACAAATGTTTGTACCCAGCATTTCCTCTGAGTGAGGGTACTCTCATGTGCCGTGCCCGGGCTCCCACTCCGAGGCTTTAACATGTCTAACAAATATCCGCAAGTTTTCTTGCCATGGGGAAGGAGGAGTACACTTTTGTGCCTCAGGTTCCTCACTAGGCAGGTATTTGAGCACAGGACTAGGGACAGAAGCCTGAATACCAAGTTGGGTTGAGATGGCAGCGTCATGTCCCATGTGCTGGATAAAACGACCACTATCTGGATGGCTGTCAGGAGGTCCTGGCTCACACTGTGTCAGACAGAGCATTAGTGCGAAGGTCATTTTATGATATTGAGTGCCCTCAAAGCGGTGCAAGTGAACCTCATGTGGGGTTTCTACGAGGCGTTCCCATAGGGCACTCCTTCTCTCCGTTGGGCAGACAGAAAGCAGCCTGGTGTCTCCAGAATTCCCAATCTCTAGGGCATGGAGCCAGGAATGTGAAGATGGAAGCCTGAAACACAAGCTAGGCTTAGGGTCAAGTTCGAGGGCATAGCAGTTCCAGTGTGGAGCGACTGTTTCAGCATGTCTAGCACCTGACTATGCGGGAGTGTCAGACGTTCGCTGCCATTGGAGTTTGTGTCCATGATGTCCAACAAATGGAGGGATGGCCTTAAGTTGCATGTAGGCTTTCAGACGCTGGTTTTTGTTGGCTGCCCCAGTCAGCATGGTGTTCTTCTTTGAGACAGCAGGGGAATAGGTTAATGGATCAAAGTCCTGTATATGGAAAGACTGTAGCGTAGAGATCTATGCATGAATGTCTAGAACGCCTTTATCATGGGACAGTTGTAGCCTAGGGACATAGAATTTCCAACTGGTGGCTATGGGGCGAAGTATTCAAAGGACTGAGTTGACACAGAGTCTTATGATTATGGAACACAGTGCTGGCTTGTGGTCGAAGAGACCTAGGTAGTAGCTGCTCCTCAGAGGTCATACAGGCCTCTGCTTCAATGGGGGTTTGATACTGTTCCCAGGAGCAAGGTATCCTTCTGTCACCAGGAGGTGTTCTGTTTGTGGCTCAGTGACCAAATGGTATACCATATGTTGGTATTCCAGAAGAGGCTTCTGGGGGCCAATGCCTGAATATCAAAGCTAGGATTCTTAATAGGGCAAGGGGCATGTCACATACAAGCTTCGAACTCGAAGGCCATTTATCTTGTAGTCTGCCTAGATGTAGGTGCTCAGCATGTGTCACGGTGCACACTTTTGTACGAGCGGCCAAGACATTGGGATGGGTTCAAAGGCCTTGCATATTTCCTAATCTGGAGGGCAAGGGCCACTGAGACGTTCGGAGTTTCCTTGGGGAGGGCAGGCACCTTGTTCCGGTGTGGATCCAGTGGCCCCATCTGAAGGTCGTGTGGGTCAGGGCTTTGGGGGACGAAGTCTGAAAACACAAAATCGGGTGAGGGTCAGGGCTGAGGAGTTGGCTGCCGCAATCTGCAGATCCTGAAATTACGTTGTGAAATTAGGGTGAGTGGGCAGCAATAACTCAGGCTTTTCTACCTCCTTGTGTGTCTATGATTGCCGCTTAATATATAAGTAAGGCCTAATTCGCCCATGGAAGATCCAGCCTCTCTGGGCATTTTGCATGGTTCCCCTTAGTTTTGTGTCATTCTTCCAGAAGGGAAAAGTTCTGTTTTCTGTCTCAGGGGTCACCCCTAATGGGGGTTCAAGAAACAGGCTTTAGGTCCTGTCGCCTAGAAAGGCAGGTTCAGAAGGCGGACTCGTGGTCCCTTTACTGACGGCACTTGTGGAAAATGTGATCAGTTCGTGTGTCCCAAGCCGTGTTTGTGCCCAAGGTTCCTTCTGGAGTACATGCTCTCGTGGGCCGTGCACCTTGATCCGCTCTAAGGGTTTGATATGTCCCACAAATGCCAGCAAGGTTTCCTGCCATGGGTAAGGCAGAGTACGTTTTTGTGCAACAGTTTCCCCCCAGGCAAAAAATCGAGCTCTGTTCTGGGGATGATAGATGCCTGAATAGCCAGGTTGTGTACAGATTGCCAGTTCAAGTCCCTTGTGATGTAGCTGCTGCTCGCTATGTGGTTGGCTATCAGGAGGTCCAGACTCAGGCTGTGTCAGACAGAGCATTAGTGCGAAGGTCATCCTATGATATTGGGTGCCCTCAAAGCGGTGCAAGTTGAACCTCATGTGGGATTTCGTGGGGTCGTTCCCATATGGTGCTCCTTCTCTCTGGTTGGAAGACAGAAAGCTGCAAATCTCTAGGGCTTTGGTGCCAGGATTGTGAAGATGGAAGCCTGCAAACGGAAGCTCGGCCTAGGGTCAAGGTCGAGGGCATAACAGTTCCAATGTGGAGCGACAGTTTCAGCATCTCTAGCACCTGTCTAAGCGGGAGTGTCAGACGTTCGCTTCCATTGGAGTTTGTGTCCATGCTGTCCACAAAAGGAGTTTGTGTCCATGCTGTCTACATGGCCTTAAGTTGCATGTAGACTTTCAGACGCTGGGTTTTGTTGGCTGCCCCAGACAGCATGGTGTTCTTCTTTGAGACAGTAGGGGACTAGGTTAATGGATCATAGTCCTGTATATGGAAATATTGTAGCGTAGAGATCTATGCATGAATGTCTAGAACGCCTTTATCATGGGACAGTTGCAGCCTAGGGACATAGACTTTCCAACTGGTGGCTATGGGGCAAAGTATTCAAAGGACTGAGTTGACACAGAGTCTCATGCTTATGGAATACAGTGCTGGTTTGTTGTCGGGGAGACCTAGGTAGTAGCTGCTCCTCAGAGGTCATACAGGCCTCTGCTTCAATGGGTGTTTGATACTCTTCCCAGGAGCATGGTATCCTTCTGTCAATGGAGGTGTTCTGTTTGTGGCTCAGTGACCAAATGGTATATCATATGTTGGTATTCCAGAAGAGGCTTCTGGGGGCCAATGCCTAAAGTCCAAGCTAGGATTCTTAATAGGGCAAGGGGCATGTCACATACAAGCTTCGAACTCGAAGGCCATTTATCTTGTAGTCTGCCTAGAGGTAGGTGCTCAGCATGTGTCACGGTGCACACTTTTGTACGAGCGGCCAAGACATGGGGATGGGTTCAAAGGCCTTGCATATTTCCTAATCTGGAGGGCAAGGGCCACTGAGACGGTTGGAGTTTCCTTGGGGAGGGCAGGCACCTTGTTCCGGTGTGGATCCAGTGGCCCCATCTGAAGGTCGTGTGGGTCAGGGCTTTGGGGGCCGAAGTCTGAAAACACAAAATCGGGTGAGGGTTAGGGCCGAGGAGTTGGCTGCCGCAATCTGCAGATCCTGAAATTATGTTGTGAAATTAGGGTGAGTGGGCAGCAATAACTCAGGCTTTTCCACCTGCTTGTATGTCTATGATTGCCGCTTAATATATAAGTAAGGCCTAATTGGCCCATGGAAGATCCAGCCTCTCTGGGCATTTTGCATGGTTCCCCATAGTTTTGTGTCATTCTGCCAGAAGGGAAAAGTTCTGTTTTCTGTCTCAGGGGTCACCCCTAATGGGGGTTCAAGAAACAGGCTTTAGGTCCTGGCTCCTAGAAAGGCAGGTTCAGAAGGCGGACTCGTGGTCCATCTACTGACGGGACTTTTGGAAAATGTGCTCAGTTCGTGTGTCCCAAGCCGTGTTTGTGCCCAAGGTTCCTTCTGGAGTACATGCTCTCGTGGGCCGTGCAACTTGATCCGCTCTGAGGGTTTGATATGCCCCACTAATGCCAGCAAGGTTTCCTGCCATGGGTAAGGCAGAGTACGTTTTTGTGCATCAGTTTCCCCCCAGGCAAAAATTCTAGCTCTGTTCTGGGGATGATAGATGCCTGAATAGCCAGGTTGTGTACAGATGGCCAGTTCAAATCCCTTGTGATGTAGCTGCTGCTCGCTATGTGGTTGGCTATCAGGAGGTCCAGACTCAGGCTGTGTCAGACAGAGCATTAGTGCTCAGGACATTCTATGATATTGCGTGCCCTCTAGCACGGTGCACGTTGATCTTCCTGTGGGATTCCGGGGCAATCCCATTGGGCATTTCCTGTCTCTGTTGGGCAGGCAGAATGCTGTCTTGTGGCTCCAGAATTCCCAAAATCTATGGCTTCGGTGTCAGGAGTGTGAGGATGGAGTTTGAAAACACAAGCTAGGCTTCAGGCCAAGGCTGAGGGCATTGCAGTTCCAATGTTTGTCGGATGATTCAACATCTGCTGCACCTGATTATGCGGGAGTGTCAGATGTTCGTTGTGGCTGCCGTTTTTGTTCATGATGTCCAACAATAGGAAGGGTGGCCTTATGATGCCATGGAGGCTTTCAGACACGGGGGTATGTGAGCTGCTCCAAACAGCATGGCATTCTTCTGCGGGACAGCAGGCGTCTGCTTGGAGGCTCCATAGTCCCCCATATGGAAAGATTTAGAGTAGAGCTCTATGCATGGATGTCTGGAATGCCCTCCTCGTGTGACCGTTGCTGGGAAGGAACATGCATTTTTCATCTGCTGGCTCTTGGGCAAGGTATCTAGGGGGCTGAGTTGATATGGAATCTCTTGCTAACAAGTCACAATACTGGCTTGTGGGCAAGGAGATCTCTGCACGTGGCGGCTGCTCAGAGTTCATGCAGGAGTCTGCTACCGTGATAGTTTGACACAGCTGCCAGAGCAAGATTACGTTGGGGCAGGAGGTTTGCTGTTTTGTGACTCAGGGACCACGTTTGGACAGTATGTTTTTTACCAGAAGATGCCTCTGACGGCAGATGCCTTAAAATCGAAGCTAGAGTTTTGATGAGGGCTGAGGGGCTTGTCAAGTTAAAATTCCAACTCTAAATCTGTTTACCTGGGTGTCTGCCTGGACATAGTTGCCTAGCATGTGCAGACTGAAGGGTTTTTTTGTGTGTTTGTTTGTTTGCTTTCTTGCTTGTTTGTGGGTTTTTTTTTTTTTTTTTTTTTTTTTTTTTTTTATGCACAGAGGCCTAGTAATCGTGGTGTGTTCAGGGGCCTTGTCTACTTCTCCTAAACTCGAGGATTTGGTCAACTGAGACAGATCAAGTTTCCTTAGGGATGGCAATCACCATGTTGCGGTGTGCCTCCAGAGGCCCCACTTTGGAGGCTATGTGGGTCAGGGCTTTGGGGACAGAAGTGTGAAAACACAAACTTGAGTTACGGCAAGGCCGAGCGGATAGCCAGCCCGATCTGCAGACCCAGATGGCCGTTTCTTGGGATCTGAACTCAGGGGGAGAAGAGGAAGTAGTTCAGGATTTTCTCTCTGGATTGTGGGTCTATGTTAGCCTCTTCTCCCTCTCTGATATTCTGCCTGACTCCCCATTGTTTAGTGCGATTCTGCGAAAAGGGAAGATCCTGGATTCTATCCCTGTGGTCCCCCTAAAACAGGAATTCCAGGACAGGCTTTGGTCTGGTCTTTCTGATTTCCTCACTGAGTATTAGTTTTGGGGCCTAAAGGCATGAAAGTTTCATTATGAGGAATACTATGCCAGCTACTAGGAGGCTTATTTTTTAAACATACAGAAGCTGATGGGCAACAAATGTTTGTACCCAGCATTTCCTCTGAGTGAGGGTACTCTCATGTGCCGTGCCCGGGCTCCCACTCCGAGGCTTTAACATGTCTAACAAATATCCGCAAGTTTTCTTGCCATGGGGAAGGAGGAGTACACTTTTGTGCCTCAGGTTCCTCACTAGGCAGGTATTTGAGCACAGGACTAGGGACAGAAGCCTGAATACCAAGTTGGGTTGAGATGGCAGCGTCATGTCCCATGTGCTGAATAAAACGACCACTATCTGGATGGCTGTCAGGAGGTCCTGGCTCACACTGTGTCAGACAGAGCATTAGTGCGAAGGTCATTTTATGATATTGAGTGCCCTCAAAGCGGTGCAAGTGAACATCATGTGGGGTTTCTGGGCGGCGTTCCCATAGGGCACTCCTTCTCTCCGTTGGGCAGACAGAAAGCTGCCTGGTGACTCCAGAATTCCCAATCTCTAGGGCATGGTGCCAGGAATGTGAAGATGGAAGCCTGAAAACACAAGCTAGGCTTAGGGTCAAGTCGAGGGCATAGCAATTCCAGTGTGGAGCGACTGTTTCAGCATGTCTAGCACCTGAATATGCGGGAGTGTCAGATGTTCGCTGTCATTGGAGTTTGTGTCCATTGTCTTGCTCGACCCGCAAGAACGACCCGCAGACAAGGTGAGTGGCAAACTTCTTTATTGACAATCTTCAGCCCCGGGACCCCGTACAACGATTATAGCCCCAAGTTATAGAACACAGCGGATAGAAAGCAACCAATCACCACATAACACGACTAGTATAACACCCAATCAGAAGGGATACAGATGACTTCAGTCCAGAGCATGCAGGGTGCTCGTGTGTAATGACGTGAGCTCTCGAAACTTATTGTTCACTTACTCCTGTGCCTTTTCCCATGGTCCCTGGTTAATCTTATACTAGTCCCAATACTTTAGTACAGGTTGTGCGTTCCCCTTGAGCGCCCCCACATAAACATTCACCTGCCTTTCTCCTCAAGCCTCGCCTAGTACGTGACTCCTAGCTTCTGCTGCATGGCTCTCCACAGCTCCCCCTTTTTGTATTTTTATATGGCAGGGATCGTGCCTGTCTTAGGTTGCCAATCCTCAACACACATGCTTACCCGTCATCGGGTACTCCCCTTCACTGAGGAGCCCCTGTCTTAGGTTGCTAAGGTGAGGGATCAGTCTTACCCGTCTTTGACTACCGATCCAGCATACAGAGCCATATTCAGGGGAGGCATCAATTACTAGCTCCTTTTAGGCAGCAAAGCCAATTTTGAGACGCTTGAGGCAGCAGGGTACTAGCTATGGTGGGAGCACCCCGTAATCAGTGTTGCCATGCAGTTTTGTCACGAGCAGCCCATTGCTGATTACGCACAATAGCTCGCACTTTATATAATTCCACAAGCATGAATTTCACCACACAGGGAAAGAGGCACATGAATAAAAGCATAAGTATTAACACTCCTACAATAGAGCCTATAGCATACCAAGTACGTGATAGTGAAGGAATATGAGAAAATAGCGAATTTACAAAATTGTCAGCAAGCTGAGCCACAGGCAGCTTGGCATGTGGCGCTTCTGCAATATCTAAAATCTCTTGATGTAACTGCAGCAAGTCAAAGGACACATTAGAGTTAGACCATACCCCTTCAATGTGGTACAACACTCGACCCCAGGAAGTTTCTGTGACATTATAGCGCTTGGGGGTGACACAGATCCAATGGTAGTCACTATGGCATTGGATCCTAGTTCGCAATTTCAAACTTTGAAGTTCGTCCCCCAGAAACTTCACAGCGTCATATAAGGCATTTAGTCTGGTTTCAACCCTTTTGTCTATATCCTCTTGTGTTCCCAAGGCCATAGAATTATTATGTGCCAGATGATCTACAGTATCTGCAGCTTGCACTGCTTGAGTTAAAGAAATAGATGCAGTAACAGTTGTAGCAATTATTGTTATAAGAGAAACTATACCTAAGATCAACAAACCTAATTCTCGTCTAGGCCGACTAAGGGCATTCTGTACCCGATCCCACAATTCTAACCCAGGGTTAGAGTACCATGGCTTAGATATATTAACAGGAAGCATGATAAAGGGGGGTTGTCGAACTACTAATACACCATCATCTACCGAGACACCCTGAATGCAGTTAGTTAAAGTACAATTCTGACAGAGCAGGTGATATGTAGCTTTATCTTTTTTAATAGTAAGATTCCCTACTAGCAGCATAAAAAATCTAGGCACACACGCTTGAGGGTATCTATCCTCTGGATCCTGGGGCCCCTTGTTCCAACAAACTGCTTTACTAAAAGCAGATAAAAGCTTCCATAATTCCGTTTGTACTGGATACCCTCTTGGCGGAGCAAGTATAGAAGGTACTTTTGGCTTAAAAAACCGGGTAGGTGCCCCAGGTCCCCAATCTAAAAGTGTAAATCCCTCCTCAAGGGTGTAAGCAGTGGCCTTCTTTTCCATACATAACCTCCAGGGAATGTCTATTCCTTTAGATATTCCCAACTGAGCTGCACATAATGGGATATCCCGGGGAATCGTACCTATTGATGTTGCACGGCCAGAAGTTAACCCTGCTATAGTTACATCATTATATTGAACTAGTGTAAACACCCACAAGCAATGTGGTCGTCTACCATTCATGGTGAAACACATAGGATACATATCAGAATAGCCCTTATAAGAAATGCTTGCCTGCTGCGGCTGAAGATGTACCGAGGAAGGCGGTCCTAACAGGGCAGTGTCATTAACATAAACAGGGACAGAGCTCATATCCCAACTCACAGGTTGTAACAAAGGCGGATCAGGCACGTATGCCCAATATACAGAACCTTGAGCTGACAATATTTGCATACAAACAAGCAGTAGTGACAGACATGAGTCCAGAAGAGAAAAATGCACTCTATGCTGAGTCATTTGAAGAAGAGCTTGAATCTGGGTAGTCTCTTGTCTCGGCCACAGTTGGATTGGTTCCGGATTCACGGGGGCAGGCTGCAGGACGATCGTCGTCACTGTCATCCGCAGTAGCAGCATCTTCCAAAGGTTCCACAGCCACCAGCCTGGTGAGACGTTCCGGTACCCAGAGTGGAGTGGGCGCATCCTGTGGGAAAACACAAAGGGAACCTCGGTGCCACCGGAGCACCGGGTCAGGGCCCTTCCATGAACCAGTAAGGACATCCTTCCACTTCACCATAGATTGCTGCGTTTTCTGTTGGCCCCAATGGCGCTCCGCGGCCGAAACGCCATCTTTGTCAAGCGTAAGAAATTTTAAAATAAAAGTGGTCAAGTTGGTAAGGTCTGTAGGCATGTGATGCTCCTCTCCAATTCCCCCTTTTTGTATTTTTTGCAAGGTAGTTTTAAAGGTCAGGTGAGTGCACTCTATGACACCTTGGCCTCGAGGGTTATAAGGAATGCCTGTAACATGGTGAATATTATAACAGGCTAGAAAGTTTGAAAAGCTTTCAGAAGTATAAGCAGGAGCATTGTCTGTTTTTAACTGTTTAGGCACTCCCCAGCAGGCAAAGCTGCACAGGCAATGAGATATCACGTTTTTAACATTTTCTCCTCGCAGGGGGGTTGTACTAACGACCCCTGAGCAGGTATCCACACTCACATGAACGTATTTTTGTTGCCCAAAGGAAGGTATATGTGTTACATCCATTTGCCACAGATGGTTGGGCAATAGCCCTTTAGGGTTTACCAGGAAGGAGGGCATGGGCAAGTGTACCACACAATTGCCACAAGACTTTACGATATCTCGTGCGTCAGCTCTGGAGATATGAAAGGTGCCTTTAATGTTTGGGCATTCACATGCCATTTTTCATGATATCTTTTAGCATCTTCTAGAGCACTGCAAACATAAAAGCGCGAAGCTGCATCAGCCATTCGGTTTCCCTCAGCCATAGGTCCTGGAAGGTCTGAATGTGCTCTAAGATGTCCAATATAAAAAGGGGCACCACGGGAGAGTATAAGGTGTTGCAATTCAGCCGAAGAATGCAGGGGTGGCCTCATGAGACCTTGGAGGTTTCCCACTCTCGGGCTTGTGAGCTGCTCCAAACAGAAAGTTGTCCTTCTGCAGAACAAGGGGGAGTCCTTCTATTATTTGGCTCTAGAGGATTTCGAATGGAACGATCAGAGCAGCGCCCTATGAGTGGATGCCTGCAAAGCCCACCTCGGGTTATCATTGAGGCCGAATAACGCGGCAGGGTTGATTTCCAGGCTCTGGGGCAAAAGGCCAAGGGTTTCGAGATGACAGCGTGTCTTATTGAGGGGTAAGTGTTGCCCTATGTCTAGGGAGACCATCCAATGTGGTGTTGGTTCAAGAGCCAGGCAGGATTCCCCTACCCTGACGGTCTGACCTTGCTTCCAAAAGCAACGTTTCCTTCGGGAACAAGATGGTTTCTGTTGTGCAGCTCAGGGAACACATGTTGGACCACATGTTCGTACTCCAGAACAGGTCTCTGGGGACCTATGTCTGAGAACTAAACAAGGGTTCTGATGGGGTTTTAGGCGCATGCCCAGTTCATTCTGCAGACTCGGGCCACTGCCTTGGTGTGATGCCTGTAGGTAGTTGCTCAGGGCCAGTCAGACTGTGTATTTTACTCCTGTGCGGCCCACGGAATTGGTTAGGACTGACGGGCCCTGTATTTTTCTCCAGGTGGATATTTCATCCACTGTTTAGGGCAGAGTTTTCTTCGAGAGGGTAGGCCCAGCCTTGCATTGTTTGGCTAGAGGCCCCATCCTGGGACCAGGTGTCCAGGGCTTTTGAGACAGAAGTCTACAAAAATACAAGTTCGGATTATGGTTAGGGGAGAAGTCATGGCATATGAGATCTGGAGATGCTGAGGTCAGCGCCTCGGGATTTGATATTAGGGTAGCTGGGAGGCAGTCACACAGGCTGTTCTCTCTGCATTGTGTTTCTTGGATCACAAGGAACGGACCGTTGTCTTCGTGGGGACGTGGGATTCTCTATCATGCTGGGGTCTTGCCTGGAATCCAAGAACTGCTGTCATTCTGGGGAAAGGGAAGAGTGCTGTTCCCATTCTCAGGGATCCCACCAAAACAAGGATTGCAGAGAAGTGTCTGGGATGCGGTGCCTACCTAACACATCCAGGGTTAGCCTGGGGATTAGGGTCACGGCATGGCTTGTTGGCGGGTGCCTGCTGCAGCTCCTAATGGGGCTTCTGCAAATCGAGCTCAGACTGAGGATCACAATGCCTGATGGCTCTAATGAGTGGGCGCATTCTCTTGGGGCATGCCACTGCCTCCCACATGTCGGTTGTACACCCATCCCCAAAGCAAGTTTTCCAGACATATGGAAGCAGGAGTAGAATGTGGTGCTTCAGTTTGACCCACAGGCAGGGATTTGAGCTGCGGTCTGGGGGTAATGCCTGAATACAAAGTTTGGAGGGAGATTCTGGCCTCGGGCCACAACAGGTGACACCTGCCTGGTATGCGGCCCATGTCTGAGTGCCTGATAGGTGATCAGGTTCCGGATGTGTTGACAGAACAATAGAGCACCAGGTTGCCTATGATATCGGGGCAGTGGGGTGTCGTTGTCAAGCGCCTTGTAAGTTGATCCTCATGTGTGGATCTTTTGCAGGCCCGTACACATCGTCTGTTTTCTGCTCCATAGGCAGAAGATTGTCTTGTGACTCCAGAATCGCAATCTGGTGTTTTGTCGGCCAGGAGTGAGAGTCCGGAAACCCTAAGGACGAGCACGGTTCAGTTCAGTGCCGAGTGCATGCTAGTTTAAATATGCCGCGGCGGATTCGAAAAATCTAGGCCCTGAGTATGGGAGGGTCCTCTGTGTTCTCGCGCTGTAATGTGTGTCTATGATATGGCCGAAGAATTCAGGGGTGGGCTCATGAGTCCATGTTTGTTTTCCAACTCTCGGTCATGTGAGCTGTTCCCAACAGCAAGGTGTCCCTTGGCGGGTGAAGCGGGAGTATGTTAGATGACTCCAGGGTCCCCCTTATGGAATGATAAGATAGCAGAGCTCCCCAAATGGATGCCTGAAAACCCACCTCCTGTTACCATTGCAGCTGAGGAACATGGCACGTTCGATCTGCTGGCTCTGGGGCCACCTGCCAAGGGGACCATGGGTATCTTATGACATGGTATCTTATGCTGGCGAGTCACAGTGCTTGTCTGTGTCCACGGAGATCTTCCAGTGTGGTGGTAGTTCAGGAGATAGGTAAAATTCCTCTACACCCAAGGGCGGCCTTTCCATCTGGGGACAGGATGGGTTTTGTTGTGTGGCTCAGGGAACACATGTTGAACCAAATGTTGAAATTACAGAACATGTCTCTGGGGACAGATGCCTGACAACCTAAACTAGGGTGCTAATGAAGTCCTGGCCGCAGGTCCAGCTCAATCTCCTGACTCGGGGCCACTGGCCTTGGTGTCTTGAGTGGAGGTAGGTGCTCCGTTTGTGTCAGACTGTTCATTTTTCTCCAGTGCGGACTACGGAATTGGTCAGGGCTCAGGGGCCTTGTCGGTTTCTCCAAAACTGGAAGTTTTAGGCCACGGTTTCGGGTGGAGTTTTCCTCGAAAAGGCAGTCCCAGTCCTGGAGTGTAGGCCCGGAGACCCAATGATGCAGGGCAATGTGAACCAGAGCTTTGGAGATCGAAGTCCACAAACATAAACTCAGATTAAGCTACGGTGCTAGGTGATGGCAGATGCGATTAGGAGAGGCCGAGGACTGTGCCTCGGGATTTGAAATTAGGGCGGGTGGGAGGTGGTAGCCCAGGCATTTCTGTCTGCATTGTGTGTGTTGAATGTTTGGGAATGGAGGTGTGTCCTCACGGGGCCGTTGGAGATTCCTCCTAAAGGCGTTCTCTAGGTGCACACGAGTTTTGTGTCTTTATGGGGAAAGCGAAGGGTAATGTTTTCCGTCTAGGCACCCATTCCAAACAGGGGTTGCAGAGACGGGTTTTGGGTCGGGTCCTGAAAAATCACATGGAGGGTTAAGATTGAGAATTTGGAACATGGCATGCCTGTTTCTCTGTTGTCGGGTCCCGTCCCCGTGGGGATTTGTATGAAAGGTGCTCAGGGTGAGGGTCCCATTGTCTGCTTGTGTCCAGCATGGCCCTCCCCGGTCTTCGTGTTCTCTTGGGCCATACAATTGGGTCCTGCTCTGAGTGTTGGTCACCCATCCCTACGTCAAGCTTTCTGGCCATCTGGTAAAAGGAGAAGACTGTTGTGCTTCAGGTTCACCTCTAGGCAGGGTTTGAGGTACAGTCTGGGGACAAATGCCTGAATACACAGGCTGGATACAGATGACGTCCTCAGGCCACGGCAGATCCCACCTGCGGGTATGAGGCCTTCTCACTGTGTGTCTGACAGGAGTTCGGGGTTCTGGATGTGTCAGACAGAGCATTAGAGCATAGGGCTTCAGGGGATATTGGGTGCCGTCGAGCAGGCGCTATACGATGATCCTTATGTGGGGATTTGCTCAGGTCCATACTTCCCTTCTCCTCTCTGGTGGGCAGACAGAACTCGGCCTTGTGGCTCCAGATTCACAAACTGGAATACTTGCGGACCAGGAATGAGAGCCCGGGAGCCCAAAAACTAGAGCAGCAGTTCAAGTGCTTGGCAGTTCCTATGTGCAGAGGCAGAGTCGAGATCTCCAGGCCCTGAGGAAGGGTCAGGGTCCGATGCTTGATCACACTGGAACGTTGTCCAGGATGCCCGAAGAATGCAGGGGTGGCCTCATGAGACCATGGAGGTTTCCCACTCTCGGGCTTGTGAGCTGCTCCAAACAGCAAGTTGTCCTTCTGCAGAACAAGGGGGAGTCCTTCTATTATTTGGCTCTAGAGGATTTCGAATGGAACGATCAGAGCAGCGCCCTATGAGTGGATGCCTGCAAAGCCCACCTCGGGTTATCATTGAGGCCGAATAACGCGGCAGGGTTGATTTGCAGGCTCTGGGGCAAAAGGCCAAGGGTTTCGAGATGACAGCGTGTCTTATTGAGGGGTAAGTGTTGCCCTATGTCTAGGGAGACCATCCAATGTGGTGTTGGTTCAGGAGCCAGGCAGGATTCCCCTAACCTGACGGTCTGACCTTGCTTCCAAGAGCAACGTTTCCTTCGGGGACAAGATGATTTCTGTTGTGCAGCTCAGGGAACACATGTTGGACCACATGTTCGTACTCCAGAACAGGTCTCTGGGGACCTATGTCTGAGAACCTAAACAAGGGTTCTGATGGGGTTTTAGGCGCATGCCCAGTTCATTCTGCAAACTCGGGCCACTGCCTTGGTGTGATGCCTGTAGGTAGGTGCTCAGCCAGTCAGACTGTGTATTTTTCTCCTGTGCGGCCCACGGAATTGGTTAGGACTGACGGGCCCTGTATTTTTCTCCAGGTGGATATTTCATCCACTGTTTAGGGCAGAGTTTTCTTCGAGAGGGTAGGCCCAGCCTTGCAGTGTTTGGCTAGAGGCCCCATCCTGGGACCAGGTGTCCAGGGCTTTTGAGACAGAAGTCTGCAAAAATACAAGTTCGGATTATGGTTAGGGGAGAAGTCATGGCATATGAGATCTGGAGATGCTGAGGTCAGTGCCTCGGGATTTGATATTAGGGCAGCTGGGAGGCAGTCACACAGGCTGTTCTCTCTGCATTGTGTTTCTTGGATCACAAGAAACGGACCGTTGTCTTCATGGGGACGTGGGATTCTCTATCATGCTGGGGTCTTGCCTGGAATCCAAGAACTGCTGTCATTCTGGGGAAAGGGAAGAGTGCTATTCCCATTCTCAGGGATCCCACCAAAACAAGGATTGCAGAGAAGTGTCTGGGATGCGGTACATACCTAACACATCCAGGGTTAAGACTGGGGATTAGGGTCACGGCATGGCTTGTTTGCGGGTGCCTGGTGCAGCTCCTAATGGGGCATCTGCAAAGCGAGCTCAGACTGAGGATCACAATGCCTGATGGCTCTAATGAGTGGGCGCATTTTCTTGGGGCATGCCACTGCCTCCCACATGTCGGTTGGACACCCATCCCCAAAGCAAGTTTTCCAGACATATGGAAGCAGGAGTAGAATGTGGTGCTTCAGTTTGACCCACAGGCAGGGATTTGAGCTGCGGTCTGGGGTTAATGCCTGAATACAAAGTTTGGAGGGAGATTCTGGCCTCGGGCCACAACAGGGGACACCTGCCTGGTATGCGGCCCATGTCTGAGTGCCTGATAGGTGATCAGGTTCCGGATGTGTTGACAGAACAATAGAGCACCAAGTTGCCTATGATATCGGGGCAGTGGGGGGTCGTTGTCAAGCGCCTTGTAAGTTGATCCTCATGTGTGGATCTTTTGCAGGCCCGTACACCTCGTCTGTTTCCTGCTCCATAGGCAGAAGATTGTCTTGTGACTCCAGAATCGCAATCTGGTGTTTTGTCGGCCAGGAGTGAGAGTCCGGAAACCCTAAGGACGAGCACGGTTCAGTTCAGTGCCGAGTGCATGCTAGTTAAATATGTCGCGGCGGATTCGAAAAATCTAGGCCCTGAGTATGGGAGGGTCCTATGTGTTCTCACGCTGGAATGTGTATCCATGATATGGCCGAAGGATTCAGGGGTAGCCTCATGAGTCCATGGTTGTTTTCCAACTCTCGGTCATGTGAGCTGTTCCCAACTGCAAGGTGTCCCTTGGCGGGTGAAGCGGGAGTATGGTTAGATGACCCCATGGTCCCCCTTATGGAACGATAAGATAGCAGAGCTCCCCAAATGGATGCCTGAAAACCCACCTCGTGTTACCATTGCAGCCGAGGAACATGGCACGTTCGATCTGCTGGCTCTGGGGCCACCTGCCAAGGGGACCATGGGTATCTTAAGACAGGGTATCTTATGCTGGCGAGTCACAGTGCTTGTCTGTATCCACGGAGATCTTCAGGTGTGGTGGTAGTTCAGGAGATAGGTAGGATTCCTCTACACCCAAGGGCAGCCTTTCCATCTGGGGACAGGATGGGTTTTGTTGTGTGGCTCAGGAAACACATGTTGATCCAAATGTTGAGATTACAGTACATGTCTCTGGGGACAGATGCCTGACAACCTAAACTAGGGTGCTAATGAAGTCCTGCGCGCAGGTCCAGCTCAATCTCCTGACTCGGGGCCACTGGCCTTGGTGTCTGAGTGGAGGTAGGTGCTCCGTTTGTGTCAGACTGTGCATTTTTCTCCAGTGCGGACTACGGAATTGGTCAGGGCTCAGGGGCCTTATCGGTTTCTCCAGACCTGGAAGTTTTAAGCCACGGTTCGGGTGGAGTTTTCCTCGGAAAGGCAGTCCCAGTCCTGGAGTGTAGGCCGGGAGACGCAATGATGCAGGGCAATGTGAACCAGGGCTTTGGAGATTGAAGTCCACAAACATAAACTCAGAGTAAGCTAAGGTGCTAGGTGATGGCAGATGCGATTAGAAGAGGCCGAGGACTGTGCCTCGGGATTTGAAATTAGAGCGGGTGGGAGGTGGTAGCGCAGGCATTTCAGTCTGCATTGTGTGTGTTGAATGTTTGGGAATGGAAGTGTGTCCTCACGGGGCTGTTGGAGATTCTTCCTCAATGGCGTTCTCTAGGTGCACACGAGTTTTGTGTCTTCATGGGGAAAGCGAAGGGTAATGTTTTCCGTCTAGGCACCCATTCCAAACAGGGATTGCAGAGACGGGTTCTGGGTCGGGTCATGGAAAATCACAAGGAGGGTTAAGATTGAGGATTAGGAACATGGCATGCCTGTTTCTCTGGTGTCGGGTCCCGTTCCCGTGGGGATTTGTATGAAAGATGCTCAGGGTGAGGGTCCCATTGTCTGCTGGTTTCCAGCATGGCCCTCCCCGGCCTTCGTTTTCTCATGGGCCATACAATTGGGTCCTGCTCTGAGTGTTGGTCACCCATCCCTACGTCAAGCTTTCTGGCCATCTGGTAAAAGGAGAAGACTGTTGTGCTTCAGGTTCACCTCTAGGCAGGGTTTGAGGTACAGTCTGGGGACAAATGCCTGAATACACAGGCTGGATACAGATGACGTCCTCAGGCCACAGCAGATCCCAACTGCGGGTATGAGGCCTTCTCACTGTGTGGCTGTCAGGAGATCTGGGTTCTGGATGTGTCAGACAGAGCATTAGAGCATAGGGCTTCAGGGGATATTGGGTGCGGTCGAGCAGGCGCTATACGATGATCCTTATGTGGGGATTTGCTCAGGTCCATACTTCCCTTCTCCTCTCTGGTGGGCAGACAGAACTCTGCCTTGTGGCTTAGATTCACAAACTGGAATACTTGCGGACCAGGAATGAGAGCCCGGGAGCCCGAAAACTAGAGCTGCAGTTCAAGTGCATGGCAGTTCCTATGTGTAGAGGCAGAGATGAGATCTACAGGCCCTGAGGAAGGGTCAGGGTCCGATGCTTGATCACACTGGAATGTTGTCCAGGATGCCCGAAGAATGCAGGGGTGGCCTCAGGAGACCATGGAGGTTTCCCACTCTCGGGCTTGTGAGCTCCTCCAAACAGCAAGTTGTCCTTCTGCCGAACAAGGGGAAGTCCTTCTATTATTTGGCTCTAGAGGATTTCGAATGGGACGATCAGAGCAGCGCCCTATGAGTGGATGCCTGCAAAGCCCACCTCGGGTTATCATTGAGGCCGAATAACACGGCAGGGTTGATTTGCAGGATCTGGGGCAAAAGGCCAAGGGTTTCGAGATGACAGCGTGTCTTATTGAGGTGTAAGTGTTGCCCTATGTCTAGGGAGACCATCCAATGTGGTGTTGGTTCAGGAGCCAGGCAGGATTCCCCTACCCTGATGGTCTGACCTTGCTTCCAAAAGCAACGTTTCCTTCGGGGACAAGATGGTTTCTGTTGTGCAGCTCAGGGAACACATGTTGGACCACATGTTCGTACTCCAGAACAGATCTCTGGGGACCGATGTCTGAGAACTAAACAAGGGTTCTGATGGGGTTTTAGGCGCATGCCCAGTTCATTCTGCAGACTCGGGCCACTGCCTTGGTGTGATGCCTGTAGGTAGGTGCTCAGGGCCAGTCAGACTGTGTATTTTACTCCTGTGCGGCCCACGGAATTGGTTAGGACTGACGGGCCCTGTATTTTTCTCCAGGTGGATATTTCATCCACTGTTTAGGGCAGAGTTTTCTTCGAGAGGGTAGGCCCAGCCTTGCAGTGTTTGGCTAGAGGCCCCATCCTGGGACCAGGTGTCCAGGGCTTTTGAGACAGAAGTCTGCAAAAATACAAGTTCGGATTATGGTTAGAGGAGAAGTCATGGCATATGAGATCTGGAGATGCTGAGGTCAGTGCCTCGGGATTTGATATTAGGGCAGCTGGGAGGCAGTCACACAGGCTGTTCTCTCTGCATTGTGTTTCTTGGATCACAAGGAACGGACCGTTGTCTTCGTGGGAACGTGGGATTCTCTTTCATGCTGGGGTATTGCCTGGAATCCAAGAACTGATGTCATTCTGGGGAAAGGGAAGAGTGCTGTTCCCATTCTCAGGGATCCCACCAAAACAAGGATTGCAGAGAAGTGTCTGGGATGCGGTAACTACCTACCACATCCAGGGTTAAGACTGGGGATTAGGGTCACGGCATGGCTTGTTGGCGGGTGCCTGCTGCAGCTCCTAATGGGGCTTCTGCAAATCGAGCTCAGACTGAGGATCACAATGCCTGATGGCTCTAATGAGTGGGCGCATTCTCTTGGGGCATGCCACTGCCTCCCACATGTATGTTGGACACCCATCCCCAAAGCAAGCTTTCCAGACATATGGAAGCAGGAGTAGAATGTGGTGCTTCAGTTTGACCCACAGGCAGGGATTTGAGCTGCGGTCTGGGGGTAATGCCTGAATACAAAGTTTGGAGGGAGATTCTGGCCTCGGGCCACAACAGGTGACACCTGCCTGGTATGCGGCCCATGTCTGAGTGCCTGATAGGTGATCAGGTTCCGGATGTGTTGACAGAACAATAGAGCACCAGGTTGCCTATGATATCGGGGCAGTGGGGGGTCGTTGTCAAGCGCCTTGTAAGTTGATCCTCATGTGTGGATCTTTTGCAGGCCCGTACACCTCGTCTGTTTTCTGCTCCATAGGCAGAAGATTGTCTTGTGACTCCAGAATCGCAATCTGGTGTTTTGTCGGCCAGGAGTGAGAGTCTGGAAACCCTAAGGACGAGCACGGTTCAGTTCAGTGCCGAGTGCATGCTAGTTTATATATGCCGCGGCGGATTCGAAAAATCTAGGCCCTGAGTATGGGAGGGTCCTCTGTGTTCTCGCGCTGTAATGTGTGTCTATGATATGGCCGAAGAATTCAGGGGTGGGCTCATGAGTCCATGGTTGTTTTCCAACTCTCGGTCATGTGAGCTGTTCCCAACAGCAAGGTGTCCCTTGGCGGGTGAAGCGTGAGTACGTTAGATGACCCCAGGGACCCCTTATGGAACGATAAGATAGCAGAGCTCCCCAAATGGATGACTGAAAACCCACCTCCTGTTACCATTGCAGCCGAGGAACATGGCACGTTCGATCTGCTGGCTCTGGGGCCACCTGCCAAGGGGACCATGGGTATCTTATGACATGGTATCTTATGCTGGCTTGTCACAGTGCTTGTCTGTGTCCACGGAGATCTTCAGGTGTGGTGGTAGTTCAGGAGATAGGTAGGATTCCTCTACACCCAAGGGCAGCCTTTCCATCTGGGGACAGGATCGGTTATCTTGTGTGTCTCAGGGAACACATGTTGAACCAAATGTTGAAATTACAGAACATGTCTCTGGGGACAGATGCCTGACAACCTAAACTAGGGTGCTAATGAAGTCCTGCGTGCTGGTCCAGCTCAATCTCCTGACTCGGGGCCACTGGCCTTGGTGTCTGAGTGGAGGTAGGTGCTCCGTTTGTGTCAGACTGTTCATTTTTCTCCAGTGCGGACTACGGAATTGGTCAGGGCTCAGGGGCCTTGTCGGTTTCTCCAGACCTGGAAGTTTTAAGCCACGGTTCGGGTGGAGTTTTCCTCGGAAAGGCAGTCCCAGTCCTGGAGTGTAGGCCCGGAGACCCAAAGATGCAGGGTAATGTGAACCAGGGCTTTGGAGATCGAAGTCCACAAACATAAACTCAGATTAAGCTAAGGTGCTAGGTGATGGCAGATGCGATTAGGAGAGGCCGAGGACTGTGCCTCGGGATTTGAAATTAGGGCGGGTGGGAGGTGGTAGCCCAGGCATTTCTGTCTGCATTGTGTGTGTTGAATGTTTGGGAATGGAGGTGTGTCCTCACGGGGCCGTTGGAGATTCCTCCTCAAGGCGTTCTCTAGGTGCACACGAGTTTTGTGTCTTTATGGGGAAAGCGAAGGGTAATGTTTTCCGTCTAGGCACCCATTCCAAACAGGGGTGGCAGAGACGGGTTTTGGGTCGGGTCCTGAAAAATCACATGGAGGGTTAAGATTGAGAATTTGGAACATGGCATGCCTGTTTCTCTGTTGTCGGGTCCCGTTCCCGTGGGGATTTGTATGAAAGGTGCTCAGGGTGAGGGTCCCATTGTCTGCTTGTGTCCAGCATGGCCCTCCCCGGTCTTCGTGTTCTCTTGGGCCATACAATTGGGTCCTGCTCTGAGTGTTGGTCACCCATCCCTACGTCAAGCTTTCTGGCCATCTGGTAAAAGGAGAAGACTGTTGTGCTTCAGGTTCACCTCTAGGCAGGGTTTGAGGTACAGTCTGGGGACAAATGCCTGAATACACAGGCTGGATACAGATGACGTCCTCAGGCCACGGCAGATCCCACCTGCGGGTATGAGGCCTTCTCACTGTGTGTCTGACAGGAGTTCGGGGTTCTGGATGTGTCAGACAGAGCATTAGAGCATAGGGCTTCAGGGGATATTGGGTGCCGTCGAGCAGGCGCTATACGATGATCCTTATGTGGGGATTTGCTCAGGTCCATACTTCCCTTCTCCTCTCTGGTGGGCAGACAGAACTCTGCCTTGTGGCTCCAGATTCACAAACTGGAATACTTGCAGACCAGGAATGAGAGCCCGGGAGCCCGAAAACTAGAGCAGCAGTTCAAGTGCATGGCAGTTCCTATGTGCAGAGGCAGAGTCGAGATCTCCAGGCCCTGAGGAAGGGTCAGGGTCCGATGCTTGATCACACTGGAACGTTGTCCAGGATGCCCGAAGAATGCAGGGGTGGCCTCATGAGACCATGGAGGTTTCCCACTCTCGGGCTTGTGAGCTGCTCCAAACAGAAAGTTGTCCTTCTGCAGAACAAGGGGGAGTCCTTCTATTATTTGGCTCTAGAGGATTTCGAATGGAACGATCAGAGCAGCGCCCTATGAGTGGATGCCTGCAAAGCCCACCTCGGGTTATCATTGAGGCCGAATAACGCGGCAGGGTTGATTTGCAGGCTCTGGGGCAAAAGGCCAAGGGTTTCGAGATGACAGCGTGTCTTATTGAGGGGTAAGTGTTGCCCTATGTCTAGGGAGACCATCCAATGTGGTGTTGGTTCAGGAGCCAGGCAGGTTCCCCTAACCTGACGGTCTGACCTTGCTTCCAAGAGCAACGTTTCCTTCGGGGACAAGATGATTTCTGTTGTGCAGCTCAGGGAACACATGTTGGACCACATGTTCGTACTCCAGAACAGGTCTCTGGGGACCTATGTCTGAGAACCTAAACAAGGGTTCTGATGGGGTTTTAGGCGCATGCCCAGTTCATTCTGCAAACTCGGGCCACTGCCTTGGTGTGATGCCTGTAGGTAGGTGCTCAGCCAGTCAGACTGTGTATGTTTCTCCTGTGCGGCCCACGGAATTGGTTAGGACTGACGGGCCCTGTATTTTTCTCCAGGTGGATATTTCATCCACTGTTTAGGGCAGAGTTTTCTTCGAGAGGGTAGGCCCAGCCTTGCAGTGTTTGGCTAGAGGCCCCATCCTGCGACCAGGTGTCCAGGGCTTTTGAGACAGAAGTCTTCAAAAATACAAGTTCGGATTATGGTTAGGGGAGAAGTCATGGCATATGAGATCTGGAGATGCTGAGGTCAGTGCCTCGGGATTTGATATTAGGGCAGCTGGGAGGCAGTCACACAGGCTGTTCTCTCTGCATTGTGTTTCTTGGATCACAAGAAACGGACCGTTGTCTTCGTGGGGACGTGGGATTCTCTATCATGCTGGGGTCTTGCCTGGAATCCAAGAACTGCTGTCATTCTGGGGAAAGGGAAGAGTGCTATTCCCATTCTCAGGGATCCCACCAAAACAAGGATATCAGAGAAGTGTCTGGGATGCGGTACATACCTAACACATCCAGGGTTAAGACTGGGTATTAGGGTCACGGCATGGCTTGTTTGCGGGTGCCTGGTGCAGCTCCTAATGGGGCATCTGCAAAGCGAGCTCAGACTGAGGATCACAATGCCTGATGGCTCTAATGAGTGGGCGCATTCTCTTGGGGCATGCCACTGCCTCCCACATGTCGGTTGGACACCCATCCCCAAAGCAAGTTTTCCAGACATATGGAAGCAGGAGTAGAATGTGGTGCTTCAGTTTGACCCACAGGCAGGGATTTGAGCTGCGGTCTGGGGTTAATGCCTGAATACAAAGTTTGGAGGGAGATTCTGGCCTCGGGCCACAACAGGGGACACCTGCCTGGTATGCGGCCCATGTCTGAGTGCCTGATAGGTGATCAGGTTCCGGATGTGTTGACAGAACAATAGAGCACCAAGTTGCCTATGATATCGGGGCAGTGGGGGGTCGTTGTCAAGCGCCTTGTAAGTTGATCCTCATGTGTGGATCTTTTGCAGGCCCGTACACCTCGTCTGTTTCCTGCTCCATAGGCAGAAGATTGTCTTGTGACTCCAGAATCGCAATCTGGTGTTTTGTCGGCCAGGAGTGAGAGTCCGGAAACCCTAAGGACGAGCACGGTTCAGTTCAGTGCCGAGTGCATGCTAGTTTAAATATGCCGCGGCGGATTCGAAAAATCTAGGCCCTGAGTATGGGAGGGTCCTATGTGTTCTCACGCTGGAATGTGTATCCATGATATGGCCGAAGGATTCAGGGGTGGCCTCATGAGTCCATGGATGTTTTCCAACTCTCGGTCATGTGAGCTGTTCCCAACAGCAAGGTGTCCCTTGGCGGGTGAAGCGGGAGTACGGTTAGATGACCCCATGGTCCCCCTTATGGAACGATAAGATAGCAGAGCTCCCCAAATGGATGCCTGAAAACCCACCTCGTGTTACCATTGCAGCCGAGGAACATGGCACGTTCGATCTGCTGGCTCTGGGGCCACCTGCCAAGGGGACCATGGGTATCTTAAGACAGGGTATCTTATGCTGGCGAGTCACAGTGCTTGTCTGTATCCACGGAGATCTTCAGGTGTGGTGGTAGTTCAGGAGATAGGTAGGATTCCTCTACACCCAAGGGCAGCCTTTCCATCTGGGGACAGGATGGGTTTTGTTGTGTGGCTCAGGAAACACATGTTGATCCAAATGTTGAGATTACAGTACATGTCTCTGGGGACAGATGCCTGACAACCTAAACTAGGGTGCTAATGAAGTCCTGCGCGCAGGTCCAGCTCAATCTCCTGACTCGGGGCCACTGGCCTTGGTGTCTGAGTGGAGGTAGGTGCTCCGTTTGTGTCAGATTGTGCATTTTTCTCCAGTGCGGACTACGGAATTGGTCAGGGCTCAGGGGCCTTGTCGGTTTCTCCAGACCTGGAAGTTTTAAGCCACGGTTCGGGTGGAGTTTTCCTCGGAAAGGCAGTCCCAGTCCTGGAGTGTAGGCCCGGAGACGCAATGATGCAGGGCAATGTGAACCAGGGCTTTGGAGATTGAAGTCCACAAACATAAACTCAGAGTAAGCTAAGGTGCTAGGTGATGGCAGATGCGATTAGAAGAGGCCGAGGACTGTGCCTCGGGATTTGAAATTAGAGCGGGTGGGAGGTGGTAGCGCAGGCATTTCAGTCTGCATTGTGTGTGTTGAATGTTTGGGAATGGAGGTGTGTCCTCACGGGGCTGTTGGAGATTCTTCCTCAATGGCGTTCTCTAGGTGCACACGAGTTTTGTGTCTTTATGGGGAAAGCGAAGGGTAATGTTTTCCGTCTAGGCACCCATTCCAAACAGGGATTGCAGAGACGGGTTCTGGGTCGGGTCATGGAAAATCACAAGGAGGGTTAAGATTGAGGATTAGGAACATGGCATGCCTGTTTCTCTGGTGTCGGGTCCCGTTCCCGTGGGGATTTGTATGAAAGATGCTCAGGGTGAGGGTCCCATTGTCTGCTGGTTTCCAGCATGGCCCTCCCCGGCCTTCGTTTTCTCATGGGCCATACAATTGGGTCCTGCTCTGAGTGTTGGTCACCCATCCCTACGTCAAGCTTTCTGGCCATCTGGTAAAAGGAGAAGACTGTTGTGCTTCAGGTTCACCTCTAGGCAGGGTTTGAGGTACAGTCTGGGGACAAATGCCTGAATACACAGGCTGGATACAGATGACGTCCTCAGGCCACAGCAGATCCCAACTGCGGGTATGAGGCCTTCTCACTGTGTGGCTGTCAGGAGATCTGGGTTCTGGATGTGTCAGACAGAGCATTAGAGCATAGGGCTTCAGGGGATATTGGGTGCGGTCGAGCAGGCGCTATACGATGATCCTTATGTGGGGATTTGCTCAGGTCCATACTTCCCTTCTCCTCTCTGGTGGGCAGACAGAACTCTGCCTTGTGGCTCCAGATTCACAAACTGGAATACTTGCGGACCAGGAATGAGAGCCCGGGAGCCCGAAAACTAGAGCAGCAGTTCAAGTGCATGGCAGTTCCTATGTGCAGAGGCAGAGTCGAGATCTCCAGGCCCTGAGGAAGGGTCAGGGTCCGATGCTTGATCACACTGGAACGTTGTCCAGGATGCCCGAAGAATGCAGGGGTGGCCTCATGAGACCATGGAGGTTTCCCACTCTCGGGCTTGTGAGCTGCTCCAAACAGCAAGTTGTCCTTCTGCAGAACAAGGGGGAGTCCTTCTATTATTTGGCTCTAGAGGATTTCGAATGGAACGATCAGAGCAGCGCCCTATGAGTGGATGCCTGCAAAGCCCACCTCGGGTTATCATTGAGGCCGAATAACGCGGCAGGGTTGATTTGCAGGCTCTGGGGCAAAAGGCCAAGGGTTTCGAGATGACAGCGTGTCTTATTGAGGGGTAAGTGTTGCCCTATGTCTAGGGAGACCATCCAATGTGGTGTTGGTTCAGGAGCCAGGCAGGTTCCCCTAACCTGACGGTCTGACCTTGCTTCCAAGAGCAACGTTTCCTTCGGGGACAAGATGATTTCTGTTGTGCAGCTCAGGGAACACATGTTGGACCACATGTTCGTACTCCAGAACAGGTCTCTGGGGACCTATGTCTGAGAACCTAAACAAGGGTTCTGATGGGGTTTTAGGCGCATGCCCAGTTCATTCTGCAAACTCGGGCCACTGCCTTGGTGTGATGCCTGTAGGTAGGTGCTCAGCCAGTCAGACTGTGTATTTTTCTCCTGTGCGGCCCACGGAATTGGTTAGGACTGACGGGCCCTGTATTTTTCTCCAGGTGGATATTTCATCCACTGTTTAGGGCAGAGTTTTCTTCGAGAGGGTAGGCCCAGCCTTGCAGTGTTTGGCTAGAGGCCCCATCCTGGGACCAGGTGTCCAGGGCTTTTGAGACAGAAGTCTGCAAAAATACAAGTTCGGATTATGGTTAGGGGAGAAGTCATGGCATATGAGATCTGGAGATGCTGAGGTCAGTGCCTCGGGATTTGATATTAGGGCAGCTGGGAGGCAGTACACAGGCTGTTCTCTCTGCATTGTGTTTCTTGGATCACAAGAAACGGACCGTTGTCTTCGTGGGGACGTGGGATTCTCTATCATGCTGGGGTCTTGCCTGGAATCCAAGAACTGCTGTCATTCTGGGGAAAGGGAAGGGTGCTATTCCCATTCTCAGGGATCCCACCAAAACAAGGATTGCAGAGAAGTGTCTGGGATGCGGTACATACCTAACACATCCAGGGTTAAGACTGGGGATTAGGGTCACGGCATGGCTTGTTTGCGGGTGCCTGGTGCAGCTCCTAATGGGGCATCTGCAAAGCGAGCTCAGACTGAGGATCACAATGCCTGATGGCTCTAATGAGTGGGCGCATTTTCTTGGGGCATGCCACTGCCTCCCACATGTCGGTTGGACACCCATCCCCAAAGCAAGTTTTCCAGACATATGGAAGCAGGAGTAGAATGTGGTGCTTCAGTTTGACCCACAGGCAGGGATTTGAGCTGCGGTCTGGGGTTAATGCCTGATACAAAGTTTGGAGGGAGATTCTGGCCTCGGGCCACAACAGGGGACACCTGCCTGGTATGCGGCCCATGTCTGAGTGCCTGATAGGTGATCAGGTTCCGGATGTGTTGACAGAACAATAGAGCACCAAGTTGCCTATGATATCGGGGCAGTGGGGGGTCGTTGTCAAGCGCCTTGTAAGTTGATCCTCATATGTGGATCTTTTGCAGGCCCGTACACCTCGTCTGTTTCCTGCTCCATAGGCAGAAGATTGTCTTGTGACTCCAGAATCGCAATCTGGTGTTTTGTCGGCCAGGAGTGAGAGTCCGGAAACCCTAAGGACGAGCACGGTTCAGTTCAGTGCCGAGTGCATGCTAGTTTAAATATGCCGCGGCGGATTCGAAAAATCTAGGCCCTGAGTATGGGAGGGTCCTATGTGTTCTCACGCTGGAATGTGTATCCATGATATGGCCGAAGGATTCAGGGGTGGCCTCATGAGTCCATGGATGTTTTCCAACTCTCGGTCATGTGAGCTGTTCCCAACAGCAAGGTGTCCCTTGGCGGGTGAAGCGGGAGTACGGTTAGATGACCCCATGGTCCCCCTTATGGAACGATAAGATAGCAGAGCTCCCCAAATGGATGCCTGAAAACCCACCTCGTGTTACCATTGCAGCCGAGGAACATGGCACGTTCGATCTGCTGGCTCTGGGGCCACCTGCCAAGGGGACCATGGGTATCTTAAGACAGGGTATCTTATGCTGGCGAGTCACAGTGCTTGTCTGTATCCACGGAGATCTTCAGGTGTGGTGGTAGTTCAGGAGATAGGTAGGATTCCTCTACACCCAAGGGCAGCCTTTCCATCTGGGGACAGGATGGGTTTTGTTGTGTGGCTCAGGAAACACATGTTGATCCAAATGTTGAGATTACAGTACATGTCTCTGGGGACAGATGCCTGACAACCTAAACTAGGGTGCTAATGAAGTCCTGCGCGCAGGTCCAGCTCAATCTCCTGACTCGGGGCCACTGGCCTTGGTGTCTGAGTGGAGGTAGGTGCTCCGTTTGTGTCAGATTGTGCATTTTTCTCCAGTGCGGACTACGGAATTGGTCAGGGCTCAGGGGCCTTGTCGGTTTCTCCAGACCTGGAAGTTTTAAGCCACGGTTCGGGTGGAGTTTTCCTCGGAAAGGCAGTCCCAGTCCTGGAGTGTAGGCCCGGAGACGCAATGATGCAGGGCAATGTGAACCAGGGCTTTGGAGATTGAAGTCCACAAACATAAACTCAGAGTAAGCTAAGGTGCTAGGTGATGGCAGATGCGATTAGAAGAGGCCGAGGACTGTGCCTCGGGATTTGAAATTAGAGCGGGTGGGAGGTGGTAGCGCAGGCATTTCAGTCTGCATTGTGTGTGTTGAATGTTTGGGAATGGAGGTGTGTCCTCACGGGGCTGTTGGAGATTCTTCCTCAATGGCGTTCTCTAGGTGCACACGAGTTTTGTGTCTTTATGGGGAAAGCGAAGGGTAATGTTTTCCGTCTAGGCACCCATTCCAAACAGGGATTGCAGAGACGGGTTCTGGGTCGGGTCATGGAAAATCACAAGGAGGGTTAAGATTGAGGATTAGGAACATGGCATGCCTGTTTCTCTGGTGTCGGGTCCCGTTCCCGTGGGGATTTGTATGAAAGATGCTCAGGGTGAGGGTCCCATTGTCTGCTGGTTTCCAGCATGGCCCTCCCCGGCCTTCGTTTTCTCATGGGCCATACAATTGGGTCCTGCTCTGAGTGTTGGTCACCCATCCCTACGTCAAGCTTTCTGGCCATCTGGTAAAAGGAGAAGACTGTTGTGCTTCAGGTTCACCTCTAGGCAGGGTTTGAGGTACAGTCTGGGGACAAATGCCTGAATACACAGGCTGGATACAGATGACGTCCTCAGGCCACAGCAGATCCCAACTGCGGGTATGAGGCCTTCTCACTGTGTGGCTGTCAGGAGATCTGGGTTCTGGATGTGTCAGACAGAGCATTAGAGCATAGGGCTTCAGGGGATATTGGGTGCGGTCGAGCAGGCGCTATACGATGATCCTTATGTGGGGATTTGCTCAGGTCCATACTTCCCTTCTCCTCTCTGGTGGGCAGACAGAACTCTGCCTTGTGGCTCCAGATTCACAAACTGGAATACTTGCGGACCAGGAATGAGAGCCCGGGAGCCCGAAAACTAGAGCAGCAGTTCAAGTGCATGGCAGTTCCTATGTGCAGAGGCAGAGTCGAGATCTCCAGGCCCTGAGGAAGGGTCAGGGTCCGATGCTTGATCACACTGGAACGTTGTCCAGGATGCCCGAAGAATGCAGGGGTGGCCTCATGAGACCATGGAGGTTTCCCACTCTCGGGCTTGTGAGCTGCTCCAAACAGCAAGTTGTCCTTCTGCAGAACAAGGGGGAGTCCTTCTATTATTTGGCTCTAGAGGATTTCGAATGGAACGATCAGAGCAGCGCCCTATGAGTGGATGCCTGCAAAGCCCACCTCGGGTTATCATTGAGGCCGAATAACGCGGCAGGGTTGATTTGCAGGCTCTGGGTCAAAAGGCCAAGGGTTTCGAGATGACAGCGTGTCTTATTGAGGGGTAAGTGTTGCCCTATGTCTAGGGAGACCATCCAATGTGGTGTTGGTTCAGGAGCCAGGCAGGTTCCCCTAACCTGACGGTCTGACCTTGCTTCCAAGAGCAACGTTTCCTTCGGGGACAAGATGATTTCTGTTGTGCAGCTCAGGGAACACATGTTGGACCACATGTTCGTACTCCAGAACAGGTCTCTGGGGACCTATGTCTGAGAACCTAAACAAGGGTTCTGATGGGGTTTTAGGCGCATGCCCAGTTCATTCTGCAAACTCGGGCCACTGCCTTGGTGTGATGCCTGTAGGTAGGTGCTCAGCCAGTCAGACTGTGTATTTTTCTCCTGTGCGGCCCACGGAATTGGTTAGGACTGACGGGCCCTGTATTTTTCTCCAGGTGGATATTTCATCCACTGTTTAGGGCAGAGTTTTCTTCGAGAGGGTAGGCCCAGCCTTGCAGTGTTTGGCTAGAGGCCCCATCCTGGGACCAGGTGTCCAGGGCTTTTGAGACAGAAGTCTGCAAAAATACAAGTTCGGATTATGGTTAGGGGAGAAGTCATGGCATATGAGATCTGGAGATGCTGAGGTCAGTGCCTCGGGATTTGATATTAGGGCAGCTGGGAGGCAGTACACAGGCTGTTCTCTCTGCATTGTGTTTCTTGGATCACAAGAAACGGACCGTTGTCTTCGTGGGGACGTGGGATTCTCTATCATGCTGGGGTCTTGCCTGGAATCCAAGAACTGCTGTCATTCTGGGGAAAGGGAAGGGTGCTATTCCCATTCTCAGGGATCCCACCAAAACAAGGATTGCAGAGAAGTGTCTGGGATGCGGTACATACCTAACACATCCAGGGTTAAGACTGGGGATTAGGGTCACGGCATGGCTTGTTTGCGGGTGCCTGGTGCAGCTCCTAATGGGGCATCTGCAAAGCGAGCTCAGACTGAGGATCACAATGCCTGATGGCTCTAATGAGTGGGCGCATTTTCTTGGGGCATGCCACTGCCTCCCACATGTCGGTTGGACACCCATCCCCAAAGCAAGTTTTCCAGACATATGGAAGCAGGAGTAGAATGTGGTGCTTCAGTTTGACCCACAGGCAGGGATTTGAGCTGCGGTCTGGGGTTAATGCCTGATACAAAGTTTGGAGGGAGATTCTGGCCTCGGGCCACAACAGGGGACACCTGCCTGGTATGCGGCCCATGTCTGAGTGCCTGATAGGTGATCAGGTTCCGGATGTGTTGACAGAACAATAGAGCACCAAGTTGCCTATGATATCGGGGCAGTGGGGGGTCGTTGTCAAGCGCCTTGTAAGTTGATCCTCATATGTGGATCTTTTGCAGGCCCGTACACCTCGTCTGTTTCCTGCTCCATAGGCAGAAGATTGTCTTGTGACTCCAGAATCGCAATCTGGTGTTTTGTCGGCCAGGAGTGAGAGTCCGGAAACCCTAAGGACGAGCACGGTTCAGTTCAGTGCCGAGTGCATGCTAGTTTAAATATGCCGCGGCGGATTCGAAAAATCTAGGCCCTGAGTATGGGAGGGTCCTATGTGTTCTCACGCTGGAATGTGTATCCATGATATGGCCGAAGGATTCAGGGGTGGCCTCATGAGTCCATGGATGTTTTCCAACTCTCGGTCATGTGAGCTGTTCCCAACAGCAAGGTGTCCCTTGGCGGGTGAAGCGGGAGTACGGTTAGATGACCCCATGGTCCCCCTTATGGAACGATAAGATAGCAGAGCTCCCCAAATGGATGCCTGAAAACCCACCTCGTGTTACCATTGCAGCCGAGGAACATGGCACGTTCGATCTGCTGGCTCTGGGGCCACCTGCCAAGGGGACCATGGGTATCTTAAGACAGGGTATCTTATGCTGGCGAGTCACAGTGCTTGTCTGTATCCACGGAGATCTTCAGGTGTGGTGGTAGTTCAGGAGATAGGTAGGATTCCTCTACACCCAAGGGCAGCCTTTCCATCTGGGGACAGGATGGGTTTTGTTGTGTGGCTCAGGAAACACATGTTGATCCAAATGTTGAGATTACAGTACATGTCTCTGGGGACAGATGCCTGACAACCTAAACTAGGGTGCTAATGAAGTCCTGCGCGCAGGTCCAGCTCAATCTCCTGACTCGGGGCCACTGGCCTTGGTGTCTGAGTGGAGGTAGGTGCTCCGTTTGTGTCAGATTGTGCATTTTTCTCCAGTGCGGACTACGGAATTGGTCAGGGCTCAGGGGCCTTGTCGGTTTCTCCAGACCTGGAAGTTTTAAGCCACGGTTCGGGTGGAGTTTTCCTCGGAAAGGCAGTCCCAGTCCTGGAGTGTAGGCCCGGAGACGCAATGATGCAGGGCAATGTGAACCAGGGCTTTGGAGATTGAAGTCCACAAACATAAACTCAGAGTAAGCTAAGGTGCTAGGTGATGGCAGATGCGATTAGAAGAGGCCGAGGACTGTGCCTCGGGATTTGAAATTAGAGCGGGTGGGAGGTGGTAGCGCAGGCATTTCAGTCTGCATTGTGTGTGTTGAATGTTTGGGAATGGAGGTGTGTCCTCACGGGGCTGTTGGAGATTCTTCCTCAATGGCGTTCTCTAGGTGCACACGAGTTTTGTGTCTTTATGGGGAAAGCGAAGGGTAATGTTTTCCGTCTAGGCACCCATTCCAAACAGGGATTGCAGAGACGGGTTCTGGGTCGGGTCATGGAAAATCACAAGGAGGGTTAAGATTGAGGATTAGGAACATGGCATGCCTGTTTCTCTGGTGTCGGGTCCCGTTCCCGTGGGGATTTGTATGAAAGATGCTCAGGGTGAGGGTCCCATTGTCTGCTGGTTTCCAGCATGGCCCTCCCCGGCCTTCGTTTTCTCATGGGCCATACAATTGGGTCCTGCTCTGAGTGTTGGTCACCCATCCCTACGTCAAGCTTTCTGGCCATCTGGTAAAAGGAGAAGACTGTTGTGCTTCAGGTTCACCTCTAGGCAGGGTTTGAGGAACAGTCTGGGGACAAATGCCTGAATACACAGGCTGGATACAGATGACGTCCTCAGGCCACAGCAGATCCCAACTGCGGGTATGAGGCCTTCTCACTGTGTGGCTGTCAGGAGATCTGGGTTCTGGATGTGTCAGACAGAGCATTAGAGCATAGGGCTTCAGGGGATATTGGGTGCGGTCGAGCAG
Source organism: Mustela nivalis (assembly GCF_964662115.1). Lineage (NCBI taxonomy): Eukaryota > Metazoa > Chordata > Mammalia > Carnivora > Mustelidae > Mustela > Mustela nivalis. The sequence continues at coordinate 1,384,788 of NC_139041.1, forward strand.
GCGCTATACGATGATCCTTATGTGGGGATTTGCTCAGGTCCATACTTCCCTTCTCCTCTCTGGTGGGCAGACAGAACTCTGCCTTGTGGCTCCAGATTCACAAACTGGAATACTTGCGGACCAGGAATGAGAGCCCGGGAGCCCGAAAACTAGAGCTGCAGTTCAAGTGCATGGCAGTTCCTATGTGTAGAGGCAGAGATGAGATCTACAGGCCCTGAGGAAGGGTCAGGGTCCGATGCTTGATCACACTGGAATGTTGTCCAGGATGCCCGAAGAATGCAGGGGTGGCCTCAGGAGACCATGGTGGTTTCCCACTCTCGGGCTTGTGAGCTCCTCCAAACAGCAAGTTGTCCTTCTGCCGAACAAGGGGAAGTCCTTCTATTATTTGGCTCTAGAGGATTTCGAATGGGACGATCAGAGCAGCGCCCTATGAGTGGATGCCTGCAAAGCCCACCTCGGGTTATCATTGAGGCCGAATAACACGGCAGGGTTGATTTGCAGGATCTGGGGCAAAAGGCCAAGGGTTTCGAGATGACAGCGTGTCTTATTGAGGGGTAAGTGTTGCCCTATGTCTAGGGAGACCATCCAATGTGGTGTTGGTTCAGGAGCCAGGCAGGATTCCCCTAACCTGATGGTCTGACCTTGCTTCCAAAAGCAACGTTTCCTTCGGGGACAAGATGGTTTCTGTTGTGCAGCTCAGGGAACACATGTTGGACCACATGTTCGTACTCCAGAACAGATCTCTGGGGACCGATGTCTGAGAACTAAACAAGGGTTCTGATGGGGTTTTAGGCGCATGCCCAGTTCATTCTGCAGACTCGGGCCACTGCCTTGGTGTGATGCCTGTAGGTAGGTGCTCAGGGCCAGTCAGACTGTGTATTTTACTCCTGTGCGGCCCACGGAATTGGTTAGGACTGACGGGCCCTGTATTTTTCTCCAGGTGGATATTTCATCCACTGTTTAGGGCAGAGTTTTCTTCGAGAGGGTAGGCCCAGCCTTGCATTGTTTGGCTAGAGGCCCCATCCTGGGACCAGGTGTCCAGGGCTTTTGAGACAGAAGTCTGCAAAAATACAAGTTCGGATTATGGTTAGAGGAGAAGTCATGGCATATGAGATCTGGAGATGCTGAGGTCAGTGCCTCGGGATTTGATATTAGGGCAGCTGGGAGGCAGTCACACAGGCTGTTCTCTCTGCATTGTGTTTCTTGGATCACAAGGAACGGACCGTTGTCTTCGTGGGAACGTGGGATTCTCTTTCATGCTGGGGTATTGCCTGGAATCCAAGAACTGATGTCATTCTGGGGAAAGGGAAGAGTGCTGTTCCCATTCTCAGGGATCCCACCAAAACAAGGATTGCAGAGAAGTGTCTGGGATGCGGTACATACCTAACACATCCAGAGTTAAGACTGGGGATTAGGGTCACGGCATGGCTTGTTGGCGGGTGCCTGCTGCAGCTCCTAATGGGGCTTCTGCAAATCGAGCTCAGACTGAGGATCACAATGCCTGATGGCTCTAATGAGTGGGCGCATTCTCTTGGGGCATGCCACTGCCTCCCACATGTATGTTGGACACCCATCCCCAAAGCAAGCTTTCCAGACATATGGAAGCAGGAGTAGAATGTGGTGCTTCAGTTTGACCCACAGGCAGGGATTTGAGCTGCGGTCTGGGGGTAATGCCTGAATACAAAGTTTGGAGTGAGATTCTGGCCTCGGGCCACAACAGGTGACACCTGCCTGGTATGCGGCCCATGTCTGAGTGCCTGATAGGTGATCAGGTTCCGGATGTGTTGACAGAACAATAGAGCACCAGGTTGCCTATGATATCGGGGCAGTGGGGGGTCGTTGTCAAGCGCCTTGTAAGTTGATCCTCATGTGTGGATCTTTGCAGGCCCGTACACCTCGTCTGTTTTCTGCTCCATAGGCAGAAGATTGTCTTGTGACTCCAGAATCGCAATCTGGTGTTTTGTCGGCCAGGAGTGAGAGTCCGGAAACCCTAAGGACGAGCACGGTTCAGTTCAGTGCCGAGTGCATGCTAGTTTATATATGCCGCGGCGGATTCGAAAAATCTAGGCCCTGAGTATGGGAGGGTCCTCTGTGTTCTCGCGCTGTAATGTGTGTCTATGATATGGCCGAAGAATTCAGGGGTGGGCTCATGAGTCCATGGTTGTTTTCCAACTCTCGGTCATGTGAGCTGTTCCCAACAGCAAGGTGTCCCTTGGCGGGTGAAGCGTGAGTACGTTAGATGACGCCAGGGTCCCCCTTATGGAACGATAAGATAGCAGAGCTCCCCAAATGGATGACTGAAAACCCACCTCCTGTTAACATTGCAGCTGAGGAACATGGCACGTTCGATCTGCTGGCTCTGGGGCCACATGCCAAGGGGACCATGGGTATCTTATGACATGGTATCTTATGCTGGCTTGTCACAGTGCTTGTCTGTGTCCACGGAGATCTTCAGGTGTGGTGGTAGTTCAGGAGATAGGTAGGATTCCTCTACACCCAAGGGCAGCCTTTCCATCTGGGGACAGGATCGGTTATCTTGTGTGTCTCAGGGAACACATGTTGAACCAAATGTTGAAATTACAGAACATGTCTCTGGGGACAGATGCCTGACAACCTAAACTAGGGTGCTAATGAAGTCCTGCGTGCTGGTCCAGCTCAATCTCCTGACTCGGGGCCACTGGCCTTGGTGTCTGAGTGGAGGTAGGTGCTCCGTTTGTGTCAGACTGTTCATTTTTCTCCAGTGCGGACTACGGAATTGGTCAGGGCTCAGGGGCCTTGTCGGTTTCTCCAGACCTGGAAGTTTTAAGCCACGGTTCGGGTGGAGTTTTCCTCGGAAAGGCAGTCCCAGTCCTGGAGTGTAGGCCCGGAGATCCAATGATGCAGGGCAATGTGAACCAGGGCTTCGGAGATCGAAGTCCACAAACATAAACTCAGATTAAGCTAAGGTGCTAGGTGATGGCAGATGCGATTAGGAGAGGCCGAGGACTGTGCCTCGGGATTTGAAATTAGGGCGGGTGGGAGGTGGTAGCCCAGGCATTTCTGTCTGCATTGTGTGTGTTGAATGTTTGGGAATGGAGTTGTGTCCTCACGGGGCCATTGGAGATTCCTCCTCAAGGCGTTCTCTAGGTGCACACGAGTTTTGTGTCTTTATGGAAAAAGCGAAGGGTAATGTTTTCCGTCTAGGCACCCATTCCAAACAGGGGTTGCAGAGACGGGTTTTGGGTCGGGTCCTGAAAAATCACATGGAGGGTTAAGATTGAGAATTTGGAACATGGCATGCCTGTTTCTCTGTTGTCGGGTCCCGTTCCCGTGGGGATTTGTATGAAAGGTGCTCAGGGTGAGGGTCCCATTGTCTGCTTGTGTCCATCATGGCCCTCCCCGGTCTTCGTGTTCTCTTGGGCCATACAATTGGGTCCTGCTCTGAGTGTTGGTCACCCATCCCTACGTCAAGCTTTCTGGCCATCTGGTAAAAGGAGAAGACTGTTGTGCTTCAGGTTCACCTCTAGGCAGGGTTTGAGGTACAGTCTGGGGACAAATGCCTGAATACACAGGCTGGATACAGATGACGTCCTCAGGCCACGGCAGATCCCACCTGCGGGTATGAGGCCTTCTCACTGTGTGTCTGACAGGAGTTCGGGGTTCTGGATGTGTCAGACAGAGCATTAGAGCATAGGGCTTCAGGGGATATTGGGTGCCGTCGAGCAGGCGCTATACGATGATCCTTATGTGGGGATTTGCTCAGGTCCATACTTCCCTTCTCCTCTCTGGTGGGCAGACAGAACTCTGCCTTGTGGCTCCAGATTCACAAACTGGAATACTTGCGGACCAGGAATGAGAGCCCGGGAGCCCGAAAACTAGAGCAGCAGTTCAAGTGCATGGCAGTTCCTATGTGCAGAGGCAGAGTCGAGATCTCCAGGCCCTGAGGAAGGGTCAGGGTCCGATGCTTGATCACACTGGAACGTTGTCCAGGATGCCCGAAGAATGCAGGGGTGGCCTCATGAGACCATGGAGGTTTCCCACTCTCGGGCTTGTGAGCTGCTCCAAACAGCAAGTTGTCCTTCTGCAGAACAAGGGGGAGTCCTTCTATTATTTGGCTCTAGAGGATTTCGAATGGAACGATCAGAGCAGCGCCCTATGAGTGGATGCCTGCAAAGCCCACCTCGGGTTATCATTGAGGCCGAATAACGCGGCAGGGTTGATTTGCAGGCTCTGGGGCAAAAGGCCAAGGGTTTCGAGATGACAGCGTGTCTTATTGAGGGGTAAGTGTTGCCCTATGTCTAGGGAGACCATCCAATGTGGTGTTGGTTCAGGAGCCAGGCAGGTTCCCCTAACCTGACGGTCTGACCTTGCTTCCAAGAGCAACGTTTCCTTTGGGGACAAGATGATTTCTGTTGTGCAGCTCAGGGAACACATGTTGGACCACATGTTCATACTCCAGAACAGGTCTCTGGGGACCTATGTCTGAGAACCTAAACAAGGGTTCTGATGGGGTTTTAGGCGCATGCCCAGTTCATTCTGCAAACTCGGGCCACTGCCTTGGTGTGATGCCTGTAGGTAGGTGCTCAGCCAGTCAGACTGTGTATTTTTCTCCTGTGCGGCCCACGGAATTGGTTAGGACTGACGGGCCCTGTATTTTTCTCCAGGTGGATATTTCATCCACTGTTTAGGGCAGAGTTTTCTTCGAGAGGGTAGGCCCAGCCTTGCAGTGTTTGGCTAGAGGCCCCATCCTGGGACCAGGTGTCCAGGTCTTTTGAGACAGAAGTCTGCAAAAATACAAGTTCGGATTATGGTTAGGGGAGAAGTCATGGCATATGAGATCTGGAGATGCTGAGGTCAGTGCCTCGGGATTTGATATTAGGGCAGCTGGGAGGCAGTCACACAGGCTGTTCTCTCTGCATTGTGTTTCTTGGATCACAAGAAACGGACCGTTGTCTTCGTGGGGACGTGGGATTCTCTATCATGCTGGGGTCTTGCCTGGAATCCAAGAACTGCTGTCATTCTGGGGAAAGGGAAGAGTGCTATTCCCATTCTCAGGGATCCCACCAAAACAAGGATATCAGAGAAGTGTCTGGGATGCGGTACATACCTAACACATCCAGGGTTAAGACTGGGTATTAGGGTCACGGCATGGCTTGTTTGCGGGTGCCTGGTGCAGCTCCTAATGGGGCATCTGCAAAGCGAGCTCAGACTGAGGATCACAATGCCTGATGGCTCTAATGAGTGGGCGCATTTTCTTGGGGCATGCCACTGCCTCCCACATGTCGGTTGGACACCCATCCCCAAAGCAAGTTTTCCAGACATATGGAAGCAGGAGTAGAATGTGGTGCTTCAGTTTGACCCACAGGCAGGGATTTGAGCTGCGGTCTGGGGTTAATGCTGAATACAAAGTTTGGAGGGAGATTCTGGCCTCGGGCCACAACAGGGGACACCTGCCTGGTATGCGGCCCATGTCTGAGTGCCTGATAGGTGATCAGGTTCCGGATGTGTTGACAGAACAATAGAGCACCAGGTTGCCTATGATATCGGGGCAGTGGGGGGTCGTTGTCAAGCGCCTTGTAAGTTGATCCTCATGTGTGGATCTTTGCAGGCCCGTACACCTCGTCTGTTTTCTGCTCCATAGGCAGAAGATTGTCTTGTGACTCCAAAATCGCAATCTGGTGTTTTGTCGGCCAGGAGTGAGAGTCCGGAAACCCTAAGGACGAGCACGGTTCAGTTCAGTGCCGAGTGCATGCTAGTTTATATATGCCGCGGCGGATTCGAAAAATCTAGGCCCTGAGTATGGGAGGGTCCTCTGTGTTCTCGCGCTGTAATGTGTGTCTATGATATGGCCGAAGAATTCAGGGGTGGGCTCATGAGTCCATGGTTGTTTTCCAACTCTCGGTCATGTGAGCTGTTCCCAACAGCAAGGTGTCCCTTGGCGGGTGAAGCGTGAGTACGTTAGATGACGCCAGGGTCCCCCTTATGGAACGATAAGATAGCAGAGCTCCCCAAATGGATGACTGAAAACCCACCTCCTGTTAACATTGCAGCTGAGGAACATGGCACGTTCGATCTGCTGGCTCTGGGGCCACATGCCAAGGGGACCATGGGTATCTTATGACATGGTATCTTATGCTGGCTTGTCACAGTGCTTGTCTGTGTCCACGGAGATCTTCAGGTGTGGTGGTAGTTCAGGAGATAGGTAGGATTCCTCTACACCCAAGGGCAGCCTTTCCATCTGGGGACAGGATCGGTTATCTTGTGTGTCTCAGGGAACACATGTTGAACCAAATGTTGAAATTACAGAACATGTCTCTGGGGACAGATGCCTGACAACCTAAACTAGGGTGCTAATGAAGTCCTGCGTGCTGGTCCAGCTCAATCTCCTGACTCGGGGCCACTGGCCTTGGTGTCTGAGTGGAGGTAGGTGCTCCGTTTGTGTCAGACTGTTCATTTTTCTCCAGTGCGGACTACGGAATTGGTCAGGGCTCAGGGGCCTTGTCGGTTTCTCCAGACCTGGAAGTTTTAAGCCACGGTTCGGGTGGAGTTTTCCTCGGAAAGGCAGTCCCAGTCCTGGAGTGTAGGCCCGGAGATCCAATGATGCAGGGCAATGTGAACCAGGGCTTCGGAGATCGAAGTCCACAAACATAAACTCAGATTAAGCTAAGGTGCTAGGTGATGGCAGATGCGATTAGGAGAGGCCGAGGACTGTGCCTCGGGATTTGAAATTAGGGCGGGTGGGAGGTGGTAGCCCAGGCATTTCTGTCTGCATTGTGTGTGTTGAATGTTTGGGAATGGAGTTGTGTCCTCACGGGGCCATTGGAGATTCCTCCTCAAGGCGTTCTCTAGGTGCACACGAGTTTTGTGTCTTTATGGAAAAAGCGAAGGGTAATGTTTTCCGTCTAGGCACCCATTCCAAACAGGGGTTGCAGAGACGGGTTTTGGGTCGGGTCCTGAAAAATCACATGGAGGGTTAAGATTGAGAATTTGGAACATGGCATGCCTGTTTCTCTGTTGTCGGGTCCCGTTCCCGTGGGGATTTGTATGAAAGGTGCTCAGGGTGAGGGTCCCATTGTCTGCTTGTGTCCATCATGGCCCTCCCCGGTCTTCGTGTTCTCTTGGGCCATACAATTGGGTCCTGCTCTGAGTGTTGGTCACCCATCCCTACGTCAAGCTTTCTGGCCATCTGGTAAAAGGAGAAGACTGTTGTGCTTCAGGTTCACCTCTAGGCAGGGTTTGAGGTACAGTCTGGGGACAAATGCCTGAATACACAGGCTGGATACAGATGACGTCCTCAGGCCACGGCAGATCCCACCTGCGGGTATGAGGCCTTCTCACTGTGTGTCTGACAGGAGTTCGGGGTTCTGGATGTGTCAGACAGAGCATTAGAGCATAGGGCTTCAGGGGATATTGGGTGCCGTCGAGCAGGCGCTATACGATGATCCTTATGTGGGGATTTGCTCAGGTCCATACTTCCCTTCTCCTCTCTGGTGGGCAGACAGAACTCTGCCTTGTGGCTCCAGATTCACAAACTGGAATACTTGCGGACCAGGAATGAGAGCCCGGGAGCCCGAAAACTAGAGCAGCAGTTCAAGTGCATGGCAGTTCCTATGTGCAGAGGCAGAGTCGAGATCTCCAGGCCCTGAGGAAGGGTCAGGGTCCGATGCTTGATCACACTGGAACGTTGTCCAGGATGCCCGAAGAATGCAGGGGTGGCCTCATGAGACCATGGAGGTTTCCCACTCTCGGGCTTGTGAGCTGCTCCAAACAGCAAGTTGTCCTTCTGCAGAACAAGGGGGAGTCCTTCTATTATTTGGCTCTAGAGGATTTCGAATGGAACGATCAGAGCAGCGCCCTATGAGTGGATGCCTGCAAAGCCCACCTCGGGTTATCATTGAGGCCGAATAACGCGGCAGGGTTGATTTGCAGGCTCTGGGGCAAAAGGCCAAGGGTTTCGAGATGACAGCGTGTCTTATTGAGGGGTAAGTGTTGCCCTATGTCTAGGGAGACCATCCAATGTGGTGTTGGTTCAGGAGCCAGGCAGGTTCCCCTAACCTGACGGTCTGACCTTGCTTCCAAGAGCAACGTTTCCTTTGGGGACAAGATGATTTCTGTTGTGCAGCTCAGGGAACACATGTTGGACCACATGTTCATACTCCAGAACAGGTCTCTGGGGACCTATGTCTGAGAACCTAAACAAGGGTTCTGATGGGGTTTTAGGCGCATGCCCAGTTCATTCTGCAAACTCGGGCCACTGCCTTGGTGTGATGCCTGTAGGTAGGTGCTCAGCCAGTCAGACTGTGTATTTTTCTCCTGTGCGGCCCACGGAATTGGTTAGGACTGACGGGCCCTGTATTTTTCTCCAGGTGGATATTTCATCCACTGTTTAGGGCAGAGTTTTCTTCGAGAGGGTAGGCCCAGCCTTGCAGTGTTTGGCTAGAGGCCCCATCCTGGGACCAGGTGTCCAGGTCTTTTGAGACAGAAGTCTGCAAAAATACAAGTTCGGATTATGGTTAGGGGAGAAGTCATGGCATATGAGATCTGGAGATGCTGAGGTCAGTGCCTCGGGATTTGATATTAGGGCAGCTGGGAGGCAGTCACACAGGCTGTTCTCTCTGCATTGTGTTTCTTGGATCACAAGAAACGGACCGTTGTCTTCGTGGGGACGTGGGATTCTCTATCATGCTGGGGTCTTGCCTGGAATCCAAGAACTGCTGTCATTCTGGGGAAAGGGAAGAGTGCTATTCCCATTCTCAGGGATCCCACCAAAACAAGGATATCAGAGAAGTGTCTGGGATGCGGTACATACCTAACACATCCAGGGTTAAGACTGGGTATTAGGGTCACGGCATGGCTTGTTTGCGGGTGCCTGGTGCAGCTCCTAATGGGGCATCTGCAAAGCGAGCTCAGACTGAGGATCACAATGCCTGATGGCTCTAATGAGTGGGCGCATTTTCTTGGGGCATGCCACTGCCTCCCACATGTCGGTTGGACACCCATCCCCAAAGCAAGTTTTCCAGACATATGGAAGCAGGAGTAGAATGTGGTGCTTCAGTTTGACCCACAGGCAGGGATTTGAGCTGCGGTCTGGGGTTAATGCTGAATACAAAGTTTGGAGGGAGATTCTGGCCTCGGGCCACAACAGGGGACACCTGCCTGGTATGCGGCCCATGTCTGAGTGCCTGATAGGTGATCAGGTTCCGGATGTGTTGACAGAACAATAGAGAACCAAGTTGCCTATGATATCGGGGCAGTGGGGGGTCGTTGTCAAGCGCCTTGTAAGTTGATCCTCATGTGTGGATCTTTTGCAGGCCCGTACACCTCGTCTGTTTCCTGCTCCATAGGCAGAAGATTGTCTTGTGACTCCAGAATCGCAATCTGGTGTTTTGTCGGCCAGGAGTGAGAGTCCGGAAACCCTAAGGACGAGCACGGTTCAGTTCAGTGCCGAGTGCATGCTAGTTTAAATATACCGCGGCGGATTCGAAAAATCTAGGCCCTGAGTATGGGAGGGTCCTATGTGTTCTCACGCTGGAATGTGTATCCATGATATGGCCGAAGGATTCAGGGGTGGCCTCATGAGTCCATGGTTGTTTTCCAACTCTCGGTCATGTGAGCTGTTCCCAACAGCAAGGTGTCCCTTGGCGGGTGAAGCGGGAGTACGGTTAGATGACCCCATGGTCCCCCTTATGGAACGATAAGATAGCAGAGCTCCCCAAATGGATGCCTGAAAACCCAACTCGTGTTACCATTGCAGCCGAGGAACATGGCACGTTCGATCTGCTGGCTCTGGGGCCACCTGCCAAGGGGACCATGGGTATCTTAAGACAGGGTATCTTATGCTGGCGAGTCACAGTGCTTGTCTGTATCCACGGAGATCTTCAGGTGTGGTGGTAGTTCAGGAGATAGGTAGGATTCCTCTACACCCAAGGGCAGCCTTTCCATCTGGGGACAGGATGGGTTTTGTTGTGTGGCTCAGGAAACACATGTTGATCCAAATGTTGAGATTACAGTACATGTCTCTGGGGACAGATGCCTGACAACCTAAACTAGGGTGCTAATGAAGTCCTGCGCGCAGGTCCAGCTCAATCTCCTGACTCGGGGCCACTGGCCTTGGTGTCTGAGTGGAGGTAGGTGCTCCGTTTGTGTCAGACTGTGCATTTTTCTCCAGTGCGGACTACGGAATTGGTCAGGGCTCAGGGGCCTTATCGGTTTCTCCAGACCTGGAAGTTTTAAGCCACGGTTCGGGTGGAGTTTTCCTCGGAAAGGCAGTCCCAGTCCTGGAGTGTAGGCCCGGAGACGCAATGATGCAGGGCAATGTGAACCAGAGCTTTGGAGATTGAAGTCCACAAACATAAACTCAGAGTAAGCTAAGGTGCTAGGTGATGGCAGATGCGATTAGAAGAGGCCGAGGACTGTGCTTCGGGATTTGAAATTAGAGCGGGTGGGAGGTGGTAGCGCAGGCATTTCAGTCTGCATTGTGTGTGTTGAATGTTTGGGAATGGAGGTGTGTCCTCACGGGGCTGTTGGAGATTCTTCCTCAATGGCGTTCTCTAGGTGCACACGAGTTTTGTGTCTTTATGGGGAAAGCGAAGGGTAATGTTTTCCGTCTAGGCACCCATTCCAAACAGGGGTTGCAGAGACGGGTTCTGGGTCGGGTCATGGAAAATCACAAGGAGGGTTAAGATTGAGGATTAGGAACATGGCATGCCTGTTTCTCTGGTGTCGGGTCCCGTTCCCGTGGGGATTTGTATGAAAGATGCTCAGGGTGAGGGTCCCATTGTCTGCTGGTTTCCAGCATGGCCCTCCCCGGCCTTCGTTTTCTCATGGGCCATACAATTGGGTCCTGCTCTGAGTGTTGGTCACCCATCCCTACGTCAAGCTTTCTGGCCATCTGGTAAAAGGAGAAGACTGTTGTGCTTCAGGTTCACCTCTAGGCAGGGTTTGAGGAACAGTCTGGGGACAAATGCCTGAATACACAGGCTGGATACAGATGACGTCCTCAGGCCACAGCAGATCCCAACTGCGGGTATGAGGCCTTCTCACTGTGTGGCTGTCAGGAGATCTGGGTTCTGGATGTGTCAGACAGAGCATTAGAGCATAGGGCTTCAGGGGATATTGGGTGCGGTCGAGCAGGCGCTATACGATGATCCTTATGTGGGGATTTGCTCAGGTCCATACTTCCCTTCTCCTCTCTGGTGGGCAGACAGAACTCTGCCTTGTGGCTTAGATTCACAAACTGGAATACTTGCGGACCAGGAATGAGAGCCCGGGAGCCCGAAAACTAGAGCTGCAGTTCAAGTGCATGGCAGTTCCTATGTGTAGAGGCAGAGATGAGATCTACAGGCCCTGAGGAAGGGTCAGGGTCCGATGCTTGATCACACTGGAATGTTGTCCAGGATGCCCGAAGAATGCAGGGGTGGCCTCAGGAGACCATGGAGGTTTCCCACTCTCGGGCTTGTGAGCTCCTCCAAACAGCAAGTTGTCCTTCTGCCGAACAAGGGGAAGTCCTTCTATTATTTGGCTCTAGAGGATTTCGAATGGAACGATCAGAGCAGCGCCCTATGAGTGGATGCCTGCAAAGCCCACCTCGGGTTATCATTGAGGCCGAATAACGCGGCAGGGTTGATTTGCAGGCTCTGGGGCAAAAGGCCAAGGGTTTCGAGATGACAGCGTGTCTTATTGAGGGGTAAGTGTTGCCCTATGTCTAGGGAGACCATCCAATGTGGTGTTGGTTCAGGAGCCAGGCAGGTTCCCCTAACCTGACGGTCTGACCTTGCTTCCAAGAGCAACGTTTCCTTCGGGGACAAGATGATTTCTGTTGTGCAGCTCAGGGAACACATGTTGGACCACATGTTCATACTCCAGAACAGGTCTCTGGGGACCTATGTCTGAGAACCTAAACAAGGGTTCTGATGGGGTTTTAGGCGCATGCCCAGTTCATTCTGCAAACTCGGGCCACTGCCTTGGTGTGATGCCTGTAGGTAGGTGCTCAGCCAGTCAGACTGTGTATTTTTCTCCTGTGCGGCCCACGGAATTGGTTAGGACTGACGGGCCCTGTATTTTTCTCCAGGTGGATATTTCATCCACTGTTTAGGGCAGAGTTTTCTTCGAGAGGGTAGGCCCAGCCTTGCAGTGTTTGGCTAGAGGCCCCATCCTGGGACCAGGTGTCCAGGTCTTTTGAGACAGAAGTCTGCAAAAATACAAGTTCGGATTATGGTTAGGGGAGAAGTCATGGCATATGAGATCTGGAGATGCTGAGGTCAGTGCCTCGGGATTTGATATTAGGGCAGCTGGGAGGCAGTCACACAGGCTGTTCTCTCTGCATTGTGTTTCTTGGATCACAAGAAACGGACCGTTGTCTTCGTGGGGACGTGGGATTCTCTATCATGCTGGGGTCTTGCCTGGAATCCAAGAACTGCTGTCATTCTGGGGAAAGGGAAGAGTGCTATTCCCATTCTCAGGGATCCCACCAAAACAAGGATATCAGAGAAGTGTCTGGGATGCGGTACATACCTAACACATCCAGGGTTAAGACTGGGTATTAGGGTCACGGCATGGCTTGTTTGCGGGTGCCTGGTGCAGCTCCTAATGGGGCATCTGCAAAGCGAGCTCAGACTGAGGATCACAATGCCTGATGGCTCTAATGAGTGGGCGCATTTTCTTGGGGCATGCCACTGCCTCCCACATGTCGGTTGGACACCCATCCCCAAAGCAAGTTTTCCAGACATATGGAAGCAGGAGTAGAATGTGGTGCTTCAGTTTGACCCACAGGCAGGGATTTGAGCTGCGGTCTGGGGTTAATGCTGAATACAAAGTTTGGAGGGAGATTCTGGCCTCGGGCCACAACAGGGGACACCTGCCTGGTATGCGGCCCATGTCTGAGTGCCTGATAGGTGATCAGGTTCCGGATGTGTTGACAGAACAATAGAGAACCAAGTTGCCTATGATATCGGGGCAGTGGGGGGTCGTTGTCAAGCGCCTTGTAAGTTGATCCTCATGTGTGGATCTTTTGCAGGCCCGTACACCTCGTCTGTTTCCTGCTCCATAGGCAGAAGATTGTCTTGTGACTCCAGAATCGCAATCTGGTGTTTTGTCGGCCAGGAGTGAGAGTCCGGAAACCCTAAGGACGAGCACGGTTCAGTTCAGTGCCGAGTGCATGCTAGTTTAAATATACCGCGGCGGATTCGAAAAATCTAGGCCCTGAGTATGGGAGGGTCCTATGTGTTCTCACGCTGGAATGTGTATCCATGATATGGCCGAAGGATTCAGGGGTGGCCTCATGAGTCCATGGTTGTTTTCCAACTCTCGGTCATGTGAGCTGTTCCCAACAGCAAGGTGTCCCTTGGCGGGTGAAGCGGGAGTACGGTTAGATGACCCCATGGTCCCCCTTATGGAACGATAAGATAGCAGAGCTCCCCAAATGGATGCCTGAAAACCCAACTCGTGTTACCATTGCAGCCGAGGAACATGGCACGTTCGATCTGCTGGCTCTGGGGCCACCTGCCAAGGGGACCATGGGTATCTTAAGACAGGGTATCTTATGCTGGCGAGTCACAGTGCTTGTCTGTATCCACGGAGATCTTCAGGTGTGGTGGTAGTTCAGGAGATAGGTAGGATTCCTCTACACCCAAGGGCAGCCTTTCCATCTGGGGACAGGATGGGTTTTGTTGTGTGGCTCAGGAAACACATGTTGATCCAAATGTTGAGATTACAGTACATGTCTCTGGGGACAGATGCCTGACAACCTAAACTAGGGTGCTAATGAAGTCCTGCGCGCAGGTCCAGCTCAATCTCCTGACTCGGGGCCACTGGCCTTGGTGTCTGAGTGGAGGTAGGTGCTCCGTTTGTGTCAGACTGTGCATTTTTCTCCAGTGCGGACTACGGAATTGGTCAGGGCTCAGGGGCCTTATCGGTTTCTCCAGACCTGGAAGTTTTAAGCCACGGTTCGGGTGGAGTTTTCCTCGGAAAGGCAGTCCCAGTCCTGGAGTGTAGGCCCGGAGACGCAATGATGCAGGGCAATGTGAACCAGAGCTTTGGAGATTGAAGTCCACAAACATAAACTCAGAGTAAGCTAAGGTGCTAGGTGATGGCAGATGCGATTAGAAGAGGCCGAGGACTGTGCTTCGGGATTTGAAATTAGAGCGGGTGGGAGGTGGTAGCGCAGGCATTTCAGTCTGCATTGTGTGTGTTGAATGTTTGGGAATGGAGGTGTGTCCTCACGGGGCTGTTGGAGATTCTTCCTCAATGGCGTTCTCTAGGTGCACACGAGTTTTGTGTCTTTATGGGGAAAGCGAAGGGTAATGTTTTCCGTCTAGGCACCCATTCCAAACAGGGGTTGCAGAGACGGGTTCTGGGTCGGGTCATGGAAAATCACAAGGAGGGTTAAGATTGAGGATTAGGAACATGGCATGCCTGTTTCTCTGGTGTCGGGTCCCGTTCCCGTGGGGATTTGTATGAAAGATGCTCAGGGTGAGGGTCCCATTGTCTGCTGGTTTCCAGCATGGCCCTCCCCGGCCTTCGTTTTCTCATGGGCCATACAATTGGGTCCTGCTCTGAGTGTTGGTCACCCATCCCTACGTCAAGCTTTCTGGCCATCTGGTAAAAGGAGAAGACTGTTGTGCTTCAGGTTCACCTCTAGGCAGGGTTTGAGGAACAGTCTGGGGACAAATGCCTGAATACACAGGCTGGATACAGATGACGTCCTCAGGCCACAGCAGATCCCAACTGCGGGTATGAGGCCTTCTCACTGTGTGGCTGTCAGGAGATCTGGGTTCTGGATGTGTCAGACAGAGCATTAGAGCATAGGGCTTCAGGGGATATTGGGTGCGGTCGAGCAGGCGCTATACGATGATCCTTATGTGGGGATTTGCTCAGGTCCATACTTCCCTTCTCCTCTCTGGTGGGCAGACAGAACTCTGCCTTGTGGCTTAGATTCACAAACTGGAATACTTGCGGACCAGGAATGAGAGCCCGGGAGCCCGAAAACTAGAGCTGCAGTTCAAGTGCATGGCAGTTCCTATGTGTAGAGGCAGAGATGAGATCTACAGGCCCTGAGGAAGGGTCAGGGTCCGATGCTTGATCACACTGGAATGTTGTCCAGGATGCCCGAAGAATGCAGGGGTGGCCTCAGGAGACCATGGAGGTTTCCCACTCTCGGGCTTGTGAGCTCCTCCAAACAGCAAGTTGTCCTTCTGCCGAACAAGGGGAAGTCCTTCTATTATTTGGCTCTAGAGGATTTCGAATGGGACGATCAGAGCAGCGCCCTATGAGTGGATGCCTGCAAAGCCCACCTCGGGTTATCATTGAGGCCGAATAACACGGCAGGGTTGATTTGCAGGATCTGGGGCAAAAGGCCAAGGGTTTCGAGATAACAGCGTGTCTTATTGAGGGGTAAGTGTTGCCCTATGTCTAGGGAGACCATCCAATGTGGTGTTGGTTCAGGAGCCAGGCAGGATTCCCCTACCCTGATGGTCTGACCTTGCTTCCAAAAGCAACGTTTCCTTCGGGGACAAGATGGTTTCTGTTGTGCAGCTCAGGGAACACATGTTGGACCACATGTTCGTACTCCAGAACAGATCTCTGGGGACCGATGTCTGAGAACTAAACAAGGGTTCTGATGGGGTTTTAGGCGCATGCCCAGTTCATTCTGCAGACTCGGGCCACTGCCTTGGTGTGATGCCTGTAGGTAGGTGCTCAGGGCCAGTCAGACTGTGTATTTTACTCCTGTGCAGCCCACGGAATTGGTTAGGACTGACGGGCCCTGTATTTTTCTCCAGGTGGATATTTCATCCACTGTTTAGGGCAGAGTTTTCTTCGAGAGGGTAGTCCCAGCCTTGCATTGTTTGGCTAGAGGCCCCATCCTGGGACCAGGTGTCCAGGGCTTTTGAGACAGAAGTCTGCAAAAATACAAGTTCGGATTATGGTTAGAGGAGAAGTCATGGCATATGAGATCTGGAGATGCTGAGGTCAGTGCCTCGGGATTTGATATTAGGGCAGCTGGGAGGCAGTCACACAGGCTGTTCTCTCTGCATTGTGTTTCTTGGATCACAAGGAACGGACCGTTGTCTTCGTGGGAACGTGGGATTCTCTTTCATGCTGGGGTATTGCCTGGAATCCAAGAACTGATGTCATTCTGGGGAAAGGGAAGAGTGCTGTTCCCATAAACAGGGATCCCACCAAAACAAGGATTGCAGAGAAGTGTCTGGGATGCGGTACATACCTAACACATCCAGAGTTAAGACAGGGGATTAGGGTCACGGCATGGCTTGTTGGCGGGTGCCTGCTGCAGCTCCTAATGGGGCTTCTGCAAATCGAGCTCAGACTGAGGATCACAATGCCTGATGGCTCTAATGAGTGGGCGCATTCTCTTGGGGCATGCCACTGCCTCCCACATGTATGTTGGACACCCATCCCCAAAGCAAGCTTTCCAGACATATGGAAGCAGGAGTAGAATGTGGTGCTTCAGTTTGACCCACAGGCAGGGATTTGAGCTGCGGTCTGGGGGTAATGCCTGAATACAAAGTTTGGAGGGAGATTCTGGCCTCGGGCCACAACAGGTGACACCTGCCTGGTATGCGGCCCATGTCTGAGTGCCTGATAGGTGATCAGGTTCCGGATGTGTTGACAGAACAATAGAGCACCAGGTTGCCTATGATATCGGGGCAGTGGGGGGTCGTTGTCAAGCGCCTTGTAAGTTGATCCTCATGTGTGGATCTTTTGCAGGCCCGTACACCTCGTCTGTTTTCTGCTCCATAGGCAGAAGATTGTCTTGTGACTCCAGAATCGCAATCTGGTGTTTTGTCGGCCAGGAGTGAGAGTCCGGAAACCCTAAGGACGAGCACGGTTCAGTTCAGTGCCGAGTGCATGCTAGTTTATATATGCCGCGGCGGATTCGAAAAATCTAGGCCCTGAGTATGGGAGGGTCCTCTGTGTTCTCGCGCTGTAATGTGTGTCTATGATATGGCCGAAGAATTCAGGGGTGGGCTCATGAGTCCATGGTTGTTTTCCAACTCTCGGTCATGTGAGCTGGTCCCAACAGCAAGGTGTCCCTTGGCGGGTGAAGCGTGAGTACGTTAGATGACCCCAGGGTCCCCCTTATGGAACAATAAGATAGCAGAGCTCCCCAAATGGATGACTGAAAACCCACCTCCTGTTACCATTGCAGCCGAGGAACATGGCACGTTCGATCTGCTGGCTCTGGGGCCACATGCCAAGGGGACCATGGGTATCTTATGACATGGTATCTTATGCTGGCTTGTCACAGTGCTTGTCTGTGTCCACGGAGATCTTCAGGTGTGGTGGTAGTTCAGGAGATAGGTAGGATTCCTCTACACCCAAGGGCAGCCTTTCCATCTGGGGACAGGATCGGTTATCTTGTGTGTCTCAGGGAACACATGTTGAACCAAATGTTGAAATTACAGAACATGTCTCTGGGGACAGATGCCTGACAACCTAAACTAGGGTGCTAATGAAGTCCTGCGTGCTGGTCCAGCTCAATCTCCTGACTCGGGGCCACTGGCCTTGGTGTCTGAGTGGAGGTAGGTGCTCCGTTTGTGTCAGACTGTTCATTTTTCTCCAGTGCGGACTACGGAATTGGTCAGGGCTCAGGGGCCTTGTCGGTTTCTCCAGACCTGGAAGTTTTAAGCCACGGTTCGGGTGGAGTTTTCCTCGGAAAGGCAGTCCCAGTCCTGGAGTGTAGGCCCGGAGATCCAATGATGCAGGGCAATGTGAACCAGGGCTTCGGAGATCGAAGTCCACAAACATAAACTCAGATTAAGCTAAGGTGCTAGGTGATGGCAGATGCGATTAGGAGAGGCCGAGGACTGTGCCTCGGGATTTGAAATTAGGGCGGGTGGGAGGTGGTAGCCCAGGCATTTCTGTCTGCATTGTGTGTGTTGAATGTTTGGGAATGGAGTTGTGTCCTCACGGGGCCGTTGGAGATTCCTCCTCAAGGCGTTCTCTAGGTGCACACGAGTTTTGTGTCTTTATGGGGAAAGCGAAGGGTAATGTTTTCCGTCTAGGCACCCATTCCAAACAGGGGTTGCAGAGACGGGTTTTGGGTCGGGTCCTGAAAAATCACATGGAGGGTTAAGATTGAGAATTTGGAACATGGCATGCCTGTTTCTCTGTTGTCGGGTCCCGTTCCCGTGGGGATTTGTATGAAAGGTGCTCAGGGTGAGGGTCCCATTGTCTGCTTGTGTCCAGCATGGCCCTCCCCGGTCTTCGTGTTCTCTTGGGCCATACAATTGGGTCCTGCTCTGAGTGTTGGTCACCCATCCCTACGTCAAGCTTTCTGGCCATCTGGTAAAAGGAGAAGACTGTTGTGCTTCAGGTTCACCTCTAGGCAGGGTTTGAGGTACAGTCTGGGGACAAATGCCTGAATACACAGGCTGGATACAGATGACGTCCTCAGGCCACGGCAGATCCCACCTGCGGGTATGAGGCCTTCTCACTGTGTGTCTGACAGGAGTTCGGGGTTCTGGATGTGTCAGACAGAGCATTAGAGCATAGGGCTTCAGGGGATATTGGGTGCCGTCGAGCAGGCGCTATACGATGATCCTTATGTGGG
The DNA here is from genome assembly GCF_964662115.1 of Mustela nivalis. Lineage (NCBI taxonomy): Eukaryota > Metazoa > Chordata > Mammalia > Carnivora > Mustelidae > Mustela > Mustela nivalis. Next base: position 1,403,335 of record NC_139041.1, read on the forward strand.
GATTTGCTCAGGTCCATACTTCCCTTCTCCTCTCTGGTGGGCAGACAGAACTCTGCCTTGTGGCTCCAGATTCACAAACTGGAATACTTGTGGACCAGGAATGAGAGCCCGGGAGCCCGAAAACTAGAGCAGCAGTTCAAGTGCATGGCAGTTCCTATGTGCAGAGGCAGAGTCGAGATCTCCAGGCCCTGAGGAAGGGTCAGGGTCCGATGCTTGATCACACTGGAACGTTGTCCAGGATGCCCGAAGAATGCAGGGGTGGCCTCATGAGACCATGGAGGTTTCCCACTCTCGGGCTTGTGAGCTGCTCCAAACAGCAAGTTGTCCTTCTGCAGAACAAGGGGGAGTCCTTCTATTATTTGGCTCTAGAAGATTTCGAATGGAACGATCAGAGCAGCGCCCTATGAGTGGATGCCTGCAAAGCCCACCTCGGGTTATCATTGAGGCCGAATAACGCGGCAGGGTTGATTTGCAGGCTCTGGGTCAAAAGGCCAAGGGTTTCGAGATGACAGCGTGTCTTATTGAGGGGTAAGTGTTGCCCTATGTCTAGGGAGACCATCCAATGTGGTGTTGGTTCAGGAGCCAGGCAGGTTCCCCTAACCTGACGGTCTGACCTTGCTTCCAAGAGCAACGTTTCCTTTGGGGACAAGATGATTTCTGTTGTGCAGCTCAGGGAACACATGTTGGACCACATGTTCGTACTCCAGAACAGGTCTCTGGGGACCTATGTCTGAGAACCTAAACAAGGGTTCTGATGGGGTTTTAGGCGCATGCCCAGTTCATTCTGCAGACTCGGGCCACTGCCTTGGTGTGATGCCTGTAGGTAGGTGCTCAGCCAGTCAACTGTGTATTTTTCTCCTGTGCGGCCCACGGAATTGGTTAGGACTGACGGGCCCTGTATTTTTCTCCAGGTGGATATTTCATCCACTGTTTAGGGCAGAGTTTTCTTCGAGAGGGTAGGCCCAGCCTTGCAGTGTTTGGCTAGAGGCCCCATCCTGGGACCAGGTGTCCAGGTCTTTTGAGACAGAAGTCTGCAAAAATACAAGTTCGGATTATGGTTAGGGGAGAAGTCATGGCATATGAGATCTGGAGATGCTGAGGTCAGTGCCTCGGGATTTGATATTAGGGCAGCTGGGAGGCAGTCACACAGGCTGTTCTCTCTGCATTGTGTTTCTTGGATCACAAGAAACGGACCGTTGTCTTCGTGGGGACGTGGGATTCTCTATCATGCTGGGGTCTTGCCTGGAATCCAAGAACTGCTGTCATTCTGGGGAAAGGGAAGAGTGCTATTCCCATTCTCAGGGATCCCACCAAAACAAGGATATCAGAGAAGTGTCTGGGATGCGGTACATACCTAACACATCCAGGGTTAAGACTGGGTATTAGGGTCACGGCATGGCTTGTTTGCGGGTGCCTGGTGCAGCTCCTAATGGGGCATCTGCAAAGCGAGCTCAGACTGAGGATCACAATGCCTGATGGCTCTAATGAGTGGGCGCATTTTCTTGGGGCATGCCACTGCCTCCCACATGTCGGTTGGACACCCATCCCCAAAGCAAGTTTTCCAGACATATGGAAGCAGGAGTAGAATGTGGTGCTTCAGTTTGACCCACAGGCAGGGATTTGAGCTGCGGTCTGGGGTTAATGCTGAATACAAAGTTTGGAGGGAGATTCTGGCCTCGGGCCACAACAGGGGACACCTGCCTGGTATGCGGCCCATGTCTGAGTGCCTGATAGGTGATCAGGTTCCGGATGTGTTGACAGAACAATAGAGCACCAAGTTGCCTATGATATCGGGGCAGTGGGGGGTCGTTGTCAAGCGCCTTGTAAGTTGATCCTCATGTGTGGATCTTTTGCAGGCCCGTACACCTCGTCTGTTTCCTGCTCCATAGGCAGAAGATTGTCTTGTGACTCCAGAATCGCAATCTGGTGTTTTGTCGGCCAGGAGTGAGAGTCCGGAAACCCTAAGGACGAGCACGGTTCAGTTCAGTGCCGAGTGCATGCTAGTTTAAATATACCGCGGCGGATTCGAAAAATCTAGGCCCTGAGTATGGGAGGGTCCTATGTGTTCTCACGCTGGAATGTGTATCCATGATATGGCCGAAGGATTCAGGGGTGGCCTCATGAGTCCATGGTTGTTTTCCAACTCTCGGTCATGTGAGCTGTTCCCAACAGCAAGGTGTCCCTTGGCGGGTGAAGCGGGAGTACGGTTAGATGACCCCATGGTCCCCCTTATGGAACGATAAGATAGCAGAGCTCCCCAAATGGATGCCTGAAAACCCACCTCGTGTTACCATTGCAGCCGAGGAACATGGCACGTTCGATCTGCTGGCTCTGGGGCCACCTGCCAAGGGGACCATGGGTATCTTAAGACAGGGTATCTTATGCTGGCGAGTCACAGTGCTTGTCTGTATCCACGGAGATCTTCAGGTGTGGTGGTAGTTCAGGAGATAGGTAGGATTCCTCTACACCCAAGGGCAGCCTTTCCATCTGGGGACAGGATGGGTTTTGTTGTGTGGCTCAGGAAACACATGTTGATCCAAATGTTGAGATTACAGTACATGTCTCTGGGGACAGATGCCTGACAACCTAAACTAGGGTGCTAATGAAGTCCTGCGCGCAGGTCCAGCTCAATCTCCTGACTCGGGGCCACTGACCTTGGTGTCTGAGTGGAGGTAGGTGCTCCGTTTGTGTCAGACTGTGCATTTTTCTCCAGTGCGGACTACGGAATTGGTCAGGGCTCAGGGGCCTTATCGGTTTCTCCAGACCTGGAAGTTTTAAGCCACGGTTCGGGTGGAGTTTTCCTCGGAAAGGCAGTCCCAGTCCTGGAGTGTAGGCCCGGAGACGCAATGATGCAGGGCAATGTGAACCAGGGCTTTGGAGATTGAAGTCCACAAACATAAACTCAGAGTAAGCTAAGGTGCTAGGTGATGGCAGATGCGATTAGAAGAGGCCGAGGACTGTGCCTCGGGATTTGAAATTAGAGCGGGTGGGAGGTGGTAGCGCAGGCATTTCAGTCTGCATTGTGTGTGTTGAATGTTTGGGAATGGAGGTGTGTCCTCACGGGGCTGTTGGAGATTCTTCCTCAATGGCGTTCTCTAGGTGCACACGAGTTTTGTGTCTTTATGGGGAAAGCGAAGGGTAATGTTTTCCGTCTAGGCACCCATTCCAAACAGGGGTTGCAGAGACGGGTTCTGGGTCGGGTCATGGAAAATCACAAGGAGGGTTAAGATTGAGGATTAGGAACATGGCATGCCTGTTTCTCTGGTGTCGGGTCCCGTTCCCGTGGGGATTTGTATGAAAGATGCTCAGGGTGAGGGTCCCATTGTCTGCTGGTTTCCAGCATGGCCCTCCCCGGCCTTCGTTTTCTCATGGGCCATACAATTGGGTCCTGCTCTGAGTGTTGGTCACCCATCCCTACGTCAAGCTTTCTGGCCATCTGGTAAAAGGAGAAGACTGTTGTGCTTCAGGTTCACCTCTAGGCAGGGTTTGAGGTACAGTCTGGGGACAAATGCCTGAATACACAGGCTGGATACAGATGACGTCCTCAGGCCACAGCAGATCCCAACTGCGGGTATGAGGCCTTCTCACTGTGTGGCTGTCAGGAGATCTGGGTTCTGGATGTGTCAGACAGAGCATTAGAGCATAGGGCTTCAGGGGATATTGGGTGCGGTCGAGCAGGCGCTATACGATGATCCTTATGTGGGGATTTGCTCAGGTCCATACTTCCCTTCTCCTCTCTGGTGGGCAGACAGAACTCTGCCTTGTGGCTCCAGATTCACAAACTGGAATACTTGCGGACCAGGAATGAGAGCCCGGGAGCCCGAAAACTAGAGCTGCAGTTCAAGTGCATGGCAGTTCCTATGTGTAGAGGCAGAGATGAGATCTACAGGCCCTGAAAGGGTCAGGGTCCGATGCTTGATCACAATGGAATGTTGTCCAGGATGCCCGAAGAATGCAGGGGTGGCCTCAGGAGACCATGGAGGTTTCCCACTCTCGGGCTTGTGAGCTCCTCCAAACAGCAAGTTGTCCTTCTGCCGAACAAGGGGAAGTCCTTCTATTATTTGGCTCTAGAGGATTTCGAATGGGACGATCAGAGCAGCGCCCTATGAGTGGATGCCTGCAAAGCCCACCTCGGGTTATCATTGAGGCCGAATAACACGGCAGGGTTGATTTGCAGGATCTGGGGCAAAAGGCCAAGGGTTTCGAGATAACAGCGTGTCTTATTGAGGGGTAAGTGTTGCCCTATGTCTAGGGAGACCATCCAATGTGGTGTTGGTTCAGGAGCCAGGCAGGATTCCCCTACCCTGATGGTCTGACCTTGCTTCCAAAAGCAACGTTTCCTTCGGGGACAAGATGGTTTCTGTTGTGCAGCTCAGGGAACACATGTTGGACCACATGTTCGTACTCCAGAACAGATCTCTGGGGACCGATGTCTGAGAACTAAACAAGGGTTCTGATGGGGTTTTAGGCGCATGCCCAGTTCATTCTGCAGACTCGGGCCACTGCCTTGGTGTGATGCCTGTAGGTAGGTGCTCAGGGCCAGTCAGACTGTGTATTTTACTCCTGTGCGGCCCACGGAATTGGTTAGGACTGACGGGCCCTGTATTTTTCTCCAGGTGGATATTTCATCCACTGTTTAGGGCAGAGTTTTCTTCGAGAGGGTAGGCCCAGCCTTGCATTGTTTGGCTAGAGGCCCCATCCTGGGACCAGGTGTCCAGGGCTTTTGAGACAGAAGTCTGCAAAAATACAAGTTCGGATTATGGTTAGAGGAGAAGTCATGGCATATGAGATCTGGAGATGCTGAGGTCAGTGCCTCGGGATTTGATATTAGGGCAGCTGGGAGGCAGTCACACAGGCTGTTCTCTCTGCATTGTGTTTCTTGGATCACAAGGAACGGACCGTTGTCTTCGTGGGAACGTGGGATTCTCTTTCATGCTGGGGTATTGCCTGGAATCCAAGAACTGATGTCATTCTGGGGAAAGGGAAGAGTGCTGTTCCCATTCTCAGGGATCCCACCAAAACAAGGATTGCAGAGAAGTGTCTGGGATGCGGTACATACCTAACACATCCAGAGTTAAGACTGGGGATTAGGGTCACGGCATGGCTTGTTTGCGGGTGCCTGGTGCAGCTCCTAATGGGGCTTCTGCAAATCGAGCTCAGACTGAGGATCACAATGCCTGATGGCTCTAATGAGTGGGCGCATTCTCTTGGGGCATGCCACTGCCTCCCACATGTATGTTGGACACCCATCCCCAAAGCAAGCTTTCCAGACATATGGAAGCAGGAGTAGAATGTGGTGCTTCAGTTTGACCCACAGGCAGGGATTTGAGCTGCGGTCTGGGGGTAATGCCTGAATACAAAGTTTGGAGGGAGATTCTGGCCTCGGGCCACAACAGGTGACACCTGCCTGGTATGCGGCCCATGTCTGAGTGCCTGATAGGTGATCAGGTTCCGGATGTGTTGACAGAACAATAGAGCACCAGGTTGCCTATGATATCGGGGCAGTGGGGGGTCGTTGTCAAGCGCCTTGTAAGTTGATCCTCATGTGTGGATCTTTTGCAGGCCCGTACACCTCGTCTGTATTCTGCTCCATAGGCAGAAGATTGTCTTGTGACTCCAAAATCGCAATCTGGTGTTTTGTGGGCCAGGAGTGAGAGTCCGGAAACCCTAAGGACGAGCACGGTTCAGTTCAGTGCCGAGTGCATGCTAGTTTATATATGCCGCGGCGGATTCGAAAAATCTAGGCCCTGAGTATGGGAGGGTCCTCTGTGTTCTCGCGCTGTAATGTGTGTCTATGATATGGCCGAAGAATTCAGGGGTGGGCTCATGAGTCCATGGTTGTTTTCCAACTCTCGGTCATGTGAGCTGGTCCCAACAGCAAGGTGTCCCTTGGCGGGTGAAGCGTGAGTACGTTAGATGACCCTAGGGTCCCCCTTATGGAACGATAAGATAGCAGAGCTCCCCAAATGGATGACTGAAAACCCACCTCCTGTTACCATTGCAGCCGAGGAACATGGCACGTTCGATCTGCTGGCTCTGGGGCCACCTGCCAAGGGGACCATGGGTATCTTATGACATGGTATCTTATGCTGGCTTGTAACAGTGCTTGTCTGTGTCCACGGAGATCTTCAGGTGTGGTGGTAGTTCAGGAGATAGGTAGGATTCCTCTACACCCAAGGGCAGCCTTTCCATCTGGGGACAGGATCGGTTATCTTGTGTGTCTCAGGGAACACATGTTGAACCAAATGTTGAAATTACAGAACATGTCTCTGGGGACAGATGCCTGACAACCTAAACTAGGGTGCTAATGAAGTCCTGCGTGCTGGTCCAGCTCAATCTCCTGACTCGGGGCCACTGGCCTTGGTGTCTGAGTGGAGATAGGTGCTCCGTTTGTGTCAGACTGTTCATTTTTCTCCAGTGCGGACTACGGAATTGGTCAGGGCTCAGGGGCCTTGTCGGTTTCTCCAGACCTGGAAGTTTTAAGCCACGGTTCGGGTGGAGTTTTCCTCGGAAAGGCAGTCCCAGTCCTGGAGTGTAGGCCCGGAGATCCAATGATGCAGGGCAATGTGAACCAGGGCTTCGGAGATCGAAGTCCACAAACATAAACTCAGATTAAGCTAAGGTGCTAGGTGATGGCAGATGCGATTAGGAGAGGCCGAGGACTGTGCCTCGGGATTTGAAATTAGGGCGGGTGGGAGGTGGTAGCCCAGGCATTTCTGTCTGCATTGTGTGTGTTGAATGTTTGGGAATGGAGGTGTGTCCTCACGGGGCCGTTGGAGATTCCTCCTCAAGGCGTTCTCTAGGTGCACATGAGTTTTGTGTCTTTATGGGGAAAGCGAAGGGTAATGTTTTCCGTCTAGGCACCCATTCCAAACAGGGGTTGCAGAGACGGGTTTTGGGTCGGGTCCTGAAAAATCACATGGAGGGTTAAGATTGAGAATTTGGAACATGGCATGCCTGTTTCTCTGTTGTCGGGTCCCGTTCCCGTGGGGATTTGTATGAAAGGTGCTCAGGGTGAGGGTCCCATTGTCTGCTTGTGTCCAGCATGGCCCTCCCCGGTCTTCGTGTTCTCTTGGGCCATACAATTGGGTCCTGCTCTGAGTGTTGGTCACCCATCCCTACGTCAAGCTTTCTGGCCATCTGGTAAAAGGAGAAGACTGTTGTGCTTCAGGTTCACCTCTAGGCAGGGTTTGAGGTACAGTCTGGGGACAAATGCCTGAATACACAGGCTGGATACAGATGACGTCCTCAGGCCACGGCAGATCCCACCTGCGGGTATGAGGCCTTCTCACTGTGTGTCTGACAGGAGTTCGGGGTTCTGGATGTGTCAGACAGAGCATTAGAGCATAGGGCTTCAGGGGATATTGGGTGCCGTCGAGCAGGCGCTATACGATGATCCTTATGTGGGGATTTGCTCAGGTCCATACTTCCCTTCTCCTCTCTGGTGGGCAGACAGAACTCTGCCTTGTGGCTCCAGATTCACAAACTGGAATACTTGCGGACCAGGAATGAGAGCCCGGGAGCCCGAAAACTAGAGCAGCAGTTCAAGTGCATGGCAGTTCCTATGTGCAGAGGCAGAGTCGAGATCTCCAGGCCCTGAGGAAGGGTCAGGGTCCGATGCTTGATCACACTGGAACGTTGTCCAGGATGCCCGAAGAATGCAGGGGTGGCCTCATGAGACCATGGAGGTTTCCCACTCTCGGGCTTGTGAGCTGCTCCAAACAGCAAGTTGTCCTTCTGCAGAACAAGGGGGAGTCCTTCTATTATTTGGCTCTAGAGGATTTCGAATGGAACGATCAGAGCAGCGCCCTATGAGTGGATGCCTGCAAAGCCCACCTCGGGTTATCATTGAGGCCGAATAACGCGGCAGGGTTGATTTGCAGGCTCTGGGGCAAAAGGCCAAGGGTTTCGAGATGACAGCGTGTCTTATTGAGGGGTAAGTGTTGCCCTATGTCTAGGGAGACCATCCAATGTGGTGTTGGTTCAGGAGCCAGGCAGGTTCCCCTAACCTGACGGTCTGACCTTGCTTCCAAGAGCAACGTTTCCTTCGGGGACAAGATGATTTCTGTTGTGCAGCTCAGGGAACACATGTTGGACCACATGTTCGTACTCCAGAACAGGTCTCTGGGGACCTATGTCTGAGAACCTAAACAAGGGTTCTGATGGGGTTTTAGGCGCATGCCCAGTTCATTCTGCAAACTCGGGCCACTGCCTTGGTGTGATGCCTGTAGGTAGGTGCTCAGCCAGTCAGACTGTGTATTTTTCTCCTGTGCGGCCCACGGAATTGGTTAGGACTGACGGGCCCTGTATTTTTCTCCAGGTGGATATTTCATCCACTGTTTAGGGCAGAGTTTTCTTCGAGAGGGTAGGCCCAGCCTTGCAGTGTTTGGCTAGAGGCCCCATCCTGCGACCAGGTGTCCAGGGCTTTTGAGACAGAAGTCTGCAAAAATACAAGTTCGGATTATGGTTAGGGGAGAAGTCATGGCATATGAGATCTGGAGATGCTGAGGTCAGTGCCTCGGGATTTGATATTAGGGCAGCTGGGAGGCAGTCACACAGGCTGTTCTCTCTGCATTGTGTTTCTTGGATCACAAGAAACGGACCGTTGTCTTCGTGGGGACGTGGGATTCTCTATCATGCTGGGGTCTTGCCTGGAATCCAAGAACTGCTGTCATTCTGGGGAAAGGGAAGAGTGCTATTCCCATTCTCAGGGATCCCACCAAAACAAGGATATCAGAGAAGTGTCTGGGATGCGGTACATACCTAACACATCCAGGGTTAAGACTGGGTATTAGGGTCACGGCATGGCTTGTTTGCGGGTGCCTGGTGCAGCTCCTAATGGGGCATCTGCAAAGCGAGCTCAGACTGAGGATCACAATGCCTGATGGCTCTAATGAGTGGGCGCATTTTCTTGGGGCATGCCACTGCCTCCCACATGTCGGTTGGACACCCATCCCCAAAGCAAGTTTTCCAGACATATGGAAGCAGGAGTAGAATGTGGTGCTTCAGTTTGACCCACAGGCAGGGATTTGAGCTGCGGTCTGGGGTTAATGCTGAATACAAAGTTTGGAGGGAGATTCTGGCCTCGGGCCACAACAGGGGACACCTGCCTGGTATGCGGCCCATGTCTGAGTGCCTGATAGGTGATCAGGTTCCGGATGTGTTGACAGAACAATAGAGCACCAAGTTGCCTATGATATCGGGGCAGTGGGGGGTCGTTGTCAAGCGCCTTGTAAGTTGATCCTCATGTGTGGATCTTTTGCAGGCCCGTACACCTCGTCTGTTTCCTGCTCCATAGGCAGAAGATTGTCTTGTGACTCCAGAATCGCAATCTGGTGTTTTGTCGGCCAGGAGTGAGAGTCCGGAAACCCTAAGGACGAGCACGGTTCAGTTCAGTGCCGAGTGCATGCTAGTTTAAATATACCGCGGCGGATTCGAAAAATCTAGGCCCTGAGTATGGGAGGGTCCTATGTGTTCTCACGCTGGAATGTGTATCCATGATATGGCCGAAGGATTCAGGGGTGGCCTCATGAGTCCATGGTTGTTTTCCAACTCTCGGTCATGTGAGCTGTTCCCAACAGCAAGGTGTCCCTTGGCGGGTGAAGCGGGAGTACGGTTAGATGACCCCATGGTCCCCCTTATGGAACGATAAGATAGCAGAGCTCCCCAAATGGATGCCTGAAAACCCACCTCGTGTTACCATTGCAGCCGAGGAACATGGCACGTTCGATCTGCTGGCTCTGGGGCCACCTGCCAAGGGGACCATGGGTATCTTAAGACAGGGTATCTTATGCTGGCGAGTCACAGTGCTTGTCTGTATCCACGGAGATCTTCAGGTGTGGTGGTAGTTCAGGAGATAGGTAGGATTCCTCTACACCCAAGGGCAGCCTTTCCATCTGGGGACAGGATGGGTTTTGTTGTGTGGCTCAGGAAACACATGTTGATCCAAATGTTGAGATTACAGTACATGTCTCTGGGGACAGATGCCTGACAACCTAAACTAGGGTGCTAATGAAGTCCTGCGCACAGGTCCAGCTCAATCTCCTGACTCGGGGCCACTGGCCTTGGTGTCTGAGTGGAGGTAGGTGCTCCGTTTGTGTCAGACTGTGCATTTTTCTCCAGTGCGGACTACGGAATTGGTCAGGGCTCAGGGGCCTTATCGGTTTCTCCAGACCTGGAAGTTTTAAGCCACGGTTCGGGTGGAGTTTTCCTCGGAAAGGCAGTCCCAGTCCTGGAGTGTAGGCCCGGAGACGCAATGATGCAGGGCAATGTGAACCAGGGCTTTGGAGATTGAAGTCCACAAACATAAACTCAGAGTAAGCTAAGGTGCTAGGTGATGGCAGATGCGATTAGAAGAGGCCGAGGACAGTGCCTCGGGATTTGAAATTAGAGCGGGTGGGAGGTGGTAGCGCAGGCATTTCAGTCTGCATTGTGTGTGTTGAATGTTTGGGAATGGAGGTGTGTCCTCACGGGGCTGTTGGAGATTCTTCCTCAATGGCGTTCTCTAGGTGCACACGAGTTTTGTGTCTTTATGGGGAAAGCGAAGGGTAATGTTTTCCGTCTAGGCACCCATTCCAAACAGGGGTTGCAGAGACGGGTTCTGGGTCGGGTCATGGAAAATCACAAGGAGGGTTAAGATTGAGGATTAGGAACATGGCATGCCTGTTTCTCTGGTGTCGGGTCCCGTTCCCGTGGGGATTTGTATGAAAGATGCTCAGGGTGAGGGTCCCATTGTCTGCTGGTTTCCAGCATGGCCCTCCCCGGCCTTCGTTTTCTCATGGGCCATACAATTGGGTCCTGCTCTGAGTGTTGGTCACCCATCCCTACGTCAAGCTTTCTGGCCATCTGGTAAAAGGAGAAGACTGTTGTGCTTCAGGTTCACCTCTAGGCAGGGTTTGAGGTACAGTCTGGGGACAAATGCCTGAATACACAGGCTGGATACAGATGACGTCCTCAGGCCACAGCAGATCCCACCTGCGGGTATGAGGCCTTCTCACTGTGTGGCTGTCAGGAGATCTGGGTTCTGGATGTGTCAGACAGAGCATTAGAGCATAGGGCTTCAGGGGATATTGGGTGCGGTCGAGCAGGCGCTATACGATGATCCTTATGTGGGGATTTGCTCAGGTCCATACTTCCCTTCTCCTCTCTGGTGGGCAGACAGAACTCTGCCTTGTGGCTCCAGATTCACAAACTGGAATACTTGCGGACCAGGAATGAGAGCCCGGGAGCCCGAAAACTAGAGCTGCAGTTCAAGTGCATGGCAGTCCCTATGTGTAGAGGCAGAGATGAGATCTACAGGCCCTGAGGAAGGGTCAGGGTCCGATGCTTGATCACACTGGAATGTTGTCCAGGATGCCCGAAGAATGCAGGGGTGGCCTCAGGAGACCATGGAGGTTTCCCACTCTCGGGCTTGTGAGCTCCTCCAAACAGCAAGTTGTCCTTCTGCCGAACAAGGGGAAGTCCTTCTATTATTTGGCTCTAGAGGATTTCGAATGGGACGATCAGAGCAGCGCCCTATGAGTGGATGCCTGCAAAGCCCACCTCGGGTTATCATTGAGGCCGAATAACACGGCAGGGTTGATTTGCAGGATCTGGGGCAAAAGGCCAAGGGTTTCGAGATAACAGCGTGTCTTATTGAGGGGTAAGTGTTGCCCTATGTCTAGGGAGACCATCCAATGTGGTGTTGGTTCAGGAGCCAGGCAGGATTCCCCTACCCTGATGGTCTGACCTTGCTTCCAAAAGCAACGTTTCCTTCGGGGACAAGATGGTTTCTGTTGTGCAGCTCAGGGAACACATGTTGGACCACATGTTCGTACTCCAGAACAGATCTCTGGGGACCGATGTCTGAGAACTAAACAAGGGTTCTGATGGGGTTTTAGGCGCATGCCCAGTTCATTCTGCAGACTCGGGCCACTGCCTTGGTGTGATGCCTGTAGGTAGGTGCTCAGGGCCAGTCAGACTGTGTATTTTACTCCTGTGCGGCCCACGGAATTGGTTAGGACTGACGGGCCCTGTATTTTTCTCCAGGTGGATATTTCATCCACTGTTTAGGGCAGAGTTTTCTTCGAGAGGGTAGGCCCAGCCTTGCATTGTTTGGCTAGAGGCCCCATCCTGGGACCAGGTGTCCAGGGCTTTTGAGACAGAAGTCTGCAAAAATACAAGTTCGGATTATGGTTAGAGGAGAAGTCATGGCATATGAGATCTGGAGATGCTGAGGTCAGTGCCTCGGGATTTGATATTAGGGCAGCTGGGAGGCAGTCACACAGGCTGTTCTCTCTGCATTGTGTTTCTTGGATCACAAGGAACGGACCGTTGTCTTCGTGGGAACGTGGGATTCTCTTTCATGCTGGGGTATTGCCTGGAATCCAAGAACTGATGTCATTCTGGGGAAAGGGAAGAGTGCTGTTCCCATTCTCAGGGATCCCACCAAAACAAGGATTGCAGAGAAGTGTCTGGGATGCGGTACATACCTAACACATCCAGAGTTAAGACTGGGGATTAGGGTCACGGCATGGCTTGTTTGCGGGTGCCTGGTGCAGCTCCTAATGGGGCTTCTGCAAATCGAGCTCAGACTGAGGATCACAATGCCTGATGGCTCTAATGAGTGGGCGCATTCTCTTGGGGCATGCCACTGCCTCCCACATGTATGTTGGACACCCATCCCCAAAGCAAGCTTTCCAGACATATGGAAGCAGGAGTAGAATGTGGTGCTTCAGTTTGACCCACAGGCAGGGATTTGAGCTGCGGTCTGGGGGTAATGCCTGAATACAAAGTTTGGAGGGAGATTCTGGCCTCGGGCCACAACAGGTGACACCTGCCTGGTATGCGGCCCATGTCTGAGTGCCTGATAGGTGATCAGGTTCCGGATGTGTTGACAGAACAATAGAGCACCAGGTTGCCTATGATATCGGGGCAGTGGGGGGTCGTTGTCAAGCGCCTTGTAAGTTGATCCTCATGTGTGGATCTTTTGCAGGCCCGTACACCTCGTCTGTATTCTGCTCCATAGGCAGAAGATTGTCTTGTGACTCCAAAATCGCAATCTGGTGTTTTGTGGGCCAGGAGTGAGAGTCCGGAAACCCTAAGGACGAGCACGGTTCAGTTCAGTGCCGAGTGCATGCTAGTTTATATATGCCGCGGCGGATTCGAGAAATCTAGGCCCTGAGTATGGGAGGGTCCTCTGTGTTCTCGCGCTGTAATGTGTGTCTATGATATGGCCGAAGAATTCAGGGGTGGGCTCATGAGTCCATGGTTGTTTTCCAACTCTCGGTCATGTGAGCTGTTCCCAACAGCAAGGTGTCCCTTGGCGGGTGAAGCGTGAGTACGTTAGATGACCCCAGGGTCCCCCTTATGGAACGATAAGATAGCAGAGCTCCCCAAATGGATGACTGAAAACCCACCTCCTGTTACCATTGCAGCCGAGGAACATGGCACGTTCGATCTGCTGGCTCTGGGGCCACCTGCCAAGGGGACCATGGGTATCTTATGACATGGTATCTTATGCTGGCTTGTCACAGTGCTTGTCTCTGTCCACGGAGATCTTCAGGTGTGGTGGTAGTTCAGGAGATAGGTAGGATTCCTCTACACCCAAGGGCAGCCTTTCCATCTGGGGACAGGATCGGTTATCTTGTGTGTCTCAGGGAACACATGTTGAACCAAATGTTGAAATTACAGAACATGTCTCTGGGGACAGATGCCTGACAACCTAAACTAGGGTGCTAATGAAGTCCTGCGTGCTGGTGCAGCTCAATCTCCTGACTCGGGGCCACTGGCCTTGGTGTCTGAGTGGAGGTAGGTGCTCCGTTTGTGTCAGACTGTTCATTTTTCTCCAGTGCGGACTACGGAATTGGTCAGGGCTCAGGGGCCTTGTCGGTTTCTCCAGACCTGGAAGTTTTAAGCCACGGTTCGGGTGGAGTTTTCCTCGGAAAGGCAGTCCCAGTCCTGGAGTGTAGGCCCGGAGATCCAATGATGCAGGGCAATGTGAACCAGGGCTTCGGAGATCGAAGTCCACAAACATAAACTCAGATTAAGCTAAGGTGCTAGGTGATGGCAGATGCGATTAGGAGAGGCCGAGGACTGTGCCTCGGGATTTGAAATTAGGGCGGGTGGGAGGTGGTAGCCCAGGCATTTCTGTCTGCATTGTGTGTGTTGAATGTTTGGGAATGGAGGTGTGTCCTCACGGGGCCGTTGGAGATTCCTCCTCAAGGCGTTCTCTAGGTGCACATGAGTTTTGTGTCTTTATGGGGAAAGCGAAGGGTAATGTTTTCCGTCTAGGCACCCATTCCAAACAGGGGTTGCAGAGACGGGTTTTGGGTCGGGTCCTGAAAAATCACATGGAGGGTTAAGATTGAGAATTTGGAACATGGCATGCCTGTTTCTCTGTTGTCGGGTCCCGTTCCCGTGGGGATTTGTATGAAAGGTGCTCAGGGTGAGGGTCCCATTGTCTGCTTGTGTCCAGCATGGCCCTCCCCGGTCTTCGTGTTCTCTTGGGCCATACAATTGGGTCCTGCTCTGAGTGTTGGTCACCCATCCCTACGTCAAGCTTTCTGGCCATCTGGTAAAAGGAGAAGACTGTTGTGCTTCAGGTTCACCTCTAGGCAGGGTTTGAGGTACAGTCTGGGGACAAATGCCTGAATACACAGGCTGGATACAGATGACGTCCTCAGGCCACGGCAGATCCCACCTGCGGGTATGAGGCCTTCTCACTGTGTGTCTGACAGGAGTTCGGGGTTCTGGATGTGTCAGACAGAGCATTAGAGCATAGGGCTTCAGGGGATATTGGGTGCCGTCGAGCAGGCGCTATACGATGATCCTTATGTGGGGATTTGCTCAGGTCCATACTTCCCTTCTCCTCTCTGGTGGGCAGACAGAACTCTGCCTTGTGGCTCCAGATTCACAAACTGGAATACTTGCGGACCAGGAATGAGAGCCCGGGAGCCCGAAAACTAGAGCAGCAGTTCAAGTGCATGGCAGTTCCTATGTGCAGAGGCAGAGTCGAGATCTCCAGGCCCTGAGGAAGGGTCAGGGTCCGATGCTTGATCACACTGGAACGTTGTCCAGGATGCCCGAAGAATGCAGGGGTGGCCTCATGAGACCATGGAGGTTTCCCACTCTCGGGCTTGTGAGCTGCTCCAAACAGCAAGTTGTCCTTCTGCAGAACAAGGGGGAGTCCTTCTATTATTTGGCTCTAGAGGATTTCGAATGGAACGATCAGAGCAGCGCCCTATGAGTGGATGCCTGCAAAGCCCACCTCGGGTTATCATTGAGGCCGAATAACGCGGCAGGGTTGATTTGCAGGCTCTGGGGCAAAAGGCCAAGGGTTTCGAGATGACAGCGTGTCTTATTGAGGGGTAAGTGTTGCCCTATGTCTAGGGAGACCATCCAATGTGGTGTTGGTTCAGGAGCCAGGCAGGTTCCCCTAACCTGACGGTCTGACCTTGCTTCCAAGAGCAACGTTTCCTTCGGGGACAAGATGATTTCTGTTGTGCAGCTCAGGGAACACATGTTGGACCACATGTTCGTACTCCAGAACAGGTCTCTGGGGACCTATGTCTGAGAACCTAAACAAGGGTTCTGATGGGGTTTTAGGCGCATGCCCAGTTCATTCTGCAAACTCGGGCCACTGCCTTGGTGTGATGCCTGTAGGTAGGTGCTCAGCCAGTCAGACTGTGTATTTTTCTCCTGTGCGGCCCACGGAATTGGTTAGGACTGACGGGCCCTGTATTTTTCTCCAGGTGGATATTTCATCCACTGTTTAGGGCAGAGTTTTCTTCGAGAGGGTAGGCCCAGCCTTGCAGTGTTTGGCTAGAGGCCCCATCCTGCGACCAGGTGTCCAGGGCTTTTGAGACAGAAGTCTGCAAAAATACAAGTTCGGATTATGGTTAGGGGAGAAGTCATGGCATATGAGATCTGGAGATGCTGAGGTCAGTGCCTCGGGATTTGATATTAGGGCAGCTGGGAGGCAGTCACACAGGCTGTTCTCTCTGCATTGTGTTTCTTGGATCACAAGAAACGGACCGTTGTCTTCGTGGGGACGTGGGATTCTCTATCATGCTGGGGTCTTGCCTGGAATCCAAGAACTGCTGTCATTCTGGGGAAAGGGAAGAGTGCTATTCCCATTCTCAGGGATCCCACCAAAACAAGGATATCAGAGAAGTGTCTGGGATGCGGTACATACCTAACACATCCAGGGTTAAGACTGGGTATTAGGGTCACGGCATGGCTTGTTTGCGGGTGCCTGGTGCAGCTCCTAATGGGGCATCTGCAAAGCGAGCTCAGACTGAGGATCACAATGCCTGATGGCTCTAATGAGTGGGCGCATTCTCTTGGGGCATGCCACTGCCTCCCACATGTCGGTTGGACACCCATCCCCAAAGCAAGTTTTCCAGACATATGGAAGCAGGAGTAGAATGTGGTGCTTCAGTTTGACCCACAGGCAGGGATTTGAGCTGCGGTCTGGGGGTAATGCCTGAATACAAAGTTTGGAGGGAGATTCTGGCCTCGGGCCACAACAGGTGACACCTGCCTGGTATGCGGCCCATGTCTGAGTGCCTGATAGGTGATCAGGTTCCGGATGTGTTGACAGAACAATAGAGCACCAGGTTGCCTATGATATCGGGGCAGTGGGGGGTCGTTGTCAAGCGCCTTGTAAGTTGATCCTCATGTGTGGATCTTTTGCAGGCCCGTACACCTCGTCTGTTTTCTGCTCCATAGGCAGAAGATTGTCTTGTGACTCCAGAATCGCAATCTGGTGTTTTGTCGGCCAGGAGTGAGAGTCCGGAAACCCTAAGGACGAGCACGGTTCAGTTCAGTGCCGAGTGCATGCTAGTTTATATATGCCGCGGCGGATTCGAAAAATCTAGGCCCTGAGTATGGGAGGGTCCTCTGTGTTCTCGCGCTGTAATGTGTGTCTATGATATGGCCGAAGAATTCAGGGGTGGGCTCATGAGTCCATGGTTGTTTTCCAACTCTCGGTCATGTGAGCTGTTCCCAACAGCAAGGTGTCCCTTGGCGGGTGAAGCGTGAGTACGTTAGATGACCCCAGGGTCCCCCTTATGGAACGATAAGATAGCAGAGCTCCCCAAATGGATGACTGAAAACCCACCTCCTGTTACCATTGCAGCCGAGGAACATGGCACGTTCGATCTGCTGGCTCTGGGGCCACCTGCCAAGGGGACCATGGGTATCTTATGACATGGTATCTTATGCTGGCTTGTCACAGTGCTTGTCTCTGTCCACGGAGATCTTCAGGTGTGGTGGTAGTTCAGGAGATAGGTAGGATTCCTCTACACCCAAGGGCAGCCTTTCCATCTGGGGACAGGATCGGTTATCTTGTGTGTCTCAGGGAACACATGTTGAACCAAATGTTGAAATTACAGAACATGTCTCTGGGGACAGATGCCTGACAACCTAAACTAGGGTGCTAATGAAGTCCTGCGTGCTGGTCCAGCTCAATCTCCTGACTCGGGGCCACTGGCCTTGGTGTCTGAGTGGAGGTAGGTGCTCCGTTTGTGTCAGACTGTTCATTTTTCTCAAGTGCGGACTACGGAATTGGTCAGGGCTCAGGGGCCTTGTCGGTTTCTCCAGACCTGGAAGTTTTAAGCCACGGTTCGGGTGGAGTTTTCCTCGGAAAGGCAGTCCCAGTCCTGGAGTGTAGGCCCGGAGACCCAATGATGCAGGGCAATGTGAACCAGGGCTTCGGAGATCAAAGTCCACAAACATAAACTCAGATTAAGCTAAGGTGCTAGGTGATGGCAGATGCGATTAGGAGAGGCCGAGGACTGTGCCTCGGGATTTGAAATTAGGGCGGGTGGGAGGTGGTAGCCCAGGCATTTCTGACTGCATTGTGTGTGTTGAATGTTTGGGAATGGAGGTGTGTCCTCACGGGGCCGTTGGAGATTCCTCCTCAAGGCGTTCTCTAGGTGCACACGAGTTTTGTGTCTTTATGGGGAAAGCGAAGGGTAATGTTTTCCGTCTAGGCACCCATTCCAAACAGGGGTTGCAGAGACGGGTTTTGGGTCGGGTCCTGAAAAATCACATGGAGGGTTAAGATTGAGAATTTGGAACATGGCATGCCTGTTTCTCTGTTGTCGGGTCCCGTTCCCGTGGGGATTTGTATGAAGGGGTTCAGGGTGAGGGTCCCATTGTCTGCTTGTGTCCAGCATGGCCCTCCCCGGTCTTCGTGTTCTCTTGGGCCATACAATTGGGTCCTGCTCTGAGTGTTGGTCACCCATCCGTACGTCAAGCTTTCTGGCCATCTGGTAAAAGGAGAAGACTGTTGTGCTTCAGGTTCACCTCTAGGCAGGGTTTGAGGTACAGTCTGGGGACAAATGCCTGAATACACAGGCTGGATACAGATGACGTCCTCAGGCCACAGCAGATCCCAACTGCGGGTATGAGGCCTTCTCACTGTGTGGCTGTCTGGAGATCTGGGTTCTGGATGTGTCAGACAGAGCATTAGAGCATAGGGCTTCAGGGGATATTGGGTGCCGTCGAGCAGGCGCTATACGATGATCCTTATGTGGGGATTTGCTCAGGTCCATACTTCCCTTCTCCTCTCTGGTGGGCAGACAGAACTCTGCCTTGTGGCTCCAGATTCACAAACTGGAATACTTGCGGACCAGGAATGAGAGCCCGGGAGCCCGAAAACTAGAGCTGCAGTTCAAGTGCATGGCAGTTCCTATGTGTAGAGGCAGAGATGAGATCTACAGGCCCTGAGGAAGGGTCAGGGTCCGATGCTTGATCACACTGGAATGTTGTCCAGGATGCCCGAAGAATGCAGGGGTGGCCTCAGGAGACCATGGAGGTTTCCCACTCTCGGGCTTGTGAGCTCCTCCAAACAGCAAGTTGTCCTTCTGCCGAACAAGGGGAAGTCCTTCTATTATTTGGCTCTAGAGAATTTCGAATGGGACGATCAGAGCAGCGCCCTATGAGTGGATGACTGCAAAGCCCACCTCGGGTTACCATTGAGGCCGAATAACACGGCAGGGTTGATTTGCAGGCTCTGGGGCAAAAGGCCAAGGGTTTCGAGATGACAGCGTGTCTTATTGAGGGGTAAGTGTTGCCCTATGTCTAGGGAGACCATCCAATGTGGTGTTGGTTCAGGAGCCAGGCAGGATTCCCCTACCCTGATGGTCTGACCTTGCTTCCAAAAGCAACGTTTCCTTCGGGGACAAGATGGTTTCTGTTGTGCAGCTCAGGGAACACATGTTGGACCACATGTTCGTACTCCAGAACAGATCTCTGGGGACCGATGTCTGAGAACTAAACAAGGGTTCTGATGGGGTTTTAGGCGCATGCCCAGTTCATTCTGCAGACTCGGGCCACTGCCTTGGTGTGATGCCTGTAGGTAGGTGCTCAGGGCCAGTCAGACTGTGTATTTTACTCCTGTGCGGCCCACGGAATTGGTTAGGACTGACGGGCCCAGTATTTTTCTCCAGGTGGATATTTCATCCACTGTTTAGGGCAGAGTTTTCTTCGAGAGGGTAGGCCCAGCCTTGCAGTGTTTGGCTAGAGGCCCCATCCTGGGACCAGGTGTCCAGGGCTTTTGAGACAGAAGTCTGCAAAAATACAAGTTCGGATTATGGTTAGGGGAGAAGTCATGGCATATGAGATCTGGAGATGCTGAGGTCAGTGCCTCGGGATTTGATATTAGGGCAGCTGGGAGGCAGTCACACAGGCTGTTCTCTCTGCATTGTGTTTCTTGGATCACAAGGAACGGACCGTTGTCTTCGTGGGAACGTGGGATTCTCTTTCATGCTGGGGTATTGCCTGGAATCCAAGAACTGATGTCATTCTGGGGAAAGGGAAGAGTGCTGTTCCCATTCTCAGGGATCCCACCAAAACAAGGATTGCAGAGAAGTGTCTGGGATGCGGTACATACCTAACACATCCAGAGTTAAGACTGGGGATTAGGGTCACGGCATGGCTTGTTTGCGGGTGCCTGGTGCAGCTCCTAATGGGGCTTCTGCAAATCGAGCTCAGACTGAGGATCACAATGCCTGATGGCTCTAATGAGTGGGCGCGTTCTCTTGGGGCATGCCACTGCCTCCCACATGTATGTTGGACACCCATCCCCAAAGCAAGCTTTCCAGACATATGGAAGCAGGAGTAGAATGTGGTGCTTCAGTTTGACCCACAGGCAGGGATTTGAGCTGCGGTCTGGGGGTAATGCCTGAATACAAAGTTTGGAGGGAGATTCTGGCCTCGGGCCACAACAGGTGACACCTGCCTGGTATGCGGCCCATGTCTGAGTGCCTGATAGGTGATCAGGTTCCGGATGTGTTGACAGAACAATAGAGCACCAGGTTGCCTATGATATCGGGGCAGTGGGGGGTCGTTGTCAAGCGCCTTGTAAGTTGATCCTCATGTGTGGATCTTTTGCAGGCCCGCACACCTCGTCTGTTTTCTGCTCCATAGGCAGAAGATTGTCTTGTGACTCCAGAATCGCAATCTGGTGTTTTGTCGGCCAGGAGTGAGAGTCCGGAAACCCTAAGGACGAGCACGGTTCAGTTCAGTGCCGAGTGCATGCTAGTTTATATATGCCGCGGCGGATTCGAAAAATCTAGGCCCTGAGTATGGGAGGGTCCTCTGTGTTCTCGCGCTGTAATGTGTGTCTATGATATGGCCGAAGAATTCAGGGGTGGGCTCATGAGTCCATGGTTGTTTTCCAACTCTCGGTCATGTGAGCTGTTCCCAACAGCAAGGTGTCCCTTGGCGGGTGAAGCGTGAGTACGTTAGATGACCCCAGGGTCCCCCTTATGGAACGATAAGATAGCAGAGCTCCCCAAATGGATGACTGAAAAACCACCTCCTGTTACCATTGCAGCCGAGGAACATGGCACGTTCGATCTGCTGGCTCTGGGGCCACCTGCCAAGGGGACCATGGGTATCTTATGACATGGTATCTTATGCTGGCTTGTCACAGTGCTTGTCTGTGTCCACGGAGATCTTCAGGTGTGGTGGTAGTTCAGGAGATAGGTAGGATTCCTCTACACCCAAGGGCAGCCTTTCCATCTGGGGACAGGATCGGTTATCTTGTGTGTCTCAGGGAACACATGTTGAACCAAATGTTGAAATTACAGAACATGTCTCTGGGGACAGATGCCTGACCACCTAAACTAGGGTGCTAATGAAGTCCTGCATGCTGGTCCAGCTCAATCTCCTGACTCGGGGCCACTGGCCTTGGTGTCTGAGTGGAGGTAGGTGCTCCGTTTGTGTCAGACTGTTCATTTTTCTCCAGTGCGGACTACGGAATTGGTCAGGCTCAGGGGCCTTGTCGGTTTCTCCAGACCTGGAAGTTTTAAGCCACGGTTCGGGTGGAGTTTTCCTCGGAAAGGCAGTCCCAGTCCTGGAGTGTAGGCCCGGAGACCCAATGATGCAGGGCAATGTGAACCAGGGCTTTGGAGATCGAAGTCCACAAACATAAACTCAGATTAAGCTAAGGTGCTAGGTGATGGCAGATGCGATTAGGAGAGGTCGAGGACTGTGCCTCGGGATTTGAAATTAGGGCGGGTGGGAGGTGGTAGCCCATGCATTTCTGTCTGCATTGTGTGTGTTGAATGTTTGGGAATGGAGGTGTGTCCTCACGGGGCCGTTGGAGATTCCTCCTCAAGGCGTTCTCTAGGTGCAAACGAGTTTTGTGTCTTTATGGGGAAAGCGAAGGGTAATGTTTTCCGTCTAGGCACCCATTCCAAACAGGGATTGCAGAGACGGGTTCTGGGTCGGGTCCTGGAAAATCACATGGAGGGTTAAGATTGAGAATTTGGAACATGGCATGCCTGTTTCTCTGGAGTCGGGTCCCGTTCCCGTGGGGATTTGTATGAATGGTGCTCAGGGTGAGGGTCCCATTGTCTGCTTGTGTCCAGCATGGCCCTCCCCGGTCTTCGTGTTCTCTTGGGCCATACAATTGGGTCCTGCTCTGAGTGTTGGTCACCCATCCCTACGTCAAGCTTTCTGACCATCTGGTAAAAGGAGAAGAATGTTGTGCTTCAGGTTCACCTCTAGGCAGGGTTTGAGGTACAGTCTGGGGACAAATGCCTGAATACACAGGCTGGATACAGATGACGTCCTCAGGCCACGGCAGATCCCACCTGCGGGTATGAGGCCTTCTCACTGTGTGGCTGACAGGAGATCGGGGTTCTGGATGTGTCAGACAGAGCATTAGAGCATAGGGCTTCAGGGGATATTGGGTGCCGTCGAGCAGGCGCTATACGATGATCCTTATGTGGGGATTTGCTCAGGTCCATACTTCCCTTCTCCTCTCTGGTGGGCAGACAGAACTCTGCCTTGTGGCTCCAGATTCACAAACTGGAATACTTGCGGACCAGGAATGAGAGCCCGGGAGCCCGAAAACTAGAGCAGCAGTTCAAGTGCATGGCAGTTCCTATGTGCAGAGGCAGAGTCGAGATCTCCAGGCCCTGAGGAAGGGTCAGGGTCCGATGCTTGATCACACTGGAACGTTGTCCAGGATGCCCGAAGAATGCAGGGGTGGCCTCATGAGACCATGGAGGTTTCCCACTCTCGGGCTTGTGAGCTGCTCCAAACAGCAAGTTGTCCTTCTGCAGAACAAGGGGAGTCCTTCTATTATTTGGCTCTAGAGGATTTCGAATGGAACGATCAGAGCAGCGCCCTATGAGTGGATGCCTGCAAAGCCCACCTCGGGTTATCATTGAGGCCGAATAACGCGGCAGGGTTGATTTGCAGGCTCTGCGGCAAAAGGTCAAGGGTTTCGAGATGACAGCGTGTCTTATTGAGGGGTAAGTGTTGCCCTTTGTCCAGGGAGACCATCCAATGTGATGTTGGTTCAGGAGCCAGGCAGGATTCCCCTACCCTGTCGGTCTGACCTTGCTTCCAAGAGCAACGTTTCCTTCGGGGACAAGATGGTTTCTGTTGTGCAGCTCAGGGAACACATGTTGGACCACATGTTCGTACTCCAGAACAGGTCTCTGGTTACCGATGTCTGACAACCTAAACAGGGGTTCTGATGGGGTTTTAGGCGCATGCCCAGTTCATTTTGCAAACTCGGGCCACTGCCTTGGTGTGATGCCTGTAGGTAGGTGCTCAGGGCCAGTCAGACTGTGTATTTTTCTCCTGTGCAGCCCACGGAATTGGTTAGGACTGACGGGCCCTGTATTTTACTCCAGGTGGATATTTCATCCACTGTTTGGGGCAGAGTTTTCTTCGAGAAGGTAGGCCCAGCATTGCAGTGTTTGGCTAGAGGCCCCATCATGGGACTAGGTGTCCAGGGCTTTTGAGACAGAAGTCTGCAAAAATACAAGTTCGGATTATTGTTAGGGGAGAAGTCATGGCATGTGAGATCTGGAGATGATGAGGTCAGTGCCTCGGGATTTGATATTAGGGCAGCTGGGAGGCAGTCACGCAGGCTGTTCTCTCTGCATTGTGTTTCTTGTATCACAAGGAACGGACCATTGTCTTCGTGGGGACGTGGGATTCTCTTTCATGCTGGGGTCTTGCCTGGAATCCAAGAACTGCTGTCATTCTGGGGAAAGGGAAGAGTGCTGTTCCCATTCTCAGGGATCCCACCAAAACAAGGATTGCAGAGAAGTGTCTGGGATGCGGTACCTGCCTAACACATCCAGGGTTAAGACTGGGGATTAGGGTCATGGTATGGCTTGTTGGCGGGTGCCTGGTGCAGCTCCTAATGGGGCTTGTGGAAAGCGAGCTCAGACTGAGGATCACAATGCCTGATGGCTCTAATGAGTGGGCGCATTTTCTTGGGGCATGCCACTGCCTCCCACATGTCGGTTGGACACCCATCCCCAAAGCAGCTTTCCAGACATATGGAAGCAGGAGTAGAATGTGGTGCTTCAGTTTGACCCACAGGCAGGGATTTGAGCTGCGGTCTGGGGGTAATGCCTGAATATAAAGTTTGGAGGAAGATTCTGGCCTCGGGCCACAACAGGTGACACCTGCCTGGTATGCGGCCCATGTCTGAGTGCCTGATAGGTGATCAGGTTCCGGATGTGTTGACAGAACAATAGAGCACCAGGTTGCCTATGATATCGGGGCAGTGGGGGGTCGTTGTCAAGCGCCTTGTAAGTTGATCCTCATGTGTGGATCTTTTTCAGGCCCGTACACCTCGTCGCTTTCCTGCTCCATAGTCAGAAGATTGTCTTGTGACTCCAGAATCGCAATCTGGTGTTTTGTGGGCGAGGAGTGAGAGTCCGGAAACCCTAAGGACGAGCACGGTTCAGTTCAGTTCCGAGTGCATGCTAGTTTAAATATGCCGCGGAGGATTCGAAAAATCTAGGCCCTGAGTATGGGAGGGTCCTATGTGTTCTCACGCTGGAATGTGTGTCCATGATATGGCCGAAGAATTCAGGAGTGGGCTCATGAGTCCATGGTTGTTTTCCAACTCTCGGTCATGTGAGCTATTACCAACAGCAAGATGTCCCTTGGCGGGTGAAGCGGGAGTACGTTTAGTTGACCCCAGGGTCCCCCTTATGGAACGATAAGATAGCAGAGCTCCCCAAATGGATGACTGAAAACCCACCTCCTGTTACCATTGCAGCCGAGTAACATGGCACGTTCGATCTGCTGGCTCTGGGGCCACCTGCCAAGGGGACCATGGGTATCTTAAGACAGGGTACCTTATGCTGGTGAGTCACAGTGCTTGTCTGTGTCCACGGAGATCTTCAGGTGTGGTGGTAGTTCAGGAGATAGGTAGGATTCCTCTACACCCAAGGGTAGCCTTTCCATCTGGGGACAGGATGGGTTTTATTGTGTGGCTCAGGGAACACATGTTGATCCAAATGTTGAAATTACAGTACATGTCTCTGGGGACAGATGCCTGACCACCTAAACTAGGGTGCTAATGAAGTCCTGCGTGCAGGTCCAGCTCAATCTCCTGACTCGGGGCCACTGGCCTTGGTGTCTGAGTGGAGGTAGGTGCTCCGTTTGTGTGAGACTGTGCATTTTTCTCCAGTGCGGACTACGGAATTGGTCAGGGCTCAGGGGCCTTGTCGGTTTCTCCAGACCTGGAAGTTATAAGGCACGGTTCGGGTGGAGTTTTCCTCGGAATGGCAGTCCCAGTCCTGGAGTGTAGGCCCGGAGATCCAATGATGCAGGGCAATGTGAACCAGGGCTTTGGAGATCGAAGTCCACAAACATAAACTCAGAGTAAGCTAAGGTGCTAGGTGATGGCAGATGCGATTAGAAGAGGCCGAGGACTGTGCCTCGGGATTTGAAATTAGAGCGGGTGGGAGGTGGAGCACAGGCATTTCTGTCTGCATTGTGTGTGTGAATGTTTGGGAATGGAGGTGTGTCCTCACAGGGCTGTTGGAGATTCTTCCTCAATGGCGTTCTCTAGGTGCACACGAGTTTTGTGTCTTTATGGGGAAAGCGAAGGGTAATGTTTTCCTTCTAGGCACCAAATCCAAACAGGGTTTGCAGAGACGGGTTCTGGGTCGGGTCATGGAAAATCACATGGAGGGTTAAGATTGAGGATTAGGAACATGGCCTGCCTGTTTCTTTGGTGTCGGGTCCCGTCCCCGTGGGGATTTGTATGAAAGGTGCTCAGGGTGAGGGTCCCATTGTCTGCTGGTTTCCAGCATGGCCCTCCCCGGTCTTCGTGTTCTCTTGGGCCATACAATTGGGTCCTGCTCTGAGTGTTGGTCACCCATCTCTACGTCAAGCTTTCTGACCATCTGATAAAAGGAGAAGACTGTTGTGCTTCCGGTTCACCTCTAGGCAGGGTTTGAAGTACAGTCTGGGGACAAATGCCTGAATACACAGGCTGGATACAGATGACGTCCTCAGGCCACGGCAGATCCCACCTGCGGGTATGAGGCCTTCTCACTGTGTGTCTGACAGGAGTTCGGGGTTCTGGATGTGTCAGACAGAGCATTAGAGTACAGGGCTTCAGGGGATATTGGGTGCCGTCGAGCAGGCGCTATACGATGATCCTCATGTGGGGATTTGCTCAGGTCCATACTTCCCTTCTCCTCTCTGGTGGGCAGACAGAACTCTGCCTTGTGGCTCCAGATTCACAAACTGGAATACTTGCGGACCAGGAATGAGAGCCCGGGAGCCCGAAAACTAGAGCTGCAGTTCAAGTGCATGGCAGTTCCTATGTGCAGAGGCAGAGTCGAGATCTCCAGGCCCTGAGGAAGGGTCAGGGTCCGATGCTTGATCACACTGGAATGTTGTCCAGGATGCCCGAAGAATGCAGGGGTGGCCTCATGAGATCAAGGAGGTTTCCCACTCTCGGACTTGTGAGCTGCTCCAAACAACAAGTTGTCCTTCTGCAGAACAAGGGGGAGTCCTTCTATTATTTGGCTCTAGAGGTTTTCGAAAGGAATGATCAGAGCGGAGCCCTATGAGTGGATGCCTGTAAAGCCCACCTCGGGTTATCATGAGGCCAAATAACGCGGCAGGGTTGATTTGCAGGCTCTGGGGCAAAAGGCCAAGGGTTTCGAGGTGATAGCGTGTCTTATTGAGGGGTAAGTGTTGCCCTATGTCCAGGGAGACCATCCCTTGTGGTGTTGGTTCAGGAGCCAGGCAGGATTCCCCTACCCTGACGGTCTGACCTTGCTTCCAAGAGCAACGTTTCCGTCAGGTTCAAGATGGTTTCTGTTGTGCAGATCAGGGAACACATGTTGGACCACATGTTCGTACTCCAGAACAGGTCTTTGGGGACCGATGTCTGACAACCTAAACAAGGGTTCTGATGGGGTTTTAGGCGCATGCCCAGTTCATTCTGCAAACTCGGGCCACTGCCTTGGTGTGATGCCTGTAGGTAGGTGCTCAGGGCGAGTCAGCCTGTGTATTTTTCTCCTGTGCGGCCCACGGAATTGGTTAGGACTGACAGGCCCTGTATTTTTCTCCAGGTGGATATTTCATCCACTGTTTAGGGCAGAGTTTTTTCGAGAGGGTAGGCCCAGCCTTGCAGTGTTTGGCTAAAGGCCCCATCCTGGGACCAGGTGTCCAGGGCTTTTGAGACAGAAGTCTGCAAAAATACAAGTTCGGATTATTGTTAGGGGAGAAGTCATGGCATATGAGATCTGGAGATGCTGAGGTCAGTGCCTCGGGATTAGATATTAGGGCAGCTGGGAAACAGTCACGCAGACGGTTCTCTCTGCACTGTGTTTCTTGGATCCCACGTAACGGACCGTTGTCTTCGTGGGGCCGTGGGAGTCTCTTTCCTGCTGGGGTCTTGCCTGGAATCCAAGAACTGCTGTCATTCTGGGGAAAGGGAAGAGTGCTGTGCCCTTTCTCAGGGATCCATCCAAAACTAGGATTGCAGAGAAGTGTCTGAGATGCGGTATTTACCCAAGACAATCCAGGGTTAAGACTGGGGATAAGGGTCACGGCATGGCTGGATGGCGGGTGCCTGGTGCAGCTCCTAATGGGGCTTGTGGAAAGCGAGCTCAGACTGAGGATCACATTGCCTGATGGCTCTAATGAGTGGGCGCATTCTCTTGGGGCATGCCACTGCCTCCCACATGTCGGTTGGACACCCATCCCCAAAGCAAGCTTTCCAGACGTATGGAAGCAGGAGTAGAATGTGGTGCTTCAGAATGACCCATAGGCAGGGATTTGAGCTGCGGTCTGGGGGTAATGCCTGAATACAAAGTTTGGAGGGAGATTCTGGCCTCGGGCCACAACAGGTGACACCTGCCTGGTATGCGGCCCATGTCTGAGTGCCTGATAGGTGATCAGGTTCCGGATGTGTTGACAGAACAATAGAGCACCAGGTTGCCTATGATATCGGGGCAGTGGGGGGTCGTTGTCAAGAGCCTTGTAAATTGATCCTCATGTGTGGATCTTTTGCAGGCCCGTACACCTCGTCTGTTTTCTGCTCCATAGGCAGAAGATTGTCTTGTGACTCCATAATCGCAATCTGGAGTTTTGTGGGCCAGGAGTGAGAGTCCGGAAACCCTAAGGACGAGCACGGTTCAGTTCAGTGCCGAGTGCATGCTATTTTAAATATGCCGCGGCGGATTCGAGAAATCTAGGCCCTGAGTATGGGAGGGTCCTATGTGTTCTCACGCTGGAATGTGTGTCCATGATATGGCCGAAGAATTCAGGGGTGGCCTCATGAGTCCATGGTTGTTTTCCAACTCTCAGTCAAGTGAGCTGTTCCCAACAGCAAGGTGTCCCTTGGCAGGTGAAGCGGGAGTACGTTTAGAAGACTCCAGGGTCCCCCTTATGGAACGATAAGATAGCAGAGCTCCCCAAAAGGATGCCTGAAAACCCACCTCGTGTTACCATTGCAGCCGAGGAACATGGCACGTTCGATCTGCTGGCTCTGGGGCCACATGCCAAGGACCATGGATGGGTATCTTAAGACAGGGTATCTTATGCTGGCGAGTCACAGTGCTTGTCTGTGTCCACGGAGATCTTCCAGTGTGGTGGTAGTTCAGGAGATAGGTAGGATTCCTCTACACCCAAGGGCGGCCTTTCCATCTGGGGACAGGATGGGTTTTGTTGTGTGGCTCAGGGAACACATCTTGAACCAAATGTTGAAATACCAGAACATGTCTCTGGGGACAGATGCCTGACAACCTAAACTAGGGTGCTAATGAAGTCCTGCGCGCAGGTCTAGCTCAATCTCCTGATTCGGGGCCACTGGCCTTGATGTCTGAGTGGAAATAGGTGCTCCGTTTGTGTCCGACTGTGCATTTTTCTCCAGTGCGGACTACAGAATTGGTCAGGGCTCAGGGGCCTTGTCGGTTTCTCCAAAACTGGAAGTTTTAGGCCACGGTTTCGGGTGGAGTTTTCCTCGAAAAGGCAGTCCCAGTCCTGCAGTGTAAGCCCGAAGACCCAATGATGCAAGGCAATGTGAACCAGGGCTTTGGAGATCGAAGTCCACAAACATAAACTCGGATTAAGCTTAGGTGCTAGGTGATGGCAGATGCGATTAGAAGAGGCCGAGGACTGTGCCTTGAGATTTGAAATTCGGGCGGGTGGGAGGTGGAAGCCCAGGCATTTCTGTCTGCATTGTGTGTGTTGAATGTTTGGGAATGGAGGTGTGTCCTCACGGAGCCGTTGGAGCTTCTTCCTCAATGGCGTTCTCTAGGTGCACACGAATTTCGTGTCTTTATGGGGAAAGCGAAGGGTAATGTTTTCCCTCTCAGATAACCCATTTAAACAGGGATTGCAGAGAGGGGTTCTGGGTCGGGTCATGGAAAATCACAAGGAGGGTTAAGATTGAGGATTAGGAACATGGCATGCCTGTTTCTCTGGTGTCGGGTCCCGATCCCGTGGGGATTTGTATGAAAGGTGCTCAGGGTGAGGGTCCCATTGTCTGCTGGTTTCCAGCATGTCCCTTCCCGGTCTTTGTGTTCTCTTGGGCCATACAATTGGGTCCTGCTCTGAGTGTTGGTCACCCATCCCTACGTCAAGCTTTCTGGCCATCTGGTAAAAGGAGAAGACTGTTTTGCTCAGGTTCACCTCTAGGCAGGGTTTGAGGTACAGTCTGGGGACAAATGCCTGAATACACAGGCTGGATACAGATGACGTCCTCAGGCCTCGGCAGATCCCACCTGCGGGTATGAGGCCTTCTCACTGTGTGGCTGACAGGAGATCGGGGTTCTGGATGTGTCAGACAGAGCATTAGAGTACAGGGCTTCAGGGGATATTGGGTGCCGTCGAGCAGGCGCTATACGATGATCCTCATGTGGGGATTTGCTCAGGTCCATACTTCCCTTCTCCTCTCTGGTGGGCAGACAGAACTCTGCCTTGTGGCTCCAGATTCACAAACTGGAATACTTGCGGAACAGGAATGAGAGCCTGGAAGCCTAAAAACTAGAGCTACAGTTCAAGTGCATGGCAGTTCCTATGTGCAGAGGCAGAGTCGAGATCTCCAGGCCCTTAGTAAGGGTCAGGGTCCGATGCTTGATCACACTGGAATTTTGTCCATGATGCCAGAAGAATGCAGGGGTGGCCTCAGGAGACCATGGAGGTTTCCCACTCTCGGGCTTGTGAGCTCCTCCAAACAGCAAGTTGTCCTTCTGCCGAACAAGGGGGAGTCCTTCTATTATTTGGCTCTAGAGGTTTTCTAATGGAACGATCAGAGCAGAGCCCTATGAGTGGATGCCTGCAAAGCCCACCTCGGGTTACCATTGAGGCCGAATAACGCGGCAGGGTTGATTTGCAGGCTCTGGGGCAAAAGGCCAAGGGTTTCGAGATAACAGCGTGTCTTATTGAGGGGTAAGTGTTGCCCTAAGTCCAGGGAGACCATCCAATGTGGTGTTGGTTCAGGAGCCAGGCAGGATTCCCCTACCCTGACGGTCTGACCTTGCTTCCAAGAGCAACGTTTCCTTCGGGGACAAGATGGTTTCTGTTGTGCAGCTCAGGGAACACCTGTTGGACCAAATGTTCGTACTCCAGAACAGGTCTCTGGGGACCGATGTCTGACAACTTAAACAAGGGTTCTGATGGGGTTCTAGGCGCATGTCCAGTTCATTCTGCAGACTCGGGGCCACTGCCTTGGTGTGATGCCTGTAGGTAGGTGCTCAGGGCGAGTCAGACTCTGTATTTTTCTCCTGTGCGGCCCACGGAATTGGTTAGGACTGACGGGCCCTGTAGGTTTCTCCAACAGTGGACATTTTCATCCACTTTTTAGGGCAGAGTTTTCTTCGAGAGGGTAGGCCCAGCCTTGCAGTGTTTGGGTAGAGGCTCCATCCTGGGACCAGGGGTCCAGGGCTTTTGAGACAGAAGTCTGCAAAAAAACAAGTTCGGATTATGGTTAGGGGAGAAGTCATGGCATATGAGATCTGGAGATGCTGAGGTCAGTGCCTCGGGATAGAAATTAGGGCAGCTGGGAAACAGTCACGCAGACGGTTCTCTCTGCACTGTGTTTCTTGGATCCCACGGAACAGACCGTTGTCTTCGTGGGGCCGTGGGAGTCTCTTTCCTGCTGGGGTCTTGCCTGGAATCCAAGAACTGCTGTCATTCTGGGGAAAGGGAAGAGTGCTGTGCCCTTTCTCAGGGATCCATCCAAAACTAGGATTGCAGAGAAGTGTCTGAGATGCGGTATTTACCCAAGACAATCCAGGGTTAAGACTGGGGATTAGGGTCACGGCATGGCCGGTTGGCGGGTGCCTGGTGCAGCTCCTAATGGGGCTTGTGGAAAGCGAGCTCAGACTGAGGATCACAATGCCTGATGGCTCTAATGAGTGGTCGCATTCTCTTGGGGCATGCCACTGCCTCCCACATGTCGGTTGGACACCCATCCCCAAAGCAAGCTTTCCAGACGTATGGAAGCAGGAGTAGAATGTGGTGCTTCAGAATGACCCATAGGCAGGGATTTGAGCTGCGGTCTGGGGGTAATGCCTGAATACAAAGTTTGGAGGGAGATTCTGGCCTCGGGCCACAACAGGTGACACCTGCCTGGTATGCGGCCCATGTCTGAGTGCCTGATAGGTGATCAGGTTCCGGATGTGTTGACAGAACAATAGAGCACCAGGTTGCCTATGATATCGGGGCAGTGGGGGGTCGTTGTCAAGCGCCTTGTAAGTTGATCCTCATGTGTGGATCTTTTGCAGGCCCGTACACATCGTCTGCTTTCTGCTCCATAGGCAGAAGATTGTCTTGTGACTCCATAATCGCAATCTGGAGTTTTGTGGGCCAGGAGTGAGAGTCCGGAAACCCTAAGGACGAGCACGGTTCAGTTCAGTGCCGAGTGCATGCTATTTTAAATATGCCGCGGCGGATTCGAGAAATCTAGGCCCTGAGTATGGGAGGGTCCTATGTGTTCTCACGCTGGAATGTGTGTCCATGATATGGCCGAAGAATTCAGGGGTGGCCTCATGAGTCCATGGTTGTTTTCCAACTCTCAGTCAAGTGAGCTGTTCCCAACAGCAAGGTATCCCTTGGCGGGTGAAGCGGGAGTACGTTTAGATGACTCCAGGGTCCCCCTTATGGAACGATAAGATAGCAGAGCTCCCCAAAAGGATGCCTGAAAACCCACCTCGTGTTACCATTGCAGCCGAGGAATATGGCACGTTCGATCTGCTGGCTCTGGGGCCACATGCCAAGGGGACCATGGGTATCTTAAGACAGGGTATCTTATGCTGGCGAGTCACAGTGCTTGTCTGTGTCCACGGAGATCTTCCAGTGTGGTGGTAGTTCAGGAGATAGGTAGGATTCCTCTACACCCAAGGGCGGCCTTTCCATCTGGGGACAGGATGGGTTTTGTTGTGTGGCTCAGGGAACACATCTTGAACCAAATGTTGAAATACCAGAACATGTCTCTGGGGACAGATGCCTGACAACCTAAACTAGGGTGCTAATGAAGTCCTGCGCGCAGGTCCAGCTCAATCTCCTGATTCGGGGCCACTGGCCTTGATGTCTCAGTGGAAATAGGTGCTCCGTTTGTGTCCGACTGTGCATTTTTCTCCAGTGCGGACTACGGAATTGGTCAGGGCTCAGGGGCCTTGTGGGTTTCTCCAAAACTGGAAGTCTTAGGCCACGGTTTCGGGTGGAGTTTTCCTCGAAAAGGCAGTCCCAGTCCTGCAGTGTAAGCCCGAAGACCCAATGATGCAAGGCAATGTGAACCAGGGCTTTGGAGATCGAAGTCCACAAACATAAACTCGGATTAAGCTTAGGTGCTAGGTGATGGCAGATGCGATTAGAAGAGGCCGAGGACTGTGCCTTGAGATTTGAAATTCGGGCGGGTGGGAGGTGGAAGCCCAGGCATTTCTGTCTGCATTGTGTGTGTTGAATGTTTGGGAATGGAGGTGTGTCCTCACGGAGCCGTTGGAGCTTCTTCCTCAATGGCGTTCTCTAGGTGCACACGAATTTCGTGTCTTTATGGGGAAAGCGAAGGGTAATGTTTTCCCTCTCAGATAACCCATTTAAACAGGGATTGCAGAGAGGGGTTCTGGGTCGGGTCATGGAAAATCACAAGGAGGGTTAAGATTGAGGATTAGGAACATGGCATGCCTGTTTCTCTGGTGTCGGGTCCCGTTCCCGTGGGGATTTGTATGAAAGGTGCTCAGGGTGAGGGTCCCATTGTCTGCTGGTTTCCAGCATGGCCCTCCCCGGTCTTTGTGTTCTCTTGGGCCATACAATTGGGTCCTGCTCTGAGTGTTGGTCACCCATCCCTACGTCAAGCTTTCTGGCCATCTGGTAAAAGGAGAAGACTGTTGTGCTCAGGTTCACCTCTAGGCAGGGTTTGAGGTACAGTCTGGGGACAAATGCCTGAATACACAGGCTGGATACAGATGACGTCCTCAGGCCTCGGCAGATCCCACCTGCGGGTATGAGGCCTTCTCACTGTGTGGCTGACAGGAGATCGGGGTTCTGGATGTGTCAGACAGAGCATTAGAGTACAGGGCTTCAGGGGATATTGGGTGCCGTCGAGCAGGCGCTATACGATGATCCTCATGTGGGGATTTGCTCAGGTCCATACTTCCCTTCTCCTCTCTGGTGGGCAGACAGAACTCTGCCTTGTGGCTCCAGATTCACAAACTGGAATACTTGCGGAACAGGAATGAGAGCCTGGAAGCCTAAAAACTAGAGCTACAGTTCAAGTGCATGGCAGTTCCTATGTGCAGAGGCAGAGTCGAGATCTCCAGGCCCTTAGTAAGGGTCAGGGTCCGATGCTTGATCACACTGGAATTTTGTCCATGATGCCAGAAGAATGCAGGGGTGGCCTCATGAGACCATGGAGGTTTCCCACTCTCGGGCTTGTGAGCTCCTCCAAACAGCAAGTTGTCCTTCTGCCGAACAAGGGGGAGTCCTTCTATTATTTGGCTCTAGAGGTTTTCGAATGGAACGATCAGAGCAGAGCCCTATGAGTGGATGCCTGCAAAGCCCACCTCGGGTTACCATTGAGGCCGAATAACGCGGCAGGGTTGATTTGCAGGCTCTGGGGCAAAAGGCCAAGGGTTTCGAGATAACAGCGTGTCTTATTGAGGGGTAAGTGTTGCCCTAAGTCCAGGGAGACCATCCAATGTGGTGTTGGTTCAGGAGCCAGGCAGGATTCCCCTACCCTGACGGTCTGACCTTGCTTCCAAGAGCAACGTTTCCTTCGGGGACAAGATGGTTTCTGTTGTGCAGCTCAGGGAACACCTGTTGGACCAAATGTTCGTACTCCAGAACAGGTCTCTGGGGACCGATGTCTGACAACTTAAACAAGGGTTCTGATGGGGTTCTAGGCGCATGTCCAGTTCATTCTGCAGACTCGGGGCCACTGCCTTGGTGTGATGCCTGTAGGTAGGTGCTCAGGGCGAGTCAGACTCTGTATTTTTCTCCTGTGCGGCCCACGGAATTGGTTAGGACTGACGGGCCCTGTAGGTTTCTCCAACAGTGGACATTTTCATCCACTTTTTAGGGCAGAGTTTTCTTCGAGAGGGTAGGCCCAGCCTTGCAGTGTTTGGGTAGAGGCTCCATCCTGGGACCAGGGGTCCAGGGCTTTTGAGACAGAAGTCTGCAAAAAAACAAGTTCGGATTATGGTTAGGGGAGAAGTCATGGCATATGAGATCTGGAGATGCTGAGGTCAGTGCCTCGGGATTAGATATTAGGGCAGCTGGGAAACAGTCACGCAGACGGTTCTCTCTGCACTGTGTTTCTTGGATCCCACGGAACGGACCGTTGTCTTCGTGGGGCCGTGGGAGTCTCTTTCCTGCTGGGGTCTTGCCTGGAATCCAAGAACTGCTGTCATTCTGGGGAAAGGGAAGAGTGCTGTGCCCTTTCTCAGGGATCCATCCAAAACTAGGATTGCAGAGAAGTGTCTGAGATGCGGTATTTACCCAAGACAATCCAGGGTTAAGACTGGGGATTAGGGTCACGGCATGGCTGGTTGGCGGGTGCCTGGTGCAGCTCCTAATGGGGCTTGTGGAAAGCGAGCTCAGACTGAGGATCACAATGCCTGATGGCTCTAATGAGTGGGCGCATTCTCTTGGGGCATGCCACTGCCTCCCACATGTCGGTTGGACACCCATCCCCAAAGCAAGCTTTCCAGACGTATGGAAGCAGGAGTAGAATGTGGTGCTTCAGAATGACCCATAGGCAGGGATTTGAGCTGCGGTCTGGGGGTAATGCCTGAATACAAAGTTTGGAGGGAGATTCTGGCCTCGGGCCACAACAGGTGACACCTGCCTGGTATGCGGCCCATGTCTGAGTGCCTGATAGGTGATCAGGTTCCGGATGTGTTGACAGAACAATAGAGCACCAGGTTGCCTATGATATCGGGGCAGTGGGGGGTCGTTGTCAAGCGCCTTGTAAGTTGATCCTCATGTGTGGATCTTTTGCAGGCCCGTACACATCGTCTGTTTTCTGCTCCATAGGCAGAAGATTGTCTTGTGACTCCATAATCGCAATCTGGAGTTTTGTGGGCCAGGAGTGAGAGTCCGGAAACCCTAAGGACGAGCACGGTTCAGTTCAGTGCCGAGTGCATGCTAGTTTAAATATGCCGCGGCGGATTCGAGAAATCTAGGCCCTGAGTATGGGAGGGTCCTATGTGTTCTCACGCTGGAATGTGTGTCCATGATATGGCCGAAGAATTCAGGGGTGGCCTCATGAGTCCATGGTTGTTTTCCAACTCTCAGTCAAGTGAGCTGTTCCCAACAGCAAGGTGTCCCTTGGCGGGTGAAGCGGGAGTACGTTTAGATGACTCCAGGGTCCCCCTTATGGAACGATAAGATAGCAGAGCTCCCCAAAAGGATGCCTGAAAACCCACCTCGTGTTACCATTGCAGCCGAGGAACATGGCACGTTCGATCTGCTGGCTCTGGGGCCACATGCCAAGGGGACCATGGGTATCTTAAGACAGGGTATCTTATGCTGGCGAGTCACAGTGCTTGTCTGTGTCCACGGAGATCTTCCAGTGTGGTGGTAGTTCAGGAGATAGGTAGGATTCCTCTACACCCAAGGGCGGCCTTTCCATCTGGGGACAGGATGGGTTTTGTTGTGTGGCTCAGGGAACACATCTTGAACCAAATGTTGAAATACCAGAACATGTCTCTGGGGACAGATGCCTGACAACCTAAACTAGGGTGCTAATGAAGTCCTGCGCGCAGGTCCAGCTCAATCTCCTGATTCGGGGCCACTGGCCTTGGTGTCTGAGTGGAAATAGGTGCTCCGTTTGTGTCCGACTGTGCATTTTTCTCCAGTGCGGACTATGGAATTGGTCAGGGCTCAGGGGCCTTGTCGGTTTCTCCAAAACTGGAAGTTTTAGGCCACGGTATCGGGTGGAGTTTTCCTTGAAAAGGCAGTCCCAGTCCTGCAGTGTAAGCCCGAAGACCCAATGATGCAAGGCAATGTGAACCAGGGCTTTGGAGATCGAAGTCCACAAACATAAACTCAGATTAAGCTTAGGTGCTAGGTGATGGCAGATGCGATTAGAAGAGGCCGAGGACTGTGCCTTGAGATTTGAAATTCGGGCGGGTGGGAGGTGGAGCCCAGGCATTTCTGTCTGCATTGTGTGTGTTGAATGTTTGGGAATGGAGGTGTGTCCTCACGGAGCCGTTGGAGCTTCTTCCTCAATGGCGTTCTCTAGGTGCACACGAATTTTGTGTCTTTATGGGGAAAGCGAAGGGTAATGTTTTCCCTCTCAGATAACCCATTTAAACAGGGATTGCAGAGAGGGGTTCTGGGTCGGGTCATGGAAAATCACAAGGAGGGTTAAGATTGAGGATTAGGAACATGGCATGCCTGTTTCTCTAGTGTCGGGTCCCGTTCCCGTGGGGATTTGTATGAAAGGTGCTCAGGGTGAGGGTCCCATTGTCTGCTGGTTTCCAGCATGGCCCTCCCCGGTCTTTGTGTTCTCTTGGGCCATACAATTGGGTCCTGCTCTGAGTGTTGGTCACCCATCCCTACGTCAAGCTTTCTGGCCATCTGGTAAAAGGAGAAGACTGTTGTGCTCAGGTTCACCTCTAGGCAGGGTTTGAGGTACAGTCTGGGGACAAATGCCTGAATACACAGGCTGGATACAGATGACGTCCTCAGGCCTCGGCAGATCCCACCTGCGGGTATGAGGCCTTCTCACTGTGTGGCTGACAGGAGATCGGGGTTCTGGATGTGTCAGACAGAGCATTAGAGTACAGGGCTTCAGGGGATATTGGGTGCCGTCGAGCAGGCGCTATACGATGATCCTCATGTGGGGATTTGCTCAGGTCCATACTTCCCTTCTCCTCTCTGGTGGGCAGACAGAACTCTGCCTTGTGGCTCCAGATTCACAAACTGGAATACTTGCGGAACAGGAATGAGAGCCTGGAAGCCTAAAAACTAGAGCTACAGTTCAAGTGCATGGCAGTTCCTATGTGCAGAGGCAGAGTCGAGATCTCCAGGCCCTTAGTAAGGGTCAGGGTCCGATGCTTGATCACACTGGAATTTTGTCCATGATGCCAGAAGAATGCAGGGGTGGCCTCATGAGACCATGGAGGTTTCCCACTCTCGGGCTTGTGAGCTGCTCCAAACAGCAAGTTGTCCTTCTGCCGAACAAGGGGGAGTCCTTCTATTATTTGGCTCTAGAGGTTTTCTAATGGAACGATCAGAGCAGAGCCCTATGAGTGGATGCCTGCAAAGCCCACCTCGGGTTACCATTGAGGCCGAATAACGCGGCAGGGTTGATTTGCAGGCTCTGGGGCAAAAGGCCAAGGGTTTCGAGATAACAGCGTGTCTTATTGAGGGGTAAGTGTTGCCCTAAGTCCAGGGAGACCATCCAATGTGGTGTTGGTTCAGGAGCCAGGCAGGATTCCCCTACCCTGACGGTCTGACCTTGCTTCCAAGAGCAACGTTTCCTTCGGGGACAAGATGGTTTCTGTTGTGCAGCTCAGGGAACACCTGTTGGACCAAATGTTCGTACTCCAGAACAGGTCTCTGGGGACCGATGTCTGACAACTTAAACAAGGGTTCTGATGGGGTTCTAGGCGCATGTCCAGTTCATTCTGCAGACTCGGGGCCACTGCCTTGGTGTGATGCCTGTAGGTAGGTGCTCAGGGCGAGTCAGACTCTGTATTTTTCTCCTGTGCGGCCCACGGAATTGGTTAGGACTGACGGGCCCTGTAGGTTTCTCCAACAGTGGACATTTTCATCCACTTTTTAGGGCAGAGTTTTCTTCGAGAGGGTAGGCCCAGCCTTGCAGTGTTTGGGTAGAGGCTCCATCCTGGGACCAGGGGTCCAGGGCTTTTGAGACAGAAGTCTGCAAAAAAACAAGTTCGGATTATGGTTAGGGGAGAAGTCATGGCATATGAGATCTGGAGATGCTGAGGTCAGTGCCTCGGGATTAGATATTAGGGCAGCTGGGAAACAGTCACGCAGACGGTTCTCTCTGCACTGTGTTTCTTGGATCCCACGGAACGGACCGTTGTCTTCGTGGGGCCGTGGGAGTCTCTTTCCTGCTGGGGTCTTGCCTGGAATCCAAGAACTGCTGTCATTCTGGGGAAAGGGAAGAGTGCTGTGCCCTTTCTCAGGGATCCATCCAAAACTAGGATTGCAGAGAAGTGTCTGAGATGCGGTATTTACCCAAGACAATCCAGGGTTAAGACTGGGGATTAGGGTCACGGCATGGCTGGTTGGCGGGTGCCTGGTGCAGCTCCTAATGGGGCTTGTGGAAAGCGAGCTCAGACTGAGGATCACAATGCCTGATGGCTCTAATGAGTGGGCGCATTCTCTTGGGGCATGCCACTGCCTCCCACATGTCGGTTGGACACCCATCCCCAAAGCAAGCTTTCCAGACGTATGGAAGCAGGAGTAGAATGTGGTGCTTCAGAATGACCCATAGGCAGGGATTTGAGCTGCGGTCTGGGGGTAATGCCTGAATACAAAGTTTGGAGGGAGATTCTGGCCTCGGGCCACAACAGGTGACACCTGCCTGGTATGCGGCCCATGTCTGAGTGCCTGATAGGTGATCAGGTTCCGGATGTGTTGACAGAACAATAGAGCACCAGGTTGCCTATGATATCGGGGCAGTGGGGGGTCGTTGTCAAGCGCCTTGTAAGTTGATCCTCATGTGTGGATCTTTTGCAGGCCCGTACACATCGTCTGTTTTCTGCTCCATAGGCAGAAGATTGTCTTGTGACTCCATAATCGCAATCTGGAGTTTTGTGGGCCAGGAGTGAGAGTCCGGAAACCCTAAGGACGAGCACGGTTCAGTTCAGTGCCGAGTGCATGCTAGTTTAAATATGCCGCGGCGGATTCGAGAAATCTAGGCCCTGAGTATGGGAGGGTCCTATGTGTTCTCACGCTGGAATGTGTGTCCATGATATGGCCGAAGAATTCAGGGGTGGCCTCATGAGTCGAGGGTTGTTTTCCCACTCTCGGTCATGTGAGCTGTTCCCAACAGCAAGGTGTCCCTTGGCGGGTGAAGCGGGAGTACGTTTAGATGACTCCAGGGTCCCCCTTATGGAACGATAAGATAGCAGAGCTCCCCAAAAGGATGCCTGAAAACCCACCTCGTGTTACCATTGCAGCCGAGGAACATGGCACGTTCGATCTGCTGGCTCTGGGGCCACATGCCAAGGGGACCATGGGTATCTTAAGACAGGGTATCTTATGCTGGCGAGTCACAGTGCTTGTCTGTGTCCACGGAGATCTTCCAGTGTGGTGGTAGTTCAGGAGATAGGTAGGATTCCTCTACACCCAAGGGCGGCCTTTCCATCTGGGGACAGGATGGGTTTTGTTGTGTGGCTCAGGGAACACATCTTGAACCAAATGTTGAAATACCAGAACATGTCTCTGGGGACAGATGCCTGACAACCTAAACTAGGGTGCTAATGAAGTCCTGCGCGCAGGTCCAGCTCAATCTCCTGATTCGGGGCCACTGGCCTTGGTGTCTGAGTGGAAATAGGTGCTCCGTTTGTGTCCGACTGTGCATTTTTCTCCAGTGCGGACTACGGAATTGGTCAGGGCTCAGGGGCCTTGTCGGTTTCTCCAAAACTGGAAGTTTTAGGCCACGGTTTCGGGTGGAGTTTTCCTCGAAAAGGCAGTCCCAGTCCTGCAGTGTAAGCCCGAAGACCCAATGATGCAAGGCAATGTGAACCAGGGCTTTGGAGATCGAAGTCCACAAACATAAACTCGGATTAAGCTTAGGTGCTAGGTGATGGCAGATGCGATTAGAAGAGGCCGAGGACTGTGCCTTGAGATTTGAAATTCTGGCGGGTGGGAGGTGGAAGCCCAGGCATTTCTGTCTGCATTGTGTGTGTTGAATGTTTGGGAATGGAGGTGTGTCCTCACGGAGCCGTTGGAGCTTCTTCCTCAATGGCGTTCTCTAGGTGCACACGAATTTCGTGTCTTTATGGGGAAAGCGAAGGGTAATGTTTTCCCTCTCAGATAACCCATTTAAACAGGGATTGCAGAGAGGGGTTCTGGGTCGGGTCATGGAAAATCACAAGGAGGGTTAAGATTGAGGATTAGGAACATGGCATGCCTGTTTCTCTGGTGTCGGGTCCCGATCCCGTGGGGATTTGTATGAAAGGTGCTCAGGGTGAGGGTCCCATTGTCTGCTGGTTTCCAGCATGTCCCTTCCCGGTCTTTGTGTTCTCTTGGGCCATACAATTGGGTCCTGCTCTGAGTGTTGGTCACCCATCCCTACGTCAAGCTTTCTGGCCATCTGGTAAAAGGAGAAGACTGTTTTGCTCAGGTTCACCTCTAGGCAGGTTTTGAGGTACAGTCTGGGGACAAATGCCTGAATACACAGGCTGGATACAGATGACGTCCTCAGGCCTCGGCAGATCCCACCTGCGGGTATGAGGCCTTCTCACTGTGTGGCTGACAGGAGATCGGGGTTCTGGATGTGTCAGACAGAGCATTAGAGTACAGGGCTTCAGGGGATATTGGGTGCCGTCGAGCAGGCGCTATACGATGATCCTCATGTGGGGATTTGCTCAGGTCCATACTTCCCTTCTCCT
Organism: Mustela nivalis; assembly: GCF_964662115.1. Classification (NCBI taxonomy): domain Eukaryota; kingdom Metazoa; phylum Chordata; class Mammalia; order Carnivora; family Mustelidae; genus Mustela; species Mustela nivalis. The sequence continues at coordinate 1,444,152 of NC_139041.1, forward strand.
CTCTGGTGGGCAGACAGAACTCTGCCTTGTGGCTCCAGATTCACAAACTGGAATACTTGCGGAACAGGAATGAGAGCCTGGAAGCCTAAAAACTAGAGCTACAGTTCAAGTGCATGGCAGTTCCTATGTGCAGAGGCAGAGTCGAGATCTCCAGGCCCTTAGTAAGGGTCAGGGTCCGATGCTTGATCACACTGGAATTTTGTCCATGATGCCAGAAGAATGCAGGGGTGGCCTCATGAGACCATGGAGGTTTCCCACTCTCGGGCTTGTGAGCTCCTCCAAACAGCAAGTTGTCCTTCTGCCGAACAAGGGGGAGTCCTTCTATTATTTGGCTCTAGAGGTTTTCTAATGGAACGATCAGAGCAGAGCCCTATGAGTGGATGCCTGCAAAGCCCACCTCGGGTTACCATTGAGGCCGAATAACGCGGCAGGGTTGATTTGCAGGCTCTGGGGCAAAAGGCCAAGGGTTTCGAGATAACAGCGTGTCTTATTGAGGGGTAAGTGTTGCCCTAAGTCCAGGGAGACCATCCAATGTGGTGTTGGTTCAGGAGCCAGGCAGGATTCCCCTACCCTGACGGTCTGACCTTGCTTCCAAGAGCAACGTTTCCTTCGGGGACAAGATGGTTTCTGTTGTGCAGCTCAGGGAACACCTGTTGGACCAAATGTTCGTACTCCAGAACAGGTCTCTGGGGACCGATGTCTGACAACTTAAACAAGGGTTCTGATGGGGTTCTAGGCGCATGTCCAGTTCATTCTGCAGACTCGGGGCCACTGCCTTGGTGTGATGCCTGTAGGTAGGTGCTCAGGGCGAGTCAGACTCTGTATTTTTCTCCTGTGCGGCCCACGGAATTGGTTAGGACTGACGGGCCCTGTAGGTTTCTCCAACAGTGGACATTTTCATCCACTTTTTAGGGCAGAGTTTTCTTCGAGAGGGTAGGCCCAGCCTTGCAGTGTTTGGGTAGAGGCTCCATCCTGGGACCAGGGGTCCAGGGCTTTTGAGACAGAAGTCTGCAAAAAAACAAGTTCGGATTATGGTTAGGGGAGAAGTCATGGCATATGAGATCTGGAGATGCTGAGGTCAGTGCCTCGGGATTAGATATTAGGGCAGCTGGGAAACAGTCACGCAGACGGTTCTCTCTGCACTGTGTTTCTTGGATCCCACGGAACGGACCGTTGTCTTCGTGGGGCCGTGGGAGTCTCTTTCCTGCTGGGGTCTTGCCTGGAATCCAAGAACTGCTGTCATTCTGGGGAAAGGGAAGAGTGCTGTGCCCTTTCTCAGGGATCCATCCAAAACTAGGATTGCAGAGAAGTGTCTGAGATGCGGTATTTACCCAAGACAATCCAGGGTTAAGACTGGGGATTAGGGTCACGGCATGGCTGGTTGGCGGGTGCCTGGTGCAGCTCCTAATGGGGCTTGTGGAAAGCGAGCTCAGACTGAGGATCACAATGCCTGATGGCTCTAATGAGTGGGCGCATTCTCTTGGGGCATGCCACTGCCTCCCACATGTCGGTTGGACACCCATCCCCAAAGCAAGCTTTCCAGACGTATGGAAGCAGGAGTAGAATGTGGTGCTTCAGAATGACCCATAGGCAGGGATTTGAGCTGCGGTCTGGGGGTAATGCCTGAATACAAAGTTTGGAGGGAGATTCTGGCCTCGGGCCACAACAGGTGACACCTGCCTGGTATGCGGCCCATGTCTGAGTGCCTGATAGGTGATCAGGTTCCGGATGTGTTGACAGAACACTAGAGCACCAGGTTGCCTATGATATCGGGGCAGTGGGGGGTCGTTGTCAAGCGCCTTGTAAGTTGATCCTCATGTGTGGATCTTTTGCAGGCCCGTACACATCGTCTGTTTTCTGCTCCATAGGCAGAAGATTGTCTTGTGACTCCATAATCGCAATCTGGAGTTTTGTGGGCCAGGAGTGAGAGTCCGGAAACCCTAAGGACGAGCACGGTTCAGTTCAGTGCCGAGTGCATGCTAGTTTAAATATGCCGCGGCGGATTCGAGAAATCTAGGCCCTGAGTATGGGAGGGTCCTATGTGTTCTCACGCTGGAATGTGTGTCCATGATATGGCCGAAGAATTCAGGGGTGGCCTCATGAGTCCATGGTTGTTTTCCAACTCTCAGTCAAGTGAGCTGTTCCCAACAGCAAGGTGTCCCTTGGCGGGTGAAGCGGGAGTACGTTTAGATGACTCCAGGGTCCCCCTTATGGAACGATAAGATAGCAGAGCTCCCCAAAAGGATGCCTGAAAACCCACCTCGTGTTACCATTGCAGCCGAGGAACATGGCACGTTCGATCTGCTGGCTCTGGGGCCACATGCCAAGGGGACCATGGGTATCTTAAGACAGGGTATCTTATGCTGGCGAGTCACAGTGCTTGTCTGTGTCCACGGAGATCTTCCAGTGTGGTGGTAGTTCAGGAGATAGGTAGGATTCCTCTACACCCAAGGGCGGCCTTTCCATCTGGGGACAGGATGGGTTTTGTTGTGTGGCTCAGGGAACACATCTTGAACCAAATGTTGAAATACCAGAACATGTCTCTGGGGACAGATGCCTGACAACCTAAACTAGGGTGCTAATGAAGTCCTGCGCGCAGGTCCAGCTCAATCTCCTGATTCGGGGCCACTGGCCTTGGTGTCTGAGTGGAAATAGGTGCTCCGTTTGTGTCCGACTGTGCATTTTTCTCCAGTGCGGACTACGGAATTGGTCAGGGCTCAGGGGCCTTGTCGGTTTCTCCAAAACTGGAAGTTTTAGGCCACGGTTTCGGGTGGAGTTTTCCTCGAAAAGGCAGTCCCAGTCCTGCAGTGTAAGCCCGAAGACCCAATGATGCAAGGCAATGTGAACCAGGGCTTTGGAGATCGAAGTCCACAAACATAAACTCGGATTAAGCTTAGGTGCTAGGTGATGGCAGATGCGATTAGAAGAGGCCGAGGACTGTGCCTTGAGATTTGAAATTCTGGCGGGTGGGAGGTGGAAGCCCAGGCATTTCTGTCTGCATTGTGTGTGTTGAATGTTTGGGAATGGAGGTGTGTCCTCACGGAGCCGTTGGAGCTTCTTCCTCAATGGCGTTCTCTAGGTGCACACGAATTTCGTGTCTTTATGGGGAAAGCGAAGGGTAATGTTTTCCCTCTCAGATAACCCATTTAAACAGGGATTGCAGAGAGGGGTTCTGGGTCGGGTCATGGAAAATCACAAGGAGGGTTAAGATTGAGGATTAGGAACATGGCATGCCTGTTTCTCTGGTGTCGGGTCCCGATCCCGTGGGGATTTGTATGAAAGGTGCTCAGGGTGAGGGTCCCATTGTCTGCTGGTTTCCAGCATGTCCCTTCCCGGTCTTTGTGTTCTCTTGGGCCATACAATTGGGTCCTGCTCTGAGTGTTGGTCACCCATCCCTACGTCAAGCTTTCTGGCCATCTGGTAAAAGGAGAAGACTGTTTTGCTCAGGTTCACCTCTAGGCAGGGTTTGAGGTACAGTCTGGGGACAAATGCCTGAATACACAGGCTGGATACAGATGACGTCCTCAGGCCTCGGCAGATCCCACCTGCGGGTATGAGGCCTTCTCACTGTGTGGCTGACAGGAGATCGGGGTTCTGGATGTGTCAGACAGAGCATTAGAGTACAGGGCTTCAGGGGATATTGGGTGCCGTCGAGCAGGCGCTATACGATGATCCTCATGTGGGGATTTGCTCAGGTCCATACTTCCCTTCTCCTCTCTGGTGGGCAGACAGAACTCTGCCTTGTGGCTCCAGATTCACAAACTGGAATACTTGCGGAACAGGAATGAGAGCCTGGAAGCCTAAAAACTAGAGCTACAGTTCAAGTGCATGGCAGTTCCTATGTGCAGAGGCAGAGTCGAGATCTCCAGGCCCTTAGTAAGGGTCAGGGTCCGATGCTTGATCACACTGGAATTTTGTCCATGATGCCAGAAGAATGCAGGGGTGGCCTCATGAGACCATGGAGGTTTCCCACTCTCGGGCTTGTGAGCTCCTCCAAACAGCAAGTTGTCCTTCTGCCGAACAAGGGGGAGTCCTTCTATTATTTGGCTCTAGAGGTTTTCGAATGGAACGATCAGAGCAGAGCCCTATGAGTGGATGCCTGCAAAGCCCACCTCGGGTTACCATTGAGGCCGAATAACGCGGCAGGGTTGATTTGCAGGCTCTGGGGCAAAAGGCCAAGGGTTTCGAGATAACAGCGTGTCTTATTGAGGGGTAAGTGTTGCCCTAAGTCCAGGGAGACCATCCAATGTGGTGTTGGTTCAGGAGCCAGGCAGGATTCCCCTACCCTGACGGTCTGACCTTGCTTCCAAGAGCAACGTTTCCTTCGGGGACAAGATGGTTTCTGTTGTGCAGCTCAGGGAACACCTGTTGGACCAAATGTTCGTACTCCAGAACAGGTCTCTGGGGACCGATGTCTGACAACTTAAACAAGGGTTCTGATGGGGTTCTAGGCGCATGTCCAGTTCATTCTGCAGACTCGGGGCCACTGCCTTGGTGTGATGCCTGTAGGTAGGTGCTCAGGGCGAGTCAGACTCTGTATTTTTCTCCTGTGCGGCCCACGGAATTGGTTAGGACTGACGGGCCCTGTAGGTTTCTCCAACAGTGGACATTTTCATCCACTTTTTAGGGCAGAGTTTTCTTCGAGAGGGTAGGCCCAGCCTTGCAGTGTTTGGGTAGAGGCTCCATCCTGGGACCAGGGGTCCAGGGCTTTTGAGACAGAAGTCTGCAAAAAAACAAGTTCGGATTATGGTTAGGGGAGAAGTCATGGCATATGAGATCTGGAGATGCTGAGGTCAGTGCCTCGGGATTAGATATTAGGGCAGCTGGGAAACAGTCACGCAGACGGTTCTCTCTGCACTGTGTTTCTTGGATCCCACGGAACGGACCGTTGTCTTCGTGGGGCCGTGGGAGTCTCTTTCCTGCTGGGGTCTTGCCTGGAATCCAAGAACTGCTGTCATTCTGGGGAAAGGGAAGAGTGCTGTGCCCTTTCTCAGGGATCCATCCAAAACTAGGATTGCAGAGAAGTGTCTGAGATGCGGTATTTACCCAAGACAATCCAGGGTTAAGACTGGGGATTAGGGTCACGGCATGGCTGGTTGGCGGGTGCCTGGTGCAGCTCCTAATGGGGCTTGTGGAAAGCGAGCTCAGACTGAGGATCACAATGCCTGATGGCTCTAATGAGTGGGCGCATTCTCTTGGGGCATGCCACTGCCTCCCACATGTCGGTTGGACACCCATCCCCAAAGCAAGCTTTCCAGACGTATGGAAGCAGGAGTAGAATGTGGTGCTTCAGAATGACCCATAGGCAGGGATTTGAGCTGCGGTCTGGGGGTAATGCCTGAATACAAAGTTTGGAGGGAGATTCTGGCCTCGGGCCACAACAGGTGACACCTGCCTGGTATGCGGCCCATGTCTGAGTGCCTGATAGGTGATCAGGTTCCGGATGTGTTGACAGAACAATAGAGCACCAGGTTGCCTATGATATCGGGGCAGTGGGGGGTCGTTGTCAAGCGCCTTGTAAGTTGATCCTCATGTGTGGATCTTTTGCAGGCCCGTACACATCGTCTGTTTTCTGCTCCATAGGCAGAAGATTGTCTTGTGACTCCATAATCGCAATCTGGAGTTTTGTGGGCCAGGAGTGAGAGTCCGGAAACCCTAAGGACGAGCACGGTTCAGTTCAGTGCCGAGTGCATGCTAGTTTAAATATGCCGCGGCGGATTCGAGAAATCTAGGCCCTGAGTATGGGAGGGTCCTATGTGTTCTCACGCTGGAATGTGTGTCCATGATATGGCCGAAGAATTCAGGGGTGGCCTCATGAGTCCATGGTTGTTTTCCAACTCTCAGTCAAGTGAGCTGTTCCCAACAGCAAGGTGTCCCTTGGCGGGTGAAGCGGGAGTACGTTTAGATGACTCCAGGGTCCCCCTTATGGAACGATAAGATAGCAGAGCTCCCCAAAAGGATGCCTGAAAACCCACCTCGTGTTACCATTGCAGCCGAGGAACATGGCACGTTCGATCTGCTGGCTCTGGGGCCACATGCCAAGGGGACCATGGGTATCTTAAGACAGGGTATCTTATGCTGGCGAGTCACAGTGCTTGTCTGTGTCCACGGAGATCTTCCAGTGTGGTGGTAGTTCAGGAGATAGGTAGGATTCCTCTACACCCAAGGGCGGCCTTTCCATCTGGGGACAGGATGGGTTTTGTTGTGTGGCTCAGGGAACACATCTTGAACCAAATGTTGAAATACCAGAACATGTCTCTGGGGACAGATGCCTGACAACCTAAACTAGGGTGCTAATGAAGTCCTGCGCGCAGGTCCAGCTCAATCTCCTGATTCGGGGCCACTGGCCTTGGTGTCTGAGTGGAAATAGGTGCTCCGTTTGTGTCCGACTGTGCATTTTTCTCCAGTGCGGACTACGGAATTGGTCAGGGCTCAGGGGCCTTGTCGGTTTCTCCAAAACTGGAAGTTTTAGGCCACGGTTTCGGGTGGAGTTTTCCTCGAAAAGGCAGTCCCAGTCCTGCAGTGTAAGCCCGAAGACCCAATGATGCAAGGCAATGTGAACCAGGGCTTTGGAGATCGAAGTCCACAAACATAAACTCGGATTAAGCTTAGGTGCTAGGTGATGGCAGATGCGATTAGAAGAGGCCGAGGACTGTGCCTTGAGATTTGAAATTCGGGCGGGTGGGAGGTGGAAGCCCAGGCATTTCTGTCTGCATTGTGTGTGTTGAATGTTTGGGAATGGAGGTGTGTCCTCACGGAGCCGTTGGAGCTTCTTCCTCAATGGCGTTCTCTAGGTGCACACGAATTTCGTGTCTTTATGGGGAAAGCGAAGGGTAATGTTTTCCCTCTCAGATAACCCATTTAAACAGGGATTGCAGAGAGGGGTTCTGGGTCGGGTCATGGAAAATCACAAGGAGGGTTAAGATTGAGGATTAGGAACATGGCATGCCTGTTTCTCTGGTGTCGGGTCCCGTTCCCGTGGGGATTTGTATGAAAGGTGCTCAGGGTGAGGGTCCCATTGTCTGCTGGTTTCCAGCATGGCCCTCCCCGGTCTTTGTGTTCTCTTGGGCCATACAATTGGGTCCTGCTCTGAGTGTTGGTCACCCATCCCTACGTCAAGCTTTCTGGCCATCTGGTAAAAGGAGAAGACTGTTTTGCTCAGGTTCACCTCTAGGCAGGGTTTGAGGTACAGTCTGGGGACAAATGCCTGAATACACAGGCTGGATACAGATGACGTCCTCAGGCCTCGGCAGATCCCACCTGCGGGTATGAGGCCTTCTCACTGTGTGGCTGACAGGAGATCGGGGTTCTGGATGTGTCAGACAGAGCATTAGAGTACAGGGCTTCAGGGGATATTGGGTGCCGTCGAGCAGGTGCTATACGATGATCCTCATGTGGGGATTTGCTCAGGTCCATACTTCCCTTCTCCTCTCTGGTGGGCAGACAGAACTCTGCCTTGTGGCTCCAGATTCACAAACTGGAATACTTGCGGAACAGGAATGAGAGCCTGGAAGCCTAAAAACTAGAGCTACAGTTCAAGTGCATGGCAGTTCCTATGTGCAAAGGCAGAGTCGAGATCTCCAGGCCCTTAGTAAGGGTCAGGGTCCGATGCTTGATCACACTGGAATTTTGTCCATGATGCCAGAAGAATGCAGGGGTGGCCTCATGAGACCATGGAGGTTTCCCACTCTCGGGCTTGTGAGCTCCTCCAAACAGCAAGTTGTCCTTCTGCCGAACAAGGGGGAGTCCTTCTATTATTTGGCTCTAGAGGTTTTCTAATGGAACGATCAGAGCAGAGCCCTATGAGTGGATGCCTGCAAAGCCCACCTCGGGTTACCATTGAGGCCGAATAACGCGGCAGGGTTGATTTGCAGGCTCTGGGGCAAAAGGCCAAGGGTTTCGAGATAACAGCGTGTCTTATTGAGGGGTAAGTGTTGCCCTAAGTCCAGGGAGACCATCCAATGTGGTGTTGGTTCAGGAGCCAGGCAGGATTCCCCTACCCTGACGGTCTGACCTTGCTTCCAAGAGCAACGTTTCCTTCGGGGACAAGATGGTTTCTGTTGTGCAGCTCAGGGAACACCTGTTGGACCAAATGTTCGTACTCCAGAACAGGTCTCTGGGGACCGATGTCTGACAACTTAAACAAGGGTTCTGATGGGGTTCTAGGCGCATGTCCAGTTCATTCTGCAGACTCGGGGCCACTGCCTTGGTGTGATGCCTGTAGGTAGGTGCTCAGGGCGAGTCAGACTCTGTATTTTTCTCCTGTGCGGCCCACGGAATTGGTTAGGACTGACGGGCCCTGTAGGTTTCTCCAACAGTGGACATTTTCATCCACTTTTTAGGGCAGAGTTTTCTTCGAGAGGGTAGGCCCAGCCTTGCAGTGTTTGGGTAGAGGCTCCATCCTGGGACCAGGGGTCCAGGGCTTTTGAGACAGAAGTCTGCAAAAAAACAAGTTCGGATTATGGTTAGGGGAGAAGTCATGGCATATGAGATCTGGAGATGCTGAGGTCAGTGCCTCGGGATTAGATATTAGGGCAGCTGGGAAACAGTCACGCAGACGGTTCTCTCTGCACTGTGTTTCTTGGATCCCACGGAACGGACCGTTGTCTTCGTGGGGCCGTGGGAGTCTCTTTCCTGCTGGGGTCTTGCCTGGAATCCAAGAACTGCTGTCATTCTGGGGAAAGGGAAGAGTGCTGTGCCCTTTCTCAGGGATCCATCCAAAACTAGGATTGCAGAGAAGTGTCTGAGATGCGGTATTTACCCAAGACAATCCAGGGTTAAGACTGGGGATTAGGGTCACGGCATGGCTGGTTGGCGGGTGCCTGGTGCAGCTCCTAATGGGGCTTGTGGAAAGCGAGCTCAGACTGAGGATCACAATGCCTGATGGCTCTAATGAGTGGGCGCATTCTCTTGGGGCATGCCACTGCCTCCCACATGTCGGTTGGACACCCATCCCCAAAGCAAGCTTTCCAGACGTATGGAAGCAGGAGTAGAATGTGGTGCTTCAGAATGACCCATAGGCAGGGATTTGAGCTGCGGTCTGGGGGTAATGCCTGAATACAAAGTTTGGAGGGAGATTCTGGCCTCGGGCCACAACAGGTGACACCTGCCTGGTATGCGGCCCATGTCTGAGTGCCTGATAGGTGATCAGGTTCCGGATGTGTTGACAGAACAATAGAGCACCAGGTTGCCTATGATATCGGGGCAGTGGGGGGTCGTTGTCAAGCGCCTTGTAAGTTGATCCTCATGTGTGGATCTTTTGCAGGCCCGTACACATCGTCTGTTTTCTGCTCCATAGGCAGAAGATTGTCTTGTGACTCCATAATCGCAATCTGGAGTTTTGTGGGCCAGGAGTGAGAGTCCGGAAACCCTAAGGACGAGCACGGTTCAGTTCAGTGCCGAGTGCATGCTAGTTTAAATATGCCGCGGCGGATTCGAGAAATCTAGGCCCTGAGTATGGGAGGGTCCTATGTGTTCTCACGCTGGAATGTGTGTCCATGATATGGCCGAAGAATTCAGGGGTGGCCTCATGAGTCCATGGTTGTTTTCCAACTCTCAGTCAAGTGAGCTGTTCCCAACAGCAAGGTGTCCCTTGGCGGGTGAAGCGGGAGTACGTTTAGATGACTCCAGGGTCCCCCTTATGGAACGATAAGATAGCAGAGCTCCCCAAAAGGATGCCTGAAAACCCACCTCGTGTTACCATTGCAGCCGAGGAACATGGCACGTTCGATCTGCTGGCTCTGGGGCCACATGCCAAGGGGACCATGGGTATCTTAAGACAGGGTATCTTATGCTGGCGAGTCACAGTGCTTGTCTGTGTCCACGGAGATCTTCCAGTGTGGTGGTAGTTCAGGAGATAGGTAGGATTCCTCTACACCCAAGGGCGGCCTTTCCATCTGGGGACAGGATGGGTTTTGTTGTGTGGCTCAGGGAACACATCTTGAACCAAATGTTGAAATACCAGAACATGTCTCTGGGGACAGATGCCTGACAACCTAAACTAGGGTGCTAATGAAGTCCTGCGCGCAGGTCCAGCTCAATCTCCTGATTCGGGGCCACTGGCCTTGGTGTCTGAGTGGAAATAGGTGCTCCGTTTGTGTCCGACTGTGCATTTTTCTCCAGTGCGGACTACGGAATTGGTCAGGGCTCAGGGGCCTTGTCGGTTTCTCCAAAACTGGAAGTTTTAGGCCACGGTTTCGGGTGGAGTTTTCCTCGAAAAGGCAGTCCCAGTCCTGCAGTGTAAGCCCGAAGACCCAATGATGCAAGGCAATGTGAACCAGGGCTTTGGAGATCGAAGTCCACAAACATAAACTCGGATTAAGCTTAGGTGCTAGGTGATGGCAGATGCGATTAGAAGAGGCCGAGGACTGTGCCTTGAGATTTGAAATTCGGGCGGGTGGGAGGTGGAAGCCCAGGCATTTCTGTCTGCATTGTGTGTGTTGAATGTTTGGGAATGGAGGTGTGTCCTCACGGAGCCGTTGGAGCTTCTTCCTCAATGGCGTTCTCTAGGTGCACACGAATTTCGTGTCTTTATGGGGAAAGCGAAGGGTAATGTTTTCCCTCTCAGATAACCCATTTAAACAGGGATTGCAGAGAGGGGTTCTGGGTCGGGTCATGGAAAATCACAAGGAGGGTTAAGATTGAGGATTAGGAACATGGCATGCCTGTTTCTCTGGTGTCGGGTCCCGTTCCCGTGGGGATTTGTATGAAAGGTGCTCAGGGTGAGGGTCCCATTGTCTGCTGGTTTCCAGCATGGCCCTCCCCGGTCTTTGTGTTCTCTTGGGCCATACAATTGGGTCCTGCTCTGAGTGTTGGTCACCCATCCCTACGTCAAGCTTTCTGGCCATCTGGTAAAAGGAGAAGACTGTTGTGCTCAGGTTCACCTCTAGGCAGGGTTTGAGGTACAGTCTGGGGACAAATGCCTGAATACACAGGCTGGATACAGATGACGTCCTCAGGCCTCGGCAGATCCCACCTGCGGGTATGAGGCCTTCTCACTGTGTGGCTGACAGGAGATCGGGGTTCTGGATGTGTCAGACAGAGCATTAGAGTACAGGGCTTCAGGGGATATTGGGTGCCGTCGAGCAGGCGCTATACGATGATCCTCATGTGGGGATTTGCTCAGGTCCATACTTCCCTTCTCCTCTCTGGTGGGCAGACAGAACTCTGCCTTGTGGCTCCAGATTCACAAACTGGAATACTTGCGGAACAGGAATGAGAGCCTGGAAGCCTAAAAACTAGAGCTACAGTTCAAGTGCATGGCAGTTCCTATGTGCAGAGGCAGAGTCGAGATCTCCAGGCCCTTAGTAAGGGTCAGGGTCCGATGCTTGATCACACTGGAATTTTGTCCATGATGCCAGAAGAATGCAGGGGTGGCCTCATGAGACCATGGAGGTTTCCCACTCTCGGGCTTGTGAGCTGCTCCAAACAGCAAGTTGTCCTTCTGCCGAACAAGGGGGAGTCCTTCTATTATTTGGCTCTAGAGGTTTTCTAATGGAACGATCAGAGCAGAGCCCTATGAGTGGATGCCTGCAAAGCCCACCTCGGGTTACCATTGAGGCCGAATAACGCGGCAGGGTTGATTTGCAGGCTCTGGGGCAAAAGGCCAAGGGTTTCGAGATAACAGCGTGTCTTATTGAGGGGTAAGTGTTGCCCTAAGTCCAGGGAGACCATCCAATGTGGTGTTGGTTCAGGAGCCAGGCAGGATTCCCCTACCCTGACGGTCTGACCTTGCTTCCAAGAGCAACGTTTCCTTCGGGGACAAGATGGTTTCTGTTGTGCAGCTCAGGGAACACCTGTTGGACCAAATGTTCGTACTCCAGAACAGGTCTCTGGGGACCGATGTCTGACAACTTAAACAAGGGTTCTGATGGGGTTCTAGGCGCATGTCCAGTTCATTCTGCAGACTCGGGGCCACTGCCTTGGTGTGATGCCTGTAGGTAGGTGCTCAGGGCGAGTCAGACTCTGTATTTTTCTCCTGTGCGGCCCACGGAATTGGTTAGGACTGACGGGCCCTGTAGGTTTCTCCAACAGTGGACATTTTCATCCACTTTTTAGGGCAGAGTTTTCTTCGTGAGGGTAGGCCCAGCCTTGCAGTGTTTGGGTAGAGGCTCCATCCTGGGACCAGGGGTCCAGGGCTTTTGAGACAGAAGTCTGCAAAAAAACAAGTTCGGATTATGGTTAGGGGAGAAGTCATGGCATATGAGATCTGGAGATGCTGAGGTCAGTGCCTCGGGATTAGATATTAGGGCAGCTGGGAAACAGTCACGCAGACGGTTCTCTCTGCACTGTGTTTCTTGGATCCCACGGAACGGACCGTTGTCTTCGTGGGGCCGTGGGAGTCTCTTTCCTGCTGGGGTCTTGCCTGGAATCCAAGAACTGCTGTCATTCTGGGGAAAGGGAAGAGTGCTTTTCCCTTTCTCAGGGATCCATCCAAAACTAGGATTGCAGAGAAGTGTCTGAGATGCGGTATTTACCCAAGACAATCCAGGGTTAAGACTGGGGATTAGAGTCACGGCATGGCTGGTTGGCGGGTGCCTGGTGCAGCTCCTAATGGGGCTTGTGGAAAGCGAGCTCAGACTGAGGATCACAATGCCTGATGGCTCTAATGAGTGGGCGCATTCTCTTGGGGCATGCCACTGCCTCCCACATGTCGGTTGGACACCCATCCCCAAAGCAAGCTTTCCAGACGTATGGAAGCAGGAGTAGAATGTGGTGCTTCAGAATGACCCATAGGCAGGGATTTGAGCTGCGGTCTGGGGGTAATGCCTGAATACAAAGTTTGGAGGGAGATTCTGGCCTCGGGCCACAACAGGTGACACCTGCCTGGTATTCGGCCCATGTCTGAGTGCCTGATAGGTGATCAGGTTCCGGATGTGTTGACAGAACAATAGAGCACCAGGTTGCCTATGATATCGGGGCAGTGGGGGGTCGTTGTCAAGCGCCTTGTAAGTTGATCCTCATGTGTGGATCTTTTGCAGGCCCGTACACATCGTCTGTTTTCTGCTCCATAGGCAGAAGATTGTCTTGTGACTCCATAATCGCAATCTGGAGTTTTGTGGGCCAGGAGTGAGAGTCCGGAAACCCTAAGGACGAGCACGGTTCAGTTCAGTGCCGAGTGCATGCTAGTTTAAATAAGCCGCGGCGGATTCGAGAAATCTAGGCCCTGAGTATGGGAGGGTCCTATGTGTTCTCACGCTGGAATGTGTGTCCATGATATGGCCGAAGAATTCAGGGGTGGCCTCATGAGTCCATGGTTGTTTTCCAACTCTCAGTCAAGTGAGCTGTTCCCAACAGCAAGGTGTCCCTTGGCGGGTGAAGTGGGAGTACGTTTAGATGACTCCAGGGTCCCCCTTATGGAACGATAAGATAGCAGAGCTCCCCAAATGGATGCCTGAAAACCCACCTCGTGTTACCATTGCAGCCGAGGAACATGGCACGTTCGATCTGCTGGCTCTGGGGCCACATGCCAAGGGGACCATGGGTATCTTAAGACAGGGTATCTTATGCTGGCGAGTCACAGTGCTTGTCTGTGTCCACGGAGATCTTCCAGTGTGGTGGTAGTTCAGGAGATAGGTAGGATTCCTCTACACCCAAGGGCGGCCTTTCCATCTGGGGACAGGATGGGTTTTGTTGTGTGGCTCAGGGAACACATCTTGAACCAAATGTTGAAATACCAGAACATGTCTCTGGGGACAGATGCCTGACAACCTAAACTAGGGTGCTAATGAAGTCCTGCGCGCAGGTCCAGCTCAATCTCCTGATTCGGGGCCACTGGCCTTGGTGTCTGAGTGGAAATAGGTGCTCCGTTTGTGTCCGACTGTGCATTTTTCTCCAGTGCGGACTACGGAATTGGTCAGGGCTCAGGGGCCTTGTCGGTTTCTCCAAAACTGGAAGTTTTAGGCCACGGTTTCGGGTGGAGTTTTCCTCGAAAAGGCAGTCCCAGTCCTGCAGTGTAAGCCCGAAGACCCAATGATGCAAGGCAATGTGAACCAGGGCTTTGGAGATCGAAGTCCACAAACATAAACTCGGATTAAGCTTAGGTGCTAGGTGATGGCAGATGCGATTAGAAGAGGCCGAGGACTGTGCCTTGAGATTTGAAATTCGGGCGGGTGGGAGGTGGAAGCCCAGGCATTTCTGTCTGCATTGTGTGTGTTGAATGTTTGGGAATGGAGGTGTGTCCTCACGGAGCCGTTGGAGCTTCTTCCTCAATGGCGTTCTCTAGGTGCACACGAATTTCGTGTCTTTATGGGGAAAGCGAAGGGTAATGTTTTCCCTCTCAGATAACCCATTTAAACAGGGATTGCAGAGAGGGGTTCTGGGTCGGGTCATGGAAAATCACAAGGAGGGTTAAGATTGAGGATTAGGAACATGGCATGCCTGTTTCTCTGGTGTCGGGTCCCGTTCCCGTGGGGATTTGTATGAAAGGTGCTCAGGGTGAGGGTCCCATTGTCTGCTGGTTTCCAGCATGGCCCTCCCCGGTCTTTGTGTTCTCTTGGGCCATACAATTGGGTCCTGCTCTGAGTGTTGGTCACCCATCCCTACGTCAAGCTTTCTGGCCATCTGGTAAAAGGAGAAGACTGTTGTGCTCAGGTTCACCTCTAGGCAGGGTTTGAGGTACAGTCTGGGGACAAATGCCTGAATACACAGGCTGGATACAGATGACGTCCTCAGGCCTCGGCAGATCCCACCTGCGGGTATGAGGCCTTCTCACTGTGTGGCTGACAGGAGATCGGGGTTCTGGATGTGTCAGACAGAGCATTAGAGTACAGGGCTTCAGGGGATATTGGGTGCCGTCGAGCAGGCGCTATACGATGATCCTCATGTGGGGATTTGCTCAGGTCCATACTTCCCTTCTCCTCTCTGGTGGGCAGACAGAACTCTGCCTTGTGGCTCCAGATTCACAAACTGGAATACTTGCGGAACAGGAATGAGAGCCTGGAAGCCTAAAAACTAGAGCTACAGTTCAAGTGCATGGCAGTTCCTATGTGCAGAGGCAGAGTCGAGATCTCCAGGCCCTTAGTAAGGGTCAGGGTCCGATGCTTGATCACACTGGAATTTTGTCCATGATGCCAGAAGAATGCAGGGGTGGCCTCATGAGACCATGGAGGTTTCCCACTCTCGGGCTTGTGAGCTCCTCCAAACAGCAAGTTGTCCTTCTGCCGAACAAGGGGGAGTCCTTCTATTATTTGGCTCTAGAGGTTTTCTAATGGAACGATCAGAGCAGAGCCCTATGAGTGGATGCCTGCAAAGCCCACCTCGGGTTACCATTGAGGCCGAATAACGCGGCAGGGTTGATTTGCAGGCTCTGGGGCAAAAGGCCAAGGGTTTCGAGATAACAGCGTGTCTTATTGAGGGGTAAGTGTTGCCCTAAGTCCAGGGAGACCATCCAATGTGGTGTTGGTTCAGGAGCCAGGCAGGATTCCCCTACCCTGACGGTCTGACCTTGCTTCCAAGAGCAACGTTTCCTTCGGGGACAAGATGGTTTCTGTTGTGCAGCTCAGGGAACACCTGTTGGACCAAATGTTCGTACTCCAGAACAGGTCTCTGGGGACCGATGTCTGACAACTTAAACAAGGGTTCTGATGGGGTTCTAGGCGCATGTCCAGTTCATTCTGCAGACTCGGGGCCACTGCCTTGGTGTGATGCCTGTAGGTAGGTGCTCAGGGCGAGTCAGACTCTGTATTTTTCTCCTGTGCGGCCCACGGAATTGGTTAGGACTGACGGGCCCTGTAGGTTTCTCCAACAGTGGACATTTTCATCCACTTTTTAGGGCAGAGTTTTCTTCGTGAGGGTAGGCCCAGCCTTGCAGTGTTTGGGTAGAGGCTCCATCCTGGGACCAGGGGTCCAGGGCTTTTGAGACAGAAGTCTGCAAAAAAACAAGTTCGGATTATGGTTAGGGGAGAAGTCATGGCATATGAGATCTGGAGATGCTGAGGTCAGTGCCTCGGGATTAGATATTAGGGCAGCTGGGAAACAGTCACGCAGACGGTTCTCTCTGCACTGTGTTTCTTGGATCCCACGGAACGGACCGTTGTCTTCGTGGGGCCGTGGGAGTCTCTTTCCTGCTGGGGTCTTGCCTGGAATCCAAGAACTGCTGTCATTCTGGGGAAAGGGAAGAGTGCTGTGCCCTTTCTCAGGGATCCACCCAAAACTAGGATTGCAGAGAAGTGTCTGAGATGCGGTATTTACCCAAGACAATCCAGGGTTAAGACTGGGGATTAGGGTCACGGCATGGCTGGTTGGCGGGTGCCTGGTGCAGCTCCTAATGGGGCTTGTGGAAAGCGAGCTCAGACTGAGGATCACAATGCCTGATGGCTCTAATGAGTGGGCGCATTCTCTTGGGGCATGCCACTGCCTCCCACATGTCGGTTGGACACCCATCCCCAAAGCAAGCTTTCCAGACGTATGGAAGCAGGAGTAGAATGTGGTGCTTCAGAATGACCCATAGGCAGGGATTTGAGCTGCGGTCTGGGGGTAATGCCTGAATACAAAGTTTGGAGGGAGATTCTGGCCTCGGGCCACAACAGGTGACACCTGCCTGGTATGCGGCCCATGTCTGAGTGCCTGATAGGTGATCAGGTTCCGGATGTGTTGACAGAACAATAGAGCACCAGGTTGCCTATGATATCGGGGCAGTGGGGGGTCGTTGTCAAGCGCCTTGTAAGTTGATCCTCATGTGTGGATCTTTTGCAGGCCCGTACACATCGTCTGTTTTCTGCTCCATAGGCAGAAGATTGTCTTGTGACTCCATAATCGCAATCTGGAGTTTTGTGGGCCAGGAGTGAGAGTCCGGAAACCCTAAGGACGAGCACGGTTCAGTTCAGTGCCGAGTGCATGCTAGTTTAAATAAGCCGCGGCGGATTCGAGAAATCTAGGCCCTGAGTATGGGAGGGTCCTATGTGTTCTCACGCTGGAATGTGTGTCCATGATATGGCCGAAGAATTCAGGGGTGGCCTCATGAGTCCATGGTTGTTTTCCAACTCTCAGTCAAGTGAGCTGTTCCCAACAGCAAGGTGTCCCTTGGCGGGTGAAGTGGGAGTACGTTTAGATGACTCCAGGGTCCCCCTTATGGAACGATAAGATAGCAGAGCTCCCCAAATGGATGCCTGAAAACCCACCTCGTGTTACCATTGCAGCCGAGGAACATGGCACGTTCGATCTGCTGGCTCTGGGGCCACATGCCAAGGGGACCATGGGTATCTTAAGACAGGGTATCTTATGCTGGCGAGTCACAGTGCTTGTCTGTGTCCACGGAGATCTTCCAGTGTGGTGGTAGTTCAGGAGATAGGTAGGATTCCTCTACACCCAAGGGCGGCCTTTCCATCTGGGGACAGGATGGGTTTTGTTGTGTGGCTCAGGGAACACATCTTGAACCAAATGTTGAAATACCAGAACATGTCTCTGGGGACAGATGCCTGACAACCTAAACTAGGGTGCTAATGAAGTCCTGCGCGCAGGTCCAGCTCAATCTCCTGATTCGGGGCCACTGGCCTTGGTGTCTGAGTGGAAATAGGTGCTCCGTTTGTGTCCGACTGTGCATTTTTCTCCAGTGCGGACTACGGAATTGGTCAGGGCTCAGGGGCCTTGTCGGTTTCTCCAAAACTGGAAGTTTTAGGCCACGGTTTCGGGTGGAGTTTTCCTCGAAAAGGCAGTCCCAGTCCTGCAGTGTAAGCCCGAAGACCCAATGATGCAAGGCAATGTGAACCAGGGCTTTGGAGATCGAAGTCCACAAACATAAACTCGGATTAAGCTTAGGTGCTAGGTGATGGCAGATGCGATTAGAAGAGGCCGAGGACTGTGCCTTGAGATTTGAAATTCTGGCGGGTGGGAGGTGGAAGCCCAGGCATTTCTGTCTGCATTGTGTGTGTTGAATGTTTGGGAATGGAGGTGTGTCCTCACGGAGCCGTTGGAGCTTCTTCCTCAATGGCGTTCTCTAGGTGCACACGAATTTCGTGTCTTTATGGGGAAAGCGAAGGGTAATGTTTTCCCTCTCAGATAACCCATTTAAACAGGGATTGCAGAGAGGGGTTCTGGGTCGGGTCATGGAAAATCACAAGGAGGGTTAAGATTGAGGATTAGGAACATGGCATGCCTGTTTCTCTGGTGTCGGGTCCCGTTCCCGTGGGGATTTGTATGAAAGGTGCTCAGGGTGAGGGTCCCATTGTCTGCTGGTTTCCAGCATGGCCCTCCCCGGTCTTTGTGTTCTCTTGGGCCATACAATTGGGTCCTGCTCTGAGTGTTGGTCACCCATCCCTACGTCAAGCTTTCTGGCCATCTGGTAAAAGGAGAAGACTGTTGTGCTCAGGTTCACCTCTAGGCAGGGTTTGAGGTACAGTCTGGGGACAAATGCCTGAATACACAGGCTGGATACAGATGACGTCCTCAGGCCTCGGCAGATCCCACCTGCGGGTATGAGGCCTTCTCACTGTGTGGCTGACAGGAGATCGGGGTTCTGGATGTGTCAGACAGAGCATTAGAGTACAGGGCTTCAGGGGATATTGGGTGCCGTCGAGCAGGCGCTATACGATGATCCTCATGTGGGGATTTGCTCAGGTCCATACTTCCCTTCTCCTCTCTGGTGGGCAGACAGAACTCTGCCTTGTGGCTCCAGATTCACAAACTGGAATACTTGCGGAACAGGAATGAGAGCCTGGAAGCCTAAAAACTAGAGCTACAGTTCAAGTGCATGGCAGTTCCTATGTGCAGAGGCAGAGTCGAGATCTCCAGGCCCTTAGTAAGGGTCAGGGTCCGATGCTTGATCACACTGGAATTTTGTCCATGATGCCAGAAGAATGCAGGGGTGGCCTCATGAGACCATGGAGGTTTCCCACTCTCGGGCTTGTGAGCTCCTCCAAACAGCAAGTTGTCCTTCTGCCGAACAAGGGGGAGTCCTTCTATTATTTGGCTCTAGAGGTTTTCGAATGGAACGATCAGAGCAGAGCCCTATGAGTGGATGCCTGCAAAGCCCACCTCGGGTTACCATTGAGGCCGAATAACGCGGCAGGGTTGATTTGCAGGCTCTGGGGCAAAAGGCCAAGGGTTTCGAGATAACAGCGTGTCTTATTGAGGGGTAAGTGTTGCCCTAAGTCCAGGGAGACCATCCAATGTGGTGTTGGTTCAGGAGCCAGGCAGGATTCCCCTACCCTGACGGTCTGACCTTGCTTCCAAGAGCAACGTTTCCTTCGGGGACAAGATGGTTTCTGTTGTGCAGCTCAGGGAACACCTGTTGGACCAAATGTTCGTACTCCAGAACAGGTCTCTGGGGACCGATGTCTGACAACTTAAACAAGGGTTCTGATGGGGTTCTAGGCGCATGTCCAGTTCATTCTGCAGACTCGGGGCCACTGCCTTGGTGTGATGCCTGTAGGTAGGTGCTCAGGGCGAGTCAGACTCTGTATTTTTCTCCTGTGCGGCCCACGGAATTGGTTAGGACTGACGGGCCCTGTAGGTTTCTCCAACAGTGGACATTTTCATCCACTTTTTAGGGCAGAGTTTTCTTCGTGAGGGTAGGCCCAGCCTTGCAGTGTTTGGGTAGAGGCTCCATCCTGGGACCAGGGGTCCAGGGCTTTTGAGACAGAAGTCTGCAAAAAAACAAGTTCGGATTATGGTTAGGGGAGAAATCATGGCATATGAGATCTGGAGATGCTGAGGTCAGTGCCTCGGGATTAGATATTAGGGCAGCTGGGAAACAGTCACGCAGACGGTTCTCTCTGCACTGTGTTTCTTGGATCCCACGGAACGGACCGTTGTCTTCGTGGGGCCGTGGGAGTCTCTTTCCTGCTGGGGTCTTGCCTGGAATCCAAGAACTGCTGTCATTCTGGGGAAAGGGAAGAGTGCTGTGCCCTTTCTCAGGGATCCATCCAAAACTAGGATTGCAGAGAAGTGTCTGAGATGCGGTATTTACCCAAGACAATCCAGGGTTAAGACTGGGGATTAGGGTCACGGCATGGCTGGTTGGCGGGTGCCTGGTGCAGCTCCTAATGGGGCTTGTGGAAAGCGAGCTCAGACTGAGGATCACAATGCCTGATGGCTCTAATGAGTGGGCGCATTCTCTTGGGGCATGCCACTGCCTCCCACATGTCGGTTGGACACCCATCCCCAAAGCAAGCTTTCCAGACGTATGGAAGCAGGAGTAGAATGTGGTGCTTCAGAATGACCCATAGGCAGGGATTTGAGCTGCGGTCTGGGGGTAATGCCTGAATACAAAGTTTGGAGGGAGATTCTGGCCTCGGGCCACAACAGGTGACACCTGCCTGGTATGCGGCCCATGTCTGAGTGCCTGATAGGTGATCAGGTTCCGGATGTGTTGACAGAACAATAGAGCACCAGGTTGCCTATGATATCGGGGCAGTGGGGGGTCGTTGTCAAGCGCCTTGTAAGTTGATCCTCATGTGTGGATCTTTTGCAGGCCCGTACACATCGTCTGTTTTCTGCTCCATAGGCAGAAGATTGTCTTGTGACTCCATAATCGCAATCTGGAGTTTTGTGGGCCAGGAGTGAGAGTCCGGAAACCCTAAGGACGAGCACGGTTCAGTTCAGTGCCGAGTGCATGCTAGTTTAAATATGCCGCGGCGGATTCGAGAAATCTAGGCCCTGAGTATGGGAGGGTCCTATGTGTTCTCACGCTGGAATGTGTGTCCATGATATGGCCGAAGAATTCAGGGGTGGCCTCATGAGTCCATGGTTGTTTTCCAACTCTCAGTCAAGTGAGCTGTTCCCAACAGCAAGGTGTCCCTTGGCGGGTGAAGCGGGAGTACGTTTAGATGACTCCAGGGTCCCCCTTATGGAACGATAAGATAGCAGAGCTCCCCAAAAGGATGCCTGAAAACCCACCTCGTGTTACCATTGCAGCCGAGGAACATGGCACGTTCGATCTGCTGGCTCTGGGGCCACATGCCAAGGGGACCATGGGTATCTTAAGACAGGGTATCTTATGCTGGCGAGTCACAGTGCTTGTCTGTGTCCACGGAGATCTTCCAGTGTGGTGGTAGTTCAGGAGATAGGTAGGATTCCTCTACACCCAAGGGCGGCCTTTCCATCTGGGGACAGGATGGGTTTTGTTGTGTGGCTCAGGGAACACATCTTGAACCAAATGTTGAAATACCAGAACATGTCTCTGGGGACAGATGCCTGACAACCTAAACTAGGGTGCTAATGAAGTCCTGCGCGCAGGTCCAGCTCAATCTCCTGATTCGGGGCCACTGGCCTTGGTGTCTGAGTGGAAATAGGTGCTCCGTTTGTGTCCGACTGTGCATTTTTCTCCAGTGCGGACTACGGAATTGGTCAGGGCTCAGGGGCCTTGTCGGTTTCTCCAAAACTGGAAGTTTTAGGCCACGGTTTCGGGTGGAGTTTTCCTCGAAAAGGCAGTCCCAGACCTGCAGTGTAAGCCCGAAGACCCAATGATGCAAGGCAATGTGAACCAGGGCTTTGGAGATCGAAGTCCACAAACATAAACTCGGATTAAGCTTAGGTGCTAGGTGATGGCAGATGCGATTAGAAGAGGCCGAGGACTGTGCCTTGAGATTTGAAATTCGGGCGGGTGGGAGGTGGAAGCCCAGGCATTTCTGTCTGCATTGTGTGTGTTGAATGTTTGGGAATGGAGGTGTGTCCTCACGGAGCCGTTGGAGCTTCTTCCTCAATGGCGTTCTCTAGGTGCACACGAATTTCGTGTCTTTATGGGGAAAGCGAAGGGTAATGTTTTCCCTCTCAGATAACCCATTTAAACAGGGATTGCAGAGAGGGGTTCTGGGTCGGGTCATGGAAAATCACAAGGAGGGTTAAGATTGAGGATTAGGAACATGGCATGCCTGTTTCTCTGGTGTCGGGTCCCGTTCCCGTGGGGATTTGTATGAAAGGTGCTCAGGGTGAGGGTCCCATTGTCTGCTGGTTTCCAGCATGGCCCTCCCCGGTCTTTGTGTTCTCTTGGGCCATACAATTGGGTCCTGCTCTGAGTGTTGGTCACCCATCCCTACGTCAAGCTTTCTGGCCATCTGGTAAAAGGAGAAGACTGTTGTGCTCAGGTTCACCTCTAGGCAGGGTTTGAGGTACAGTCTGGGGACAAATGCCTGAATACACAGGCTGGATACAGATGACGTCCTCAGGCCTCGGCAGATCCCACCTGCGGGTATGAGGCCTTCTCACTGTGTGGCTGACAGGAGATCGGGGTTCTGGATGTGTCAGACAGAGCATTAGAGTACAGGGCTTCAGGGGATATTGGGTGCCGTCGAGCAGGCGCTATACGATGATCCTCATGTGGGGATTTGCTCAGGTCCATACTTCCCTTCTCCTCTCTGGTGGGCAGACAGAACTCTGCCTTGTGGCTCCAGATTCACAAACTGGAATACTTGCGGAACAGGAATGAGAGCCTGGAAGCCTAAAAACTAGAGCTACAGTTCAAGTGCATGGCAGTTCCTATGTGCAGAGGCAGAGTCGAGATCTCCAGGCCCTGAGGAAGGGTCAGGGTCCGATGCTTGATCACACTGGAATTTTGTCCATGATGCCAGAAGAATGCAGGGGTGGCCTCATGAGACCATGGAGGTTTCCCACTCTCGGGCTTGTGAGCTCCTCCAAACAGCAAGTTGTCCTTCTGCCGAACAAGGGGGAGTCCTTCTATTATTTGGCTCTAGAGGTTTTCTAATGGAACGATCAGAGCAGAGCCCTATGAGTGGATGCCTGCAAAGCCCACCTCGGGTTACCATTGAGGCCGAATAACGCGGCAGGGTTGATTTGCAGGCTCTGGGGCAAAAGGCCAAGGGTTTCGAGATAACAGCGTGTCTTATTGAGGGGTAAGTGTTGCCCTAAGTCCAGGGAGACCATCCAATGTGGTGTTGGTTCAGGAGCCAGGCAGGATTCCCCTACCCTGACGGTCTGACCTTGCTTCCAAGAGCAACGTTTCCTTCGGGGACAAGATGGTTTCTGTTGTGCAGCTCAGGGAACACCTGTTGGACCAAATGTTCGTACTCCAGAACAGGTCTCTGGGGACCGATGTCTGACAACTTAAACAAGGGTTCTGATGGGGTTCTAGGCGCATGTCCAGTTCATTCTGCAGACTCGGGGCCACTGCCTTGGTGTGATGCCTGTAGGTAGGTGCTCAGGGCGAGTCAGACTCTGTATTTTTCTCCTGTGCGGCCCACGGAATTGGTTAGGACTGACGGGCCCTGTAGGTTTCTCCAACAGTGGACATTTTCATCCACTTTTTAGGGCAGAGTTTTCTTCGAGAGGGTAGGCCCAGCCTTGCAGTGTTTGGGTAGAGGCTCCATCCTGGGACCAGGGGTCCAGGGCTTTTGAGACAGAAGTCTGCAAAAAAACAAGTTCGGATTATGGTTAGGGGAGAAGTCATGGAATATGAGATCTGGAGATGCTGAGGTCAGTGCCTCGGGATTAGATATTAGGGCAGCTGGGAAACAGTCACGCAGACGGTTCTCTCTGCACTGTGTTTCTTGGATCCCACGGAACGGACCGTTGTCTTCGTGGGGCCGTGGGAGTCTCTTTCCTGCTGGGGTCTTGCCTGGAATCCAAGAACTGCTGTCATTCTGGGGAAAGGGAAGAGTGCTGTGCCCTTTCTCAGGGATCCATCCAAAACTAGGATTGCAGAGAAGTGTCTGAGATGCGGTATTTACCCAAGACAATCCAGGGTTAAGACTGGGGATTAGGGTCACGGCATGGCTGGATGGCGGGTGCCTGGTGCAGCTCCTAATGGGGCTTGTGGAAAGCGAGCTCAGACTGAGGATCACAATGCCTGATGGCTCTAATGAGTGGGCGCATTCTCTTGGGGCATGCCACTGCCTCCCACATGTCGGTTGGACACCCATCCCCAAAGCAAGCTTTCCAGACGTATGGAAGCAGGAGTAGAATGTGGTGCTTCAGAATGACCCATAGGCAGGGATTTGAGCTGCGGTCTGGGGGTAATGCCTGAATACAAAGTTTGGAGGGAGATTCTGGCCTCGGGCCACAACAGGTGACACCTGCCTGGTATGCGGCCCATGTCTGAGTGCCTGATAGGTGATCAGGTTCCGGATGTGTTGACAGAACAATAGAGCACCAGGTTGCCTATGATATCGGGGCAGTGGGGGGTCGTTGTCAAGCGCCTTGTAAGTTGATCCTCATGTGTGGATCTTTTGCAGGCCCGTACACATCGTCTGTTTTCTGCTCCATAGGCAGAAGATTGTCTTGTGACTCCATAATCGCAATCTGGAGTTTTGTGGGCCAGGAGTGAGAGTCCGGAAACCCTAAGGACGAGCACGGTTCAGTTCAGTGCCGAGTGCATGCTAGTTTAAATATGCCGCGGCGGATTCGAGAAATCTAGGCCCTGAGTATGGGAGGGTCCTATGTGTTCTCACGCTGGAATGTGTGTCCATGATATGGCCGAAGAATTCAGGGGTGGCCTCATGAGTCCATGGTTGTTTTCCAACTCTCAGTCAAGTGAGCTGTTCCCAACAGCAAGGTGTCCCTTGGCGGGTGAAGCGGGAGTACGTTTAGATGACTCCAGGGTCCCCCTTATGGAACGATAAGATAGCAGAGCTCCCCAAAAGGATGCCTGAAAACCCACCTCGTGTTACCATTGCAGCCGAGGAACATGGCACGTTCGATCTGCTGGCTCTGGGGCCACATGCCAAGGGGACCATGGGTATCTTAAGACAGGGTATCTTATGCTGGCGAGTCACAGTGCTTGTCTGTGTCCACGGAGATCTTCCAGTGTGGTGGTAGTTCAGGAGATAGGTAGGATTCCTCTACACCCAAGGGCGGCCTTTCCATCTGGGGACAGGATGGGTTTTGTTGTGTGGCTCAGGGAACACATCTTGAACCAAATGTTGAAATACCAGAACATGTCTCTGGGGACAGATGCCTGACAACCTAAACTAGGGTGCTAATGAAGTCCTGCGCGCAGGTCCAGCTCAATCTCCTGATTCGGGGCCACTCGCCTTGGTGTCTGAGTGGAAATAGGTGCTCCGTTTGTGTCCGACTGTGCATTTTTCTCCAGTGCGGACTACGGAATTGGTCAGGGCTCAGGGGCCTTGTCGGTTTCTCCAAAACTGGAAGTTTTAGGCCACGGTTTCGGGTGGAGTTTTCCTCGAAAAGGCAGTCCCAGACCTGCAGTGTAAGCCCGAAGACCCAATGATGCAAGGCAATGTGAACCAGGGCTTTGGAGATCGAAGTCCACAAACATAAACTCGGATTAAGCTTAGGTGCTAGGTGATGGCAGATGCGATTAGAAGAGGCCGAGGACTGTGCCTTGAGATTTGAAATTCGGGCGGGTGGGAGGTGGAAGCCCAGGCATTTCTGTCTGCATTGTGTGTGTTGAATGTTTGGGAATGGAGGTGTGTCCTCACGGAGCCGTTGGAGCTTCTTCCTCAATGGCGTTCTCTAGGTGCACACGAATTTCGTGTCTTTATGGGGAAAGCGAAGGGTAATGTTTTCCCTCTCAGATAACCCATTTAAACAGGGATTGCAGAGAGGGGTTCTGGGTCGGGTCATGGAAAATCACAAGGAGGGTTAAGATTGAGGATTAGGAACATGGCATGCCTGTTTCTCTGGTGTCGGGTCCCGTTCCCGTGGGGATTTGTATGAAAGGTGCTCAGGGTGAGGGTCCCATTGTCTGCTGGTTTCCAGCATGGCCCTCCCCGGTCTTTGTGTTCTCTTGGGCCATACAATTGGGTCCTGCTCTGAGTGTTGGTCACCCATCCCTACGTCAAGCTTTCTGGCCATCTGGTAAAAGGAGAAGACTGTTGTGCTCAGGTTCACCTCTAGGCAGGGTTTGAGGTACAGTCTGGGGACAAATGCCTGAATACACAGGCTGGATACAGATGACGTCCTCAGGCCTCGGCAGATCCCACCTGCGGGTATGAGGCCTTCTCACTGTGTGGCTGACAGGAGATCGGGGTTCTGGATGTGTCAGACAGAGCATTAGAGTACAGGGCTTCAGGGGATATTGGGTGCCGTCGAGCAGGCGCTATACGATGATCCTCATGTGGGGATTTGCTCAGGTCCATACTTCCCTTCTCCTCTCTGGTGGGCAGACAGAACTCTGCCTTGTGGCTCCAGATTCACAAACTGGAATACTTGCGGAACAGGAATGAGAGCCTGGAAGCCTAAAAACTAGAGCTACAGTTCAAGTGCATGGCAGTTCCTATGTGCAGAGGCAGAGTCGAGATCTCCAGGCCCTGAGGAAGGGTCAGGGTCCGATGCTTGATCACACTGGAATTTTGTCCATGATGCCAGAAGAATGCAGGGGTGGCCTCATGAGACCATGGAGGTTTCCCACTCTCGGGCTTGTGAGCTCCTCCAAACAGCAAGTTGTCCTTCTGCCGAACAAGGGGGAGTCCTTCTATTATTTGGCTCTAGAGGTTTTCTAATGGAACGATCAGAGCAGAGCCCTATGAGTGGATGCCTGCAAAGCCCACCTCGGGTTACCATTGAGGCCGAATAACGCGGCAGGGTTGATTTGCAGGCTCTGGGGCAAAAGGCCAAGGGTTTCGAGATAACAGCGTGTCTTATTGAGGGGTAAGTGTTGCCCTAAGTCCAGGGAGACCATCCAATGTGGTGTTGGTTCAGGAGCCAGGCAGGATTCCCCTACCCTGACGGTCTGACCTTGCTTCCAAGAGCAACGTTTCCTTCGGGGACAAGATGGTTTCTGTTGTGCTGCTCAGGGAACACCTGTTGGACCAAATGTTCGTACTCCAGAACAGGTCTCTGGGGACCGATGTCTGACAACTTAAACAAGGGTTCTGATGGGGTTCTAGGCGCATGTCCAGTTCATTCTGCAGACTCGGGGCCACTGCCTTGGTGTGATGCCTGTAGGTAGGTGCTCAGGGCGAGTCAGACTCTGTATTTTTCTCCTGTGCGGCCCACGGAATTGGTTAGGACTGACGGGCCCTGTAGGTTTCTCCAACAGTGGACATTTTCATCCACTTTTTAGGGCAGAGTTTTCTTCGAGAGGGTAGGCCCAGCCTTGCAGTGTTTGGGTAGAGGCTCCATCCTGGGACCAGGGGTCCAGGGCTTTTGAGACAGAAGTCTGCAAAAAAACAAGTTCGGATTATGGTTAGGGGAGAAGTCATGGAATATGAGATCTGGAGATGCTGAGGTCAGTGCCTCGGGATTAGATATTAGGGCAGCTGGGAAACAGTCACGCAGACGGTTCTCTCTGCACTGTGTTTCTTGGATCCCACGGAACGGACCGTTGTCTTCGTGGGGCCGTGGGAGTCTCTTTCCTGCTGGGGTCTTGCCTGGAATCCAAGAACTGCTGTCATTCTGGGGAAAGGGAAGAGTGCTGTGCCCTTTCTCAGGGATCCATCCAAAACTAGGATTGCAGAGAAGTGTCTGAGATGCGGTATTTACCCAAGACAATCCAGGGTTAAGACTGGGGATTAGGGTCACGGCATGGCTGGTTGGCGGGTGCCTGGTGCAGCTCCTAATGGGGCTTGTGGAAAGCGAGCTCAGACTGAGGATCACAATGCCTGATGGCTCTAATGAGTGGGCGCATTCTCTTGGGGCATGCCACTGCCTCCCACATGTCGGTTGGACACCCATCCCCAAAGCAAGCTTTCCAGACGTATGGAAGCAGGAGTAGAATGTGGTGCTTCAGAATGACCCATAGGCAGGGATTTGAGCTGCGGTCTGGGGGTAATGCCTGAATACAAAGTTTGGAGGGAGATTCTGGCCTCGGGCCACAACAGGTGACACCTGCCTGGTATGCGGCCCATGTCTGAGTGCCTGATAGGTGATCAGGTTCCGGATGTGTTGACAGAACAATAGAGCACCAGGTTGCCTATGATATCGGGGCAGTGGGGGGTCGTTGTCAAGCGCCTTGTAAGTTGATCCTCATGTGTGGATCTTTTGCAGGCCCGTACACATCGTCTGTTTTCTGCTCCATAGGCAGAAGTTTGTCTTGTGACTCCATAATCGCAATCTGGAGTTTTGTGGGCCAGGAGTGAGAGTCCGGAAACCCTAAGGACGAGCACGGTTCAGTTCAGTGCCGAGTGCATGCTAGTTTAAATATGCCGCGGCGGATTCGAGAAATCTAGGCCCTGAGTATGGGAGGGTCCTATGTGTTCTCACGCTGGAATGTGTGTCCATGATATGGCCGAAGAATTCAGGGGTGGCCTCATGAGTCCATGGTTGTTTTCCAACTCTCAGTCAAGTGAGCTGTTCCCAACAGCAAGGTGTCCCTTGGCGGGTGAAGCGGGAGTACGTTTAGATGACTCCAGGGTCCCCCTTATGGAACGATAAGATAGCAGAGCTCCCCAAATGGATGCCTGAAAACCCACCTCGTGTTACCATTGCAGCCGAGAAACATGGCACGTTCGATCTGCTGGCTCTGGGGCCACATGCCAAGGGGACCATGGGTATCTTAAGACAGGGTATCTTATGCTGGCGAGTCACAGTGCTTGTCTGTGTCCACGGAGATCTTCCAGTGTGGTGGTAGTTCAGGAGGTAGTTAGGATTCCTCTACACCCAAGGGCGGCCTTTCCATCTGGGGACAGGATGGGTTTTGTTGTGTGGCTCAGGGAACACATCTTGAACCAAATGTTGAAATACCAGAACATGTCTCTGGGGACAGATGCCTGACAACCTAAACTAGGGTGCTAATGAAGTCCTGCGCGCAGGTCCAGCTCAATCTCCTGATTCGGGGCCACTGGCCTTGATGTCTGAGTGGAAATAGGTGCTCCGTTTGTGTCCGACTGTGCATTTTTCTCCAGTGCGGACTACGGAATTGGTCAGGGCTCAGGGGCCTTGTCGGTTTCTCCAAAACTGGAAGTTTTAGGCCACGGTTTCGGGTGGAGTTTTCCTCGAAAAGGCAGTCCCAGACCTGCAGTGTAAGCCCGAAGACCCAATGATGCAAGGCAATGTGAACCAGGGCTTTGGAGATCGAAGTCCACAAACATAAACTCGGATTAAGCTTAGGTGCTAGGTGATGGCAGATGCGATTAGAAGAGGCCGAGGACTGTGCCTCGAGATTTGAAATTCGGGCGGGTGGGAGGTGGAAGCCCAGGCATTTCTGTCTGCATTGTGTGTGTTGAATGTTTGGGAATGGAGGTGTGTCCTCACGGAGCCGTTGGAGCTTCTTCCTCAATGGCGTTCTCTAGGTGCACACGAATTTCGTGTCTTTATGGGGAAAGCGAAGGGTAATGTTTTCCCTCTCAGATAACCCATTTAAACAGGGATTGCAGAGAGGGGTTCTGGGTCGGGTCATGGAAAATCACAAGGAGGGTTAAGATTGAGGATTAGGAACACGGCATGCCTGTTTCTCTGGTGTCGGGTCCCGTTCCCGTGGGGATTTGTATGAAAGGTGCTCAGGGTGAGGGTCCCATTGTCTGCTGGTTTCCAGCATGGCCCTCCCCGGTCTTTGTGTTCTCTTGGGCCATACAATTGGGTCCTGCTCTGAGTGTTGGTCACCCATCCCTACGTCAAGCTTTCTGGCCATCTGGTAAAAGGAGAAGACTGTTGTGCTCAGGTTCACCTCTAGGCAGGGTTTGAGGTACAGTCTGGGGACAAATGCCTGAATACACAGGCTGGATACAGATGACGTCCTCAGGCCTCGGCAGATCCCACCTGCGGGTATGAGGCCTTCTCACTGTGTGGCTGACAGGAGATCGGGGTTCTGGATGTGTCAGACAGAGCATTAGAGTACAGGGCTTCAGGGGATATTGGGTGCCGTCGAGCAGGCGCTATACGATGATCCTCATGTGGGGATTTGCTCAGGTCCATACTTCCCTTCTCCTCTCTGGTGGGCAGACAGAACTCTGCCTTGTGGCTCCAGATTCACAAACTGGAATACTTGCGGTACAGGAATGAGAGCCTGGAAGCCTAAAAACTAGAGCTACAGTTCAAGTGCATGGCAGTTCCTATGTGCAGAGGCAGAGTCGAGATCTCCAGGCCCTTAGTAAGGGTCAGGGTCCGATGCTTGATCACACTGGAATTTTGTCCATGATGCCAGAAGAATGCAGTGGTGGCCTCATGAGACCATGGAGGTTTCCCACTCTCGGGCTTGTGAGCTCCTCCAAACAGCAAGTTGTCCTTCTGCCGAACAAGGGGGAGTCCTTCTATTATTTGGCTCTA
This sequence comes from Mustela nivalis, assembly GCF_964662115.1. Lineage (NCBI taxonomy): Eukaryota > Metazoa > Chordata > Mammalia > Carnivora > Mustelidae > Mustela > Mustela nivalis. The sequence continues at coordinate 1,474,209 of NC_139041.1, forward strand.
GAGGTTTTCTAATGGAACGATCAGAGCAGAGCCCTATGAGTGGATGCCTGCAAAGCCCACCTCGGGTTACCATTGAGGCCGAATAACGCGGCAGGGTTGATTTGCAGGCTCTGGGGCAAAAGGCCAAGGGTTTCGAGATAACAGCGTGTCTTATTGAGGGGTAAGTGTTGCCCTAAGTCCAGGGAGACCATCCAATGTGGTGTTGGTTCAGGAGCCAGGCAGGATTCCCCTACCCTGACGGTCTGACCTTGCTTCCAAGAGCAACGTTTCCTTCGGGGACAAGATGGTTTCTGTTGTGCAGCTCAGGGAACACCTGTTGGACCAAATGTTCGTACTCCAGAACAGGTCTCTGGGGACCGATGTCTGACAACTTAAACAAGGGTTCTGATGGGGTTCTAGGCGCATGTCCAGTTCATTCTGCAGACTCGGGGCCACTGCCTTGGTGTGATGCCTGTAGGTAGGTGCTCAGGGCGAGTCAGACTCTGTATTTTTCTCCTGTGCGGCCCACGGAATTGGTTAGGACTGACGGGCCCTGTAGGTTTCTCCAACAGTGGACATTTTCATCCACTTTTTAGGGCAGAGTTTTCTTCGAGAGGGTAGGCCCAGCCTTGCAGTGTTTGGGTAGAGGCTCCATCCTGGGACCAGGGGTCCAGGGCTTTTGAGACAGAAGTCTGCAAAAAAACAAGTTCGGATTATGGTTAGGGGAGAAGTCATGGCATATGAGATCTGGAGATGCTGAGGTCAGTGCCTCGGGATTAGATATTAGGGCAGCTGGGAAACAGTCACGCAGACGGTTCTCTCTGCACTGTGTTTCTTGGATCCCACGGAACGGACCGTTGTCTTCGTGGGGCCGTGGGAGTCTCTTTCCTGCTGGGGTCTTGCCTGGAATCCAAGAACTGCTGTCATTCTGGGGAAAGGGAAGAGTGCTGTGCCCTTTCTCAGGGATCCATCCAAAACTAGGATTGCAGAGAAGTGTCTGAGATGCGGTATTTACCCAAGACAATCCAGGGTTAAGACTGGGGATTAGGGTCACGGCATGGCTGGTTGGCGGGTGCCTGGTGCAGCTCCTAATGGTGCTTGTCGAAAGCGAGCTCAGACTGAGGATCACAATGCCTGATGGCTCTAATGAGTGGGCGCATTCTCTTGGGGCATGCCACTGCCTCCCACATGTCGGTTGGACACCCATCCCCAAAGCAAGCTTTCCAGACGTATGGAAGCAGGAGTAGAATGTGGTGCTTCAGAATGACCCATAGGCAGGGATTTGAGCTGCGGTCTGGGGGTAATGCCTGAATACAAAGTTTGGAGGGAGATTCTGGCCTCGGTCCACAACAGGTGACACCTGCCTGGTATGCGGCCCATGTCTGAGTGCCTGATAGGTGATCAGGTTCCGGATGTGTTGACAGAACAATAGAGCACCAGGTTGCCTATGATATCGGGGCAGTGGGGGGTCGTTGTCAAGCGCCTTGTAAGTTGATCCTCATGTGTGGATCTTTTGCAGGCCCGTACACATCGTCTGTTTTCTGCTCCATAGGCAGAAGTTTGTCTTGTGACTCCATAATCGCAATCTGGAGTTTTGTGGGCCAGGAGTGAGAGTCCGGAAACCCTAAGGACGAGCACGGTTCAGTTCAGTGCCGAGTGCATGCTAGTTTAAATATGCCGCGGCGGATTCGAGAAATCTAGGCCCTGAGTATGGGAGGGTCCTATGTGTTCTCACGCTGGAATGTGTGTCCATGATATGGCCGAAGAATTCAGGGGTGGCCTCATGAGTCCATGGTTGTTTTCCAACTCTCAGTCAAGTGAGCTGTTCCCAACAGCAAGGTGTCCCTTGGCGGGTGAAGCGGGAGTACGTTTAGATGACTCCAGGGTCCCCCTTATGGAACGATAAGATAGCAGAGCTCCCCAAAAGGATGACTGAAAACCCACCTCGTGTTACCATTGCAGCCGAGGAACATGGCACGTTCGATCTGCTGGCTCTGGGGCCACATGCCAAGGGGACCATGGGTATCTTAAGACAGGGTATCTTATGCTGGCGAGTCACAGTGCTTGTCTGTGTCCACGGAGATCTTCCAGTGTGGTGGTAGTTCAGGAGATAGGTAGGATTCCTCTACACCCAAGGGCGGCCTTTCCATCTGGGGACAGGATGGGTTTTGTTGTGTGGCTCAGGGAACACATCTTGAACCAAATGTTGAAATACCAGAACATGTCTCTGGGGACAGATGCCTGACAACCTAAACTAGGGTGCTAATGAAGTCCTGCGCGCAGGTCCAGCTCAATCTCCTGATTCGGGGCCACTGGCCTTGATGTCTGAGTGGAAATAGGTGCTCCGTTTGTGTCCGACTGTGCATTTTTCTCCAGTGCGGACTACGGAATTGGTCAGGGCTCAGGGGCCTTGTCGGTTTCTCCAAAACTGGAAGTTTTAGGCCACGGTTTCGGGTGGAGTTTTCCTCGAAAAGGCAGTCCCAGTCCTGCAGTGTAAGCCCGAAGACCCAATGATGCAAGGCAATGTGAACCAGGGCTTTGGAGATCGAAGTCCACAAACATAAACTCGGATTAAGCTTAGGTGCTAGGTGATGGCAGATGCGATTAGAAGAGGCCGAGGACTGTGCCTCGAGATTTGAAATTCGGGCGGGTGGGAGGTGGAAGCCCAGGCATTTCTGTCTGCATTGTGTGTGTTGAATGTTTGGGAATGGAGGTGTGTCCTCACGGAGCCGTTGGAGCTTCTTCCTCAATGGCGTTCTCTAGGTGCACACGAATTTCGTGTCTTTATGGGGAAAGCGAAGGGTAATGTTTTCCCTCTCAGATAACCCATTTAAACAGGGATTGCAGAGAGGGGTTCTGGGTCGGGTCATGGAAAATCACAAGGAGGGTTAAGATTGAGGATTAGGAACATGGCATGCCTGTTTCTCTGGTGTCGGGTCCCGTTCCCGTGGGGATTTGTATGAAAGGTGCTCAGGGTGAGGGTCCCATTGTCTGCTGGTTTCCAGCATGGCCCTCCCCGGTCTTTGTGTTCTCTTGGGCCATACAATTGGGTCCTGCTCTGAGTGTTGGTCACCCATCCCTACGTCAAGCTTTCTGGCCATCTGGTAAAAGGAGAAGACTGTTGTGCTCAGGTTCACCTCTAGGCAGGGTTTGAGGTACAGTCTGGGGACAAATGCCTGAATACACAGGCTGGATACAGATGACGTCCTCAGGCCTCGGCAGATCCCACCTGCGGGTATGAGGCCTTCTCACTGTGTGGCTGACAGGAGATCGGGGTTCTGGATGTGTCAGACAGAGCATTAGAGTACAGGGCTTCAGGGGATATTGGGTGCCGTCGAGCAGGCGCTATACGATGATCCTCATGTGGGGATTTGCTCAGGTCCATACTTCCCTTCTCCTCTCTGGTGGGCAGACAGAACTCTGCCTTGTGGCTCCAGATTCACAAACTGGAATACTTGCGGAACAGGAATGAGAGCCTGGAAGCCTAAAAACTAGAGCTACAGTTCAAGTGCATGGCAGTTCCTATGTGCAGAGGCAGAGTCGAGATCTCCAGGCCCTGAGGAAGGGTCAGGGTCCGATGCTTGATCACACTGGAATTTTGTCCATGATGCCAGAAGAATGCAGGGGTGGCCTCATGAGACCATGGAGGTTTCCCACTCTCGGGCTTGTGAGCTCCTCCAAACAGCAAGTTGTCCTTCTGCCGAACAAGGGGGAGTCCTTCTATTATTTGGCTCTAGAGGTTTTCTAATGGAACGATCAGAGCAGAGTCCTATGAGTGGATGCCTGCAAAGCCCACCTCGGGTTACCATTGAGGCCGAATAACGCGGCAGGGTTGATTTGCAGGCTCTGGGGCAAAAGGCCAAGGGTTTCGAGATAACAGCGTGTCTTATTGAGGGGTAAGTGTTGCCCTAAGTCCAGGGAGACCATCCAATGTGGTGTTGGTTCAGGAGCCAGGCAGGATTCCCCTACCCTGACGGTCTGACCTTGCTTCCAAGAGCAACGTTTCCTTCGGGGACAAGATGGTTTCTGTTGTGCTGCTCAGGGAACACCTGTTGGACCAAATGTTCGTACTCCAGAACAGGTCTCTGGGGACCGATGTCTGACAACTTAAACAAGGGTTCTGATGGGGTTCTAGGCGCATGTCCAGTTCATTCTGCAGACTCGGGGCCACTGCCTTGGTGTGATGCCTGTAGGTAGGTGCTCAGGGCGAGTCAGACTCTGTATTTTTCTCCTGTGCGGCCCACGGAATTGGTTAGGACTGACGGGCCCTGTAGGTTTCTCCAACAGTGGACATTTTCATCCACTTTTTAGGGCAGAGTTTTCTTCGAGAGGGTAGGCCCAGCCTTGCAGTGTTTGGGTAGAGGCTCCATCCTGGGACCAGGGGTCCAGGGCTTTTGAGACAGAAGTCTGCAAAAAAACAAGTTCGGATTATGGTTAGGGGAGAAGTCATGGCATATGAGATCTGGAGATGCTGAGGTCAGTGCCTCGGGATTAGATATTAGGGCAGCTGGGAAACAGTCACGCAGACGGTTCTCTCTGCACTGTGTTTCTTGGATCCCACGGAACGGACCGTTGTCTTCGTGGGGCCGTGGGAGTCTCTTTCCTGCTGGGGTCTTGCCTGGAATCCAAGAACTGCTGTCATTCTGGGGAAAGGGAAGAGTGCTGTGCCCTTTCTCAGGGATCCATCCAAAACTAGGATTGCAGAGAAGTGTCTGAGATGCGGTATTTACCCAAGACAATCCAGGGTTAAGACTGGGGATTAGGGTCACGGCATGGCTGGTTGGCGGGTGCCTGGTGCAGCTCCTAATGGGGCTTGTGGAAAGCGAGCTCAGACTGAGGATCACAATGCCTGATGGCTCTAATGAGTGGGCGCATTCTCTTGGGGCATGCCACTGCCTCCCACATGTCGGTTGGACACCCATCCCCAAAGCAAGCTTTCCAGACGTATGGAAGCAGGAGTAGAATGTGGTGCGTCAGAATGACCCATAGGCAGGGATTTGAGCTGCGGTCTGGGGGTAATGCCTGAATACAAAGTTTGGAGGGAGATTCTGGCCTCGGGCCACAACAGGTGACACCTGCCTGGTATGCGGCCCATGTCTGAGTGCCTGATAGGTGATCAGGTTCCGGATGTGTTGACAGAACACTAGAGCACCAGGTTGCCTATGATATCGGGGCAGTGGGGGGTCGTTGTCAAGCGCCTTGTAAGTTGATCCTCATGTGTGGATCTTTTGCAGGCCCGTACACATCGTCTGTTTTCTGCTCCATAGGCAGAAGATTGTCTTGTGACTCCATAATCGCAATCTGGAGTTTTGTGGGCCAGGAGTGAGAGTCCGGAAACCCTAAGGACGAGCACGGTTCAGTTCAGTGCCGAGTGCATGCTAGTTTAAATATGCCGCGGCGGATTCGAGAAATCTAGGCCCTGAGTATGGGAGGGTCCTATGTGTTCTCACGCTGGAATGTGTGTCCATGATATGGCCGAAGAATTCAGGGGTGGCCTCATGAGTCCATGGTTGTTTTCCAACTCTCAGTCAAGTGAGCTGTTCCCAACAGCAAGGTGTCCCTTGGCGGGTGAAGCGGGAGTACGTTTAGATGACTCCAGGGTCCCCCTTATGGAACGATAAGATAGCAGAGCTCCCCAAATGGATGCCTGAAAACCCACCTCATGTTACCATTGCAGCCGAGGAACATGGCACGTTCGATCTGCTGGCTCTGGGGCCACATGCCAAGGGGACCATGGGTATCTTAAGACAGGGTATCTTATGCTGGCGAGTCACAGTGCTTGTCTGTGTCCACGGAGATCTTCCAGTGTGGTGGTAGTTCAGGAGGTAGGTAGGATTCCTCTACACCCAAGGGCGGCCTTTCCATCTGGGGACAGGATGGGTTTTGTTGTGTGGCTCAGGGAACACATCTTGAACCAAATGTTGAAATACCAGAACATGTCTCTGGGGACAGATGCCTGACAACCTAAACTAGGGTGCTAATGAAGTCCTGCGCGCAGGTCCAGCTCAATCTCCTGATTCGGGGCCACTGGCCTTGATGTCTGAGTGGAAATAGGTGCTCCGTTTGTGTCCGACTGTGCATTTTTCTCCAGTGCGGACTACGGAATTGGTCAGGGCTCAGGGGCCTTGTCGGTTTCTCCAAAACTGGAAGTTTTAGGCCACGGTTTCGGGTGGAGTTTTCCTCGAAAAGGCAGTCCCAGTCCTGCAGTGTAAGCCCGAAGACCCAATGATGCAAGGCAATGTGAACCAGGGCTTTGGAGATCGAAGTCCACAAACATAAACTCGGATTAAGCTTAGGTGCTAGGTGATGGCAGATGCGATTAGAAGAGGCCGAGGACTGTGCCTTGAGATTTGAAATTCGGGCGGGTGGGAGGTGGAAGCCCAGGCATTTCTGTCTGCATTGTGTGTGTTGAATGTTTGGGAATGGAGGTGTGTCCTCACGGAGCCGTTGGAGCTTCTTCCTCAATGGCGTTCTCTAGGTGCACACGAATTTCGTGTCTTTATGGGGAAAGCGAAGGGTAATGTTTTCCCTCTCAGATAACCCATTTAAACAGGGATTGCAGAGAGGGGTTCTGGGTCGGGTCATGGAAAATCACAAGGAGGGTTAAGATTGAGGATTAGGAACATGGCATGCCTGTTTCTCTGGTGTCGGGTCCCGTTCCCGTGGGGATTTGTATGAAAGGTGCTCAGGGTGAGGGTCCCATTGTCTGCTGGTTTCCAGCATGGCCCTCCCCGGTCTTTGTGTTCTCTTGGGCCATACAATTGGGTCCTGCTCTGAGTGTTGGTCACCCATCCCTACGTCAAGCTTTCTGGCCATCTGGTAAAAGGAGAAGACTGTTGTGCTCAGGTTCACCTCTAGGCAGGGTTTGAGGTACAGTCTGGGGACAAATGCCTGAATACACAGGCTGGATACAGATGACGTCCTCAGGCCTCGGCAGATCCCACCTGCGGGTATGAGGCCTTCTCACTGTGTGGCTGACAGGAGATCGGGGTTCTGGATGTGTCAGACAGAGCATTAGAGTACAGGGCTTCAGGGGATATTGGGTGCCGTCGAGCAGGCGCTATACGATGATCCTCATGTGGGGATTTGCTCAGGTCCATACTTCCCTTCTCCTCTCTGGTGGGCAGACAGAACTCTGCCTTGTGGCTCCAGATTCACAAACTGGAATACTTGCGGAACAGGAATGAGAGCCTGGAAGCCTAAAAACTAGAGCTACAGTTCAAGTGCATGGCAGTTCCTATGTGCAGAGGCAGAGTCGAGATCTCCAGGCCCTTAGTAAGGGTCAGGGTCCGATGCTTGATCACACTGGAATTTTGTCCATGATGCCAGAAGAATGCAGGGGTGGCCTCATGAGACCATGGAGGTTTCCCACTCTCGGGCTTGTGAGCTCCTCCAAACAGCAAGTTGTCCTTCTGCCGAACAAGGGGGAGTCCTTCTATTATTTGGCTCTAGAGGTTTTCTAATGGAACGATCAGAGCAGAGTCCTATGAGTGGATGCCTGCAAAGCCCACCTCGGGTTACCATTGAGGCCGAATAACGCGGCAGGGTTGATTTGCAGGCTCTGGGGCAAAAGGCCAAGGGTTTCGAGATAACAGCGTGTCTTATTGAGGGGTAAGTGTTGCCCTAAGTCCAGGGAGACCATCCAATGTGGTGTTGGTTCAGGAGCCAGGCAGGATTCCCCTACCCTGACGGTCTGACCTTGCTTCCAAGAGCAACGTTTCCTTCGGGGACAAGATGGTTTCTGTTGTGCTGCTCAGGGAACACCTGTTGGACCAAATGTTCGTACTCCAGAACAGGTCTCTGGGGACCGATGTCTGACAACTTAAACAAGGGTTCTGATGGGGTTCTAGGCGCATGTCCAGTTCATTCTGCAGACTCGGGGCCACTGCCTTGGTGAGATGCCTGTAGGTAGGTGCTCAGGGCGAGTCAGACTCTGTATTTTTCTCCTGTGCGGCCCACGGAATTGGTTAGGACTGACGGGCCCTGTAGGTTTCTCCAACAGTGGACATTTTCATCCACTTTTTAGGGCAGAGTTTTCTTCGAGAGGGTAGGCCCAGCCTTGCAGTGTTTGGGTAGAGGCTCCATCCTGGGACCAGGGGTCCAGGGCTTTTGAGACAGAAGTCTGCAAAAAAACAAGTTCGGATTATGGTTAGGGGAGAAGTCATGGCATATGAGATCTGGAGATGCTGAGGTCAGTGCCTCGGGATTAGATATTAGGGCAGCTGGGAAACAGTCACGCAGACGGTTCTCTCTTCACTGTGTTTCTTGGATCCCACGGAACGGACCGTTGTCTTCGTGGGGCCGTGGGAGTCTCTTTCCTGCTGGGGTCTTGCCTGGAATCCAAGAACTGCTGTCATTCTGGGGAAAGGGAAGAGTGCTGTGCCCTTTCTCAGGGATCCATCCAAAACTAGGATTGCAGAGAAGTGTCTGAGATGCGGTATTTACCCAAGACAATCCAGGGTTAAGACTGGGGATTAGGGTCACGGCATGGCTGGTTGGCGGGTGCCTGGTGCAGCTCCTAATGGGGCTTGTGGAAAGCGAGCTCAGACTGAGGATCACAATGCCTGATGGCTCTAATGAGTGGGCGCATTCTCTTGGGGCATGCCACTGCCTCCCACATGTCGGTTGGACACCCATCCCCAAAGCAAGCTTTCCAGACGTATGGAAGCAGGAGTAGAATGTGGTGCGTCAGAATGACCCATAGGCAGGGATTTGAGCTGCGGTCTGGGGGTAATGCCTGAATACAAAGTTTGGAGGGAGATTCTGGCCTCGGGCCACAACAGGTGACACCTGCCTGGTATGCGGCCCATGTCTGAGTGCCTGATAGGTGATCAGGTTCCGGATGTGTTGACAGAACACTAGAGCACCAGGTTGCCTATGATATCGGGGCAGTGGGGGGTCGTTGTCAAGCGCCTTGTAAGTTGATCCTCATGTGTGGATCTTTTGCAGGCCCGTACACATCGTCTGTTTTCTGCTCCATAGGCAGAAGATTGTCTTGTGACTCCATAATCGCAATCTGGAGTTTTGTGGGCCAGGAGTGAGAGTCCGGAAACCCTAAGGACGAGCACGGTTCAGTTCAGTGCCGAGTGCATGCTAGTTTAAATATGCCGCGGCGGATTCGAGAAATCTAGGCCCTGAGTATGGGAGGGTCCTATGTGTTCTCACGCTGGAATGTGTGTCCATGATATGGCCGAAGAATTCAGGGGTGGCCTCATGAGTCCATGGTTGTTTTCCAACTCTCAGTCAAGTGAGCTGTTCCCAACAGCAAGGTGTCCCTTGGCGGGTGAAGCGGGAGTACGTTTAGATGACTCCAGGGTCCCCCTTATGGAACGATAAGATAGCAGAGCTCCCCAAATGGATGCCTGAAAACCCACCTCATGTTACCATTGCAGCCGAGGAACATGGCACGTTCGATCTGCTGGCTCTGGGGCCACATGCCAAGGGGACCATGGGTATCTTAAGACAGGGTATCTTATGCTGGCGAGTCACAGTGCTTGTCTGTGTCCACGGAGATCTTCCAGTGTGGTGGTAGTTCAGGAGGTAGGTAGGATTCCTCTACACCCAAGGGCGGCCTTTCCATCTGGGGACAGGATGGGTTTTGTTGTGTGGCTCAGGGAACACATCTTGAACCAAATGTTGAAATACCAGAACATGTCTCTGGGGACAGATGCCTGACAACCTAAACTAGGGTGCTAATGAAGTCCTGCGCGCAGGTCCAGCTCAATCTCCTGATTCGGGGCCACTGGCCTTGATGTCTGAGTGGAAATAGGTGCTCCGTTTGTGTCCGACTGTGCATTTTTCTCCAGTGCGGACTACGGAATTGGTCAGGGCTCAGGGGCCTTGTCGGTTTCTCCAAAACTGGAAGTTTTAGGCCACGGTTTCGGGTGGAGTTTTCCTCGAAAAGGCAGTCCCAGTCCTGCAGTGTAAGCCCGAAGACCCAATGATGCAAGGCAATGTGAACCAGGGCTTTGGAGATCGAAGTCCACAAACATAAACTCGGATTAAGCTTAGGTGCTAGGTGATGGCAGATGCGATTAGAAGAGGCCGAGGACTGTGCCTTGAGATTTGAAATTCTGGCGGGTGGGAGGTGGAAGCCCAGGCATTTCTGTCTGCATTGTGTGTGTTGAATGTTTGGGAATGGAGGTGTGTCCTCACGGAGCCGTTGGAGCTTCTTCCTCAATGGCGTTCTCTAGGTGCACACGAATTTCGTGTCTTTATGGGGAAAGCGAAGGGTAATGTTTTCCCTCTCAGATAACCCATTTAAACAGGGATTGCAGAGAGGGGTTCTGGGTCGGGTCATGGAAAATCACAAGGAGGGTTAAGATTGAGGATTAGGAACATGGCATGCCTGTTTCTCTGGTGTCGGGTCCCGTTCCCGTGGGGATTTGTATGAAAGGTGCTCAGGGTGAGGGTCCCATTGTCTGCTGGTTTCCAGCATGGCCCTCCCCGGTCTTTGTGTTCTCTTGGGCCATACAATTGGGTCCTGCTCTGAGTGTTGGTCACCCATCCCTACGTCAAGCTTTCTGGCCATCTGGTAAAAGGAGAAGACTGTTGTGCTCAGGTTCACCTCTAGGCAGGGTTTGAGGTACAGTCTGGGGACAAATGCCTGAATACACAGGCTGGATACAGATGACGTCCTCAGGCCTCGGCAGATCCCACCTGCGGGTATGAGGCCTTCTCACTGTGTGGCTGACAGGAGATCGGGGTTCTGGATGTGTCAGACAGAGCATTAGAGTACAGGGCTTCAGGGGATATTGGGTGCCGTCGAGCAGGCGCTATACGATGATCCTCATGTGGGGATTTGCTCAGGTCCATACTTCCCTTCTCCTCTCTGGTGGGCAGACAGAACTCTGCCTTGTGGCTCCAGATTCACAAACTGGAATACTTGCGGAACAGGAATGAGAGCCTGGAAGCCTAAAAACTAGAGCTACAGTTCAAGTGCATGGCAGTTCCTATGTGCAGAGGCAGAGTCGAGATCTCCAGGCCCTTAGTAAGGGTCAGGGTCCGATGCTTGATCACACTGGAATTTTGTCCATGATGCCAGAAGAATGCAGGGGTGGCCTCATGAGACCATGGAGGTTTCCCACTCTCGGGCTTGTGAGCTCCTCCAAACAGCAAGTTGTCCTTCTGCCGAACAAGGGGGAGTCCTTCTATTATTTGGCTCTAGAGGTTTTCTAATGGAACGATCAGAGCAGAGCCCTATGAGTGGATGCCTGCAAAGCCCACCTCGGGTTACCATTGAGGCCGAATAACGCGGCAGGGTTGATTTGCAGGCTCTGGGGCAAAAGGCCAAGGGTTTCGAGATAACAGCGTGTCTTATTGAGGGGTAAGTGTTGCCCTAAGTCCAGGGAGACCATCCAATGTGGTGTTGGTTCAGGAGCCAGGCAGGATTCCCCTACCCTGACGGTCTGACCTTGCTTCCAAGAGCAACGTTTCCTTCGGGGACAAGATGGTTTCTGTTGTGCTGCTCAGGGAACACCTGTTGGACCAAATGTTCGTACTCCAGAACAGGTCTCTGGGGACCGATGTCTGACAACTTAAACAAGGGTTCTGATGGGGTTCTAGGCGCATGTCCAGTTCATTCTGCAGACTCGGGGCCACTGCCTTGGTGTGATGCCTGTAGGTAGGTGCTCAGGGCGAGTCAGACTCTGTATTTTTCTCCTGTGCGGCCCACGGAATTGGTTAGGACTGACGGGCCCTGTAGGTTTCTCCAACAGTGGACATTTTCATCCACTTTTTAGGGCAGAGTTTTCTTCGAGAGGGTAGGCCCAGCCTTGCAGTGTTTGGGTAGAGGCTCCATCCTGGGACCAGGGGTCCAGGGCTTTTGAGACAGAAGTCTGCAAAAAAACAAGTTCGGATTATGGTTAGGGGAGAAGTCATGGCATATGAGATCTGGAGATGCTGAGGTCAGTGCCTCGGGATTAGATATTAGGGCAGCTGGGAAACAGTCACGCAGACGGTTCTCTCTGCACTGTGTTTCTTGGATCCCACGGAACGGACCGTTGTCTTCGTGGGGCCGTGGGAGTCTCTTTCCTGCTGGGGTCTTGCCTGGAATCCAAGAACTGCTGTCATTCTGGGGAAAGGGAAGAGTGCTGTGCCCTTTCTCAGGGATCCATCCAAAACTAGGATTGCAGAGAAGTGTCTGAGATGCGGTATTTACCCAAGACAATCCAGGGTTAAGACTGGGGATTAGGGTCACGGCATGGCCGGTTGGCGGGTGCCTGGTGCAGCTCCTAATGGGGCTTGTGGAAAGCGAGCTCAGACTGAGGATCACAATGCCTGATGGCTCTAATGAGTGGGCGCATTCTCTTGGGGCATGCCACTGCCTCCCACATGTCGGTTGGACACCCATCCCCAAAGCAAGCTTTCCAGACGTATGGAAGCAGGAGTAGAATGTGGTGCTTCAGAATGACCCATAGGCAGGGATTTGAGCTGCGGTCTGGGGGTAATGCCTGAATACAAAGTTTGGAGGGAGATTCTGGCCTCGGGCCACAACAGGTGACACCTGCCTGGTATGCGGCCCATGTCTGAGTGCCTGATAGGTGATCAGGTTCCGGATGTGTTGACAGAACACTAGAGCACCAGGTTGCCTATGATATCGGGGCAGTGGGGGGTCGTTGTCAAGCGCCTTGTAAGTTGATCCTCATGTGTGGATCTTTTGCAGGCCCGTACACATCGTCTGTTTTCTGCTCCATAGGCAGAAGATTGTCTTGTGACTCCATAATCGCAATCTGGAGTTTTGTGGGCCAGGAGTGAGAGTCCGGAAACCCTAAGGACGAGCACGGTTCAGTTCAGTGCCGAGTGCATGCTAGTTTAAATATGCCGCGGCGGATTCGAGAAATCTAGGCCCTGAGTATGGGAGGGTCCTATGTGTTCTCACGCTGGAATGTGTGTCCATGATATGGCCGAAGAATTCAGGGGTGGCCTCATGAGTCCATGGTTGTTTTCCAACTCTCAGTCAAGTGAGCTGTTCCCAACAGCAAGGTGTCCCTTGGCGGGTGAAGCGGGAGTACGTTTAGATGACTCCAGGGTCCCCCTTATGGAACGATAAGATAGCAGAGCTCCCCAAATGGATGCCTGAAAACCCACCTCGTGTTACCATTGCAGCCGAGGAACATGGCACGTTCGATCTGCTGGCTCTGGGGCCACATGCCAAGGGGACCATGGGTATCTTAAGACAGGGTATCTTATGCTGGCGAGTCACAGTGCTTGTCTGTGTCCACGGAGATCTTCCAGTGTGGTGGTAGTTCAGGAGGTAGGTAGGATTCCTCTACACCCAAGGGCGGCCTTTCCATCTGGGGACAGGATGGGTTTTGTTGTGTGGCTCAGGGAACACATCTTGAACCAAATGTTGAAATACCAGAACATGTCTCTGGGGACAGATGCCTGACAACCTAAACTAGGGTGCTAATGAAGTCCTGCGCGCAGGTCCAGCTCAATCTCCTGATTCGGGGCCACTGGCCTTGATGTCTGAGTGGAAATAGGTGCTCCGTTTGTGTCCGACTGTGCATTTTTCTCCAGTGCGGACTACGGAATTGGTCAGGGCTCAGGGGCCTTGTCGGTTTCTCCAAAACTGGAAGTTTTAGGCCACGGTTTCGGGTGGAGTTTTCCTCGAAAAGGCAGTCCCAGTCCTGCAGTGTAAGCCCGAAGACCCAATGATGCAAGGCAATGTGAACCAGGGCTTTGGAGATCGAAGTCCACAAACATAAACTCGGATTAAGCTTAGGTGCTAGGTGATGGCAGATGCGATTAGAAGAGGCCGAGGACTGTGCCTTGAGATTTGAAATTCGGGCGGGTGGGAGGTGGAAGCCCAGGCATTTCTGTCTGCATTGTGTGTGTTGAATGTTTGGGAATGGAGGTGTGTCCTCACGGAGCCGTTGGAGCTTCTTCCTCAATGGCGTTCTCTAGGTGCACACGAATTTCGTGTCTTTATGGGGAAAGCGAAGGGTAATGTTTTCCCTCTCAGATAACCCATTTAAACAGGGATTGCAGAGAGGGGTTCTGGGTCGGGTCATGGAAAATCACAAGGAGGGTTAAGATTGAGGATTAGGAACATGGCATGCCTGTTTCTCTGGTGTCGGGTCCCGTTCCCGTGGGGATTTGTATGAAAGGTGCTCAGGGTGAGGGTCCCATTGTCTGCTGGTTTCCAGCATGGCCCTCCCCGGTCTTTGTGTTCTCTTGGGCCATACAATTGGGTCCTGCTCTGAGTGTTGGTCACCCATCCCTACGTCAAGCTTTCTGGCCATCTGGTAAAAGGAGAAGACTGTTGTGCTCAGGTTCACCTCTAGGCAGGGTTTGAGGTACAGTCTGGGGACAAATGCCTGAATACACAGGCTGGATACAGATGACGTCCTCAGGCCTCGGCAGATCCCACCTGCGGGTATGAGGCCTTCTCACTGTGTGGCTGACAGGAGATCGGGGTTCTGGATGTGTCAGACAGAGCATTAGAGTACAGGGCTTCAGGGGATATTGGGTGCCGTCGAGCAGGCGCTATACGATGATCCTCATGTGGGGATTTGCTCAGGTCCATACTTCCCTTCTCCTCTCTGGTGGGCAGACAGAACTCTGCCTTGTGGCTCCAGATTCACAAACTGGAATACTTGCGGAACAGGAATGAGAGCCTGGAAGCCTAAAAACTAGAGCTACAGTTCAAGTGCATGGCAGTTCCTATGTGCAGAGGCAGAGTCGAGATCTCCAGGCCCTTAGTAAGGGTCAGGGTCCGATGCTTGATCACACTGGAATTTTGTCCATGATGCCAGAAGAATGCAGGGGTGGCCTCATGAGACCATGGAGGTTTCCCACTCTCGGGCTTGTGAGCTCCTCCAAACAGCAAGTTGTCCTTCTGCCGAACAAGGGGGAGTCCTTCTATTATTTGGCTCTAGAGGTTTTCTAATGGAACGATCAGAGCAGAGCCCTATGAGTGGATGCCTGCAAAGCCCACCTCGGGTTACCATTGAGGCCGAATAACGCGGCAGGGTTGATTTGCAGGCTCTGGGGCAAAAGGCCAAGGGTTTCGAGATAACAGCGTGTCTTATTGAGGGGTAAGTGTTGCCCTAAGTCCAGGGAGACCATCCAATGTGGTGTTGGTTCAGGAGCCAGGCAGGATTCCCCTACCCTGACGGTCTGACCTTGCTTCCAAGAGCAACGTTTCCTTCGGGGACAAGATGGTTTCTGTTGTGCTGCTCAGGGAACACCTGTTGGACCAAATGTTCGTACTCCAGAACAGGTCTCTGGGGACCGATGTCTGACAACTTAAACAAGGGTTCTGATGGGGTTCTAGGCGCATGTCCAGTTCATTCTGCAGACTCGGGGCCACTGCCTTGGTGTGATGCCTGTAGGTAGGTGCTCAGGGCGAGTCAGACTCTGTATTTTTCTCCTGTGCGGCCCACGGAATTGGTTAGGACTGACGGGCCTGTAGGTTTCTCCAACAGTGGACATTTTCATCCACTATTTAGGGCAGAGTTTTCTTCGAGAGGGTAGGCCCAGCCTTGCAGTGTTTGGGTAGAGGCTCCATCCTGGGACCAGGGGTCCAGGGCTTTTGAGACAGAAGTCTGCAAAAAAACAAGTTCGGATTATGGTTAGGGGAGAAGTCATGGCATATGAGATCTGGAGATGCTGAGGTCAGTGCCTCGGGATTAGATATTAGGGCAGCTGGGAAACAGTCACGCAGACGGTTCTCTCTGCACTGTGTTTCTTGGATCCCACGGAACGGACCGTTGTCTTCGTGGGGCCGTGGGAGTCTCTTTCCTGCTGGGGTCTTGCCTGGAATCCAAGAACTGCTGTCATTCTGGGGAAAGGGAAGAGTGCTGTGCCCTTTCTCAGGGATCCATCCAAAACTAGGATTGCAGAGAAGTGTCTGAGATGCGGTATTTACCCAAGACAATCCAGGGTTAAGACTGGGGATTAGGGTCACGGCATGGCTGGTTGGCGGGTGCCTGGTGCAGCTCCTAATGGGGCTTGTGGAAAGCGAGCTCAGACTGAGGATCACAATGCCTGATGGCTCTAATGAGTGGGCGCATTCTCTTGGGGCATGCCACTGCCTCCCACATGTCGGTTGGACACCCATCCCCAAAGCAAGCTTTCCAGACGTATGGAAGCAGGAGTAGAATGTGGTGCTTCAGAATGACCCATAGGCAGGGATTTGAGCTGCGGTCTGGGGGTAATGCCTGAATACAAAGTTTGGAGGGAGATTCTGGCCTCGGGCCACAACAGGTGACACCTGCCTGGTATGCGGCCCATGTCTGAGTGCCTGATAGGTGATCAGGTTCCGGATGTGTTGACAGAACAATAGAGCACCAGGTTGCCTATGATATCGGGGCAGTGGGGGGTCGTTGTCAAGCGCCTTGTAAGTTGATCCTCATGTGTGGATCTTTTGCAGGCCCGTACACATCGTCTGTTTTCTGCTCCATAGGCAGAAGATTGTCTTGTGACTCCATAATCGCAATCTGGAGTTTTGTGGGCCAGGAGTGAGAGTCCGGAAACCCTAAGGACGAGCACGGTTCAGTTCAGTGCCGAGTGCATGCTAGTTTAAATATGCCGCGGCGGATTCGAGAAATCTAGGCCCTGAGTATGGGAGGGTCCTATGTGTTCTCACGCTGGAATGTGTGTCCATGATATGGCCGAAGAATTCAGGGGTGGCCTCATGAGTCCATGGTTGTTTTCCAACTCTCAGTCAAGTGAGCTGTTCCCAACAGCAAGGTGTCCCTTGGCGGGTGAAGCGGGAGTACGTTTAGATGACTCCAGGGTCCCCCTTATGGAACGATAAGATAGCAGAGCTCCCCAAATGGATGCCTGAAAACCCACCTCGTGTTACCATTGCAGCCGAGGAACATGGCACGTTCGATCTGCTGGCTCTGGGGCCACATGCCAAGGGGACCATGGGTATCTTAAGACAGGGTATCTTATGCTGGCGAGTCACAGTGCTTGTCTGTGTCCACGGAGATCTTCCAGTGTGGTGGTAGTTCAGGAGGTAGGTAGGATTCCTCTACACCCAAGGGCGGCCTTTCCATCTGGGGACAGGATGGGTTTTGTTGTGTGGCTCAGGGAACACATCTTGAACCAAATGTTGAAATACCAGAACATGTCTCTGGGGACAGATGCCTGACAACCTAAACTAGGGTGCTAATGAAGTCCTGCGCGCAGGTCCAGCTCAATCTCCTGATTCGGGGCCACTGGCCTTGATGTCTGAGTGGAAATAGGTGCTCCGTTTGTGTCCGACTGTGCATTTTTCTCCAGTGCGGACTACGGAATTGGTCAGGGCTCAGGGGCCTTGTCGGTTTCTCCAAAACTGGAAGTTTTAGGCCACGGTTTCGGGTGGAGTTTTCCTCGAAAAGGCAGTCCCAGTCCTGCAGTGTAAGCCCGAAGACCCAATGATGCAAGGCAATGTGAACCAGGGCTTTGGAGATCGAAGTCCACAAACATAAACTCGGATTAAGCTTAGGTGCTAGGTGATGGCAGATGCGATTAGAAGAGGCCGAGGACTGTGCCTTGAGATTTGAAATTCGGGCGGGTGGGAGGTGGAAGCCCAGGCATTTCTGTCTGCATTGTGTGTGTTGAATGTTTGGGAATGGAGGTGTGTCCTCACGGAGCCGTTGGAGCTTCTTCCTCAATGGCGTTCTCTAGGTGCACACGAATTTCGTGTCTTTATGGGGAAAGCGAAGGGTAATGTTTTCCCTCTCAGATAACCCATTTAAACAGGGATTGCAGAGAGGGGTTCTGGGTCGGGTCATGGAAAATCACAAGGAGGGTTAAGATTGAGGATTAGGAACATGGCATGCCTGTTTCTCTGGTGTCGGGTCCCGTTCCCGTGGGGATTTGTATGAAAGGTGCTCAGGGTGAGGGTCCCATTGTCTGCTGGTTTCCAGCATGGCCCTCCCCGGTCTTTGTGTTCTCTTGGGCCATACAAATGGGTCCTGCTCTGAGTGTTGGTCACCCATCCCTACGTCAAGCTTTCTGGCCATCTGGTAAAAGGAGAAGACTGTTGTGCTCAGGTTCACCTCTAGGCAGGGTTTGAGGTACAGTCTGGGGACAAATGCCTGAATACACAGGCTGGATACAGATGACGTCCTCAGGCCTCGGCAGATCCCACCTGCGGGTATGAGGCCTTCTCACTGTGTGGCTGACAGGAGATCGGGGTTCTGGATGTGTCAGACAGAGCATTAGAGTACAGGGCTTCAGGGGATATTGGGTGCCGTCGAGCAGGCGCTATACGATGATCCTCATGTGGGGATTTGCTCAGGTCCATACTTCCCTTCTCCTCTCTGGTGGGCAGACAGAACTCTGCCTTGTGGCTCCAGATTCACAAACTGGAATACTTGCGGAACAGGAATGAGAGCCTGGAAGCCTAAAAACTAGAGCTACAGTTCAAGTGCATGGCAGTTCCTATGTGCAGAGGCAGAGTCGAGATCTCCAGGCCCTTAGTAAGGGTCAGGGTCCGATGCTTGATCACACTGGAATTTTGTCCATGATGCCAGAAGAATGCAGGGGTGGCCTCATGAGACCATGGAGGTTTCCCACTCTCGGGCTTGTGAGCTCCTCCAAACAGCAAGTTGTCCTTCTGCCGAACAAGGGGGAGTCCTTCTATTATTTGGCTCTAGAGGTTTTCTAATGGAACGATCAGAGCAGAGCACTATGAGTGGATGCCTGCAAAGCCCACCTCGGGTTACCATTGAGGCCGAATAACGCGGCAGGGTTGATTTGCAGGCTCTGGGGCAAAAGGCCAAGGGTTTCGAGATAACAGCGTGTCTTATTGAAGGGTAAGTGTTGCCCTAAGTCCAGGGAGACCATCCAATGTGGTGTTGGTTCAGGAGCCAGGCAGGATTCCCCTACCCTGACGGTCTGACCTTGCTTCCAAGAGCAACGTTTCCTTCGGGGACAAGATGGTTTCTGTTGTGCTGCTCAGGGAACACCTGTTGGACCAAATGTTCGTACTCCAGAACAGGTCTCTGGGGACCGATGTCTGACAACTTAAACAAGGGTTCTGATGGGGTTCTAGGCGCATGTCCAGTTCATTCTGCAGACTCGGGGCCACTGCCTTGGTGTGATGCCTGTAGGTAGGTGCTCAGGGCGAGTCAGACTCTGTATTTTTCTCCTGTGCGGCCCACGGAATTGGTTAGGACTGACGGGCCTGTAGGTTTCTCCAACAGTGGACATTTTCATCCACTATTTAGGGCAGAGTTTTCTTCGAGAGGGTAGGCCCAGCCTTGCAGTGTTTGGGTAGAGGCTCCATCCTGGGACCAGGGGTCCAGGGCTTTTGAGACAGAAGTCTGCAAAAAAACAAGTTCGGATTATGGTTAGGGGAGAAGTCATGGCATATGAGATCTGGAGATGCTGAGGTCAGTGCCTCGGGATTAGATATTAGGGCAGCTGGGAAACAGTCACGCAGACGGTTCTCTCTGCACTGTGTTTCTTGGATCCCACGGAACGGACCGTTGTCTTCGTGGGGCCGTGGGAGTCTCTTTCCTGCTGGGGTCTTGCCTGGAATCCAAGAACTGCTGTCATTCTGGGGAAAGGGAAGAGTGCTGTGCCCTTTCTCAGGGATCCATCCAAAACTAGGATTGCAGAGAAGTGTCTGAGATGCGGTATTTACCCAAGACAATCCAGGGTTAAGACTGGGGATTAGGGTCACGGCATGGCTGGTTGGCGGGTGCCTGGTGCAGCTCCTAATGGGGCTTGTGGAAAGCGAGCTCAGACTGAGGATCACAATGCCTGATGGCTCTAATGAGTGGGCGCATTCTCTTGGGGCATGCCACTGCCTCCCACATGTCGGTTGGACACCCATCCCCAAAGCAAGCTTTCCAGACGTATGGAAGCAGGAGTAGAATGTGGTGCTTCAGAATGACCCATAGGCAGGGATTTGAGCTGCGGTCTGGGGGTAATGCCTGAATACAAAGTTTGGAGGGAGATTCTGGCCTCGGGCCACAACAGGTGACACCTGCCTGGTATGCGGCCCATGTCTGAGTGCCTGATAGGTGATCAGGTTCCGGATGTGTTGACAGAACAATAGAGCACCAGGTTGCCTATGATATCGGGGCAGTGGGGGGTCGTTGTCAAGCGCCTTGTAAGTTGATCCTCATGTGTGGATCTTTTGCAGGCCCGTACACATCGTCTGTTTTCTGCTCCATAGGCAGAAGATTGTCTTGTGACTCCATAATCGCAATCTGGAGTTTTGTGGGCCAGGAGTGAGAGTCCGGAAACCCTAAGGACGAGCACGGTTCAGTTCAGTGCCGAGTGCATGCTAGTTTAAATATGCCGCGGCGGATTCGAGAAATCTAGGCCCTGAGTATGGGAGGGTCCTATGTGTTCTCACGCTGGAATGTGTGTCCATGATATGGCCGAAGAATTCAGGGGTGGCCTCATGAGTCCATGGTTGTTTTCCAACTCTCAGTCAAGTGAGCTGTTCCCAACAGCAAGGTGTCCCTTGGCGGGTGAAGCGGGAGTACGTTTAGATGACTCCAGGGTCCCCCTTATGAAACGATAAGATAGCAGAGCTCCCCAAATGGATGCCTGAAAACCCACCTCGTGTTACCATTGCAGCCGAGGAACATGGCACGTTCGATCTGCTGGCTCTGGGGCCACATGCCAAGGGGACCATGGGTATCTTAAGACAGGGTATCTTATGCTGGCGAGTCACAGTGCTTGTCTGTGTCCACGGAGATCTTCCAGTGTGGTGGTAGTTCAGGAGGTAGGTAGGATTCCTCTACACCCAAGGGCGGCCTTTCCATCTGGGGACAGGATGGGTTTTGTTGTGTGGCTCAGGGAACACATCTTGAACCAAATGTTGAAATACCAGAACATGTCTCTGGGGACAGATGCCTGACAACCTAAACTAGGGTGCTAATGAAGTCCTGCGCGCAGGTCCAGCTCAATCTCCTGATTCGGGGCCACTGGCCTTGATGTCTGAGTGGAAATAGGTGCTCCGTTTGTGTCCGACTGTGCATTTTTCTCCAGTGCGGACTACGGAATTGGTCAGGGCTCAGGGGCCTTGTCGGTTTCTCCAAAACTGGAAGTTTTAGGCCACGGTTTCGGGTGGAGTTTTCCTCGAAAAGGCAGTCCCAGTCCTGCAGTGTAAGCCCGAAGACCCAATGATGCAAGGCAATGTGAACCAGGGCTTTGGAGATCGAAGTCCACAAACATAAACTCGGATTAAGCTTAGGTGCTAGGTGATGGCAGATGCGATTAGAAGAGGCCGAGGACTGTGCCTTGAGATTTGAAATTCGGGCGGGTGGGAGGTGGAAGCCCAGGCATTTCTGTCTGCATTGTGTGTGTTGAATGTTTGGGAATGGAGGTGTGTCCTCACGGAGCCGTTGGAGCTTCTTCCTCAATGGCGTTCTCTAGGTGCACACGAATTTCGTGTCTTTATGGGGAAAGCGAAGGGTAATGTTTTCCCTCTCAGATAACCCATTTAAACAGGGATTGCAGAGAGGGGTTCTGGGTCGGGTCATGGAAAATCACAAGGAGGGTTAAGATTGAGGATTAGGAACATGGCATGCCTGTTTCTCTGGTGTCGGGTCCCGTTCCCGTGGGGATTTGTATGAAAGGTGCTCAGGGTGAGGGTCCCATTGTCTGCTGGTTTCCAGCATGGCCCTCCCCGGTCTTTGTGTTCTCTTGGGCCATACAAATGGGTCCTGCTCTGAGTGTTGGTCACCCATCCCTACGTCAAGCTTTCTGGCCATCTGGTAAAAGGAGAAGACTGTTGTGCTCAGGTTCACCTCTAGGCAGGGTTTGAGGTACAGTCTGGGGACAAATGCCTGAATACACAGGCTGGATACAGATGACGTCCTCTGGCCTCGGCAGATCCCACCTGCGGGTATGAGGCCTTCTCACTGTGTGGCTGACAGGAGATCGGGGTTCTGGATGTGTCAGACAGAGCATTAGAGTACAGGGCTTCAGGGGATATTGGGTGCCGTCGAGCAGGCGCTATACGATGATCCTCATGTGGGGATTTGCTCAGGTCCATACTTCCCTTCTCCTCTCTGGTGGGCAGACAGAACTCTGCCTTGTGGCTCCAGATTCACAAACTGGAATACTTGCGGAACAGGAATGAGAGCCTGGAAGCCTAAAAACTAGAGCTACAGTTCAAGTGCATGGCAGTTCCTATGTGCAGAGGCAGAGTCGAGATCTCCAGGCCCTTAATAAGGGTCAGGGTCCGATGCTTGATCACACTGGAATTTTGTCCATGATGCCAGAAGAATGCAGGGGTGGCCTCATGAGACCATGGAGGTTTCCCACTCTCGGGCTTGTGAGCTCCTCCAAACAGCAAGTTGTCCTTCTGCCGAACAAGGGGGAGTCCTTCTATTATTTGGCTCTAGAGGTTTTCTAATGGAACGATCAGAGCAGAGCCCTATGAGTGGATGCCTGCAAAGCCCACCTCGGGTTACCATTGAGGCCGAATAACGCGGCAGGGTTGATTTGCAGGCTCTGGGGCAAAAGGCCAAGGGTTTCGAGATAACAGCGTGTCTTATTGAGGGGTAAGTGTTGCCCTAAGTCCAGGGAGACCATCCAATGTGGTGTTGGTTCAGGAGCCAGGCAGGATTCCCCTACCCTGACGGTCTGACCTTGCTTCCAAGAGCAACGTTTCCTTCGGGGACAAGATGGTTTCTGTTGTGCAGCTCAGGGAACACCTGTTGGACCAAATGTTCGTACTCCAGAACAGGTCTCTGGGGACCGATGTCTGACAACTTAAACAAGGGTTCTGATGGGGTTCTAGGCGCATGTCCAGTTCATTCTGCAGACTCGGGGCCACTGCCTTGGTGTGATGCCTGTAGGTAGGTGCTCAGGGCGAGTCAGACTCTGTATTTTTCTCCTGTGCGGCCCACGGAATTGGTTAGGACTGACGGGCCCTGTAGGTTTCTCCAACAGTGGACATTTTCATCCACTTTTTAGGGCAGAGTTTTCTTCGAGAGGGTAGGCCCAGCCTTGCAGTGTTTGGGTAGAGGCTCCATCCTGGGACCAGGGGTCCAGGGCTTTTGAGACAGAAGTCTGCAAAAAAACAAGTTCGGATTATGGTTAGGGGAGAAGTCATGGCATATGAGATCTGGAGATGCTGAGGTCAGTGCCTCGGGATTAGATATTAGGGCAGCTGGGAAACAGTCACGCAGACGGTTCTCTCTGCACTGTGTTTCTTGGATCCCACGGAACGGACCGTTGTCTTCGTGGGGCCGTGGGAGTCTCTTTCCTGCTGGGGTCTTGCCTGGAATCCAAGAACTGCTGTCATTCTGGGGAAAGGGAAGAGTGCTGTGCCCTTTCTCAGGGATCCATCCAAAACTAGGATTGCAGAGAAGTGTCTGAGATGCGGTATTTACCCAAGACAATCCAGGGTTAAGACTGGGGATTAGGGTCACGGCATGGCTGGTTGGCGGGTGCCTGGTGCAGCTCCTAATGGGGCTTGTGGAAAGCGAGCTCAGACTGAGGATCACAATGCCTGATGGCTCTAATGAGTGGGCGCATTCTCTTGGGGCATGCCACTGCCTCCCACATGTCGGTTGGACACCCATCCCCAAAGCAAGCTTTCCAGACGTATGGAAGCAGGAGTAGAATGTGGTGCTTCAGAATGACCCATAGGCAGGGATTTGAGCTGCGGTCTGGGGGTAATGCCTGAATACAAAGTTTGGAGGGAGATTCTGGCCTCGGGCCACAACAGGTGACACCTGCCTGGTATGCGGCCCATGTCTGAGTGCCTGATAGGTGATCAGGTTCCGGATGTGTTGACAGAACAATAGAGCACCAGGTTGCCTATGATATCGGGGCAGTGGGGGGTCGTTGTCAAGCGCCTTGTAAGTTGATCCTCATGTGTGGATCTTTTGCAGGCCCGTACACATCGTCTGTTTTCTGCTCCATAGGCAGAAGATTGTCTTGTGACTCCATAATCGCAATCTGGAGTTTTGTGGGCCAGGAGTGAGAGTCCGGAAACCCTAAGGACGAGCACGGTTCAGTTCAGTGCCGAGTGCATGCTAGTTTAAATATGCCGCGGCGGATTCGAGAAATCTAGGCCCTGAGTATGGGAGGGTCCTATGTGTTCTCACGCTGGAATGTGTGTCCATGATATGGCCGAAGAATTCAGGGGTGGCCTCATGAGTCCATGGTTGTTTTCCAACTCTCAGTCAAGTGAGCTGTTCCCAACAGCAAGGTGTCCCTTGGCGGGTGAAGCGGGAGTACGTTTAGATGACTCCAGGGTCCCCCTTATGGAACGATAAGATAGCAGAGCTCCCCAAAAGGATGCCTGAAAACCCACCTCGTGTTACCATTGCAGCCGAGGAACATGGCACGTTCGATCTGCTGGCTCTGGGGCCACATGCCAAGGGGACCATGGGTATCTTAAGACAGGGTATCTTATGCTGGCGAGTCACAGTGCTTGTCTGTGTCCACGGAGATCTTCCAGTGTGGTGGTAGTTCAGGAGATAGGTAGGATTCCTCTACACCCAAGGGCGGCCTTTCCATCTGGGGACAGGATGGGTTTTGTTGTGTGGCTCAGGGAACACATGTTGAACCAAATGTTGAAATACCAGAACATGTCTCTGGGGACAGATGCCTGACACCTAAACTAGGGTGCTAATGAAGTCCTGCGCGCAGGTCCAGCTCAATCTCCTGATTCGGGGCCACTGGCCTTGGTGTCTGAGTGGAAATAGGTGCTCCGTTTGTGTCCGACTGTGCATTTTTCTCCAGTGCGGACTACGGAATTGGTCAGGGCTCAGGGGCCTTGTGGGTTTCTCCAAAACTTGAAGTTTTAGGCCACGGTTTCGGGTGGAGTTTTCCTCGAAAAGGCAGTCCCAGTCCTGCAGTGTAAGCCCGAAGACCCAATGATGCAAGGCAATGTGAACCAGGGCTTTGGAGATCGAAGTCCACAAACATAAACTCGGATGAAGCTTAGGTGCTAGGTGATGGCAGATGCGATTAGAAGAGGCCGAGGACTGTGCCTTGAGATTTGAAATTCGGGCGGGTGGGAGGTGGAAGCCCAGGCATTTCTGTCTGCATTGTGTGTGTTGAATGTTTGGGAATGGAGGTGTGTCCTCACGGAGCCGTTGGAGCTTCTTCCTCAATGGCGTTCTCTAGGTGCACACGAATTTCGTGTCTTTATGGGGAAAGCGAAGGGTAATGTTTTCCCTCTCAGATAACCCATTTAAACAGGGATTGCAGAGAGGGGTTCTGGGTCGGGTCATGGAAAATCACAAGGAGGGTTAAGATTGAGGATTAGGAACATGGCATGCCTGTTTCTCTGGTGTCGGGTCCCGTTCCCGTGGGGATTTGTATGAAAGGTGCTCAGGGTGAGGGTCCCATTGTCTGCTGGTTTCCAGCATGGCCCTCCCCGGTCTTTGTGTTCTCTTGGGCCATACAATTGGGTCCTGCTCTGAGTGTTGGTCACCCATCCCTACGTCAAGCTTTCTGGCCATCTGGTAAAAGGAGAAGACTGTTTTGCTCAGGTTCAACTCTAGGCAGGGTTTGAGGTACAGTCTGGGGACAAATGCCTGAATACACAGGCTGGATACAGATGACGTCCTCAGGCCTCGGCAGATCCCACCTGCGGGTATGAGGCCTTCTCACTGTGTGGCTGACAGGAGATCGGGGTTCTGGATGTGTCAGACAGAGCATTAGAGTACAGGGCTTCAGGGGATATTGGGTGCCGTCGAGCAGGCGCTATACGATGATCCTCATGTGGGGATTTGCTCAGGTCCATACTTCCCTTCTCCTCTCTGGTGGGCAGACAGAACTCTGCCTTGTGGCTCCAGATTCACAAACTGGAATACTTGCGGAACAGGAATGAGAGCCTGGAAGCCTAAAAACTAGAGCTACAGTTCAAGTGCATGGCAGTTCCTATGTGCAGAGGCAGAGTCGAGATCTCCAGGCCCTGAGGAAGGGTCAGGGTCCGATGCTTGATCACACTGGAATTTTGTCCATGATGCCAGAAGAATGCAGGGGTGGCCTCATGAGACCATGGAGGTTTCCCACTCTCGGGCTTGTGAGCTCCTCCAAACAGCAAGTTGTCCTTCTGCCGAACAAGGGGGAGTCCTTCTATTATTTGGCTCTAGAGGTTTTCTAATGGAACGATCAGAGCAGAGCCCTATGAGTGGATGCCTGCAAAGCCCACCTCGGGTTACCATTGAGGCCGAATAACGCGGCAGGGTTGATTTGCAGGCTCTGGGGCAAAAGGCCAAGGGTTTCGAGATAACAGCGTGTCTTATTGAGGGGTAAGTGTTGCCCTAAGTCCAGGGAGACCATCCAATGTGGTGTTGGTTCAGGAGCCAGGCAGGATTCCCCTACCCTGACGGTCTGACCTTGCTTCCAAGAGCAACGTTTCCTTCGGGGACAAGATGGTTTCTGTTGTGCAGCTCAGGGAACACCTGTTGGACCAAATGTTCGTACTCCAGAACAGGTCTCTGGGGACCGATGTCTGACAACTTAAACAAGGGTTCTGATGGGGTTCTAGGCGCATGTCCAGTTCATTCTGCAGACTCGGGGCCACTGCCTTGGTGTGATGCCTGTAGGTAGGTGCTCAGGGCGAGTCAGACTCTGTATTTTTCTCCTGTGCGGCCCACGGAATTGGTTAGGACTGACGGGCCCTGTAGGTTTCTCCAACAGTGGACATTTTCATCCACTTTTTAGGGCAGAGTTTTCTTCGAGAGGGTAGGCCCAGCCTTGCAGTGTTTGGGTAGAGGCTCCATCCTGGGACCAGGGGTCCAGGGCTTTTGAGACAGAAGTCTGCAAAAAAACAAGTTCGGATTATGGTTAGGGGAGAAGTCATGGCATATGAGATCTGGAGATGCTGAGGTCAGTGCCTCGGGATTAGATATTAGGGCAGCTGGGAAACAGTCACGCAGACGGTTCTCTCTGCACTGTGTTTCTTGGATCCCACGGAACGGACCGTTGTCTTCGTGGGGCCGTGGGAGTCTCTTTCCTGCTGGGGTCTTGCCTGGAATCCAAGAACTGCTGTCATTCTGGGGAAAGGGAAGAGTGCTGTGCCCTTTCTCAGGGATCCATCCAAAACTAGGATTGCAGAGAAGTGTCTGAGATGCGGTATTTACCCAAGACAATCCAGGGTTAAGACTGGGGATTAGGGTCACGGCATGGCTGGTTGGCGGGTGCCTGGTGCAGCTCCTAATGGGGCTTGTGGAAAGCGAGCTCAGACTGAGGATCACAATGCCTGATGGCTCTAATGAGTGGGCGCATTCTCTTGGGGCATGCCACTGCCTCCCACATGTCGGTTGGACACCCATCCCCAAAGCAAGCTTTCCAGACGTATGGAAGCAGGAGTAGAATGTGGTGCTTCAGAATGACCCATAGGCAGGGATTTGAGCTGCGGTCTGGGGGTAATGCCTGAATACAAAGTTTGGAGGGAGATTCTGGCCTCGGGCCACAACAGGTGACACCTGCCTGGTATGCGGCCCATGTCTGAGTGCCTGATAGGTGATCAGGTTCCGGATGTGTTGACAGAACAATAGAGCACCAGGTTGCCTATGATATCGGGGCAGTGGGGGGTCGTTGTCAAGCGCCTTGTAAGTTGATCCTCATGTGTGGATCTTTTGCAGGCCCGTACACATCGTCTGTTTTCTGCTCCATAGGCAGAAGATTGTCTTGTGACTCCATAATCGCAATCTGGAGTTTTGTGGGCCAGGAGTGAGAGTCCGGAAACCCTAAGGATGAGCACGGTTCAGTTCAGTGCCGAGTGCATGCTAGTTTAAATATGCCGCGGCGGATTCGAGAAATCTAGGCCCTGAGTATGGGAGGGTCCTATGTGTTCTCACGCTGGAATGTGTGTCCATGATATGGCCGAAGAATTCAGGGGTGGCCTCATGAATCCATGGTTGTTTTCCAACTCTCAGTCAAGTGAGCTGTTCCCAACAGCAAGGTGTCCCTTGGCGGGTGAAGCGGGAGTACCTTTAGATGACTCCAGGGTCCCCCTTATGGAACGATAAGATAGCAGAGCTCCCCAAATGGATGCCTGAAAACCCACCTCGTGTTACCATTGCAGCCGAGGAACATGGCACGTTCGATCTGCTGGCTCTGGGGCCACATGCCAAGGGGACCATGGGTATCTTAAGACAGGGTATCTTATGCTGGCGAGTCACAGTGCTTGTCTGTGTCCACGGAGATCTTCCAGTGTGGTGGTAGTTCAGGAGATAGGTAGGATTCCTCTACACCCAAGGGCGGCCTTTCCATCTGGGGACAGGATGGGTTTTGTTGTGTGGCTCAGGGAACACATCTTGAACCAAATGTTGAAATACCAGAACATGTCTCTGGGGACAGATGCCTGACAACCTAAACTAGGGTGCTAATGAAGTCCTGCGCACAGGTCCAGCTCAATCTCCTGATTCGGGGCCACTGGCCTTGGTGTCTGAGTGGAAATAG
This sequence comes from Mustela nivalis, assembly GCF_964662115.1. NCBI lineage: Eukaryota > Metazoa > Chordata > Mammalia > Carnivora > Mustelidae > Mustela > Mustela nivalis. The sequence goes on from NC_139041.1 coordinate 1,502,529, forward strand.
GTGCTCCGTTTGTGTCCGACTGTGCATTTTTCTCCAGTGCGGACTACGGAATTGGTCAGGGCTCAGGGGCCTTGTCGGTTTCTCCAAAACTGGAAGTTTTAGGCCACGGTTTCGGGTGGAGTTTTCCTCGAAAAGGCAGTCCCAGTCCTGCAGTGTAAGCCCGAAGACCCAATGATGCAAGGCAATGTGAACCAGGGCTTTGGAGATCGAAGTCCACAAACATAAACTCGGATTAAGCTTAGGTGCTAGGTGATGGCAGATGCGATTAGAAGAGGCCGAGGACTGTGCCTTGAGATTTGAAATTCGGGCGGGTGGGAGGTGGAAGCCCAGGCATTTCTGTCTGCATTGTGTGTGTTGAATGTTTGGGAATGGAGGTGTGTCCTCACGGAGCCGTTGGAGCTTCTTCCTCAATGGCGTTCTCTAGGTGCACACGAATTTCGTGTCTTTATGGGGAAAGCGAAGGGTAATGTTTTCCCTCTCAGATAACCCATTTAAACAGGGATTGCAGAGAGGGGTTCTGGGTCGGGTCATGGAAAATCACAAGGAGGGTTAAGATTGAGGATTAGGAACATGGCATGCCTGTTTCTCTGGTGTCGGGTCCCGTTCCCGTGGGGATTTGTATGAAAGGTGCTCAGGGTGAGGGTCCCATTGTCTGCTGGTTTCCAGCATGGCCCTCCCCGGTCTTTGTGTTCTCTTGGGCCATACAATTGGGTCCTGCTCTGAGTGTTGGTCACCCATCCCTACGTCAAGCTTTCTCGCCATCTGGTAAAAGGAGAAGACTTTTGTGCTCAGGTTCAACTCTAGGCAGGGTTTGAGGTACAGTCTGGGGACAAATGCCTGAATACACAGGCTGGATACAGATGACGTCCTCAGGCCTCGGGAGATCCCACCTGCGGGTATGAGGCCTTCTCACTGTGTGGCTGACAGGAGATCGGGGTTCTGGATGTGTCAGACAGAGCATTAGAGTACAGGGCTTCAGGGGATATTGGGTGCCGTCGAGCAGGCGCTATACGATGATCCTCATGTGGGGATTTGCTCAGGTCCATACTTCCCTTCTCCTCTCTGGTGGGCAGACAGAACTCTGCCTTGTGGCTCCAGATTCACAAACTGGAATACTTGCGGAACAGGAATGAGAGCCTGGAAGCCTAAAAACTAGAGCTACAGTTCAAGTGCATGGCAGTTCCTATGTGCAGAGGCAGAGTCGAGATCTCCAGGCCCTGAGGAAGGGTCAGGGTCCGATGCTTGATCACACTGGAATTTTGTCCATGATGCCAGAAGAATGCAGGGGTGGCCTCATGAGACCATGGAGGTTTCCCACTCTCGGGCTTGTGAGCTCCTCCAAACAGCAAGTTGTCCTTCTGCCGAACAAGGGGGAGTCCTTCTATTATTTGGCTCTAGAGGTTTTCTAATGGAACGATCAGAGCAGAGCCCTATGAGTGGATGCCTGCAAAGCCCACCTCGGGTTACCATTGAGGCCGAATAACGCGGCAGGGTTGATTTGCAGGCTCTGGGGCAAAAGGCCAAGGGTTTCGAGATAACAGCGTGTCTTATTGAGGGGTAAGTGTTGCCCTAAGTCCAGGGAGACCATCCAATGTGGTGTTGGTTCAGGAGCCAGGCAGGATTCCCCTACCCTGACGGTCTGACCTTGCTTCCAAGAGCAACGTTTCCTTCGGGGACAAGATGGTTTCTGTTGTGCAGCTCAGGGAACACCTGTTGGACCAAATGTTCGTACTCCAGAACAGGTCTCTGGGGACCGATGTCTGACAACTTAAACAAGGGTTCTGATGGGGTTCTAGGCGCATGTCCAGTTCATTCTGCAGACTCGGGGCCACTGCCTTGGTGTGATGCCTGTAGGTAGGTGCTCAGGGCGAGTCAGACTCTGTATTTTTCTCCTGTGCGGCCCACGGAATTGGTTAGGACTGACGGGCCCTGTAGGTTTCTCCAACAGTGGACATTTTCATCCACTTTTTAGGGCAGAGTTTTCTTCGAGAGGGTAGGCCCAGCCTTGCAGTGTTTGGGTAGAGGCTCCATCCTGGGACCAGGGGTCCAGGGCTTTTGAGACAGAAGTCTGCAAAAAAACAAGTTCGGATTATGGTTAGGGGAGAAGTCATGGCATATGAGATCTGGAGATGCTGAGGTCAGTGCCTCGGGATTAGATATTAGGGCAGCTGGGAGGCAGTCACGCAGACGGTTCTCTCTGCACTGTGTTTCTTGGATCCCACGGAACGGACCGTTGTCTTCGTGGGGCCGTGGGAGTCTCTTTCCTGCTGGGGTCTTGCCTGGAATCCAAGACCTGCTGTCATTCTGGGGAAAGGGAAGAGTGCTGTGCCCTTTCTCAGGGATCCATCCAAAACTAGGATTGCAGAGAAGTGTCTGAGATGCGGTATTTACCCAAGACAATCCAGGGTTAAGACTGGGGATTAGGGTCACGGCATGGCTGGTTGGCGGGTGCCTGGTGCAGCTCCTAATGGGGCTTGTGGAAAGCGAGCTCAGACTGAGGATCACAATGCCTGATGGCTCTAATGAGTGGGCGCATTCTCTTGGGGCATGCCACTGCCTCCCACATGTCGGTTGGACACCCATCCCCAAAGCAAGCTTTCCAGGCGTATGGAAGCAGGAGTAGAATGTGGTGCTTCAGAATGACCCATAGGCAGGGATTTGAGCTGCGGTCTGGGGGTAATGCCTGAATACAAAGTTTGGAGGGAGATTCTGGCCTCGGGCCACAACAGGTGACACCTGCCTGGTATGCGGCCCATGTCTGAGTGCCTGATAGGTGATCAGGTTCCGGATGTGTTGACAGAACAATAGAGCACCAGGTTGCCTATGATATCGGGGCAGTGGGGGGTCGTTGTCAAGCGCCTTGTAAGTTGATCCTCATGTGTGGATCTTTTGCAGGCCCGTACACATCGTCTGTTTTCTGCTCCATAGGCAGAAGATTGTCTTGTGACTCCATAATCGCAATCTGGAGTTTTGTGGGCCAGGAGTGAGAGTCCGGAAACCCTAAGGACGAGCACGGTTCAGTTCAGGGCCGAGTGCATGCTAGTTTAAATATGCCGCGGCGGATTCGAGAAATCTAGGCCCTGAGTATGGGAGGGTCCTATGTGTTCTCACGCTGGAATGTGTGTCCATGATATGGCCGAAGAATTCAGGGGTGGCCTCATGAGTCCATGGTTGTTTTCCAACTCTCAGTCAAGTGAGCTGTTCCCAACAGCAAGGTGTCCCTTGGCGGGTGAAGCGGGAGTACGTTTAGATGACTCCAGGGTCCCCCTTATGGAACGATAAGATAGCAGAGCTCCCCAAATGGATGCCTGAAAACCCACCTCGTGTTACCATTGCAGCCGAGGAACATGGCACGTTCGATCTCCTGGCTCTGGGGCCACATGCCAAGGGGACCATGGGTATCTTAAGACAGGGTATCTTATGCTGGCGAGTCACAGTGCTTGTCTGTGTCCACGGAGATCTTCCAGTGTGGTGGTAGTTCAGGAGATAGGTAGGATTCCTCTACACCCAAGGGCGGCCTTTCCATCTGGGGACAGGATGGGTTTTGTTGTGTGGCTCAGGGAACACATCTTGAACCAAATGTTGAAATACCAGAACATGTCTCTGGGGACAGATGCCTGACAACCTAAACTAGGGTGCTAATGAAGTCCTGCGCGCAGGTCCAGCTCAATCTCCTGATTCGGGGCCACTGGCCTTGATGTCTGAGTGGAAATAGGTGCTCCGTTTGTGTCCGACTGTGCATTTTTCTCCAGTGCGGACTACGGAATTGGTCAGGGCTCAGGGGCCTTGTCGGTTTCTCCAAAACTGGAAGTTTTAGGCCACGGTTTCGGGTGGAGTTTTCCTCGAAAAGGCAGTCCCAGTCCTGCAGTGTAAGCCCGAAGACCCAATGATGCAAGGCAATGTGAACCAGGGCTTTGGAGATCGAAGTCCACAAACATAAACTCGGATTAAGCTTAGGTGCTAGGTGATGGCAGATGCGATTAGAAGAGGCCGAGGACTGTGCCTTGAGATTTGAAATTCGGGCGGGTGGGAGGTGGAAGCCCAGGCATTTCTGTCTGCATTGTGTGTGTTGAATGTTTGGGAATGGAGGTGTGTCCTCACGGAGCCGTTGGAGCTTCTTCCTCAATGGCGTTCTCTAGGTGCACACGAATTTCGTGTCTTTATGGGGAAAGCGAAGGGTAATGTTTTCCCTCTCAGATAACCCATTTAAACAGGGATTGCAGAGAGGGGTTCTGGGTCGGGTCATGGAAAATCACAAGGAGGGTTAAGATTGAGGATTAGGAACATGGCATGCCTGTTTCTCTGGTGTCGGGTCCCGTTCCCGTGGGGATTTGTATGAAAGGTGCTCAGGGTGAGGGTCCCATTGTCTGCTGGTTTCCAGCATGGCCCTCCCCGGTCTTTGTGTTCTCTTGGGCCATACAATTGGGTCCTGCTCTGAGTGTTGGTCACCCATCCCTACGTCAAGCTTTCTGGCCATCTGGTAAAAGGAGAAGACTGTTGTGCTCAGGTTCACCTCTAGGCAGGGTTTGAGGTACAGTCTGGGGACAAATGCCTGAATACACAGGCTGGATACAGATGACGTCCTCAGGCCTCGGCAGATCCCACCTGCGGGTATGAGGCCTTCTCACTGTGTGGCTGACAGGAGATCGGGGTTCTGGATGTGTCAGACAGAGCATTAGAGTACAGGGCTTCAGGGGATATTGGGTGCCGTCGAGCAGGCGCTATACGATGATCCTCATGTGGGGATTTGCTCAGGTCCATACTTCCCTTCTCCTCTCTGGTGGGCAGACAGAACTCTGCCTTGTGGCTCCAGATTCACAAACTGGAATACTTGCGGAACAGGAATGAGAGCCTGGAAGCCTAAAAACTAGAGCTACATTTCAAGTGCATGGCAGTTCCTATGTGCAGAGGCAGAGTCGAGATCTCCAGGCCCTGAGGAAGGGTCAGGGTCCGATGCTTGATCACACTGGAATTTTGTCCATGATGCCAGAAGAATGCAGGGGTGGCCTCATGAGACCATGGAGGTTTCCCACTCTCGGGCTTGTGAGCTCCTCCAAACAGCAAGTTGTCCTTCTGCCGAACAAGGGGGAGTCCTTCTATTATTTGGCTCTAGAGGTTTTCTAATGGAACGATCAGAGCAGAGCCCTATGAGTGGATGCCTGCAAAGCCCACCTCGGGTTACCATTGAGGCCGAATAACGCGGCAGGGTTGATTTGCAGGCTCTGGGGCAAAAGGCCAAGGGTTTCGAGATAACAGCGTGTCTTATTGAGGGGTAAGTGTTGCCCTAAGTCCAGGGAGACCATCCAATGTGGTGTTGGTTCAGGAGCCAGGCAGGATTCCCCTACCCTGACGGTCTGACCTTGCTTCCAAGAGCAACGTTTCCTTCGGGGACAAGATGGTTTCTGTTGTGCAGCTCAGGGAACACCTGTTGGACCAAATGTTCGTACTCCAGAACAGGTCTCTGGGGACCGATGTCTGACAACTTAAACAAGGGTTCTGATGGGGTTCTAGGCGCATGTCCAGTTCATTCTGCAGACTCGGGGCCACTGCCTTGGTGTGATGCCTGTAGGTAGGTGCTCAGGGCGAGTCAGACTCTGTATTTTTCTCCTGTGCGGCCCACGGAATTGGTTAGGACTGACGGGCCCTGTAGGTTTCTCCAACAGTGGACATTTTCATCCACTTTTTAGGGCAGACTTTTCTTCGAGAGGGTAGGCCCAGCCTTGCAGTGTTTGGGTAGAGGCTCCATCCTGGGACCAGGGGTCCAGGGCTTTTGAGACAGAAGTCTGCAAAAAAACAAGTTCGGATTATGGTTAGGGGAGAAGTCATGGCATATGAGATCTGGAGATGCTGAGGTCAGTGCCTCGGGATTAGATATTAGGGCAGCTGGGAGGCAGTCACGCAGACGGTTCTCTCTGCACTGTGTTTCTTGGATCCCACGGAACGGACCGTTGTCTTCGTGGGGCCGTGGGAGTCTCTTTCCTGCTGGGGTCTTGCCTGGAATCCAAGACCTGCTGTCATTCTGGGGAAAGGGAAGAGTGCTGTGCCCTTTCTCAGGGATCCATCCAAAACTAGGATTGCAGAGAAGTGTCTGAGATGCGGTATTTACCCAAGACAATCCAGGGTTAAGACTGGGGATTAGGGTCACGGCATGGCTGGTTGGCGGGTGCCTGGTGCAGCTCCTAATGGGGCTTGTGGAAAGCGAGCTCAGACTGAGGATCACAATGCCTGATGGCTCTAATGAGTGGGCGCATTCTCTTGGGGCATGCCACTGCCTCCCACATGTCGGTTGGACACCCATCCCCAAAGCAAGCTTTCCAGGCGTATGGAAGCAGGAGTAGAATGTGGTGCTTCAGAATGACCCATAGGCAGGGATTTGAGCTGCGGTCTGGGGGTAATGCCTGAATACAAAGTTTGGAGGGAGATTCTGGCCTCGGGCCACAACAGGTGACACCTGCCTGGTATGCGGCCCATGTCTGAGTGCCTGATAGGTGATCAGGTTCCGGATGTGTTGACAGAACAATAGAGCACCAGGTTGCCTATGATATCGGGGCAGTGGGGGGTCGTTGTCAAGCGCCTTGTAAGTTGATCCTCATGTGTGGATCTTTTGCAGGCCCGTACACATCGTCTGTTTTCTGCTCCATAGGCAGAAGATTGTCTTGTGACTCCATAATCGCAATCTGGAGTTTTGTGGGCCAGGAGTGAGAGTCCGGAAACCCTAAGGACGAGCACGGTTCAGTTCAGGGCCGAGTGCATGCTAGTTTAAATATGCCGCGGCGGATTCGAGAAATCTAGGCCCTGAGTATGGGAGGGTCCTATGTGTTCTCACGCTGGAATGTGTGTCCATGATATGGCCGAAGAATTCAGGGGTGGCCTCATGAGTCCATGGTTGTTTTCCAACTCTCAGTCAAGTGAGCTGTTCCCAACAGCAAGGTGTCCCTTGGCGGGTGAAGCGGGAGTACGTTTAGATGACTCCAGGGTCCCCCTTATGGAACGATAAGATAGCAGAGCTCCCCAAATGGATGCCTGAAAACCCACCTCGTGTTACCATTGCAGCCGAGGAACATGGCACGTTCGATCTCCTGGCTCTGGGGCCACATGCCAAGGGGACCATGGGTATCTTAAGACAGGGTATCTTATGCTGGCGAGTCACAGTGCTTGTCTGTGTCCACGGAGATCTTCCAGTGTGGTGGTAGTTCAGGAGATAGGTAGGATTCCTCTACACCCAAGGGCGGCCTTTCCATCTGGGGACAGGATGGGTTTTGTTGTGTGGCTCAGGGAACACATCTTGAACCAAATGTTGAAATACCAGAACATGTCTCTGGGGACAGATGCCTGACAACCTAAACTAGGGTGCTAATGAAGTCCTGCGCGCAGGTCCAGCTCAATCTCCTGATTCGGGGCCACTGGCCTTGGTGTCTGAGTGGAAATAGGTGCTCCGTTTGTGTCCGACTGTGCATTTTTCTCCAGTGCGGACTACGGAATTGGTCAGGGCTCAGGGGCCTTGTCGGTTTCTCCAAAACTGGAAGTTTTAGGCCACGGTTTCGGGTGGAGTTTTCCTCGAAAAGGCAGTCCCAGTCCTGCAGTGTAAGCCCGAAGACCCAATGATGCAAGGCAATGTGAACCAGGGCTTTGGAGATCGAAGTCCACAAACATAAACTCGGATGAAGCTTAGGTGCTAGGTGATGGCAGATGCGATTAGAAGAGGCCGAGGACTGTGCCTTGAGATTTGAAATTCGGGCGGGTGGGAGGTGGAAGCCCAGGCATTTCTGTCTGCATTGTGTTTGTTGAATGTTTGGGAATGGAGGTGTGTCCTCACGGAGCCGTTGGAGCTTCTTCCTCAATGGCGTTCTCTAGGTGCACACGAATTTCGTGTCTTTATGGGGAAAGCGAAGGGTAATGTTTTCCCTCTCAGATAACCCATTTAAACAGGGATTGCAGAGAGGGGTTCTGGGTCGGGTCATGGAAAATCACAAGGAGGGTTAAGATTGAGGATTAGGAACATGGCATGCCTGTTTCTCTGGTGTCGGGTCCCGTTCCCGTGGGGATTTGTATGAAAGGTGCTCAGGGTGAGGGTCCCATTGTCTGCTGGTTTCCAGCATGGCCCTCCCCGGTCTTTGTGTTCTCTTGGGCCATACAATTGGGTCCTGCTCTGAGTGTTGGTCACCCATCCCTACGTCAAGCATTCTGGCCATCTGGTAAAAGGAGAAGACTGTTTTGCTCAGGTTCACCTCTAGGCAGGGTTTGAGGTACAGTCTGGGGACAAATGCCTGAATACACAGGCTGGATACAGATGACGTCCTCTGGCCTCGGCAGATCCCACCTGCGGGTATGAGGCCTTCTCACTGTGTGGCTGACAGGAGATCGGGGTTCTGGATGTGTCAGACAGAGCATTAGAGTACAGGGCTTCAGGGGATATTGGGTGCCGTCGAGCAGGCGCTATACGATGATCCTCATGTGGGGATTTGCTCAGGTCCATACTTCCCTTCTCCTCTCTGGTGGGCAGACAGAACTCTGCCTTGTGGCTCCAGATTCACAAACTGGAATACTTGCGGAACAGGAATGAGAGCCTGGAAGCCTAAAAACTAGAGCTACAGTTCAAGTGCATGGCAGTTCCTATGTGCAGAGGCAGAGTCGAGATCTCCAGGCCCTGAGGAAGGGTCAGGGTCCGATGCTTGATCACACTGGAATTTTGTCCATGATGCCAGAAGAATGCAGGGGTGGCCTCATGAGACCATGGAGGTTTCCCACTCTCGGGCTTGTGAGCTCCTCCAAACAGCAAGTTGTCCTTCTGCCGAACAAGGGGGAGTCCTTCTATTATTTGGCTCTAGAGGTTTTCTAATGGAACGATCAGAGCAGAGCCCTATGAGTGGATGCCTGCAAAGCCCACCTCGGGTTACCATTGAGGCCGAATAACGCGGCAGGGTTGATTTGCAGGCTCTGGGGCAAAAGGCCAAGGGTTTCGAGATAACAGCGTGTCTTATTGAGGGGTAAGTGTTGCCCTAAGTCCAGGGAGACCATCCAATGTGGTGTTGGTTCAGGAGCCAGGCAGGATTCCCCTACCCTGACGGTCTGACCTTGCTTCCAAGAGCAACGTTTCCTTCGGGGACAAGATGGTTTCTGTTGTGCAGCTCAGGGAACACCTGTTGGACCAAATGTTCGTACTCCAGAACAGGTCTCTGGGGACCGATGTCTGACAACTTAAACAAGGGTTCTGATGGGGTTCTAGGCGCATGTCCAGTTCATTCTGCAGACTCGGGGCCACTGCCTTGGTGTGATGCCTGTAGGTAGGTGCTCAGGGCGAGTCAGACTCTGTATTTTTCTCCTGTGCGGCCCACGGAATTGGTTAGGACTGACGGGCCCTGTAGGTTTCTCCAACAGTGGACATTTTCATCCACTTTTTAGGGCAGACTTTTCTTCGAGAGGGTAGGCCCAGCCTTGCAGTGTTTGGGTAGAGGCCCCATCCTGGGACCAGGTGTCCAGGGCTTTTGAGACAGAAGTCTGCAAAAAAACAAGTTCGGATTATGGTTAGGGGAGAAGTCATGGCATATGAGATCTGGAGATGCTGAGGTCAGTGCCTCGGGATTAGATATTAGGGCAGCTGGGAAACAGTCACGCAGACGGTTCTCTCTGCACTGTGTTTCTTGGATCCCACGGAACGGACCGTTGTCTTCGTGGGGCCGTGGGAGTCTCTTTCCTGCTGGGGTCTTGCCTGGAATCCAAGACCTGCTGTCATTCTGGGGAAAGGGAAGAGTGCTGTGCCCTTTCTCAGGGATCCATCCAAAACTAGGATTGCAGAGAAGTGTCTGAGATGCGGTATTTACCCAAGACAATCCAGGGTTAAGACTGGGGATTAGGGTCACGGCATGGCTGGTTGGCGGGTGCCTGGTGCAGCTCCTAATGGGGCTTGTGGAAAGCGAGCTCAGACTGAGGATCACAATGCCTGATGGCTCTAATGAGTGGGCGCATTCTCTTGGGGCATGCCACTGCCTCCCACATGTCGGTTGGACACCCATCCCCAAAGCAAGCTTTCCAGGCGTATGGAAGCAGGAGTAGAATGTGGTGCTTCAGAATGACCCATAGGCAGGGATTTGAGCTGCGGTCTGGGGGTAATGCCTGAATACAAAGTTTGGAGGGAGATTCTGGCCTCGGGCCACAACAGGTGACACCTGCCTGGTATGCGGCCCATGTCTGAGTGCCTGATAGGTGATCAGGTTCCGGATGTGTTGACAGAACAATAGAGCACCAGGTTGCCTATGATATCGGGGCAGTGGGGGGTCGTTGTCAAGCGCCTTGTAAGTTGATCCTCATGTGTGGATCTTTTGCAGGCCCGTACACATCGTCTGTTTTCTGCTCCATAGGCAGAAGATTGTCTTGTGACTCCATAATCGCAATCTGGAGTTTTGTGGGCCAGGAGTGAGAGTCCGGAAACCCTAAGGACGAGCACGGTTCAGTTCAGTGCCGAGTGCATGCTAGTTTAAATATGCCGCGGCGGATTCGAGAAATCTAGGCCCTGAGTATGGGAGGGTCCTATGTGTTCTCACGCTGGAATGTGTGTCCATGATATGGCCGAAGAATTCAGGGGTGGCCTCATGAGTCCATGGTTGTTTTCCAACTCTCAATCAAGTGAGCTGTTCCCAACAGCAAGGTGTCCCTTGGCGGGTGAAGCGGGAGTACCTTTAGATGACTCCAGGGTCCCCCTTATGGAACGATAAGATAGCAGAGCTCCCCAAATGGATGCCTGAAAACCCACCTCGTGTTACCATTGCAGCCGAGGAACATGGCACGTTCGATCTGCTGGCTCTGGGGCCACATGCCAAGGGGACCATGGGTATCTTAAGACAGGGTATCTTATGCTGGCGAGTCACAGTGCTTGTCTGTGTCCACGGAGATCTTCCAGTGTGGTGGTAGTTCAGGAGATAGGTAGGATTCCTCTACACCCAAGGGCGGCCTTTCCATCTGGGGACAGGATGGGTTTTGTTGTGTGGCTCAGGGAACACATCTTGAACCAAATGTTGAAATACCAGAACATGTCTCTGGGGACAGATGCCTGACAACCTAAACTAGGGTGCTAATGAAGTCCTGCGCGCAGGTCCAGCTCAATCTCCTGATTCGGGGCCACTGGCCGTGGTGTCTGAGTGGAAATAGGTGCTCCGTTTGTGTCCGACTGTGCATTTTTCTCCAGTGCGGACTACGGAATTGGTCAGGGCTCAGGGGCCTTGTCGGTTTCTCCAAAACTGGAAGTTTTAGGCCACGGTTTCGGGTGGAGTTTTCCTCGAAAAGGCAGTCCCAGTCCTGCAGTGTAAGCCCGAAGACCCAATGATGCAAGGCAATGTGAACCAGGGCTTTGGAGATCGAAGTCCACAAACATAAACTCGGATGAAGCTTAGGTGCTAGGTGATGGCAGATGCGATTAGAAGAGGCCGAGGACTGTGCCTTGAGATTTGAAATTCGGGCGGGTGGGAGGTGGAAGCCCAGGCATTTCTGTCTGCATTGTGTTTGTTGAATGTTTGGGAATGGAGGTGTGTCCTCACGGAGCCGTTGGAGCTTCTTCCTCAATGGCGTTCTCTAGGTGCACACGAATTTCGTGTCTTTATGGGGAAAGCGAAGGGTAATGTTTTCCCTCTCAGATAACCCATTTAAACAGGGATTGCAGAGAGGGGTTCTGGGTCGGGTCATGGAAAATCACAAGGAGGGTTAAGATTGAGGATTAGGAACATGGCATGCCTGTTTCTCTGGTGTCGGGTCCCGTTCCCGTGGGGATTTGTATGAAAGGTGCTCAGGGTGAGGGTCCCATTGTCTGCTGGTTTCCAGCATGGCCCTCCCCGGTCTTTGTGTTCTCTTGGGCCATACAATTGGGTCCTGCTCTGAGTGTTGGTCACCCATCCCTACATCAAGCATTCTGGCCATCTGGTAAAAGGAGAAGACTGTTTTGCTCAGGTTCACCTCTAGGCAGGGTTTGAGGTACAGTCTGGGGACAAATGCCTGAATACACAGGCTGGATACAGATGACGTCCTCTGGCCTCGGCAGATCGCACCTGCGGGTATGAGGCCTTCTCACTGTGTGGCTGACAGGAGATCGGGGTTCTGGATGTGTCAGACAGAGCATTAGAGTACAGGGCTTCAGGGGATATTGGGTGCCGTCGAGCAGGCGCTATACGATGATCCTCATGTGGGGATTTGCTCAGGTCCATACTTCCCTTCTCCTCTCTGGTGGGCAGACAGAACTCTGCCTTGTGGCTCCAGATTCACAAACTGGAATACTTGCGGAACAGGAATGAGAGCCTGGAAGCCTAAAAACTAGAGCTACAGTTCAAGTGCATGGCAGTTCCTATGTGCAGAGGCAGAGTCGAGATCTCCAGGCCCTGAGGAAGGGTCAGGGTCCGATGCTTGATCACACTGGAATTTTGTCCATGATGCCAGAAGAATGCAGGGGTGGCCTCATGAGACCATGGAGGTTTCCCACTCTCGGGCTTGTGAGCTCCTCCAAACAGCAAGTTGTCCTTCTGCCGAACAAGGGGGAGTCCTTCTATTATTTGGCTCTAGAGGTTTTCTAATGGAACGATCAGAGCAGAGCCCTATGAGTGGATGCCTGCAAAGCCCACCTCGGGTTACCATTGAGGCCGAATAACGCGGCAGGGTTGATTTGCAGGCTCTGGGGCAAAAGGCCAAGGGTTTCGAGATAACAGCGTGTCTTATTGAGGGGTAAGTGTTGCCCTAAGTCCAGGGAGACCATCCAATGTGGTGTTGGTTCAGGAGCCAGGCAGGATTCCCCTACCCTGACGGTCTGACCTTGCTTCCAAGAGCAACGTTTCCTTCGGGGACAAGATGGTTTCTGTTGTGCAGCTCAGGGAACACCTGTTGGACCAAATGTTCGTACTCCAGAACAGGTCTCTGGGGACCGATGTCTGACAACTTAAACAAGGGTTCTGATGGGGTTCTAGGCGCATGTCCAGTTCATTCTGCAGACTCGGGGCCACTGCCTTGGTGTGATGCCTGTAGGTAGGTGCTCAGGGCGAGTCAGACTCTGTATTTTTCTCCTGTGCGGCCCACGGAATTGGTTAGGACTGACGGGCCCTGTAGGTTTCTCCAACAGTGGACATTTTCATCCACTTTTTAGGGCAGACTTTTCTTCGAGAGGGTAGGCCCAGCCTTGCAGTGTTTGGGTAGAGGCCCCATCCTGGGACCAGGTGTCCAGGGCTTTTGAGACAGAAGTCTGCAAAAAAACAAGTTCGGATTATGGTTAGGGGAGAAGTCATGGCATATGAGATCTGGAGATGCTGAGGTCAGTGCCTCGGGATTAGATATTAGGGCAGCTGGGAAAAAGTCACGCAGACGGTTCTCTCTGCACTGTGTTTCTTGGATCCCACGGAACGGACCGTTGTCTTCGTGGGGCCGTGGGAGTCTCTTTCCTGCTGGGGTCTTGCCTGGAATCCAAGACCTGCTGTCATTCTGGGGAAAGGGAAGAGTGCTGTGCCCTTTCTCAGGGATCCATCCAAAACTAGGATTGCAGAGAAGTGTCTGAGATGCGGTATTTACCCAAGACAATCCAGGGTTAAGACTGGGGATTAGGGTCACGGCATGGCTGGTTGGCGGGTGCCTGGTGCAGCTCCTAATGGGGCTTGTGGAAAGCGAGCTCAGACTGAGGATCACAATGCCTGATGGCTCTAATGAGTGGGCGCATTCTCTTGGGGCATGCCACTGCCTCCCACATGTCGGTTGGACACCCATCCCCAAAGCAAGCTTTCCAGACGTATGGAAGCAGGAGTAGAATGTGGTGCTTCAGAATGACCCATAGGCAGGGATTTGAGCTGCGGTCTGGGGGTAATGCCTGAATACAAAGTTTGGAGGGAGATTCTGGCCTCGGGCCACAACAGGTGACACCTGCCTGGTATGCGGCCCATGTCTGAGTGCCTGATAGGTGATCAGGTTCCGGATGTGTTGACAGAACAATAGAGCACCAGGTTGCCTATGATATCGGGGCAGTGGGGGGTCGTTGTCAAGCGCCTTGTAAGTTGATCCTCATGTGTGGATCTTTTGCAGGCCCGTACACATCGTCTGTTTTCTGCTCCATAGGCAGAAGATTGTCTTGTGACTCCATAATCGCAATCTGGAGTTTTGTGGGCCAGGAGTGAGAGTCCGGAAACCCTAAGGACGAGCACGGTTCAGTTCAGTGCCGAGTGCATGCTAGTTTAAATATGCCGCGGCGGATTCGAGAAATCTAGGCCCTGAGTATGGGAGGGTCCTATGTGTTCTCACGCTGGAATGTGTGTCCATGATATGGCCGAAGAATTCAGGGGTGGCCTCATGAGTCCATGGTTGTTTTCCAACTCTCAGTCAAGTGAGCTGTTCCCAACAGCAAGGTGTCCCTTGGCGGGTGAAGCGGGAGTACGTTTAGATGACTCCAGGGTCCCCCTTATGGAACGATAAGATAGCAGAGCTCCCCAAATGGATGCCTGAAAACCCACCTCGTGTTACCATTGCAGCCGAGGAACATGGCACGTTCGATCTGCTGGCTCTGGGGCCACATGCCAAGGGGACCATGGGTATCTTAAGACAGGGTATCTTATGCTGGCGAGTCACAGTGCTTGTCTGTGTCCACGGAGATCTTCCAGTGTGGTGGTAGTTCAGGAGGTAGGTAGGATTCCTCTACACCCAAGGGCGGCCTTTCCATCTGGGGACAGGATGGGTTTTGTTGTGTGGCTCAGGGAACACATCTTGAACCAAATGTTGAAATACCAGAACATGTCTCTGGGGACAGATGCCTGACAACCTAAACTAGGGTGCTAATGAAGTCCTGCGCGCAGGTCCAGCTCAATCTCCTGATTCGGGGCCACTGGCCTTGGTGTCTGAGTGGAAATAGGTGCTCCGTTTGTGTCCGACTGTGCATTTTTCTCCAGTGCGGACTACGGAATTGGTCAGGGCTCAGGGGCCTTGTGGGTTTCTCCAAAACTGGAAGTCTTAGGCCACGGTTTCGGGTGGAGTTTTCCTCGAAAAGGCAGTCCCAGTCCTGCAGTGTAAGCCCGAAGACCCAATGATGCAAGGCAATGTGAACCAGGGCTTTGGAGATCGAAGTCCACAAACATAAACTCGGATGAAGCTTAGGTGCTAGGTGATGGCAGATGCGATTAGAAGAGGCCGAGGACTGTGCCTTGAGATTTGAAATTCGGGCGGGTGGGAGGTGGAAGCCCAGGCATTTCTGTCTGCATTGTGTGTGTTGAATGTTTGGGAATGGAGGTGTGTCCTCACGGAGCCGTTGGAGCTTCTTCCTCAATGGCGTTCTCTAGGTGCACACGAATTTCGTGTCTTTATGGGGAAAGCGAAGGGTAATGTTTTCCCTCTCAGATAACCCATTTAAACAGGGATTGCAGAGAGGGGTTCTGGGTCGGGTCATGGAAAATCACAAGGAGGGTTAAGATTGAGGATTAGGAACATGGCATGCCTGTTTCTCTGGTGTCGGGTCCCGTTCCCGTGGGGATTTGTATGAAAGGTGCTCAGGGTGAGGGTCCCATTGTCTGCTGGTTTCCAGCATGGCCCTCCCCGGTCTTTGTGTTCTCTTGGGCCATACAATTGGGTCCTGCTCTGAGTGTTGGTCACCCATCCCTACGTCAAGCTTTCTGGCCATCTGGTAAAAGGAGAAGACTGTTGTGCTCAGGTTCACCTCTAGGCAGGGTTTGAGGTACAGTCTGGGGACAAATGCCTGAATACACAGGCTGGATACAGATGACGTCCTCAGGCCTCGGCAGATCCCACCTGCGGGTATGAGGCCTTCTCACTGTGTGGCTGACAGGAGATCGGGGTTCTGGATGTGTCAGACAGAGCATTAGAGTACAGGGCTTCAGGGGATATTGGGTGCCGTCGAGCAGGCGCTATACGATGATCCTCATGTGGGGATTTGCTCAGGTCCATACTTCCCTTCTCCTCTCTGGTGGGCAGACAGAACTCTGCCTTGTGGCTCCAGATTCACAAACTGGAATACTTGCGGAACAGGAATGAGAGCCTGGAAGCCTAAAAACTAGAGCTACAGTTCAAGTGCATGGCAGTTCCTATGTGCAGAGGCAGAGTCGAGAGCTCCAGGCCCTGAGGAAGGGTCAGGGTCCGGTGCTTGATCACACTGGAATTTTGTCCATGATGCCAGAAGAATGCAGGGGTGGCCTCATGAGACCATGGAGGTTTCCCACTCTCGGGCTTGTGAGCTCCTCCAAACAGCAAGTTGTCCTTCTGCCGAACAAGGGGGAGTCCTTCTATTATTTGGCTCTAGAGGTTTTCTAATGGAACGATCAGAGCAGAGCCCTATGAGTGGATGCCTGCAAAGCCCACCTCGGGTTACCATTGAGGCCGAATAACGCGGCAGGGTTGATTTGCAGGCTCTGGGGCAAAAGGCCAAGGGTTTCGAGATAACAGCGTGTCTTATTGAGGGGTAAGTGTTGCCCTAAGTCCAGGGAGACCATCCAATGTGGTGTTGGTTCAGGAGCCAGGCAGGATTCCCCTACCCTGACGGTCTGACCTTGCTTCCAAGAGCAACGTTTCCTTCGGGGACAAGATGGTTTCTGTTGTGCAGCTCAGGGAACACCTGTTGGACCAAATGTTCGTACTCCAGAACAGGTCTCTGGGGACCGATGTCTGACAACTTAAACAAGGGTTCTGATGGGGTTCTAGGCGCATGTCCAGTTCATTCTGCAGACTCGGGGCCACTGCCTTGGTGTGATGCCTGTAGGTAGGTGCTCAGGGCGAGTCAGACTCTGTATTTTTCTCCTGTGCGGCCCACGGAATTGGTTAGGACTGACGGGCCCTGTGGGTTTCTCCAACAGTGGACATTTTCATCCACTTTTTAGGGCAGACTTTTCTTCGAGAGGGTAGGCCCAGCCTTGCAGTGTTTGGGTAGAGGCCCCATCCTGGGACCAGGTGTCCAGGGCTTTTGAGACAGAAGTCTGCAAAAAAACAAGTTCGGATTATGGTTAGGGGAGAAGTCATGGCATATGAGATCTGGAGATGCTGAGGTCAGTGCCTCGGGATTAGATATTAGGGCAGCTGGGAAACAGTCACGCAGACGGTTCTCTCTGCACTGTGTTTCTTGGATCCCACGGAACGGACCGTTGTCTTCGTGGGGCCGTGGGAGTCTCTTTCCTGCTGGGGTCTTGCCTGGAATCCAAGACCTGCTGTCATTCTGGGGAAAGGGAAGAGTGCTGTGCCCTTTCTCAGGGATCCATCCAAAACTAGGATTGCAGAGAAGTGTCTGAGATGCGGTATTTACCCAAGACAATCCAGGGTTAAGACTGGGGATTAGGGTCACGGCATGGCTGGTTGGCGGGTGCCTGGTGCAGCTCCTAATGGGGCTTGTGGAAAGCGAGCTCAGACTGAGGATCACAATGCCTGATGGCTCTAATGAGTGGGCGCATTCTCTTGGGGCATGCCACTGCCTCCCACATGTCGGTTGGACACCCATCCCCAAAGCAAGCTTTCCAGGCGTATGGAAGCAGGAGTAGAATGTGGTGCTTCAGAATGACCCATAGGCAGGGATTTGAGCTGCGGTCTGGGGGTAATGCCTGAATACAAAGTTTGGAGGGAGATTCTGGCCTCGGGCCACAACAGGTGACACCTGCCTGGTATGCGGCCCATGTCTGAGTGCCTGATAGGTGATCAGGTTCCGGATGTGTTGACAGAACAATAGAGCACCAGGTTGCCTATGATATCGGGGCAGTGGGGGGTCGTTGTCAAGCGCCTTGTAAGTTGATCCTCATGTGTGGATCTTTTGCAGGCCCGTACACATCGTCTGTTTTCTGCTCCATAGGCAGAAGATTGTCTTGTGACTCCATAATCGCAATCTGGAGTTTTGTGGGCCAGGAGTGAGAGTCCGGAAACCCTAAGGACGAGCACGGTTCAGTTCAGTGCCGAGTGCATGCTAGTTTAAATATGCCGCGGCGGATTCGAGAAATCTAGGCCCTGAGTATGGGAGGGTCCTATGTGTTCTCACGCTGGAATGTGTGTCCATGATATGGCCGAAGAATTCAGGGGTGGCCTCATGAGTCCATGGTTGTTTTCCAACTCTCAGTCAAGTGAGCTGTTCCCAACAGCAAGGTGTCCCTTGGCGGGTGAAGCGGGAGTACGTTTAGATGACTCCAGGGTCCCCCTTATGGAACGATAAGATAGCAGAGCTCCCCAAATGGATGCCTGAAAACCCACCTCGTGTTACCATTGCAGCCGAGGAACATGGCACGTTCGATCTGCTGGCTCTGGGGCCACATGCCAAGGGGACCATGGGTATCTTAAGACAGGGTATCTTATGCTGGCGAGTCACAGTGCTTGTCTGTGTCCACGGAGATCTTCCAGTGTGGTGGTAGTTCAGGAGATAGGTAGGATTCCTCTACACCCAAGGGCGGCCTTTCCATCTGGGGACAGGATGGGTTTTGTTGTGTGGCTCAGGGAACACATCTTGAACCAAATGTTGAAATACCAGAACATGTCTCTGGGGACAGATGCCTGACAACCTAAACTAGGGTGCTAATGAAGTCCTGCGCGCAGGTCCAGCTCAATCTCCTGATTCGGGGCCACTGGCCGTGGTGTCTGAGTGGAAATAGGTGCTCCGTTTGTGTCCGACTGTGCATTTTTCTCCAGTGCGGACTACGGAATTGGTCAGGGCTCAGGGGCCTTGTGGGTTTCTCCAAAACTGGAAGTCTTAGGCCACGGTTTCGGGTGGAGTTTTCCTCGAAAAGGCAGTCCCAGTCCTGCAGTGTAAGCCCGAAGACCCAATGATGCAAGGCAATGTGAACCAGGGCTTTGGAGATCGAAGTCCACAAACATAAACTCGGATTAAGCTTAGGTGCTAGGTGATGGCAGATGCGATTAGAAGAGGCCGAGGACTGTGCCTTGAGATTTGAAATTCGGGCGGGTGGGAGGTGGAAGCCCAGGCATTTCTGTCTGCATTGTGTGTGTTGAATGTTTGGGAATGGAGGTGTGTCCTCACGGAGCCGTTGGAGCTTCTTCCTCAATGGCGTTCTCTAGGTGCACACGAATTTCGTGTCTTTATGGGGAAAGCGAAGGGTAATGTTTTCCCTCTCAGATAACCCATTTAAACAGGGATTGCAGAGAGGGGTTCTGGGTCGGGTCATGGAAAATCACAAGGAGGGTTAAGATTGAGGATTAGGAACATGGCATGCCTGTTTCTCTGGTGTCGGGTCCCGTTCCCGTGGGGATTTGTATGAAAGGTGCTCAGGGTGAGGGTCCCATTGTCTGCTGGTTTCCAGCATGGCCCTCCCCGGTCTTTGTGTTCTCTTGGGCCATACAATTGGGTCCTGCTCTGAGTGTTGGTCACCCATCCCTACATCAAGCATTCTGGCCATCTGGTAAAAGGAGAAGACTGTTTTGCTCAGGTTCACCTCTAGGCAGGGTTTGAGGTACAGTCTGGGGACAAATGCCTGAATACACAGGCTGGATACAGATGACGTCCTCTGGCCTCGGCAGATCGCACCTGCGGGTATGAGGCCTTCTCACTGTGTGGCTGACAGGAGATCGGGGTTCTGGATGTGTCAGACAGAGCATTAGAGTACAGGGCTTCAGGGGATATTGGGTGCCGTCGAGCAGGCGCTATACGATGATCCTCATGTGGGGATTTGCTCAGGTCCATACTTCCCTTCTCCTCTCTGGTGGGCAGACAGAACTCTGCCTTGTGGCTCCAGATTCACAAACTGGAATACTTGCGGAACAGGAATGAGAGCCTGGAAGCCTAAAAACTAGAGCTACAGTTCAAGTGCATGGCAGTTCCTATGTGCAGAGGCAGAGTCGAGATCTCCAGGCCCTGAGGAAGGGTCAGGGTCCGATGCTTGATCACACTGGAATTTTGTCCATGATGCCAGAAGAATGCAGGGGTGGCCTCATGAGACCATGGAGGTTTCCCACTCTCGGGCTTGTGAGCTCCTCCAAACAGCAAGTTGTCCTTCTGCCGAACAAGGGGGAGTCCTTCTATTATTTGGCTCTAGAGGTTTTCTAATGGAACGATCAGAGCAGAGCCCTATGAGTGGATGCCTGCAAAGCCCACCTCGGGTTACCATTGAGGCCGAATAACGCGGCAGGGTTGATTTGCAGGCTCTGGGGCAAAAGGCCAAGGGTTTCGAGATAACAGCGTGTCTTATTGAGGGGTAAGTGTTGCCCTAAGTCCAGGGAGACCATCCAATGTGGTGTTGGTTCAGGAGCCAGGCAGGATTCCCCTACCCTGACGGTCTGACCTTGCTTCCAAGAGCAACGTTTCCTTCGGGGACAAGATGGTTTCTGTTGTGCAGCTCAGGGAACACCTGTTGGACCAAATGTTCGTACTCCAGAACAGGTCTCTGGGGACCGATGTCTGACAACTTAAACAAGGGTTCTGATGGGGTTCTAGGCGCATGTCCAGTTCATTCTGCAGACTCGGGGCCACTGCCTTGGTGTGATGCCTGTAGGTAGGTGCTCAGGGCGAGTCAGACTCTGTATTTTTCTCCTGTGCGGCCCACGGAATTGGTTAGGACTGACGGGCCCTGTAGGTTTCTCCAACAGTGGACATTTTCATCCACTTTTTAGGGCAGACTTTTCTTCGAGAGGGTAGGCCCAGCCTTGCAGTGTTTGGGTAGAGGCCCCATCCTGGGACCAGGTGTCCAGGGCTTTTGAGACAGAAGTCTGCAAAAAAACAAGTTCGGATTATGGTTAGGGGAGAAGTCATGGCATATGAGATCTGGAGATGCTGAGGTCAGTGCCTCGGGATTAGATATTAGGGCAGCTGGGAAACAGTCACGCAGACGGTTCTCTCTGCACTGTGTTTCTTGGATCCCACGGAACGGACCGTTGTCTTCGTGGGGCCGTGGGAGTCTCTTTCCTGCTGGGGTCTTGCCTGGAATCCAAGACCTGCTGTCATTCTGGGGAAAGGGAAGAGTGCTGTGCCCTTTCTCAGGGATCCATCCAAAACTAGGATTGCAGAGAAGTGTCTGAGATGCGGTATTTACCCAAGACAATCCAGGGTTAAGACTGGGGATTAGGGTCACGGCATGGCTGGTTGGCGGGTGCCTGGTGCAGCTCCTAATGGGGCTTGTGGAAAGCGAGCTCAGACTGAGGATCACAATGCCTGATGGCTCTAATGAGTGGGCGCATTCTCTTGGGGCATGCCACTGCCTCCCACATGTCGGTTGGACACCCATCCCCAAAGCAAGCTTTCCAGACGTATGGAAGCAGGAGTAGAATGTGGTGCTTCAGAATGACCCATAGGCAGGGATTTGAGCTGCGGTCTGGGGGTAATGCCTGAATACAAAGTTTGGAGGGAGATTCTGGCCTCGGGCCACAACAGGTGACACCTGCCTGGTATGCGGCCCATGTCTGAGTGCCTGATAGGTGATCAGGTTCCGGATGTGTTGACAGAACAATAGAGCACCAGGTTGCCTATGATATCGGGGCAGTGGGGGGTCGTTGTCAAGCGCCTTGTAAGTTG
Source organism: Mustela nivalis (assembly GCF_964662115.1). Taxonomy (NCBI): domain Eukaryota; kingdom Metazoa; phylum Chordata; class Mammalia; order Carnivora; family Mustelidae; genus Mustela; species Mustela nivalis. The sequence goes on from NC_139041.1 coordinate 1,523,974, forward strand.
ATCCTCATGTGTGGATCTTTTGCAGGCCCGTACACATCGTCTGTTTTCTGCTCCATAGGCAGAAGATTGTCTTGTGACTCCATAATCGCAATCTGGAGTTTTGTGGGCCAGGAGTGAGAGTCCGGAAACCCTAAGGACGAGCACGGTTCAGTTCAGTGCCGAGTGCATGCTAGTTTAAATATGCCGCGGCGGATTCGAGAAATCTAGGCCCTGAGTATGGGAGGGTCCTATGTGTTCTCACGCTGGAATGTGTGTCCATGATATGGCCGAAGAATTCAGGGGTGGCCTCATGAGTCCATGGTTGTTTTCCAACTCTCAGTCAAGTGAGCTGTTCCCAACAGCAAGGTGTCCCTTGGCGGGTGAAGCGGGAGTACGTTTAGATGACTCCAGGGTCCCCCTTATGGAACGATAAGATAGCAGAGCTCCCCAAATGGATGCCTGAAAACCCACCTCGTGTTACCATTGCAGCCGAGGAACATGGCACGTTCGATCTGCTGGCTCTGGGGCCACATGCCAAGGGGACCATGGGTATCTTAAGACAGGGTATCTTATGCTGGCGAGTCACAGTGCTTGTCTGTGTCCACGGAGATCTTCCAGTGTGGTGGTAGTTCAGGAGGTAGGTAGGATTCCTCTACACCCAAGGGCGGCCTTTCCATCTGGGGACAGGATGGGTTTTGTTGTGTGGCTCAGGGAACACATCTTGAACCAAATGTTGAAATACCAGAACATGTCTCTGGGGACAGATGCCTGACAACCTAAACTAGGGTGCTAATGAAGTCCTGCGCGCAGGTCCAGCTCAATCTCCTGATTCGGGGCCACTGGCCTTGGTGTCTGAGTGGAAATAGGTGCTCCGTTTGTGTCCGACTGTGCATTTTTCTCCAGTGCGGACTACGGAATTGGTCAGGGCTCAGGGGCCTTGTGGGTTTCTCCAAAACTGGAAGTCTTAGGCCACGGTTTCGGGTGGAGTTTTCCTCGAAAAGGCAGTCCCAGTCCTGCAGTGTAAGCCCGAAGACCCAATGATGCAAGGCAATGTGAACCAGGGCTTTGGAGATCGAAGTCCACAAACATAAACTCGGATGAAGCTTAGGTGCTAGGTGATGGCAGATGCGATTAGAAGAGGCCGAGGACTGTGCCTTGAGATTTGAAATTCGGGCGGGTGGGAGGTGGAAGCCCAGGCATTTCTGTCTGCATTGTGTGTGTTGAATGTTTGGGAATGGAGGTGTGTCCTCACGGAGCCGTTGGAGCTTCTTCCTCAATGGCGTTCTCTAGGTGCACACGAATTTCGTGTCTTTATGGGGAAAGCGAAGGGTAATGTTTTCCCTCTCAGATAACCCATTTAAACAGGGATTGCAGAGAGGGGTTCTGGGTCGGGTCATGGAAAATCACAAGGAGGGTTAAGATTGAGGATTAGGAACATGGCATGCCTGTTTCTCTGGTGTCGGGTCCCGTTCCCGTGGGGATTTGTATGAAAGGTGCTCAGGGTGAGGGTCCCATTGTCTGCTGGTTTCCAGCATGGCCCTCCCCGGTCTTTGTGTTCTCTTGGGCCATACAATTGGGTCCTGCTCTGAGTGTTGGTCACCCATCCCTACGTCAAGCTTTCTGGCCATCTGGTAAAAGGAGAAGACTGTTGTGCTCAGGTTCACCTCTAGGCAGGGTTTGAGGTACAGTCTGGGGACAAATGCCTGAATACACAGGCTGGATACAGATGACGTCCTCAGGCCTCGGCAGATCCCACCTGCGGGTATGAGGCCTTCTCACTGTGTGGCTGACAGGAGATCGGGGTTCTGGATGTGTCAGACAGAGCATTAGAGTACAGGGCTTCAGGGGATATTGGGTGCCGTCGAGCAGGCGCTATACGATGATCCTCATGTGGGGATTTGCTCAGGTCCATACTTCCCTTCTCCTCTCTGGTGGGCAGACAGAACTCTGCCTTGTGGCTCCAGATTCACAAACTGGAATACTTGCGGAACAGGAATGAGAGCCTGGAAGCCTAAAAACTAGAGCTACAGTTCAAGTGCATGGCAGTTCCTATGTGCAGAGGCAGAGTCGAGAGCTCCAGGCCCTGAGGAAGGGTCAGGGTCCGGTGCTTGATCACACTGGAATTTTGTCCATGATGCCAGAAGAATGCAGGGGTGGCCTCATGAGACCATGGAGGTTTCCCACTCTCGGGCTTGTGAGCTCCTCCAAACAGCAAGTTGTCCTTCTGCCGAACAAGGGGGAGTCCTTCTATTATTTGGCTCTAGAGGTTTTCTAATGGAACGATCAGAGCAGAGCCCTATGAGTGGATGCCTGCAAAGCCCACCTCGGGTTACCATTGAGGCCGAATAACGCGGCAGGGTTGATTTGCAGGCTCTGGGGCAAAAGGCCAAGGGTTTCGAGATAACAGCGTGTCTTATTGAGGGGTAAGTGTTGCCCTAAGTCCAGGGAGACCATCCAATGTGGTGTTGGTTCAGGAGCCAGGCAGGATTCCCCTACCCTGACGGTCTGACCTTGCTTCCAAGAGCAACGTTTCCTTCGGGGACAAGATGGTTTCTGTTGTGCAGCTCAGGGAACACCTGTTGGACCAAATGTTCGTACTCCAGAACAGGTCTCTGGGGACCGATGTCTGACAACTTAAACAAGGGTTCTGATGGGGTTCTAGGCGCATGTCCAGTTCATTCTGCAGACTCGGGGCCACTGCCTTGGTGTGATGCCTGTAGGTAGGTGCTCAGGGCGAGTCAGACTCTGTATTTTTCTCCTGTGCGGCCCACGGAATTGGTTAGGACTGACGGGCCCTGTGGGTTTCTCCAACAGTGGACATTTTCATCCACTTTTTAGGGCAGACTTTTCTTCGAGAGGGTAGGCCCAGCCTTGCAGTGTTTGGGTAGAGGCCCCATCCTGGGACCAGGTGTCCAGGGCTTTTGAGACAGAAGTCTGCAAAAAAACAAGTTCGGATTATGGTTAGGGGAGAAGTCATGGCATATGAGATCTGGAGATGCTGAGGTCAGTGCCTCGGGATTAGATATTAGGGCAGCTGGGAAACAGTCACGCAGATGGTTCTCTCTGCACTGTGTTTCTTGGATCCCACGGAACGGACCGTTGTCTTCGTGGGGCCGTGGGAGTCTCTTTCCTGCTGGGGTCTTGCCTGGAATCCAAGAACTGCTGTCATTCTGGGGAAAGGGAAGAGTGCTGTGCCCTTTCTCAGGGATCCATCCAAAACTAGGATTGCAGAGAAGTGTCTGAGATGCGGTATTTACCCAAGACAATCCAGGGTTAAGACTGGGGATTAGGGTCACGGCATGGCTGGTTGGCGGGTGCCTGGTGCAGCTCCTAATGGGGCTTGTGGAAAGCGAGCTCAGACTGAGGATCACAATGCCTGATGGCTCTAATGAGTGGGCGCATTCTCTTGGGGCATGCCACTGCCTCCCACATGTCGGTTGGACACCCATCCCCAAAGCAAGCTTTCCAGACGTATGGAAGCAGGAGTAGAATGTGGTGCTTCAGAATGACCCATAGGCAGGGATTTGAGCTGCGGTCTGGGGGTAATGCCTGAATACAAAGTTTGGAGGGAGATTCTGGCCTCGGGCCACAACAGGTGACACCTGCCTGGTATGCGGCCCATGTCTGAGTGCCTGATAGGTGATCAGGTTCCGGATGTGTTGACAGAACAATAGAGCACCAGGTTGCCTATGATATCGGGGCAGTGGGGGGTCGTTGTCAAGCGCCTTGTAAGTTGATCCTCATGTGTGGATCTTTTGCAGGCCCGTACACATCGTCTGTTTTCTGCTCCATAGGCAGAAGATTGTCTTGTGACTCCATAATCGCAATCTGGAGTTTTGTGGGCCAGGAGTGAGAGTCCGGAAACCCTAAGGACGAGCACGGTTCAGTTCAGTGCCGAGTGCATGCTAGTTTAAATATGCCGCGGCGGATTCGAGAAATCTAGGCCCTGAGTATGGGAGGGTCCTATGTGTTCTCACGCTGGAATGTGTGTCCATGATATGGCCGAAGAATTCAGGGGTGGCCTCATGAGTCCATGGTTGTTTTCCAACTCTCAGTCAAGTGAGCTGTTCCCAACAGCAAGGTGTCCCTTGGCGGGTGAAGCGGGAGTACGTTTAGATGACTCCAGGGTCCCCCTTATGGAACGATAAGATAGCAGAGCTCCCCAAATGGATGCCTGAAAACCCACCTCGTGTTACCATTGCAGCCGAGGAACATGGCACGTTCGATCTGCTGGCTCTGGGGCCACATGCCAAGGGGACCATGGGTATCTTAAGACAGGGTATCTTATGCTGGCGAGTCACAGTGCTTGTCTGTGTCCACGGAGATCTTCCAGTGTGGTGGTAGTTCAGGAGATAGGTAGGATTCCTCTACACCCAAGGGCGGCCTTTCCATCTGGGGACAGGATGGGTTTTGTTGTGTGGCTCAGGGAACACATCTTGAACCAAATGTTGAAATACCAGAACATGTCTCTGGGGACAGATGCCTGACAACCTAAACTAGGGTGCTAATGAAGTCCTGCGCGCAGGTCCAGCTCAATCTCCTGATTCGGGGCCACTGGCCGTGGTGTCTGAGTGGAAATAGGTGCTCCGTTTGTGTCCGACTGTGCATTTTTCTCCAGTGCGGACTACGGAATTGGTCAGGGCTCAGGGGCCTTGTGGGTTTCTCCAAAACTGGAAGTTTTAGGCCACGGTTTCGGGTGGAGTTTTCCTCGAAAAGGCAGTCCCAGTCCTGCAGTGTAAGCCCGAAGACCCAATGATGCAAGGCAATGTGAACCAGGGCTTTGGAGATCGAAGTCCACAAACATAAACTCGGATTAAGCTTAGGTGCTAGGTGATGGCAGATGCGATTAGAAGAGGCCGAGGACTGTGCCTTGAGATTTGAAATTCGGGCGGGTGGGAGGTGGAAGCCCAGGCATTTCTGTCTGCATTGTGTGTGTTGAATGTTTGGGAATGGAGGTGTGTCCTCACGGAGCCGTTGGAGCTTCTTCCTCAATGGCGTTCTCTAGGTGCACACGAATTTCGTGTCTTTATGGGGAAAGCGAAGGGTAATGTTTTCCCTCTCAGATAACCCATTTAAACAGGGATTGCAGAGAGGGGTTCTGGGTCGGGTCATGGAAAATCACAAGGAGGGTTAAGATTGAGGATTAGGAACATGGCATGCCTGTTTCTCTGGTGTCGGGTCCCGTTCCCGTGGGGATTTGTATGAAAGGTGCTCAGGGTGAGGGTCCCATTGTCTGCTGGTTTCCAGCATGGCCCTCCCCCGTCTTTGTGTTCTCTTGGGCCATACAATTGGGTCCTGCTCTGAGTGTTGGTGACCCATCCCTACGTCAAGCTTTCTGGCCATCTGGTAAAAGGAGAAGACTGTTGTGCTCAGGTTCACCTCTAGGCAGGGTTTGAGGTACAGTCTGGGGACAAATGCCTGAATACACAGGCTGGATACAGATGACGTCCTCAGGCCTCGGCAGATCCCACCTGCGGGTATGAGGCCTTCTCACTGTGTGGCTGACAGGAGATCGGGGTTCTGGATGTGTCAGACAGAGCATTAGAGTACAGGGCTTCAGGGGATATTGGGTGCCATCGAGCAGGCGCTATACGATGATCCTCATGTGGGGATTTGCTCAGGTCCATACTTCCCTTCTCCTCTCTGGTGGGCAGACAGAACTCTGCCTTGTGGCTCCAGATTCACAAACTGGAATACTTGCGGAACAGGAATGAGAGCCTGGAAGCCTAAAAACTAGAGCTACAGTTCAAGTGCATGGCAGTTCCTATGTGCAGAGGCAGAGTCGAGATCTCCAGGCCCTTAGTAAGGGTCAGGGTCCGATGCTTGATCACACTGGAATTTTGTCCATGATGCCAGAAGAATGCAGGGGTGGCCTCATGAGACCATGGAGGTTTCCCACTCTCGGGCTTGTGAGCTCCTCCAAACAGCAAGTTGTCCTTCTGCCGAACAAGGGGGAGTCCTTCTATTATTTGGCTCTAGAGGTTTTCTAATGGAACGATCAGAGCAGAGCCCTATGAGTGGATGCCTGCAAAGCCCACCTCGGGTTACCATTGAGGCCGAATAACGCGGCAGGGTTGATTTGCAGGCTCTGGGGCAAAAGGCCAAGGGTTTCGAGATAACAGCGTGTCTTATTGAGGGGTAAGTGTTGCCCTAAGTCCAGGGAGACCATCCAATGTGGTGTTGGTTCAGGAGCCAGGCAGGATTCCCCTACCCTGACGGTCTGACCTTGCTTCCAAGAGCAACGTTTCCTTCGGGGACAAGATGGTTTCTGTTGTGCAGCTCAGGGAACACCTGTTGGACCAAATGTTCGTACTCCAGAACAGGTCTCTGGGGACCGATGTCTGACAACTTAAACAAGGGTTCTGATGGGGTTCTAGGCGCATGTCCAGTTCATTCTGCAGACTCGTGGACACTGCCTTGGTGTGATGCCTGTAGGTAGGTGCTCAGGGCGAGTCAGACTCTGTATTTTTCTCCTGTGCGGCCCACGGAATTGGTTAGGACTGACGGGCCCTGTAGGTTTCTCCAACAGTGGACATTTTCATCCACTTTTTAGGGCAGAGTTTTCTTCAAGAGGGTAGGCCCAGCCTTGCAGTGTTTGGGTAGAGGCTCCATCCTGGGACCAGGGGTCCAGGGCTTTTGAGACAGAAGTCTGCAAAAAAACAAGTTCGGATTATGGTTAGGGGAGAAGTCATGGCATATGAGATCTGGAGATGCTGAGGTCAGTGCCTCGGGATTAGATATTAGGGCAGCTGGGAGGCAGTCACGCAGACGGTTCTCTCTGCACTGTGTTTCTTGGATCCCACGGAACGGACCGTTGTCTTCGTGGGGCCGTGGGAGTCTCTTTCCTGCTGGGGTCTTGCCTGGAATCCAAGAACTGCTGTCATTCTGTGGAAAGGGAAGAGTGCTGTGCCCTTTCTCAGGGATCCATCCAAAACTAGGATTGCAGAGAAGTGTCTGAGATGCGGTATTTACCCAAGACAATCCAGGGTTAAGACTGGGGATTAGGGTCACGGCATGGCTGGTTGGCGGGTGCCTGGTGCAGCTCCTAATGGGGCTTGTGGAAAGCGAGCTCAGACTGAGGATCACAATGCCTGATGGCTCTAATGAGTGGGCGCATTCTCTTGGGGCATGCCACTGCCTCCCACATGTCGGTTGGACACCCATCCCCAAAGCAAGCTTTCCAGGCGTATGGAAGCAGGAGTAGAATGTGGTGCTTCAGAATGACCCATAGGCAGGGATTTGAGCTGCGGTCTGGGGGTAATGCCTGAATACAAAGTTTGGAGGGAGATTCTGGCCTCGGTCCACAACAGGTGACACCTGCCTGGTATGCGGCCCATGTCTGAGTGCCTGATAGGTGATCAGGTTCCGGATGTGTTGACAGAACAATAGAGCACCAGGTTGCCTATGATATCGGGGCAGTGGGGGGTCGTTGTCAAGCGCCTTGTAAGTTGATCCTCATGTGTGGATCTTTTGCAGGCCCGTACACATCGTCTGTTTTCTGCTCCATAGGCAGAAGATTGTCTTGTGACTCCATAATCGCAATCTGGTGTTTTGTGGGCCAGGAGTGAGAGTCCGGAAACCCTAAGGACGAGCACGGTTCAGTTCAGTGCCGAGTGCATGCTAGTTTAAATATGCCGCGGCGGATTCGAGAAATCTAGGCCCTGAGTATGGGAGGGTCCTATGTGTTCCACGCTGGAATGTGTGTCCATGATATGGCCGAAGAATTCAGGGGTGGCCTCATGAGTCCATTGTTGTTTTCCAACTCTCAGTCAAGTGAGCTGTTCCCAACAGCAAGGTGTCCCTTGGCGGGTGAAGCGGGAGTACGTTTAGATGACTCCAGGGTCCCCCTTATGGAACGATAAGATAGCAGAGCTCCCCAAATGGATGCCTGAAAACCCACCTCGTGTTACCATTGCAGCCGAGGAACATGGCACGTTCGATCTGCTGGCTCTGGGGCCACATGCCAAGGGGACCATGGGTATCTTAAGACAGGGTATCTTATGCTGGCGAGTCACAGTGCTTGTCTGTGTCCACGGAGATCTTCCAGTGTGGTGGTAGTTCAGAAGATAGGTAGGATTCCTCTACACCCAAGGGCGGCCTTTCCATCTGGGGACAGGATGGGTTTTGTTGTGTGGCTCAGGGAACACATCTTGAACCAAATGTTGAAATACCAGAACATGTCTCTGGGGACAGATGCCTGACAACCTAAACTAGGGTGCTAATGAATTCCTGCACGCAGGTCCAGCTCAATCTCCTGATTCGGGGCCACTGGCCTTGATGTCTGAGTGGAAATAGGTGCTCCGTTTGTGTCCGACTGTGCATTTTTCTCCAGTGCGGACTACGGAATTGGTCAGGGCTCAGGGGCCTTGTGGGTTTCTCCAAAACTGGAAGTTTTAGGCCACGGTTTCGGGTGGAGTTTTCCTCGAAAAGGCAGTCCCAGTCCTGCAGTGTAAGCCCGAAGACCCAATGATGCAAGGCAATGTGAACCAGGGCTTTGGAGATCGAAGTCCACAAACATAAACTCGGATGAAGCTTAGGTGCTAGGTGATGGCAGATGCGATTAGAAGAGGCCGAGGACTGTGCCTTGAGATTTGAAATTCGGGCGGGTGGGAGGTGGAAGCCCAGGCATTTCTGTCTGCATTGTGTGTGTTGAATGTTTGGGAATGGAGGTGTGTCCTCACGGAGCCGTTGGAGCTTCTTCCTCAATGGCGTTCTCTAGGTGCACACGAATTTCGTGTCTTTATGGGGAAAGCAAAGGGTAATGTTTTCCCTCTCAGATAACCCATTTAAACAGGGATTGCAGAGAGGGGTTCTGGGTCGGGTCATGGAAAATCACAAGGAGGGTTAAGATTGAGGATTAGGAACATGGCATGCCTGTTTCTCTGGTGCCGGGTCCCGTTCCCGTGGGGATTTGTATGAAAGGTGCTCAGGGTGAGGGTCCCATTATCTGCTGGTTTCCAGCATGGCCCTCCCCGGTCTTCGTGTTCTCTTGGGCCATACAATTGGGTCCTGCTCTGAGTGTTGGTCACCCATCCCTACGTCAAGCTTTCTGGCCATCTGGTAAAAGGAGAAGACTGTTGTGCTCAGGTTCACCTCTAGGCAGGGTTTGAGGTACAGTCTGGGGACAAATGCCTGAATACACAGGCTGGATACAGATGACGTCCTCAGGCCTCGGCAGATCCCACCTGCGGGTATGAGGCCTTCTCACTGTGTGGCTGACAGGAGATCGGGGTTCTGGATGTGTCAGACAGAGCATTAGAGTACAGGGCTTCAGGGGATATTGGGTGCCGTCGAGCAGGCGCTATACGATGATCCTCATGTGGGGATTTGCTCAGGTCCATACTTCCCTTCTCCTCTCTGGTGGGCAGACAGAACTCTGCCTTGTGGCTCCAGATTCACAAACTGGAATACTTGCGGAACAGGAATGAGAGCCTGGAAGCCTAAAAACTAGAGCTACAGTTCAAGTGCATGGCAGTTCCTATGTGCAGAGGCAGAGTCGAGATCTCCAGGCCCTGAGTAAGGGTCAGGGTCCGATGCTTGATCACACTGGAATTTTGTCCATGATGCCAGAAGAATGCAGGGGTGGCCTCATGAGACCATGGAGGTTTCCCACTCTCGGGCTTGTGAGCTCCTCCAAACAGCAAGTTGTCCTTCTGCCGAACAAGGGGGAGTCCTTCTATTATTTGGCTCTAGAGGTTTTCTAATGGAACGATCAGAGCAGAGCCCTATGAGTGGATGCCTGCAAAGCCCACCTCGGGTTACCATTGAGGCCGAATAACGCGGCAGGGTTGATTTGCAGGCTCTGGGGCAAAAGGCCAAGGGTTTCGAGATAACAGCGTGTCTTATTGAGGGGTAAGTGTTGCCCTAAGTCCAGGGAGACCATCCAATGTGGTGTTGGTTCAGGAGCCAGGCAGGATTCCCCTACCCTGACGGTCTGACCATGCTTCCAAGAGCAACGTTTCCTTCGGGGACAAGATGGTTTCTGTTGTGCAGCTCAGGGAACACCTGTTGGACCAAATGTTCGTACTCCAGAACAGGTCTCTGGGGACCGATGTCTGACAACTTAAACAAGGGTTCTGATGGGGTTCTAGGCGCATGTCCAGTTCATTCTGCAGACTCGGGGCCACTGCCTTGGTGTGATGCCTGTAGGTAGGTGCTCAGGGCGAGTCAGACTCTGTATTTTTCTCCTGTGCGGCCCACGGAATTGGTTAGGACTGACGGGCCCTGTAGGTTTCTCCAACAGTGGACATTTTCATCCACTTTTTAGGGCAGAGTTTTCTTCGAGAGGGTAGGCCCAGCCTTGCAGTGTTTGGGTAGAGGCTCCATCCTGGGACCAGGGGTCCAGGGCTTTTGAGACAGAAGTCTGCAAAAAAACAAGTTCGGATTATGGTTAGGGGAGAAGTCATGGCATATGAGATCTGGAGATGCTGAGGTCAGTGCCTCGGGATTAGATATTAGGGCAGCTGGGAAACAGTCACGCAGACGGTTCTCTCTGCACTGTGTTTCTTGGATCCCACGGAACGGACCGTTGTCTTCGTGGGGCCGTGGGAGTCTCTTTCCTGCTGGGGTCTTGCCTGGAATCCAAGAACTGCTGTCATTCTGGGGAAAGGGAAGAGTGCTGTGCCCTTTCTCAGGGATCCATCCAAAACTAGGATTGCAGAGAAGTGTCTGAGATGCGGTATTTACCCAAGACAATCCAGGGTTAAGACTGGGGATTAGGGTCACGGCATGGCTGGTTGGCGGGTGCCTGGTGCAGCTCCTAATGGGGCTTGTGGAAAGCGAGCTCAGACTGAGGATCACAATGCCTGATGGCTCTAATGAGTGGGCGCATTCTCTTGGGGCATGCCACTGCCTCCCACATGTCGGTTGGACACCCATCCCCAAAGCAAGCTTTCCAGACATATGGAAGCAGGAGTAGAATGTGGTGCTTCAGAATGACCCATAGGCAGGGATTTGAGCTGCGGTCTGGGGGTAATGCCTGAATACAAAGTTTGGAGGGAGATTCTGGCCTCGGGCCACAACAGGTGACACCTGCCTGGTATGCGGCCCATGTCTGAGTGCCTGATAGGTGATCAGGTTCCGGATGTGTTGACAGAACAATAGAGCACCAGGTTGCCTATGATATCGGGGCAGTGGGGGGTCGTTGTCAAGCGCCTTGTAAGTTGATCCTCATGTGTGGATCTTTTGCAGGCCCGTACACATCGTCTGTTTTCTGCTCCATAGGCAGAAGATTGTCTTGTGACTCCATAATCGCAATCTGGAGTTTTGTGGGCCAGGAGTGAGAGTCCGGAAACCCTAAGGACGAGCACGGTTCAGTTCAGTGCCGAGTGCATGCTAGTTTAAATATGCCGCGGCGGATTCGAGAAATCTAGGCCCTGAGTATGGGAGGGTCCTATGTGTTCTCACGCTGGAATGTGTGTCCATGATATGGCCGAAGAATTCAGGGGTGGCCTCATGAGTCCATGGTTGTTTTCCAACTCTCAGTCAAGTGAGCTGTTCCCAACAGCAAGGTGTCCCTTGGCGGGTGAAGCGGGAGTACGTTTAGATGACTCCAGGGTCCCCCTTATGGAACGATAAGATAGCAGAGCTCCCCAAATGGATGCCTGAAAACCCACCTCGTGTTACCATTGCAGCCGAGGAACATGGCACGTTCGATCTGCTGGCTCTGGGGCCACCTGCCAAGGGGACCATGGGTATCTTAAGACAGGGTATCTTATGCTGGCGAGTCACAGTGCTTGTCTGTGTCCACGGAGATCTTCCAGTGTGGTGGTAGTTCAGGAGATAGGTAGGATTCCTCTACACCCAAGGGCGGCCTTTCCATCTGGGGACAGGATGGGTTTTGTTGTGTGGCTCAGGGAACACATCTTGAACCAAATGTTGAAATACCAGAACATGTCTCTGGGGACAGATGCCTGACAACCTAAACTAGGGTGCTAATGAAGTCCTGCGCGCAGGTCCAGCTCAATCTCCTGATTCGGGGCCACTGGCCTTGGTGTCTGAGTGGAAATAGGTGCTCCGTTTGTGTCCGACTGTGCATTTTTCTCCAGTGCGGACTACGGAAATGGTCAGGGCTCAGGGGCCTTGTCGGTTTCTCCAAAACTGGAAGTTTTAGGCCACGGTTTCGGGTGGAGTTTTCCTCGAAAAGGCAGTCCCAGTCCTGCAGTGTAAGCCCGAAGACCCAATGATGCAAGGCAATGTGAACCAGGGCTTTGGAGATCGAAGTCCACAAACATAAACTCGGATGAAGCTTAGGTGCTAGGTGATGGCAGATGCGATTAGAAGAGGCCGAGGACTGTGCCTTGAGATTTGAAATTCGGGCGGGTGGGAGGTGGAAGCCCAGGCATTTCTGTCTGCATTGTGTGTGTTGAATGTTTGGGAATGGAGGTGTGTCCTCACGGAGCCGTTGGAGCTTCTTCCTCAATGGCGTTCTCTAGGTGCACACGAATTTCGTGTCTTTATGGGGAAAGCAAAGGGTAATGTTTTCCCTCTCAGATAACCCATTTAAACAGGGATTGCAGAGAGGGGTTCTGGGTCGGGTCATGGAAAATCACAAGGAGGGTTAAGATTGAGGATTAGGAACATGGCATGCCTGTTTCTCTGGTGCCGGGTCCCGTTCCCGTGGGGATTTGTATGAAAGGTGCTCAGGGTGAGGGTCCCATTATCTGCTGGTTTCCAGCATGGCCCTCCCCGGTCTTCGTGTTCTCTTGGGCCATACAATTGGGTCCTGCTCTGAGTGTTGGTCACCCATCCCTACGTCAAGCTTTCTGGCCATCTGGTAAAAGGAGAAGACTGTTGTGCTCAGGTTCACCTCTAGGCAGGGTTTGAGGTACAGTCTGGGGACAAATGCCTGAATACACAGGCTGGATACAGATGACGTCCTCAGGCCTCGGCAGATCCCACCTGCGGGTATGAGGCCTTCTCACTGTGTGGCTGACAGGAGATCGGGGTTCTGGATGTGTCAGACAGAGCATTAGAGTACAGGGCTTCAGGGGATATTGGGTGCCGTCGAGCAGGCGCTATACGATGATCCTCATGTGGGGATTTGCTCAGGTCCATACTTCCCTTCTCCTCTCTGGTGGGCAGACAGAACTCTGCCTTGTGGCTCCAGATTCACAAACTGGAATACTTGCGGAACAGGAATGAGAGCCTGGAAGCCTAAAAACTAGAGCTACAGTTCAAGTGCATGGCAGTTCCTATGTGCAGAGGCAGAGTCGAGATCTCCAGGCCCTGAGTAAGGGTCAGGGTCCGATGCTTGATCACACTGGAATTTTGTCCATGATGCCAGAAGAATGCAGGGGTGGCCTCATGAGACCATGGAGGTTTCCCACTCTCGGGCTTGTGAGCTCCTCCAAACAGCAAGTTGTCCTTCTGCCGAACAAGGGGGAGTCCTTCTATTATTTGGCTCTAGAGGTTTTCTAATGGAACGATCAGAGCAGAGCCCTATGAGTGGATGCCTGCAAAGCCCACCTCGGGTTACCATTGAGGCCGAATAACGCGGCAGGGTTGATTTGCAGGCTCTGGGGCAAAAGGCCAAGGGTTTCGAGATAACAGCGTGTCTTATTGAGGGGTAAGTGTTGCCCTAAGTCCAGGGAGACCATCCAATGTGGTGTTGGTTCAGGAGCCAGGCAGGATTCCCCTACCCTGACGGTCTGACCATGCTTCCAAGAGCAACGTTTCCTTCGGGGCAAGATGGTTTTTGTTGTGCAGCTCAGGGAACACCTGTTGGACCAAATGTTCGTACTCCAGAACAGGTCTCTGGGGACCGATGTCTGACAACTTAAACAAGGGTTCTGATGGGGTTCTAGGCGCATGTCCAGTTCATTCTGCAGACTCGGGGCCACTGCCTTGGTGTGATGCCTGTAGGTAGGTGCTCAGGGCGAGTCAGACTCTGTATTTTTCTCCTGTGCGGCCCACGGAATTGGTTAGGACTGACGGGCCCTGTAGGTTTCTCCAACAGTGGACATTTTCATCCACTTTTTAGGGCAGAGTTTTCTTCGTGAGGGTAGGCCCAGCCTTGCAGTGTTTGGGTAGAGGCTCCATCCTGGGACCAGGGGTCCAGGGCTTTTGAGACAGAAGTCTGCAAAAAAACAAGTTCGGATTATGGTTAGGGGAGAAGTCATGGCATATGAGATCTGGAGATGCTGAGGTCAGTGCCTCGGGATTAGATATTAGGGCAGCTGGGAAACAGTCACGCAGACGGTTCTCTCTGCACTGTGTTTCTTGGATCCCACGGAACGGACCGTTGTCTTCGTGGGGCCGTGGGAGTCTCTTTCCTGCTGGGGTCTTGCCTGGAATCCAAGAACTGCTGTCATTCTGGGGAAAGGGAAGAGTGCTGTGCCCTTTCTCAGGGATCCATCCAAAACTAGGATTGCAGAGAAGTGTCTGAGATGCGGTATTTACCCAAGACAATCCAGGGTTAAGACTGGGGATTAGGGTCACGGCATGGCTGGTTGGCGGGTGCCTGGTGCAGCTCCTAATGGGGCTTGTGGAAAGCGAGCTCAGACTGAGGATCACAATGCCTGATGGCTCTAATGAGTGGGCGCATTCTCTTGGGGCATGCCACTGCCTCCCACATGTCGGTTGGACACCCATCCCCAAAGCAAGCTTTCCAGACGTATGGAAGCAGGAGTAGAATGTGGTGCTTCAGAATGACCCATAGGCAGGGATTTGAGCTGCGGTCTGGGGGTAATGCCTGAATACAAAGTTTGGAGGGAGATTCTGGCCTCGGGCCACAACAGGTGACACCTGCCTGGTATGCGGCCCATGTCTGAGTGCCTGATAGGTGATCAGGTTCCGGATGTGTTGACAGAACAATAGAGCACCAGGTTGCCTATGATATCGGGGCAGTGGGGGGTCGTTGTCAAGCGCCTTGTAAGTTGATCCTCATGTGTGGATCTTTTGCAGGCCCGTACACATCGTCTGTATTCTGCTCCATAGGCAGAAGATTGTCTTGTGACTCCATAATCGCAATCTGGAGTTTTGTGGGCCAGGAGTGAGAGTCCGGAAACCCTAAGGACGAGCACGGTTCAGTTCAGTGCCGAGTGCATGCTAGTTTAAATATGCCGCGGCGGATTCGAGAAATCTAGGCCCTGAGTATGGGAGGGTCCTATGTGTTCTCACGCTGGAATGTGTGTCCATGATATGGCCGAAGAATTCAGGGGTGGCCTCATGAGTCCATGGTTGTTTTCCAACTCTCAGTCAAGTGAGCTGTTCCCAACAGCAAGGTGTCCCTTGGCGGGTGAGGCGGGAGTACGTTTAGATGACTCCAGGGTCCCCCTTATGGAACGATAAGATAGCAGAGCTCCCCAAATGGATGCCTGAAAACCCACCTCGTGTTACCATTGCAGCCGAGGAACATGGCACGTTCGATCTGCTGGCTCTGGGGCCACCTGCCAAGGGGACCATGGGTATCTTAAGACAGGGTATCTTATGCTGGCGAGTCACAGTGCTTGTCTGTGTCCACGGAGATCTTCCAGTGTGGTGGTAGTTCAGGAGATAGGTAGGATTCGTCTACACCCAAGGGCGGCCTTTCCATCTGGGGACAGGATGGGTTTTTTGTGTGGCTCAGGGAACACATCTTGAACCAAATGTTGAAATACCAGAACATGTCTCTGGGGACAGATGCCTGACAACCTAAACTAGGGTGCTAATGAAGTCCTGCGCGCAGGTCCAGCTCAATCTCCTGATTCGGGGCCACTGGCCTTGATGTCTGAGTGGAAATAGGTGCTCCGTTTGTGTCCGACTGTGCATTTTTCTCCAGTGCGGACTACGGAATTGGTCAGGGCTCAGGGGCCTTGTCGGTTTCTCCATAACTGGAAGTTTTAGGCCACGGTTTCGGGTGGAGTTTTCCTCGAAAAGGCAGTCCCAGTCCTGCAGTGTAAGCCCGAAGACCCAATGATGCAAGGCAATGTGAACCAGGGCTTTGGAGATCGAAGTCCACAAACATAAACTCGGATTAAGCTTAGGTGCTAGGTGATGGCAGATGCGATTAGAAGAGGCCGAGGACTGTGCCTTGAGATTTGAAATTCGGGCGGGTGGGAGGTGGAAGCCCAGGCATTTCTGTCTGCATTGTGTGTGTTGAATGTTTGGGAATGGAGGTGTGTCCTCACGGAGCCGTTGGAGCTTCTTCCTCAATGGCGTTCTCTAGGTGCACACGAATTTCGTGTCTTTATGGGGAAAGCAAAGGGTAATGTTTTCCCTCTCAGATAACCCATTTAAACAGGGATTGCAGAGAGGGGTTCTGGGTCGGGTCATGGAAAATCACAAGGAGGGTTAAGATTGAGGATTAGGAACATGGCATGCCTGTTTCTCTGGTGCCGGGTCCCGTTCCCGTGGGGATTTGTATGAAAGGTGCTCAGGGTGAGGGTCCCATTATCTGCTGGTTTCCAGCATGGCCCTCCCCGGTCTTCGTGTTCTCTTGGGCCATACAATTGGGTCCTGCTCTGAGTGTTGGTCACCCATCCCTACGTCAAGCTTTCTGGCCATCTGGTAAAAGGAGAAGTCTGTTGTGCTCAGGTTCACCTCTAGGCAGGGTTTGAGGTACACTCTGGGGACAAATGCCTGAATACACAGGCTGGATACAGATGACGTCCTCAGGCCTCGGCAGATCCCACCTGCGGGTATGAGGCCTTCTCACTGTGTGGCTGACAGGAGATCGGGGTTCTGGATGTGTCAGACAGAGCATTAGAGTACAGGGCTTCAGGGGATATTGGGTGCCGTCGAGCAGGCACTATACGATGATCCTCATGTGGGGATTTGCTCAGGTCCATACTTCCCTTCTCCTCTCTGGTGGGCAGACAGAACTCTGCCTTGTGGCTCCAGATTCACAAACTGGAATACTTGCGGAACAGGAATGAGAGCCTGGAAGCCTAAAAACTAGAGCTACAGTTCAAGTGCATGGCAGTTCCTATGTGCAGAGGCAGAGTCGAGATCTCCAGGCCCTGAGTAAGGGTCAGGGTCCGATGCTTGATCACACTGGAATTTTGTCCATGATGCCAGAAGAATGCAGGGGTGGCCTCATGAGACCATGGAGGTTTCCCACTCTCGGGCTTGTGAGCTCCTCCAAACAGCAAGTTGTCCTTCTGCCGAACAAGGGGGAGTCCTTCTATTATTTGGCTCTAGAGGTTTTCTAATGGAACGATCAGAGCAGAGCCCTATGAGTGGATGCCTGCAAAGCCCACCTCGGGTTACCATTGAGGCCGAATAACGCGGCAGGGTTGATTTGCAGGCTCTGGGGCAAAAGGCCAAGGGTTTCGAGATAACAGCGTGTCTTATTGAGGGGTAAGTGTTGCCCTAAGTCCAGGGAGACCATCCAATGTGGTGTTGGTTCAGGAGCCAGGCAGGATTCCCCTACCCTGACGGTCTGACCTTGCTTCCAAGAGCAACGTTTCCTTCGGGGACAAGATGGTTTCTGTTGTGCAGCTCAGGGAACACCTGTTGGACCAAATGTTCGTACTCCAGAACAGGTCTCTGGGGACCGATGTCTGACAACTTAAACAAGGGTTCTGATGGGGTTCTAGGCGCATGTCCAGTTCATTCTGCAGACTCGGGGCCACTGCCTTGGTGTGATGCCTGTAGGTAGGTGCTCAGGGCGAGTCAGACTCTGTATTTTTCTCCTGTGCGGCCCACGGAATTGGTTAGGACTGACGGGCCCTGTAGGTTTCTCCAACAGTGGACATTTTCATCCACTTTTTAGGGCAGAGTTTTCTTCGAGAGGGTAGGCCCAGCCTTGCAGTGTTTGGGTAGAGGCTCCATCCTGGGACCAGGGGTCCAGGGCTTTTGAGACAGAAGTCTGCAAAAAAACAAGTTCGGATTATGGTTAGGGGAGAAGTCATGGCATATGAGATCTGGAGATGCTGAGGTCAGTGCCTCGGGATTAGATATTAGGGCAGCTGGGAAACAGTCACGCAGACGGTTCTCTCTGCACTGTGTTTCTTGGATCCCACGGAACGGACCGTTGTCTTCGTGGGGCCGTGGGAGTCTCATTCCTGCTGGGGTCTTGCCTGGAATCCAAGAACTGCTGTCATTCTGGGGAAAGGGAAGAGTGCTGTGCCCTTTCTCAGGGATCCATCCAAAACTAGGATTGCAGAGAAGTGTCTGAGATGCGGTATTTACCCAAGACAATCCAGGGTTAAGACTGGGGATTAGGGTCACGGCATGGCTGGTTGGCGGGTGCCTGGTGCAGCTCCTAATGGGGCTTGTGGAAAGCGAGCTCAGACTGAGGATCACAATGCCTGATGGCTCTAATGAGTGGGCGCATTCTCTTGGGGCATGCCACTGCCTCCCACATGTCGGTTGGACACCCATCCCCAAAGCAAGCTTTCCAGACATATGGAAGCAGGAGTAGAATGTGGTGCTTCAGTTTGACCCATAAGCAGGGATTTGAGCTGCGGTCTGGGGGTAATGCCTGAATACAAAGTTTGGAGGGAGATTCTGGCCTCGGGCCACAACAGGTGACACCTGCCTGGTATGCGGCCCATGTCTGAGTGCCTGATAGGTGATCAGGTTCCGGATGTGTTGACAGAACAATAGAGCACCAGGTTGCCTATGATATCGGGGCAGTGGGGGGTCGTTGTCAAGCGCCTTGTAAGTTGATCCTCATGTGTGGATCTTTTGCAGGCCCGTACACATCGTCTGTTTTCTGCTCCATAGGCCGAAGATTGTCTTGTGACTCCATAATCGCAATCTGGTTTTTTGTGGGCAGGAGTGAGAGTCCGGAAACCCTAAGGACGAGCACGGTTCAGTTCAGTGCCGAGTGCATGCTAGTTTAAATATGCCGCGGCGGATTCGAGAAATCTAGGCCCTGAGTATGGGAGGGTCCTATGTGTTCTCACGCTGGAATGTGTGTCCATGATATGGACGAGGAATTCAGGGGTGGCCTCATGAGTCCAGGGATGTTTTCCAACTCTCGGTCAAGTGAGCTGTTTCCAACAGCAAGGTGTCCCTTGGCGGGTGAAGCGGGAGTACGTTTAGATGACTCCAGGGTCCCCCTTATGGAACGATAAGATAGCAGAGCTCCCCAAATGGATGCCTGAAAACCCACCTCGTGTTACCATTGCAGCCGAGGAACATGGCACGTTCGATCTGCTGGCTCTGGGGCCACCTGCCAAGGGGACCATGGGTATCTTAAGACAGGGTATCTTATGCTGGCGAGTCACAGTGCTTGTCTGTGTCCACGGAGATCTTCCAGTGTGGTGGTAGTTCAGGAGATAGGTAGGATTCCTCTACACCCAAGGGCGGCCTTTCCATCTGGGGACAGGATGGGTTTTGTTGTGTGGCTCAGGGAACACATGTTGAACCAAATGTTGAAATTACAGAACATGTCTCTGGGGACAGATGCCTGACAATCTAAACTAGGGTGCTAATGAAGTCCTGCGCGCAGGTCCAGCTCAATCTCCTGACTCGGGGCCACTGGCCTTGGTGTCTGAGTGGAGGTAGGTGCTCCGTTTGTGTCAGACTGTGCATTTTTCTCCAGTGCGGACTACGGAATTGGTCAGGGCTCAGGGGCCTTGTCGGTTTCTCCAAACCTGGAAGGTTTAGGCCACGGTTTCGGGTGGAGTTTTCCTCGAAAAGGCAGTCCCAATCCTGCAGTGTAAGCCCGAAGACCCAATGATGCAGGGCAATGTGAACCAGGGCTTTGGAGATCGAAGTTCACAAACATAAACTCGGATTAAGCTTAGGTGCTAGGTGATGGCCGATGCGATTAGAAGAGGCCGAGGACTGTGCCTCGAGATTTGAAATTAGGGCGGGTGGGAGGTGGAAGCCCAGGCTTTTCTGTCTGCATTCTGTGTGTTGAAAGTTTGGGAATGGAGGTGTGTCCTCACGGGGCCGTTGTAGATTCTTCCTCAATGGCGTTCTCTAGGTGCACACGAGTTTTGTGTCTTTATGGGGAAAGCGAAGGGTAATGTTTTCCCTCTCAGACAACCCATTTAAACAGGGATTGCAGAGACGGGTTCTGGGTCGGGTCATTTAAAATCACAAGGAGGGTTAAGATTGAGGATTAGGAACATGGCATGCCTGTTTCTCTGGTGCCGGGTCCCGTTCCCGTGGGGATTTGTATGAAAGGTGCTCAGGGTGAGGGTCCTATTGTCTGCTGGTTTCCAGCATGGCCCTCCCCGGTCTTCGTGTTCTATTGGGCCATACAATTGGGTCCTGCTCTGAGTGTTGGTCACCCATCCCTACGTCAAGCTTTCTGGCCATCTGGTAAAAGGAGAAGACTGTTGTGCTTCAGGTTCACCTCTAGGCAGGGTTTGAGGTACAGTCTGGGGACAAATGCCTGAATACAAAGGCTGGATACAGATGACGTCCTCAGGCCTCGGCAGATCCCAACTGCGGGTATGAGGCCTTCTCACTGTGTGGCTGACAGGAGATCGGGGTTCTGGATGTGTCAGACAGAGTATTAGAGCACAGGGCTTCAGGGGATATTGGGTGCCGTCGAGCAGGCGCTATACGATGATCCTCATGTGGGGATTTGCTCAGGTCCATACTTCCCTTCACCTCTCTGGTGGGCAGACAGAATTCTGCCTTGTGGCTCCAGATTCACAAACTGGAATACTTGTGGACCAGGAATGAGAGCCCGGGAGCCTGAAAACTAGAGCTACAGTTCAAGTGCATGGCAGTTCCTATGTGCAGAGGCAGAGTCGAGATCTCCAGGCCCTGAGGAAGGGTCAGGGTCCGATGCTTGATCACACTGGCATGTTGTCCATGATGCCCGAAGAATGCAGCGGTGGCCTCATGAGACCATGTAGGTTTCCCACTCTCGGGCTTGTGAGCTGCTCCAAACAGCAAGTTGTCCTTCTGCAGAACAAGGGGGAGTCCTTCTATTATTGGGCACTAGAAGTTTTCGAATGGAACGATCAGAGCAGAGCCCTATGAGTGGATGCCTGCAAAGCCCACCTCGGGTTTCCATTGAGGCCGAAAAACGCGGCAGGGTTGATTTGCAGTCTCTGGGGCAAAGGGCCAAGGGTTTCGAGATAACAGCGTGTCTTATTGAGGGGTAAGTGTTGCCCTATGTCCAGGGAGACCCTCCAATGTGGTGTTGGTTCAGGAGCCAGGCAGGATTCCCCTACCCTAACTGTCGGACCTTGCTTCCAAAAGCATCGTTTCCCTCGGGGACAAGATGGTTTCTGTTGTGCAGCTCAGGGAACACCTGTTGGACCAAATGTTCGTACTCCAGAACAGGTCTCTGGGGACCGATGTCTGACAACCTAAACAAGGGTTCTGATGGGGTTCTAGGCGCATGTCCAGAACATTCTGAAGACTCGGGGCCACTGCCTTGGTATGATGCCTGAAACTAGGTTCTCAGGGCGAGTCAGACTCTGATTTTTCTCCTGTGCGGCCCACGGAATTGGTTAGGACTGACGGGCTTTTAGGTTTCTCCAATAGTGGACATTCTCATCCACTTTTTAGGGCAGACTTTTCTTCGAGAGGGTAGGCCCAGCCTTGCAGTGTTTGGGTAGAGGCCACATCCTGGGACCAGGTGTCCTGGGATTTTGAGACAGAAGTCTGCAAAAAAACAAGTTCGGATTATGGTTAGGGGAGAAGTCATGGCATATGAGATCTGGAGATGCTGAGGTCAGTGCCTCGGGATTAGATATTAGGGCAGCTGGGAGGCAGTCACGCAGACGGTTCTCTCTGCACTGTGTTTCTTGGATCCCACGGAACGGACCGTTGTCTTCGGGGGCCGTGGGAGTCTCTTTCCTGCTGGGGTCTTGCCTGGAATCCAAGACCTGCTGTCATTCTGGGGAAAGGGAAGAGTGCTGTTCCCTTTCACAGGGATCCCACCAAAACAAGGATTGCAGAGAAGTGTCTGGGAGGCGGTACCTACCTAAGACAATCCAGGGTTAAGACTGGGGATTAGGGTCACGGCATGGCTTGTTGGCGGGTGCCTGGTGCAGCTCCTAATGGGGCTTGTGGAAAGCGAGCTCAGACTGAGGATCACAATGCCTGATGGCTCTAATGAGTGGGCGCATTCTCTTGGGGCATGCCACTGCCTCCCACATGTCGGTTGGATACCCATCCCCAAAGCAAGCTTTCCAGACGTATGGAAGCAGGAGTAGAATGTGGTGCTTCAGTTTGACCCATAGGCAGGGATTTGAGCTGCGGTCTGGGGGTAATGCCTGAATACAAAGTTTGGAGGGAGATTCTGGCCTCGGGCCACAACAGGTGACACCTGCCTGGTATGCGGCCCATGTCTGAGTGCCTGATAGGTGATCAGGTTCCGGATGTGTTGACAGAACAATAGAGCACCAGGTTGCCTATGATATCGGGGCAGTGGGGGGTCATTGTCAAGCGCCTTGTAAGTTGATCCTCATGTGTGGATCTTTTGCAGGCCCGTACACCTCGTCTGTTTTCTGCTCCATAGGCAGAAGATTGTCTTGTGACTCCAGAATCGCAATCTAGTGTTTTGTGGGCCAGGAGTGAGAGTCCGTAAACCCTAAGGACGAGCACGGTTCAGTTCAGTCCCGAGTGCATGCTAGTTTAAATATGCCGCGGCGGATTCGAGAAATCTAGGCCCTGAGTATGGGAGGGTCCAATGTGTTCTCACGCTGGAATGTGTGTCCATGATATGGACGAAGAATTCAGGGGTGGCCTCATGAGTCCAGGGATGTTTTCCAACTCTCGGTCAAGTGAGCTGTTCCCAACAGCAAGGTGTCCCTTGGCGGGTGAAGCGGGAGTACGTTTAGATGACTCCAGGGTCCCCCTTATGGAACGATAAGATAGCAGAGCTCCCCAAATGGATGCCTGAAAACCCACCTCGTGTTACCATTGCAGCCGAGGAACATGGCACGTTCGATCTGCTGGCTCTGGGGCCACATGCCAAGGGGACCATGGGTATCTTAAGACAGGGTATCTTATGCTGGCGAGTCACAGTGCTTGTCTGTGTCCACGGAGATCTTCAGGTGTGGTGGTAGTTCAGGAGATAGGTAGGATTCCTCTACACCCAAGGGCGGCCTTTCCATCTGGGGACAGGATGGGTTTTGTTGTGTGGCTCAGGGAACACATGTTGAACCAAATGTTGAAATTACAGAACATGTCTCTGGGGACAGATGCCTGACAACCTAAACTAGGGTGCTAATGAAGTCCTGCGCGCAGGTCCAGCTCAATCTCCTGACTCGGGGCCACTGGCCTTGGTGTCTGAGTGGAGGTAAGTGCTCCGTTTGTGTCAGACTGTGCATTTTTCTCCAGTGCGGACTACGGAATTGGTCAGGGCTCAGGGGCCTTGTCTGTTTCTCCAAACCTGGAAGATTTAGGCCACGGTTTCGGGTGGAGTTTTCCTCGAAAAGGCAGTCCCAATCCTGCAGTGTAAGCCCGAAGACCCAATGATGCAGGGCAATGTGAACCAGGGCTTTGGAGATCGAAGTCCACAAACATAAACTCGGATTAAGCTTAGGTGCTAGGTGATGGCAGATGCGATTAGAAGAGGCCGAGGACTGTGCCTCGAGATTTGAAATTAGGGCGGGTGGGAGGTGGAAGCCCAGGCTTTTCTGTCTGCATTGTGTGTGTTGAATGTTTGGGAATGGAGGTGTGTCCTCACGGAGCCGTTGGAGCTTCTTCCTCAATGGCGTTCTCTAGGTGCACACGAATTTCGTGTCTTTATGGGGAAAACGAAGAGTAATGTTTTCCTTCTCAGACAACCCATTTAAACAGGGATTGCAGAGACGGGTTCTGGGTCGTGTCATGGAAAATCACAAGGAGGGTTAAGATTGAGGATTAGGAACATGGCATGCCTGTTTCTCTGGTGTCGGGTCCCGTTCCCGTGGGGATTTGTATGAAAGGTGCTCAGGGTGAGGGTCCCATTGTCTGCTGGTTTCCAGCATGGCCCTCCCCGGTCTTCGTATTCTCTTGGGTCATACAATTGGGTCCTGCTCTGAGTGTTGGTCACCCATCCCTACGTCAAGCTTTCTGGCCATCTGGTAAAAGGAGAAGACTGTTGTGCTTCAGGTTCACCTCTAGGCAGTGTTTGAGGTACAGTCTGGGGAAAAATGCCTGAGTACACAGGCTGGATACAGATGACGTCCTCAGGCCTCGGCAGATCCCACCTGCGGGTTGAGGCCTTCTCACTGTGTGGCTGACAGGAGATCGGGGTTCTGGATGTGTCAGACAGAGCATTAGAGTACAGGGCTTCAGGGGATATTGGGTGCCGTCGAGCAGGCGCTATACGATGATCCTCATGTGGGGATTTGCTCAGGTCCATACTTCCCTTCTCCTCTCTGGTGGGCAGACAGAACTCTGCCTTGTGGCTCCAGATTCACAAACTGGAATACTTGCGGAACAGGAATGAGAGCCTGGAAGCCTAAAAACTAGAGCTACAGTTCAAGTGCATGGCAGTTCCTATGTGCAGAGGCAGAGTCGAGATCTCCAGGCCCTTAGTAAGGGTCAGGGTCCGATGCTTGATCACACTGGAATTTTGTCCATGATGCCAGAAGAATGCAGGGGTGGCCTCATGAGACCATGGAGGTTTCCCACTCTCGGGCTTGTGAGCTCCTCCAAACAGCAAGTTGTCCTTCTGCCGAACAAGGGGGAGTCCTTCTATTATTTGGCTCTAGAGGTTTTCTAATGGAACGATCAGAGCAGAGCCCTATGAGTGGATGCCTGCAAAGCCCACCTCGGGTTACCATTGAGGCCGAATAACGCGGCAGGGTTGATTTGCAGGCTCTGGGGCAAAAGGCCAAGGGTTTCGAGATAACAGCGTGTCTTATTGAGGGGTAAGTGTTGCCCTAAGTCCAGGGAGACCATCCAATGTGGTGTTGGTTCAGGAGCCAGGCAGGATTCCCCTACCCTGACGGTCTGACCTTGCTTCCAAGAGCAACGTTTCCTTCGGGGACAAGATGGTTTCTGTTGTGCAGTTCAGGGAACACCTGTTGGACCAAATGTTCGTACTCCAGAACAGGTCTCTGGGGACCGATGTCTGACAACTTAAACAAGGGTTCTGATGGGGTTCTAGGCGCATGTCCAGTTCATTCTGCAGACTCGGGGCCACTGCCTTGGTGTGATGCCTGTAGGTAGGTGCTCAGGGCGAGTCAGACTCTGTATTTTTCTCCTGTGCGGCCCACGGAATTGGTTAGGACTGACGGGTCCTGTGGGTTTCTCCAACAGTGGACATTTTCATCCACTTTTTAGGGCAGAGTTTTCTTCGAGAGGGTAGGCCCAGCCTTGCAGTGTTTGGCTAGAGGCTCCATCCTGGGACCAGGGGTCCAGGGCTTCTGAGACAGAAGTCTGCAAAAAAACAAGTTCGGATTATGGTTAGGGGAGAAGTCATGGCATATGAGATCTGGAGATGCTGAGGACAGTGCCTCGGGATTAGATATTAGGGCAGGTAGGAAACAGTCACGCAGACGGTTCTCTCTGCACTGTGTTTCTTGGATCCCACGGAACGGACCGTTGTCTTCGTGGGGCCGTGGGAGTCTCTTTCCTGCTGGGGTCTTGCCTGGAATCCAAGAACTGCTGTCATTCTGGGGAAAGGGAAGAGTGCTGTGCCCTTTCTCAGGGATCCATCCAAAACTAGGATTGCAGAGAAGTGTCTGAGATGCGGTATTTACCCAAGACAATCCAGGGTTAAGACTGGGGATTACGGTCACGGCATGGCTGGTTGGCGGGTGCCTGGTGCAGCTCCTAATGGGGCTTCTGGAAAGCGAGCTCAGACTGAGGATCACAATGCCTGATGGCTCTAATGAGTGAGCGCATTCTCTTGGGGCATGCCACTGCCTCCCACATGTCGGTTGGACACCCATCCCCAAAGCAAGCTTTCCAGACGTATGGAAGCAGGAGTAGAATGTGGTGCTTCAGAATGACCCATAGGCAGGGATTTGAGCTGCGGTCTGGGGGTAATGCCTGAATACAAAGTTTGGAGGGAGATTCTGGCCTCGGGCCACAACAGGTGACACCTGCCTGGTATGCGGCCCATGTCTGAGTGCCTGATAGGTGATCAGGTTCCGGATGTGTTGACAGAACAATAGAGCACCAGGTTGCCTATGATATCGGGGCAGTGGGGGGTCGTTGTCAAGCGCCTTGTAAGTTGATCCTCATGTGTGGATCTTTTGCAGGCCCGTACACATCGTCTGTTTTCTGCTCCATAGGCAGAGGTTTGTCTTGTGACTCCATAATCGCAATCTGGAGTTTTGTGGGCCAGGAGTGAGAGTCCGGAAACCCTAAGGACGAGCACGGTTCAGTTCAGTGCCGAGTGCATGCTAGTTTAAATATGCCGCGGCGGATTCGAGAAATCTAGGCCCTGAGTATGGGAGGGTCCTATGTGTTCTCACGCTGGAAAGTGTGTCCATGATATGGCCGAAGAATTCAGGGGTGGCCTCATGAGTCCATGGTTGTTTTCCAACTCTCAGTCAAGTGAGCTGTTCCCAACAGCAAGGTGTCCCTTGGCGGGTGAAGCGGGAGTACGTTTAGATGACTCCAGGGTCCCCCTTATGGAACGATAAGATAGCAGAGCTCCCCAAATGGATGCCTGAAAACCCACCTCGTGTTACCATTGCAGCCGAGGAACATGGCACGTTCGATCTGCTGGCTCTGGGGCCACCTGCCAAGGGGACCATGGGTATCTTAAGACAGGGTATCTTATGCTGGCGAGTCACAGTGCTTGTCTGTGTCCACGGAGATCTTCCAGTGTGGTGGTAGTTCAGGAGATAGGTAGGATTCCTCTACACCCAAGGGCGGCCTTTCCATCTGGGGACAGGATGGGTTTTGTTGTGTGGCTCAGGGAACACATCTTGAACCAAATGTTGAAATACCAGAACATGTCTCTGGGGACAGATGCCTGACAACCTAAACTAGGGTGCTAATGAAGTCCTGCGCGCAGGTCCAGCTCAATCTCCTGATTCGGGGCCACTGGCCGTGGTGTCTGAGTGGAAATAGGTGCTCCGTTTGTGTCCGACTGTGCATTTTTCTCCAGTGCGGACTACGGAATTGGTCAGGGCTCAGGGGCCTTGTGGGTTTCTCCAAAACTGGAAGTTTTAGGCCACGGTTTCGGGTGGAGTTTTCCTCGAAAAGGCAGTCCCAGTCCTGCAGTGTAAGCCCGAAGACCCAATGATGCAAGGCAATGTGAACCAGGGCTTTGGAGATCGAAGTCCACAAACATAAACTCGGATGAAGCTTAGGTGCTAGGTGATGGCAGATGCGATTAGAAGAGGCCGAGGACTGTGCCTTGAGATTTGAAATTCGGGCGGGTGGGAGGTGGAAGCCCAGGCATTTCTGTCTGCATTGTGTGTGTTGAATGTTTGGGAATGGAGGTGTGTCCTCACGGAGCCGTTGGAGCTTCTTCCTCAATGGCGTTCTCTAGGTGCACACGAATTTCGTGTCTTTATGGGGAAAGCGAAGGGTAATGTTTTCCCTCTCAGATAACCCATTTAAACAGGGATTGCAGAGAGGGGTTCTGGGTCGGGTCATGGAAAATCACAAGGAGGGTTAAGATTGAGGATTAGGAACATGGCATGCCTGTTTCTCTGGTGTCGGGTCCCGTTCCCGTGGGGATTTGTATGAAAGGTGCTCAGGGTGAGGGTCCCATTGTCTGCTGGTTTCCAGCATGGCCCTCCCCGGTCTTTGTGTTCTCTTGGGCCATACAATTGGGTCCTGCTCTGAGTGTTGGTCACCCATCCCTACGTCAAGCTATCTGGCCATCTGGTAAAAGGAGAAGACTGTTGTGCTCAGGTTCACCTCTAGGCAGGGTTTGAGGTACAGTCTGGGGACAAATGCCTGAATACACAGGCTGGATACAGATGACGTCCTCAGGCCTCGGCAGATCCCACCTGCGGGTATGAGGCCTTCTCACTGTGTGGCTGACAGGAGATCGGGGTTCTGGATGTGTCAGACAGAGCATTAGAGTACAGGGCTTCAGGGGATATTGGGTGCCGTCGAGCAGGCGCTATACGATGATCCTCATGTGGGGATTTGCTCAGGTCCATACTTCCCTTCTCCTCTCTGGTGGGCAGACAGAACTCTGCCTTGTGGCTCCAGATTCACAAACTGGAATACTTGCGGAACAGGAATGAGAGCCTGGAAGCCTAAAAACTAGAGCTACAGTTCAAGTGCATGGCAGTTCCTATGTGCAGAGGCAGAGTCGAGATCTCTAGGCCCTTAGTAAGGGTCAGGGTCCGATGCTTGATCACACTGGAATTTTGTCTATGATGCCAGAAGAATGCAGGGGTGGCC
Organism: Mustela nivalis; assembly: GCF_964662115.1. Classification (NCBI taxonomy): domain Eukaryota; kingdom Metazoa; phylum Chordata; class Mammalia; order Carnivora; family Mustelidae; genus Mustela; species Mustela nivalis. Next base: position 1,552,111 of record NC_139041.1, read on the forward strand.
TCATGAGACCATGGAGGTTTCCCACTCTCGGGCTTGTGAGCTCCTCCAAACAGCAAGTTGTCCTTCTGCCGAACAAGGGGGAGTCCTTCTATTATTTGGCTCTAGATGTTTTCTAATGGAACGATCAGAGCAGAGCCCTATGAGTGGATGCCTGCAAAGCCCACCTCGGGTTACCATTGAGGCCGAATAACGCGGCAGGGTTGATTTGCAGGCTCTGGGGCAAAAGGCCAAGGGTTTCGAGATAACAGCGTGTCTTATTGAGGGGTAAGTGTTGCCCTAAGTCCAGGGAGACCATCCAATGTGGTGTTGGTTCAGGAGCCAGGCAGGATTCCCCTACCCTGACGGTCTGACCTTGCTTCCAAGAGCAACGTTTCCTTCGGGGACAAGATGGTTTCTGTTGTGCAGTTCAGGGAACACCTGTTGGACCAAATGTTCGTACTCCAGAACAGGTCTCTGGGGACCGATGTCTGACAACTTAAACAAGGGTTCTGATGGGGTTCTAGGCGCATGTCCAGTTCATTCTGCAGACTCGGGGCCACTGCCTTGGTGTGATGCCTGTAGGTAGGTGCTCAGGGCGAGTCAGACTCTGTATTTTTCTCCTGTGCGGCCCACGGAATTGGTTAGGACTGACGGGTCCTGTGGGTTTCTCCAACAGTGGACATTTTCATCCACTTTTTAGGGCAGAGTTTTCTTCGAGAGGGTAGGCCCAGCCTTGCAGTGTTTGGCTAGAGGCTCCATCCTGGGACCAGGGGTCCAGGGCTTTTGAGACAGAAGTCTGCAAAAAAACAAGTTCGGATTATGGTTAGGGGAGAAGTCATGGCATATGAGATCTGGAGATGCTGAGGACAGTGCCTCGGGATTAGATATTAGGGCAGGTAGGAAACAGTCACGCAGACGGTTCTCTCTGCACTGTGTTTCTTGGATCCCACAGAACGGACCGTTGTCTTCGTGGGGCCGTGGGAGTCTCTTTCCTGCTGGGGTCTTGCCTGGAATCCAAGAACTGCTGTCATTCTGGGGAAAGGGAAGAGTGCTGTGCCCTTTCTCAGGGATCCATCCAAAACTAGGATTGCAGAGAAGTGTCTGAGATGCGGTATTTACCCAAGACAATCCAGGGTTAAGACTGGGGATTAGGGTCACGGCATGGCTGGTTGGCGGGTGCCTGGTGCAGCTCCTAATGGGGCTTCTGGAAAGCGAGCTCAGACTGAGGATCACAATGCCTGATGGCTCTAATGAGTGGGCGCATTCTCTTGGGGCATGCCACTGCCTCCCACATGTCGGTTGGACACCCATCCCCAAAGCAAGCTTTCCAGACGTATGGAAGCAGGAGTAGAATGTGGTGCTTCAGAATGACCCATAGGCAGGGATTTGAGCTGCGGTCTGGGGGTAATGCCTGAATACAAAGTTTGGAGGGAGATTCTGGCCTCGGGCCACAACAGGTGACACCTGCCTGGTATGCGGCCCATGTCTGAGTGCCTGATAGGTGATCAGGTTCCGGATTTGTTGACAGAACAATAGAGCACCAGGTTGCCTATGATATCGGGGCAGTGGGGGGTCATTGTCAAGCGCCTTGTAAGTTGATCCTCATGTGTGGATCTTTTGCAGGCCCGTACACATTGTCTGTTTTCTGCTCCATTGGCAGAAGATTGTCTTGTGACTCCATAATCGCAATCTGGAGTTTTGTGGGCCAGGAGTGAGAGTCCGGAAACCCTAAGGACGAGCACGGTTCAGTTCAGTGCCGAGTGCATGCTAGCTTAAATATGCTGCGGCGGATTCGAGAAATCTAGGCCCTGAGTATGGGAGGGTCCTATGTGTTCTCACGCTGGAATGTGTGTCCATGATATGGCCGAAGAATTCAGGGGTGGCCTCATGAGTCCATGGTTGTTTTCCAACTCTCAGTCAAGTGAGCTGTTCCCAACAGCAAGGTGTCCCTTGGCGGGTGAAGCGGGAGTACGTTTAGATGACTCCAGGGTCCCCCTTATGGAACGATAAGATAGCAGAGCTCCCCAAATGGATGCCTGAAAACCCACCTCGTGTTACCATTGCAGCCGAGGAACATGGCACGTTCGATCTGCTGGCTCTGGGGCCACCTGCCAATGGGACCATGGGTATCTTAAGACAGGGTATCTTATGCTGGCGAGTCACAGTGCTTGTCTGTGTCCACGGAGATCTTCCAGTGTGGTGGTAGTTCAGGAGATAGGTAGGATTCCTCTACACCCAAGGGCGGCCTTTCCATCTGGGGACAGGATGGGTTTTGTTGTGTGGCTCAGGGAACACATCTTGAACCAAATGTTGAAATACCAGAACATGTCTCTGGGGACAGATGCCTGACAACCTAAACTAAGGTGCTAATGAAGTCCTGCGCGCAGGTCCAGCTCAATCTCCTGATTCGGGGCAACTGGCCTTGATGTCTGAGTGGAAATAGGTGCTCCGTTTGTGTCCGACTGTGCATTTTTCTCCAGTGCGGACTACGGAATTGGTCAGGGCTCAGGGGCCTTGTCGGTTTCTCCAAAACTGGAAGTTTTAGGCCACGGTTTCGGGTGGAGTTTTCCTCGAAAAGGCAGTCCCAGTCCTGCAGTGTAAGCCCGAAGACCCAATGATGCAAGGCAATGTGAACCAGGGCTTTGGAGATCGAAGTCCACAAACATAAACTCGGATGAAGCTTAGGTGCTAGGTGATGGCAGATGCGATTAGAAGAGGCCGAGGACTGTGCCTTGAGATTTGAAATTCGGGCGGGTGGGAGGTGGAAGCCCAGGCATTTCTGTCTGCATTGTGTGTGTTGAATGTTTGGGAATGGAGGTGTGTCCTCACGGAGCCGTTGGAGCTTCTTCCTCAATGGCGTTCTCTAGGTGCACACGAATTTCGTGTCTTTATGGGGAAAGCAAAGGGTAATGTTTTCCCTCTCAGATAACCCATTTAAACAGGGATTGCAGAGAGGGGTTCTGGGTCGGGTCATGGAAAATCACAAGGAGGGTTAAGATTGAGGATTAGGAACATGGCATGCCTGTTTCTCTGGTGTCGGGTCCGGTTCCCGTGGGGATTTGTATGAAAGGTGCTCAGGGTGAGGGTCCCATTGTCTGCTGGTTTCCAGCATGGCCCTCCCCGGTCTTTGTGTTCTCTTGGGCCATACAATTGGGTCCTGCTCTGAGTGTTGGTCACCCATCCCTACGTCAAGCTTTCTGGCCATCTGGTAAAAGGAGAAGAATGTTGTGCTCAGGTTCACCTCTAGGCAGGGTTTGCGGTACAGTCCGGGGACAAATGCCTGAATACACAGGCTGGATACAGATGACGTCCTCAGGCCTCGGCAGATCCCACCTGCGGGTATGAGGCCTTCTCACTGTGTGGCTGACAGGAGATCGGGGTTCTGGATGTGTCAGACAGAGCATTAGAGTACAGGGCTTCAGGGGATATTGGGTGCCGTCGAGCAGGCGCTATACGATGGTCCTTATGTGGGGATTTGCACAGGTCCATACTTCCCTTCTCCTCTCTGGTGGGCAGACAGAACTCTGCCTTGTGGCTCCAGATTCACAAACTGGAATACTTGCGGACCAGGAATGAGAGCCCGGGAGCCTGAAAACTAGAGCTACAGTTCAAGTGCATGGCAGTTCCTATGTGCAGAGGCAGAGTCGAGATCTCCAGGCCCTGAGGAAGGGTCAGGGTCCGATGCTTGATCACACTGGCATGTTGTCCATGATGCCCGAAGAATGCAGGGGTGGCCTCATGAGACCATGGAGGTTTCCCACTCTCGGGCTTGTGAGCTGCTCCAAACAGCAAGTTGTCCTTCTGCAGAACAAGGGGGAGTCCTTCTATTATTGCGCTCTAGAAGTTGTCGAATGGAACGGTCAGAGCAGAGCCCTATGAGTGGATGCCTGCAAAGCCCACCTCGGGTTACCATTGAGGCCGAATAACGCGGCAGGGTTGATTTGCAGGCTCTGGGGCAAAAGGCCAAGGGTTTCGAGATAACAGCGTGTCTTATTGAGGGGTAAGTGTTGCCCTATGTCCAGGGAGACCATCCAATGTGGTGTTGGTTCAGGAGCCAGGCAGGATTCCCCTACCCTGACGGTCTGACCTTGCTTCCAAGAGCAACGTTTCCCTCGGGGACAAGATGGTTTCTGATGTGCAGCTCAGGGAACACCTTTTGGACCAAATGTTCGTACTCCAGAACAGGTCTCCGGGGACCGATGTCGGACAACTTAAACAAGGGTTCTGATGGGGTTCTAGGCGCATGTCCAGTTCATTCTGCAGACTCGGGGCCACTGCCTTGGTGTGATGCCTGTAGGTAGGTGCTCAGGGCGAGTCAGACTCTGTATTTTTCTCCTGTGCGGCCCACGGAATTGGTTAGGACTGACGGGCCCTGTAGGTTTCTCCAACAGTGGACATTTTCATCCACTCTTTAGGGCAGAGTTTTCTTCGAGAGGGTAGGCCCAGCCTTGCAGTGTTTGGGTAGAGGCTCCATCCTGGGACCAGGTGTCCAGGGCTTTTGAGACAGAAGTCTGCAAAAAAACAAGTTCGGATTATGGTTAGGGGAGAAGTCATGGCATATGAGATCTGGAGATGCTGCGGTCAGTGCCTCGGGATTAGATATGAGGGCAGCTGGGAGGCAGTCACGCAGACGGTTCTCTCTGCACTGTGTTTCTTGGATCCCACGGAACGGACCGTTGTCTTCGTGGGGCCGTGGGAGTCTCTTTCCTGCTGGGGTCTTGCCTGGAATCCAAGAACTGCTGTCATTCTGGGGAAAGGGAAGAGTGCTGTTCCCTTTCTCAGGGATCCCACCAAAACAAGGATTGCAGAGAAGTGTCTGGGATGCGGTACCTTCCTAAGACAATCCAGGGTTAAGACTGGGGATTAGGGTCACGGCATGGCTTGTTGGCGGGTGCCTGGTGCAGCTTCTAATGGGGCTTGTGGAAAGCGAGCTCAGACTGAGGATCACAATGCCTGATGGCTCTAAAGAGTGGGCACATTCTCTTGGGGCATGCCACTGCCTCCCACAGGTCGGTTGGACACCCATCCCCAAAGCAAGCTTTCCAGACGTATGGAAGCAGGAGTGGAATGTGGTGCTTCAGTTTGACCCATAGGCAGGGATTTGAGCTGCGGTCTGGGGGTAATGCCTGAATACAAAGTTTGGAGGGAGATTCTGGCCTCGGGCCACAACAGGTGACACCTGCCTGGTATGCGGCCCATGTCTGAGTGCCTGATAGGTGATCAGGTTCCGGATGTGTTGACAGAACAATAGAGCACCAGGTTGCCTATGATCTCGGGGCAGTGGGGGGTCGTTGTCAAGCACCTTGTAAGTTGATCTTCATGTGTGGATCTTTTGCAGGCCCGTACACCTCGTCTGTTTTCTGCTCCATAGGCAGAAGATTGTCTTGTGACTCCAGAATCGCAATCTGGTGTTTTGTGGGCCAGGAGTGAGAGTCCGGAAACCCTAAGGACGAGCACGGTTCAGGTCAGTGCCGATTGCATGCTAGTTGAAATATGCCGCGGCGGATTCGAGAAATCTAGGCCCTGAGTATGGGAGGGTCCTATGTGTTCTCACGCTGGAATGTGTGTCCATGATATGGACGAAGAATTCAGGGGTGGCCTCATGAGTCCAGCGATGTATTCCAACTCTCGGTCAAGTGAGCTGTTCCCAATAGCAAGGTGTCCCTTGGCGGGTGAAGCGGGAGCACGTTTAGATGACACCAGGGTCCCCCTTATGGAAGGATAAGATAGCAGAGCTCCCCAAATGGATGCCTGAAAACCCACCTCGTGTTACCATTGCAGCCGAGGAACATGGCACGTTCGATCTGCTGGCTCTGGGGCCACATGCCAAGGGGACCATGGGTATCTTAAGACAGGGTATCTTATGCTGGCGAGTCACGGTGCTTGTCTGTGTCCACGGAGATCTTCCAGTGTGGTGGTAGTTCAGGAGATAGGTAGGATTCCTCTACACCCAAGGGCGGCCTTTCCATCTGGGGACAGGTTGGGTTTTGTTGTGTGGCTCAGGGAACACATGTTGAACCAAATGTTGAAATTACAGAACATGTCTCTGGGGACAGATGCCTGACAACCTAAACTAGGGTGCTAATGAAGTCCTGCGCGCAGGTCCAGCTCAATCTCCTGACTCGGGGCCACTGGCCTTGGTGTCTGAGTGGAGGTAGGTGCTCCGTTTGTGTCAGACTGTGCATTTTTCTCCAGTGCGGACTACGGAATTGGTCAGGGCTCAGGGGCCTTGTCGGTTTCTCCAAACCTGGGAGTCTTAGGCCACGGTTTCGGGTGGAGTTTTCCTCGAAAAGGCAGTCCCAGTCCTGCAGTGTAAGCCCGAAGACCCAATGATGCAGGGCAATGTGAACCAGGGCTTTGGAGATCGAAGTCCACAAACATAAACTCGGATTAAGCTTAGGTGCTAGGTGATGGCAGATGCGATTAGAAGAGGCCGAGGACTGTGCCTCGAGATTTGAAATTAGGGCGGGTGGGAGGTGGAAGCCCAGGCATTTCTGTCTGCATTGTGTGTGTTGAATGTTTGGGAATGGAGGTGTGTCCTCACGGAGCCTTTGGAGCTTCTTCCTCAATGGCGTTCTCTAGGTGCACACGAATTTCGTGTCTTTATGGGGAAAGCGAAGGGTAATGTTTTCCCTCTCAGACAACCCATTTAAACTGGGATTGCAGAGACGGGTTCTGGGTCGGGTCATGGAAAATCACAAGGAGGGTTAAGATTGAGGATTAGGAACATGGCATGCCTGTTTCTCTGGTGTCGGGTCCCGTTCCCGTGGGGATTTGTATGAAAGGTGCTCAGGGTGAGGGTCCCATTGTCTGCTGGTTTCAGCATGGCCCTACCCGGTCTTCGTGTTCTCTTGGGCCATACAATTGGGTCCTGCTCTGAGTGTTGGTCACCCATCCATACGTCAAGCTTTCTGGCCATCTGGTAAAAGGAGAAGACTGTTGTGCTTCAGGTTCACCTCTAGGCAGTGTTTGAGGTACAGTCTGGGGACAAATGCCTGAATACACAAGCTGGATACAGATGACGTCCTCAGGCCATGGCAGAAACCACTTGCGGGTATGAGGCCTTCTCACTGTGTGGCTGACAGGAGATCGGGGTTCTGGATGTGTCAGACAGAGCATTAGAGCACAGGGCTTCAGGGGATATTGGGTGCCGTCGAGTAGGCGCTATACGATGATCCTTATGTGGGGATTTGCTCAGGTCCATACTTCCCTTCTCCTCTCTGGTGGGCAGACAGAACTCTGCCTTGTGGCTCCAGATTCACAAACTGGAATACTTGCGGACCAGGAATGAGAGCCTGGGAGCCTAAAACTAGAGCTACAGTTCAAGTGCATGGCAGTTCCTATGTGCAGAGGCAGAGTCGAGATCTCCAGGCCCTGAGGAAGGGTCAGGGTCCGATGCTTGATCACACTGACGTGTTGTCATGATGCCCGAAGAATGCAGGGGAGGCCTCATGAGACCATGGAGGTTTCCCACTCTCGGGCTTGTGAACTGCTCCAAACAGCAAGTTGTCCTTCTGCAGAACAAGGGGGAGTCCTTCTATTATTGGGCTCTATAAGTTTTCGAATGGAATGGTCAAGGCAGAGCCCTAGAAGTGGATGCCTGCAAAGCCCACCTCGGGTTACCATTGAGGCCGAATAACGCGGCAGGGTTGATTTGCAGGCTCTGGGGCAAAAGGCCAAGGGTTTCGAGATAACAGCGTGTCTTATTGAGGGGTAAGTGTTGCCCTATGTCCAGGGAGACCATCCAATGTGGTGTTGGTTCAGGAGGCAGGCAGGATTCCCCTACCCTGACGGTCTGACCTTGCTTCCAAGAGCAACGTTTCCCTCGTGGACAAGATGGTTTCTGTTGTGCAGCTTAGGGAACACCTGTTGGACCAAATGTTCCTACTCCAGAACAGGTCTCCGGGGACCGATGTCTGACAACTTAAACAAGGGTTCTGATGGGGTTCTAGGCGCATGTCCAGTTCATTCTGCAGACTCGGGGCCACTGCCTTGGTGTGATTCCTGTAGGTTGGTGCTCAGGGCGAGTAAGACTCTGTATTTTTCTCCTGTGCGGCCCACGGAATTGGTTAAACTGACGTGCCCTGTAGGTTTCTCCAACAGTGGATATTTTCATCCACTTTTTAGGGCAGAGTTTTCTTCGAGAGGGTAGGCCCAGCCTTGCAGTGTTTGGGTAGAGGCTCCATCCTGGGACCAGGTGTCCAGGGCTTTTGAGACAGAAGTCTGCAAAAAAACAAGTACGGATTATGGTTAGGGGAGAAGTCATGGCATATGAGATCTGGAGATGCTGAGGTCAGTGCCTCGGGATTAGATATTAGGGCAGCTGGGAGGCAGTCACGCAGACGGTTCTCTCTGCACTGTGTTTCTTGGATCCCACGGAACGGACCGTTGTCTTCGTGGGGCCGTGGGAGTCTCTTTCCTGCTGGGGTCTTCCCTGGAATCCAAGAACTGCTGTCATTCTGGGGAAAGGGAAGAGTCTGTTCACTTTCTCAGGGATCCCACCAAAACTAGGATTGCAGAGAAGTGTCTGGGATGCGGTACCTACCTAAGACAATCCAGGGTTAAGACTGGGGATTAGGGTCACGGCATGGCTGGTTGGCGGGTGTCTGGTGCAGCTCCTAATGGGGCTTGTTGAAAGCGAGCTCAGACTGAGGATCACAATGCCTGATGGCTCTAATGAGTGGGCGCATTCTCTTGGGGCATGCCACTGCCTCCCACATGTCGGTTGGACACCCATCCCCAAAGCAAGCTTTCCAGACGTATGGAAGCAGGAGTAGAATGTGGTGCTTCAGAATGACCCATAGGCAGGGATTTGAGCTGCGGTCTGGGGGTAATGCCTGAATACAAAGTTTGGAGGGAGATTCTGGCCTCGGGCCACAACAGGTGACACCTGCCTGGTATGCGGCCCATGTCTGAGTGCCTGATAGGTGATCAGGTTCCGGATGTGTTGACAGAACAATAGAGCACCAGGTTGCCTATGATATCGGGGCAGTGGGGGGTCGTTGTCAAGCGCCTTGTAAGTTGATCCTCATGTGTGGATCTTTTGCAGGCCCGTACACCTCGTCTGTTTTCTGCTCCATAGGCAGAAGTTTGTCTTGTGACTCCAGAATCGCAATCTGGTGTTTTGTGGCCAGGAGTGAGAGTCCGGAAACCCTAAGGACGAGCACGGTTCAGTTCAGTGCCGAGTACATGCTAGTTTAAATATGCCGCGGCGGATTCGAGAAATCTAGGCCCTGAGTATGGGAGGGTCCTATGTGTTCTCACGCTGGAATGTGTGTCCATGATATGGACGAAGAATTCAGGGGTGGCCTCATGAGTCCAGGGATGTTTTCCAACTCTCGGTCAAGTGAGCTGTTCCCAACAGCAAGGTGTCCCTTGGCGGGTGAAGCGGGAGTACGTTTAGATGACTCCAGGGTCCCCCTTATGGAACGATAAGATAGCAGAGCTCCCCAAATGGATGCCTGAAAACCCACCTCGTGTTACCATTGCAGCCGAGGAACATGGCACGTTCGATCTGCTGGCTCTGGGGCCACCTGCCAAGGGGACCATGGGTATCTTAACACAGGGTATCTTATGCTGGCGAGTCACAGTGCTTGTCTGTGTCCACGGAGATCTTCCAGTGTGGTGGTAGTTCAGGAGATAGGTAGTTTTCCTCTACACCCAAGGGCGGCGTTTCCATCTGGGGACAGGATGGGTTTTGTTGTGTGGCTCAGGGAACACATGTTGAACCAAATGTTGAAATTACAGAACATGTCTCTGGGGACAGATGCCTGACAACCTAAACTAGGGTGCTAATGAAGTCCTGCGCGCAGGTCCAGCTCAATCTCCTGACTCGGGGCCACTGGCCTTGCTGTCTGAGTGGAGGTATGTGCTCCGTTTGTGTCAGACTGTGCATTTTTCTCCAGTGCGGACTACGGAATTGGTCAGGGCTCATGGGCCTTGTCGGTTTCTCCAAACCTGGAAGTTTTAGGCCACGGATTCGGGTGGAGTTTTCCTCAAAAAGGCAGTCCCAGTCCTGCAGTGTAAGCCCGAAGACCCAATGATGCAGGGCAATGTGAACCAAAGCTTTGGAGATCGAAGTCCACAAACATAAACTCGGATTAAGCTTAGGTGCTATGTGATGGCAGATGCGATTAGAAGAGGCCGAGGACTGTGCCTCGAGATTTGAAATTAGGGCGGGTGGGAGGTGGAAGCCCAGGCTTTTCTGTCTGCATTGTGTGTGTTGAATGTTTGGGAATGGAGGTGTGTCCTCACGGAGCCGTTGGAGCTTCTTCCTCAATGGCGTTCTCTAGGTGCACACGAATTTCGTGTCTTTATGGGGAAAGCAAAGGGTAATGTTTTCCCTCTCAGACAACCCATTTAAACAGGGATTGCAGAGACGGGTTGTGGGTCGGGTCATGGAAAATCACAAGGAGGGTTAAGATTGAGGATTAGGAACATGGCATGCCTCTTTCTCTGGTGTCGGGTCCCGTTCCCGTGGGGATTTGAATGAAAGGTGCTCAGGGTGAGGGTCCCATTGTCTGCTGGTTTCCAGCATGGCCCTCCCCGGTCTTCGTGTTCTCTTGGGCCATACAATTGGGTCCTGCTCTGAGTGTTGGTCACCCATCCCTACGTCAAGCTTTCTGGCCATCTGGTAAAAGGAGAAGAATGTTGTGCTCAGGTTCACCTCTAGGCAGGGATTGAGGTACAGTCTGGGGACAAATGCCTGAATACACAGGCTGGATACAGATGACGTCCTCAGGCCTCGGCAGATCCCACCTGCGGGTATGAGGCCTTCTCACTGTGTGGCTGACAGGAGATCGGGGTTCTGGATGTGTCAGACAGAGCATTAGAGAACAGGGCTTCAGGGGATATTGGGTGCCGTCGAGCAGGCGCTATACGATGATCCTCATGTGGGGATTTGCTCAGGTCCATACTTCCCTTCTTCTCTCTGGTGGGCAGACAGAACTCTGCCTTGTGGCTCCAGATTCACAAACTGGAATACTTGCGGACCAGGAATGAGAGCCGGGGAGCCTGAAAACTAGAGCTACAGTTCAAGTGCATGGCAGTTCCTATGTGCAGAGGCAGAGTCGAGATCTCCAGGGCCTGAGGAAGGGTCAGGGTTCGATGCTTGATCACACTGGCATGTTGTCCATGATGCCTGAAGAATGCAGGTGAGGCCTCATGAGACCATGTAGGTTTCCCACTCTCGGGCTTGTGAGCTGCTCCAAACAGCAAGTTGTCCTTCTGCAAAACAAGGGGGAGTCCTTCTATTATTGGCCTCAAGAAGTTTTCGAATGGAACGGTCAGAGCAGAGCCCTATGAGTGGATGCCTGCAAAGCCCACCTAGGTTTACCATTGAGGCCAAATAACGGGGCAGGGTTGATTTGCAGGCTCTGGGGAAGAAGGCCAAGGGTTTCGAGATAACAGCGTGTCTTATTGAGGGGTAAGTGTTGCCCTATGTCCAGGGAGACCATCCAATGTGGTGTTGGTTCAGGAGCCAGGCAGGATTCCCCTACCCTGACGGTCTAACTTTGCTTCCAAGAGCAACGTTTCCCTCGGGGACAAGATGGTTTCTGTTGTGCAGCTCAGGGAACACCTGTTGGACCAAATTTTCGTACTCCAGAATAGGTCTCCGGGGACCGATATCGGACTACCTAAACAACGGTTCTGATGGGGTTCTAGGCGCGTGTCCAGTTCATTCTGCAGACTCGGGGCCACTGCCTTGGTATGATGCCTGTAGGTTGGTGCTCAGGGCGAGTCAGACTCTGTATTTTTCTCCTGTGCGGCCCACGGAATTTGTTAGGACTAACGGGCCCTGTGGGTTTCTCCAACAGTGGACATTTTCATCCACTTTTTAGGGCAGAGTTTTCTTCGAGAGGGTAGGCCCAGCCTTGCAGTGTTTGGGTAGAAGCTCCATCCTGGGACCAGGTGTCCAGGGTTTTTGAGACAGAAGTCTGCAAAAAACAAGTACGGATTATGGTTAGGGGAGAATTCATGGCATATGAGATCTGGAGATGCTGAGGTCAGTGCCTCGGGATTAGATATGAGGGCAGCTGGGAGGCAGTCACGCAGACGGTTCTCTCTGCACTGTGTTTCTTGGATCCCACGGAATGGACGGTTGACTTCGTGGGGCCGTGGGAGTCTCTTTCCTGGTGGGGTCTTGCCTGGAATCCAAGAACTGCTGTCATTCTGGGGAAAGGGAAGAGTGCTGTTCCCTTTCTCAGGGATCCCACCAAAACTAGGATTGCAGAGAAATGTCTGGGATGCGGTACCTACCTAAGACAATCCAGGGTTAAGACTGGGGATTAGGGTCACGGCATGGCTGGTTGGCGGGTGCCTGGTGCTGCTCCTAATGGGGCTTGTGGAAAGCGAGCTCAGACTGAGGATCACAATGCCTGATGGCTCTAATGAGTAGGCGCATTCTCTTGGGGCATGCCACTGCCTCCCACATGTCGGTTGGACACCCATCCCCAAAGCAAACTTTCCAGACATATGGAAGCAGGAGTAGAATGTGGTGCTTCAGTTTGACCCATAGGCAGGCATTTGAGCTGCGGTCTGGGGGTAATGCCTGAATACAAAGTTTGGAGGGAGATTCTGACTTCGGGCCACAACAGGTGACACCTGCCTGGTATGCGGCCCATGTCTGAGTGCCTGATAGGTGATCAGGTTTCAGAAGTGTTGACAGAACAATAGAGCACCAGGTGGCCTATGATATCGGGGCAGTGGGGGGTCGTTGTCAAGCGCCTTGTAAGTTGATCCTCATGTGTGGATCTTTTACAGGCCCGTACACCTCGTCTGTTTTCTGCTCCATAGGCAGAAGATTGTCTTGTGACTCCAGAATCGCAATCTGGTGTTTGTGGGCCATGAGTGAGAGTCCGGAAACCCTAAGGACGAGCACGGTTCAGTTCAGTGCCGAGTGCATGCTAGTTTAAATATGCCGCAGCGGATTCGAGAAATCGAGGTCCTGAGTATGGGAGGGTCCTCTGTGTTCTCGCGCTGTAATGTGTGTCTATGATATGGCCGAAGAATTCAGGGGTGGGCTCATGAGTCCATGGTTGTTTTCCAACTCTCGGTCATGTGAGCTGGTCCCAACAGCAAGGTGTCCCTTGGCGGGTGAAGCGTGAGTACGTTAGATGACCCCAGGGTCCCCCTTATGGAACGATAAGATAGCAGAGCTCCCCAAATGGATGCCTGAAAACCCACCTCGTGTTACCATTGCAGCCGAGGAACATGGCACGTTCGATCTGCTGGCTCTGGGGCCACCTGCCAAGGGGACCATGGGTATCTTAAGACAGGGTATCTTATGCTGGCGAGTCACAGTGCTTGTCTGTGTCCACGGAGATCTTCCAGTGTGGTGGTAGTTCAGGAGATAGGTAGGACTCCACTACACCCAAGGGCGGCCTTTCCATTTGGGGACAGGATGGGTTTTGTTGTGTGGCTCATGGAACACATGTTGAACCAAATGTTGAAATTACAGAACATGTCTCTGGGGACAGATGCCTGACAACCTAAACTAGGGTGCTAATGAAGTCCTGTGCGCAGGTCCAGCTCAATCTCCTGACTCGGGGCCACAGGCCTTGGTGTCTGAGTGGAGGTAGGTGCTCCGTTTGTGTCAGACTGTGCATTTTTCTCCAGTGCGGACTACGGAATTGGTCAGGGCTCATGGGCCTTGTCGGTTTCTCCAAACCTGGAAGGTTTAGGCCACGGTTTCAGGTGGAGTTTCCCTCGAAAAGGCAGTCCCCGTCCTGCAGTGTAAGCCCGAAGACCCAATGATGCAGGGCAATGTGAACCAGGGCTTTGGAGATCGAAGTCCACAAACATAAACTCGGATTAAGCTTAGGTGCTAGGTGATGGCAGATGCGATTAGAAGAGGCCGAGGACTGTGCCTCGAGATTTGAAATTCGGGCGGGTGGGAGGTGGAAGCCCAGGCATTTCTGTCTGCATTGTGTGTGTTGAATGTTTGGGAATGGAGGTGTGTCCTCACGGAGCCGTTGGAGCTTCTTCCTCAATGGCGTTCTCTAGGTGCACACGAATTTCGTGTCTTTATGGGGAAAGCAAAGGGTAATGTTTTCCCTCTCAGACAACCCATTTAACAGGAATTGCAGAGACGGGTTCTGGGTCGGGTCATGGAAAATCACAAGGAGGGTTAAGATTGAGGATTAGGAACATGGCATGCCTGTTTCTCTGGTGTCGGGTCCCGTTCCCGTGGGGATTTGTATGAAAGGTGCTCAGGGTGAGGGTCCCATTGTCTGCTGGTTTCCAGCATGACCCTCCCCGGTCTTCGTGTTCTCTTGGGCCATACAATTGGGTCCTGCTCTGAGTGTTGGTCACCCATCCCTACGTCAAGCTTTCTGGCCATCTGGTAAAAGGAGAAGACTGTTGTGCTTCAGGTTCACCTCTAGGCAGGGTTTGAGGTACAGTCTGGGGACAAATGCCTGAATACACAGGCTGGATACAGATGACGTCCTCAGGCCATGGCAGAAACCACCTGCGGGTAAGAGGCCTTCTCACTGTGTGGCTGACAGGAGATCGGGGTTCTGGATGTGTCAGACAGAGCATTAGAGCACAGGGCTTCAGGGGATATTGGGTGCCGTCGAGTAAACGCTATACGATGATCCTTATGTGGGGATTTGCTCAGGTCCATACTTCCCTTCTCCTCTCTGGTGGGCAGACAGAACTCTGCCTTGTGGCTCCAGATTCACAAACTGGAATACTTGCGGACCAGGAATGAGAGCCCGGGAGCCTGAAAACTAGAGCTACATTTCAAGTGCATGGCAGTTCCTTAGTGCAGAGGCAGAGTCGAGATCTCCAGGCCCTGAGGAAGGGTCAGGGTCCGATGCTTGATCACACTGGCATGTTGTCATGATGCCCGAAGAATGCAGGGGTGGCCTCATGAGACCATGGAGGTTTCCCACTCTCGGGCTTGTGAGCTGCTCCAAACAGCAAGTTGTCCTTCTGCAGAACAAGGGGGAGTCCTTCTATTATTGGGCTCTAGAAGTTTTCGAATGGAACAATCAGAGCAGAGCCCTATGAGTGGATGCCTGCAAAGCCCACCTCGGGTTACCATTGAGGCCAAATAACGCGGCAGGGTTGATTTGCAGGCTCTGGGGCAAAAGGCCAAGGGATTCGAGATAACAGCGTGTCTTATTGAGGGGTAAGTGTTGCCCTATGTCCAGGGAGACCATCCAATGTGGTGTTGGTTCAGGAGCCAGGCAGGATTCCCCTACCCTGACGGTCTAACCTTGCTTCCAAGAGCAACGTTTCCCTCGGGGACAAGATGGTTTCTGTTGTGCAGCTCAGGGAACACCTGTTGGACCAAATGTTCGTACTCTAGAACAGGTCTCCGGGGACCGATGTCTGACAACCTAAACAAGGGTCCTGATGGGGTTCTAGGCGCATGTCCAGTTCATTCTCAGACTCGGGGCCACTGCCTTGGTATGATGCCTGTAGGTAGGTTCTCAGGGCGAGTCAGACTCTGTATTTTTCTCCTGTGCGGCCCACGGAATTCGTTAGGACTTACGGGTCCTGTGGGTTTCTCCAACAGTGGACATTCTCATCCAATTTTTAGGGCAGACTTTTCTTCGAGAGGGTAAGCCCAGCCTTGCAGTGTTTGGGTAGAGGCCCCATCCTGGGACCAGGGGTCCAGGGCTTTTGAGACAGAAGTCTGCAAAAAAACAAGTTCAGATTATGGTTAGGGGAGAAGTCATGGCATATGAGATCTGGAGATGCTGAGATCAGTGCCTCGGGATTAGAAATTAGGGCAGCTGGGAGGCAGTCACGCAGACGGTTCTCTCTGCACTGTGTTTCTTGGATCCCACGGAACGGACCGTTGTCGTCGTGGGGCCGTGGGACTCTCTTTCCTGCTGGGATCTTGCCTGGAATCCAGGAACTGCTGTCATTTTTGGGAAAAATAGGTGTGCTGTTCCCTTTCTCAGGGATCCCACCAAAAAAAAGATTGCAGAGAAGTGTCTGGGATGCGGTACCTACCTAAGAAAATCCAGGGTTAAGACTGGGGATTAGGGTGACGGCATGGCTTTTTGGCGGGTGCCTGGTGCAACTCCTAATGGGGCTTGTGGAAAGCGAGCTCAGACTGAGGATCACAATGCCTGATGGCTCTAATGAGTGGGCGCATTCTCTTGGGGCATGCCACTGCCTCCCACAGGTCGGTTGGACACCCATCCCCAAAGCAAGCTTTTCAGACGTATGGAAGCAGGAGTGGAATGTGGTGCTTCAGTTTGACCCATAGGCAGGGATTTGAGCTGCGGTCTGGGGGTAATGCCTGAATACAAAGTTTGGAGGGAGATTCTGGCCTCGGGCCACAACAGGTGACACCTGTCTGGGAAGCGGCCCATGTCTGAGTGCCTGATAGGTGATCAGGTTCCGGATGTGTTGACAGAACAAGAGAGCACCAGGTTGCCTATGATATCGGGGCAGTGGGGGGTCGTTGTCAAGCGCCTTGTAAGTTGATCCTCATGTGTGGATCTTTTGCAGGCCCGTACACCTCGTCTGTTTTCTGCTCCATAGGCAGAAGATTGTCTTGTGACACCAGAATCGCAATCTGGTGTTTTGTGGGCCAGGAGTGAGAGTCCGGAAACCTAAGGAAGAGCACGGTTCAACTCAGTGCCGAGTGCATGCTAGTTTAAATATGCCGCGGCGGATTCGAGAAATCTAGGCCCTGAGTATGGGAGGGTCCTATGTGTTCTCACGCTGGAATGTGTGTCCATGATATGGACGAAGAATTCAGGGGTGGCCTCATGAGTCCAGGGTTGTTTTCCAACTCTCGGTCACGTGAGCTGTTCCCAACAGCAAGGTGTCCCTTGGCGGGTGAAGCGGGAGTATGTTTAGATGACTCCAGGGTCCCCCTTATGGAAGGATAAGATAGCAGAGCTCCCCAAATGGATGCCTGAAAACCCACCTCGTGTTACCATTGCAGCCGAGGAACATGGCACGTTCGATCTGCTGGCTCTGGGGCCACCTGCCAAGGGGACCATGGGTATCTTAAGACAGGGTATCTTATGCTGGCGAGTCACAGTGCTTGTCTGTGTCCACGGAGATCTTCCAGTGTGGTGGTAGTTCAGGAGATAGGTAGGATTCTTCTACTCCCAAGGGCGGCCTTTCCATCTGGGGACAGGATGGGTTTTGTTGTGTGGCTCAGGGAACACATGTTGAACCAAATGTTGAAATTACAGAACATGTCTCTGGGGACAGATGCCTGACAACCTAAACTAGGGTGCTAATGAAGTCCTGCGCGCAGGTCCAGCTCAATCTCCTGACTCGGGGCCACTGGCCTTGGTGTCTGAGTGGAGGTAGGTGCTCCGTTTGTGTCAGACTGTGCATTTTTCTCCAGTGCGGACTACGGAATTGGTCAGGGCTCAGGGGCCTTGTCGGTTTCTCCAAACCTGGAAATTTTAGGCCACGGTTTCGGGTGGAGTTTTCCTCGAATATGCAGTCCCCGTCCTGCAGTGTAAGCCCGAAGACCCAATGATGCAGGGCAATGTGAACCAGGGCTTTGGAGATCGAAGTCCACAAACATAAACTCGGATTAAGCTTAGGTGCTAGGTGATGGCAGATGCGATTAGAAGAGGCCGAGGACTGTGCCTCGAGATTTGAAATTAGGGCGGGTGGGAGGTGGAAGCCCAGGCATTTCTGTCTGCATTGTGTGTGTTGAATGTTTGGGAATGGAGGTGTGTCCTCACGGAGCCGTTGGAGCTTCTTCCTCAATGGCGTTCTCTAGGTGCACACGAATTTCGTGTCTTTATGGGGAAAGCGAAGGGTAATGTTTTCCCTCTCAGATAACCCATTTAAACTGGGATTGCAGAGACGGGTTCTGGGTCGGGTCATGGAAAATCACAAGGAGGGTTAAGTTTGAGGACCAGGAACATGGCATGCCTGTTTCTCTGGTGTCGGGTCCCGTTCCCGTGGGGATTTGTATGAAAGGTGCTCAGGGTGAGGGTCCCATTGTCTGCTGGTTTCCAGCATGGCCCTCCCCGGTCTTCGTGTTCTCTTGGGCTATACAATTGGGTCCTGCTCTGAGTGTTGGTCACCCATCCCTACGTCAAGCTTTCTGGCCATCTGGTAAAAGGAGAAGACTGTTGTGCTTCAGGTTCACCTCTAGGCAGTGTTTGAGGTACAGTCTGGGGACAAATGCCTGAATACACAGGCTGGATACAGATGACGTCCTCAGGCCTCGGCAGATCCCACCTGCGGGTATGAGGACTTCTCACTGTGTGGCTGACAGGAGATCGGGGTTCTGGATGTGTCAGACAGAGCATTAGAGCACAGGGCTTCAGGGGATATTGGGTGCCGTTGAGCAGGCGCTATACGATGATCCTTATGTGGGGATTTGCTCAGGTCCATACTTTCCTTCTCCTCTCTGGTGGGCAGACAGAACTCTGCCTTGTGGCTCCAGATTCACAAACTGGAATACTTGCGGACCAGGAAAGAGAGCCCGGGAGCCTGAAAACTAGAGCTACAGTTCAAGTGCATGGCAGTTCCTATGCGCAGAGGCAGATTCGAGATCTCCAGGCCCTAAGGAAGGGTCAGGGTCAGATGCTTGATCACACTGGCTTGTTGTCCATGATGCCCGAAGAATCAGAAGTGGCCTCATGAGACCATGGAGGTTTCCCACTCTCGGGCTTGTGAGCTGCTCCAAACAGCAAGTTGTCCTTCTGCAGAACAAGGGGGAGTCCTTTTATTATTGGGCTCTAGAAGTTTTCGAATGGAACGATCATAGCAGAGCCCTATGAGTGGATGCCTGCAAAGCCCACCTCGGGTTACCATTGAGGCCGAATAACGCGGCAGGGTTGATTTGCAGGCTCTGGGGCAAAAGGCCAAGGGTTTCGAGATAACAGCGTGTCTTATTGAGGGGTAAGTGTTGCCCTATGTCCAGGGAGACCATCCAATGTGGTGTTGGTTCAGGAGCCAGGCAGGATTCCCCTACCCTGACGGTCTGACCTTGCTTCCAAGAGCAACGTTTCCCTCGGGGACAAGATGGTTTCTGTTGTGCAGCTCAGGGAACATCTGTTGGACCAAATGTTTGTACTCCAGAACAGGTCTTCGGGACCGATGTCTGACAACTTAAACAAGGGTTCTGATGGGGTTCTAGGCGCATGTCCAGTTCATTCTGCAGACTCGGGGCCACGGCCTTGGTGTGATGCCTGTAGGTAGGTTCTCAGGGCGAGTCCGACTCTGTATTTTTCTCCTATGCGGCCCACGGAATTGGTTAGGACTGATGGCCCTGTAGGTTTCTCCAACAGTGGACATTTTCATGCACTGTTTAGGGCAGAGTTTTCTTCGAAAGCGTAGGCCCAGCCTTGCAGTGTTTGTCTAGAGGCCGCATCCTGGGACCAGGTGTCCAGGGCATTTGAGACAGAAGTCTGCAAAAAAAACAAGTTCGGATTATGGTTAGGGGAGAAGTCATGGCATATGAGATCTGGAGAGGCTGAGGTCAGTGCCTCGGGATTTGATATTAGGGCAGCTGGAAGGCAGTCACACAGACGGTTGTCTCTGCACTGTGTTTCTTGGATCCCGAGGAACGGACCGTTGTCTTCGTGGGGCCTTGAGAGTCTCTTTCCTGCTGGGGTCTTGCCTGGAATCCAAGAACTGCTGTCATTCCGGGAAAGGGAAGAGTGCTGTTCCCTTTCTCAGGGATCCCACCAAAACAAGGATTGCAGAGTAGTTCTGGGATGCGGTACCTACCTAAGAAAATCCAGGGTTAAGACTGGGGATTAGGGTCACGGCATGGCTGGTTGGCGGGTCCCTGGTGCAGCTCCTAATGGGGCCTGTGGATGCGAGCTCAGACTGAGGATCACAATGCCTGATGGCTCTAATGAGTGGGCGAATTCTCTTGGGGCATGCCACTGCCTCCCACATGTCGGTTGGACACCTATCCCCAAAGCAAGCTTTCCAGACGTATGGAAGCAGGAGTAGAATGTGGTGCTTCAGTTTGACCCATAGGCAGGGATTTGAGCTGCGGTCTGGGGGTAATGCCTGAATACAAAGTTTGGAGGGAGATTCTGGCCTCGAGCCACAACAGGTGACACCTGCCTGGGAAGCGGCCCATGTCTGAGTGCCTGATAGGTGTACAGGTTCCGGATGTGTTGACAGAACAATAGAGCACCAGGTTCCCTATGATATCGGGGCAGTGGGGGGTCGTTGTCAAGCGCCTTGTAAGTTGATCCTCATGTGTGGATCTTTTGCAGGCCCGTCCACCTCGTCTGTTTTCTGCTCCATAGGCAGAAGATTGTCTTGAGACTTCATAATCGCAATCTGGTGTTTTTTGGGCTAGGAGTAAATGTCCGGAAACCCTAAGGACGAGCACGGTTCAGTTCAGTGCCGAGTGCCTGCTAGTTTAAATATGCCGCAGCGGATCGAGAAACCTAGGCCCTGAGTATGGGAGGGTCCTATGTGTTCTCACGCTGGAATGTGTGTCCATGATATGGACGAAGAATTCAGGGGTGGGCTCATGAGTCCAGGGTTGTTTTCACACTCCCGGTCATGTGAGCTGTTCCCAACAGAAAGGTGTCCCTTGGCGGGTGAAGCGGGAGTACGTTTAGATGACCCCAGGGTCCCCCTTATGGAACGATAAGATAGCAGAGCAACCCAAATGAATGCCTGAAAACCAACCTCGTGTTACCATTGCAGCCGAGGAACGTGGCACGTTCGATCTACTGGCTCTGGGGCCATCTGCCAAGGGGACCATGGGTATCTTAAGACAGGGTATCTTATGCTGGCGAGTCACAGTGCTTGTCTGTGTCCACGGAGATCTTCCAGTGTGGTGGCAGTTCAGGAGATAGGTAGGATTCCTCTACACCCAAGGGCAGCCTTTCCATCTGGGGACAGGATGGGTTTTGTTGTGTGTCCCAGGGAACATATTTCGAACCAAATGTTAAAATTACAGAACATGTCTTTGGGGACAGATGCCTTACAACATAAACTAGGGTGCTAATGAAGTCCTGGGCGCAGGTCCAGCTCAATCTCCTGACTCGGGGCCACTGGCCTTGTTTTCTGACTCTAGGTAGGTGCTCCGTTTGTGTCAGACTGTGCATTTTTCTCCAGTGCGGACTACGGAATTGGTCAAAGCGCAGGGGCCTTGTCGGTTTCTCCAAACCTGGAAGATTTACGCCACGGTTTCGGGTGGAGTTTTCCTAGGAAAGGCAGTCCCAGTCCTGCAGTGTAGGCCCGGAGACCCAATGATGCAGGGTAATGTGAACCAGGGCTTTGGAGATCGAAGTCCAAAACATAAACGTGGATTAAGCTTAGGTGCTAGTTGATGGCAGATGCGATAAGAAAGCGCCGAGGACTGTGCCTCGGTATGTGAAATTAGGGCGGGTGGGAGATGGTAGCCCAGGCATTTCTGTCTGCATTGTGTGTGTTGAATGTTTGGGAATGGAGGTGTGTCCTCACGGGGCCTTTGGAGATTCTTCCTCAATGGCGTTCTCTAGGTGCACACGAGTTTTGTGTCTTTATGGGGAAAGCGAAGGGTAATGTTTTCCCTCTCAGGCACCCATTCCAAACAGGGATTGCAGAGACGGGTTCTGGGTCGGGTCATGGAAAATCACAAGGAGGGTTAAGATTGAGGACCAGGTACATGGCATGCCTGTTTCTCTGGTTTCGGGTCCCGTTCCCGTGGGGATTTGTATGAAAGGTGCTCAGGGTGAGGGTCCCATTGTCTGCTGTTTCCAGCATGGCCCTCCGCGGTCTACGTGTTCTCTTGGGCCATACAATTGGGTCCTGCTCTGAGTGTTGGTCACCCATTCCTACGTCAAGCTCTCTGGCCATATGGTAAAAGGAGAAGACTGTTGTGCTCAGGTTCACCTCTAGGCAGAGTTTGAGGTACAGTCTGGAGACAAATGCCTGAATACACAGGCTGGATACAAATGACGTCCTCAGGCCACGGCAGATCCCACCTGCGGGTATGAGGCCTTCTCACTGTGTGGCTGACAGGAGATCGGGGTTCTGGATGTGTCAGACAGAGCATTAGAGCACAGGGCTTTATGGGATATTGGGTGCCGTCGAGCAGGCGCTATACGAAGATCCTTATGTGAGGATTTGCTAGGGTCCATACTACCCTTTTCCTCTCTGTTGGGCAGACAGAACTCTGCCTTGTGGCTCCAGATTCACAAACTGGAATACTTGCGGACCAGGAATGAGAGCCCGGGAGCCCGAAAACTAGAGCTACAGTTCAAGTGCATGGCAGTTCCTATGTGCAAGGGAGATTCGAGATCTACAGGACCTGAGTAAGGGTCAGGGGCCGATGCTTGATCACACTGGAATTTTGTCCATGATGCCCGAAGAATGCAGGGGAGGACTCATGAGACCATGGAGGTTTCGCACTCTCGGGCTTGTGAGCTGCTCCAAACAGCAAGTTGTCCTTCTGCAGAACAGGGGGAGTCCTTCTATTATTTGGCTCTAGAGGTTTTCGAATGGAACGATAAAGCAGAGCCCTATGAGTGGATGCCTGCAAAGCCCACCTCGGGTTACCATTGAGGCCGAATTACGCGGCAGGGTTGATTTGCAGGCTCTGGGGCAAAAGGAAAAGGTTTTCGAGATGACAGCGTGTCTTATTGAGGGGTAAGTGTTGCCCTATGTTCAGGGAGACCATCCAATGTGGTGTTGATCAGGAGCCAGGAAGGATTTCCCGACCCTGACGGTCTGACCTTGCTTCCAAGAGCAACGCTTCCTTCTGGAGACAAGATGGTTTCTGTTGTGCAGTTCAGGGAACACCTGTCGGACCAAATGTTCGTACTCCAGAACAGGTCTCTGGGGACCGATGTCTAACAACCTAAACAAGGGTTCTGATGGGGTTCTAGGCGCATGTCCAGTTTATTCTGAAAACTCGGGGCCACTGCCTTGGTGTGATGCCTGTAGGTAGGTGCTCAGGGCGAGTCAGACTGTGTAATTTTCTCCTGTGCGGCCCACGGAATTGGTTAGGACTGACGGTCCCTGTAGGTTTCTCCAACAGTGGACATTTTCATCCACTGTTTAGGTTAGAGTTTTCTTCGAGAGGGTAGGCCCAGCCTTGCAGTGTTTGGCTAGAGGCCCCATCCTGGGACCAGGTGTCCAGGGCTTTTGAGACAGAAGTCTGCAAAAAAACAAGTTCGGATTATGGTTAGGGGAGAAGTCATGGCATATGAGATCTGGAGATGCTGAGGTCAGTGCCTCGGGATTTGATATTAGGGCAGCTGGGAGGCAGTCACGCAGGCTGTTCTCTCTGTATTGTGTTTCTTGGATTACACGGAACGGACCGTTGTCTTCGTGGGGCCGTGGGAGTCTCTTTCCTGCTGGGGTCTTGCCTGGAATCCAAGAACTGCCATCATTCTGGGAAAAGGGAAGAGTAATGTTCCCTTTCTCAGGGATCCCAACAAAACTAGGATTGCAGAGAAGTGTCTGGGATATGGTACCTACCTAAGACAATCCAGGGTTAAGATTGGGGATTAAGGACACGGCATGGCTTGTTGGCGGGTGCCTGGTGCAGCTCCTAATGGGGCTTGTGGAAAGCAGCTCAGACTGAGGATCACAATGCCTGATTGCTCTAATGAGTGGGCGCATTCTCTTGGGGCATGCTACTGCCTCCCACAGGTCGGTTGGACACCCATCCCCAAAGCAAGCTTTCCAGACATATTGAAGCAGGAGTAGAATGTGTTGCTTCAGTTTGACCCAAGGGCAGGGATTTGAGCTGTGGTCTGGGGGAATGCCTGAATACAAAGTTTGGAGGGAGATTCTGGCCTCGGGCCACAACAGGTGACACCTACATGGTATGCGGCCCATGTCTGAGTGCCTGATTGGTGAAAAGGTTCCGGATGTGTTGACAGAACAATAGAGCACCAGGTTGCCTATGATATCGGGGCAGTGGGGGGTCGTTGTCAAGCGCCTTGTAAGTTGATCTTCATGTGTGGATCTTTTGCAGGCCCGTACACTTCGTCTGTTTTCTGCTCCATAGGCAGAAGTTTGTCTTGTGACTCCAGAATCGCAATCTGGTGTTTTGTGGGCCAGGAGTGAGAGTCCGGAAACCCTAAGAATGAGCACGGTTCAGTTCAGTGCCGAGTGCATGCTAGTTGAAATATGCCGCGGTGGATTCGAGAAATCTAGGCCCTGAGTATGGGAGGGTCCTATGTGTTCTCACGCTGGAATGTGTGTCCATGATATGGCCGAAGAATTCAGGGGTGGCCTCATGAGTCCATGGTTGTTTTCCCACTCTCGGTCATGTGAGCTGTTCCCAACAGCAAGGTGTCCCTTGGCGGGTGAAGCGGGAGTACGTTTAGATGACTCCAGGGTGGCCCTTATGGAACGATAAGATAGCAGAGCTCCCCAAATGGATGCCTGAAAACCCACCTCGTGTTACCATTGCAGCCGAGGAACATGGCACGTTCGATCTGCTGGCTCTGGGGCCACCTGCCAAGGGGACCATGGGTATCTTAAGACAAGGTATCTTATGCTGGCGAGTCACAGTGCTTGTCTGTGTCCACGGAGATCTTCCAGTGTGGTGGCAGTTCAGGAGATAGGTAGGATTCCTCTACACCCAACGGCAGCCTTTCCATCTGGGGACAGGATGGGTTTTGTTGTGTGTCTCAGGGAACACATTTTGAACCAAATGTTAAAATTACAGAACATGTCTCTGGAGATAGATGCCTGACAACCTAATCTAGGGTGCTAATGAAGTCCTGGGCGCAGGTCCAGCTCAATCTCCTGACTCGGGGCAACTGGCCTTGGTGTCTGAGTGGAGGTAGGTGCTCCGTTTGTGTCAGACTGTGCATTTTTCTCCAGTGCGGACTACGGAATTGGTCAGGGCGCAGGAGCGTTGTCGGTTTTTCCAAACCTGGAAAGTTTAGGCCACGGTTCCGGGTGGAGTTTTCCTAGGAAAGGCAGTCCCAGTCCTGCAGTGTAGGCCCGGAGACCCAATGATGCAGGGTAATGTGAACCAGGGCTTTGGAGATCGAAGTCCACAAACATAAACGTGGATTAAGCTTAGGTGCTAGTTGATGGCAGATGCGATAAGAAAGCGCCGAGGACTGTGCCTCGTATGTGAAATTAGGGCGGGTGGGAGGTGGTAGCCCAGGCATTTCTGTCTGCATTGTGTGTGTTGAATGTTTGGGAATGGAGGTGTGTCCTCACGGGGACTTTGGAGATTCTTCCTCAATGGCGTTCTCTAGGTGCACACGAGTTTTGTGTCTTTATGGGGAAAGCGAAGGGTAATGTTTTCCCTCTCAGGCACCCATTCCAAACAGAGATTGCAGAGACGGGTTCTGGGTCGGGTCATGGAAAATCACAAGGAGGGTTAAGATTGAGGACCAGGTACATGGTATGCCTGTTTCTCTGGTTTCGGGTCCCGTTCCCGTGGGGATTTGTATGAAAGGTGCTCAGGGTGAGGGTCCCATTGTCTGCTGTTTCCAGCATGGCCCTCCGCGGTCTACGTGTTCTCTTGGGCCATACAATTGGGTCCTGCTCTGAGTGTTGGTCACCCATTCCTACGTCAAGCTCTCTGGCCATATGGTAAAAGGAGAAGACTGTTGTGCTCAGGTTCACCTCTAGGCAGAGTTTGAGGTACAGTCTGGAGACAAATGCCTGAATACACAGGCTGGATACAAATGACGTCCTCAGGCCACGGCAGATCCCACCTGCGGGTATGAGGCCTTCTCACTGTGTGGCTGACAGGAGATCGGGGTTCTGGATGTGTCAGACAGAGCATTAGAGCACAGGGCTTTATGGGATATTGGGTGCCGTCGAGCAGGCGCTATACGAAGATCCTTATGTGAGGATTTGCTAGGGTCCATACTACCCTTTTCCTCTCTGTTGGGCAGACAGAACTCTGCCTTGTGGCTCCAGATTCACAAACTGGAATACTTGCGGACCAGGAATGAGAGCCCGGGAGCCCGAAAACTAGAGCTACAGTTCAAGTGCATGGCAGTTCCTATGTGCAAGGGAGATTCGAGATCTACAGGACCTGAGTAAGGGTCAGGGGCCGATGCTTGATCACACTGGAATTTTGTCCATGATGCCCGAAGAATGCAGGGGAGGACTCATGAGACCATGGAGGTTTCGCACTCTCGGGCTTGTGAGCTGCTCCAAACAGCAAGTTGTCCTTCTGCAGAACAGGGGGAGTCCTTCTATTATTTGGCTCTAGAGGTTTTCGAATGGAACGATAAAGCAGAGCCCTATGAGTGGATGCCTGCAAAGCCCACCTCGGGTTACCATTGAGGCCGAATTACGCGGCAGGGTTGATTTGCAGGCTCTGGGGCAAAAGGAAAAGGTTTTCGAGATGACAGCGTGTCTTATTGAGGGGTAAGTGTTGCCCTATGTTCAGGGAGACCATCCAATGTGGTGTTGATCAGGAGCCAGGAAGGATTTCCCGACCCTGACGGTCTGACCTTGCTTCCAAGAGCAACGCTTCCTTCTGGAGACAAGATGGTTTCTGTTGTGCAGTTCAGGGAACACCTGTCGGACCAAATGTTCGTACTCCAGAACAGGTCTCTGGGGACCGATGTCTAACAACCTAAACAAGGGTTCTGATGGGGTTCTAGGCGCATGTCCAGTTTATTCTGAAAATTCGGGGCCTCTGCCTTGGTGTGATGCCTGTAGGTAGGTGCTCAGGGCAAGTCAGACTGTGTAATTTTCTCCTGTGCGGCCCACGGAATTGGTTAGGACTGACGGTCCCTGTAGGTTTCTCCAACAGTGGACATTTTCATCCACTGTTTAGGTTAGAGTTTTCTTCGAGAGGGTAGGCCCAGCCTTGCAGTGTTTGGCTAGAGGCCCCATCCTGGGACCAGGTGTCCAGGGCTTTTGAGACAGAAGTCTGCAAAAAAACAAGTTCAGATTATGGTTAGGGGAGAAGTCATGGCATATGAGATCTGGAGATGCTGAGGTCAGTGCCTCGGGATTTGATATTAGGGCAGCTGGGAGGCAGTCACGCAGGCTGTTCTCTCTGTATTGTGTTTCTTGGATTACACGGAACGGACCGTTGTCTTCGTGGGGCCGTGGGAGTCTCTTTCCTGCTGGGGTCTTGCCTGGAATCCAAGAACTGCCATCATTCTGGGAAAAGGGAAGAGTAATGTTCCCTTTCTCAGGGATCCCAACAAACCTAGGATTGCAGAGAAGTGTCTGGGATATGGTACCTACCTAAGACAATCCAGGGTTAAGACTGGGGATTAGGGTCACGGCATGGCTGGTTGGCGGGTGCCTGGTGCAGCTCCTAATGGGGCTTGTGGAAAGCGAGCTCAGACTGAGGATCACAATGCCTGATGGCTCTAATGAGTCGGCGCATTCTCTTGGGGCATGCTACTGCCTCCCACAGGTCGGTTGGACACCCATCCCCAAAGCAAGCTTTCCAGACATATTGAAGCAGGAGTAGAATGTGTTGCTTCAGTTTGACCCAAGGGCAGGGATTTGAGCTGTGGTCTGGGGGAATGCCTGAATACAAAGTTTGGAGGGAGATTCTGGCCTCGGGCCACAACAGGTGACACCTACATGGTATGCGGCCCATGTCTGAGTGCCTGATTGGTGAAAAGGTTCCGGATGTGTTGACAGAACAATAGAGCACCAGGTTGCCTATGATATCGGGGCAGTGGGGGGTCGTTGTCAAGCGCCTTGTAAGTTGATCTTCATGTGTGGATCTTTTGCAGGCCCGTACACTTCGTCTGTTTTCTGCTCCATAGGCAGAAGATTGTCTTGTGACTCCAGAATCGCAATCTGGTGTTTTGTGGGCCAGGAGTGAGAGTCCGGAAACCCTAAGAATGAGCACGGTTCAGTTCAGTGCCGAGTGCATGCTAGTTGAAATATGCCGCGGTGGATTCGAGAAATCTAGGCCCTGAGTATGGGAGGGTCCTATGTGTTCTCACGCTGGAATGTGTGTCCATGATATGGCCGAAGAATTCAGGGGTGGCCTCATGAGTCCATGGTTGTTTTCCCACTCTCGGTCATGTGAGCTGTTCCCAACAGCAAGGTGTCCCTTGGCGGGTGAAGCGGGAGTACGTTTAGATGACTCCAGGGTGGCCCTTATGGAACGATAAGATAGCAGAGCTCCCCAAATGGATGCCTGAAAACCCACCTCGTGTTACCATTGCAGCCGAGGAACATGGCACGTTCGATCTGCTGGCTCTGGGGCCACATGCCAAGGGGACCATGGGTATCTTAAGACAGGGTATCTTATGCTGGCGAGTCACAGTGCTTGTCTGTGTCCACGGAGATCTTCCAGTGTGGTGGCAGTTCAGGAGATAGGTAGGATTCCTCTACACCCAACGGCAGCCTTTCCATCTGGGGACAGGATGGGTTTTGTTGTGTGTCTCAGGGAACACATTTTGAACCAAATGTTAAAATTACAGAACATGTCTCTGGAGATAGATGCCTGACAACCTAATCTAGGGTGCTAATGAAGTCCTGGGCGCAGGTCCAGCTCAATCTCCTGACTTGGGGCAACTGGCCTTGGTGTCTGAGTGGAGGTAGGTGCTCCGTTTGTGTCAGACTGTGCATTTTTCTCCAGTGCGGACTACGGAATTGGTCAGGGCGCAGGGGCGTTGTCGGTTTTTCCAAACCTGGAAAGTTTAGGCCACGGTTCCGGGTGGAGTTTTCCTAGGAAAGGCAGTCCCAGTCCTGCAGTGTAGGCCCGGAGACCCAATGATGCAGGGTAATGTGAACCAGGGCTTTGGAGATCGAAGTCCACAAACATAAACGTGGATTAAGCTTAGGTGCTAGTTGATGGCAGATGCGATAAGAAAGCGCCGAGGACTGTGCCTCGTATGTGAAATTAGGGCGGGTGGGAGGTGGTAGCCCAGGCATTTCTGTCTGCATTGTGTGTGTTGAATGTTTGGGAATGGAGGTGTGTCCTCACGGGGCCTTTGGAGATTCTTCCTCAATGGCGTTCTCTAGGTGCACACGAGTTTTGTGTCTTTATGGGGAAAGCGAAGGGTAATGTTTTCCCTCTCAGGCACCCATTCCAAACAGAGATTGCAGAGACGGGTTCTGGGTCGGGTCATGGAAAATCACAGGAGGGTTAAGATTGAGGACCAGGTACATGGCATGCCTGTTTCTCTGGTTTCGGGTCCCGTTCCCGTGGGGATTTGTATGAAAGGTGCTCAGGGTGAGGGTCCCATTGTCTGCTGTTTCCAGCATGGCCCTCCGCGGTCTACGTGTTCTCTTGGGCCATACAATTGGGTCCTGCTCTGAGTGTTGGTCACCCATCCCTACGTCAAGCTCTCTGGCCATATGGTAAAAGCAGAAGACTGTTGTGCTTCAGGTTCACCTCTAGGCAGGGTTTGAGGTACACTCTGGGGACAAATGCCTGAATACACAGGCTGGATACAGATGACGTCCTCAGGCCACGGCAGATCCCACCTGCGGGTATGAGGCCTTCTCACTGTGTGGCTGACAGGAGATCGGGGTTCTGGATGTGTCAGACAGAGCATTAGAGCACAGGGCTTCAGGGGATATTGGGTGCCGTCGAGCAGGCGCTATACGATGATCCTTATGTGGGGATTTGCTCAGGTCCATACTTCCCTTCTCCTCTCTGGTGGGCAGACAGAACTCTGCCTTGTGGCTCCAGATTCACAAACTGGAATACTTGCAGACCAGGAATGAGAGCCCGGGAGCCCGAAAACTAGAGCTACAGTTCAAGTGCATGGCAGTTCCTATGTGCAGAGGCAGATTTGAGATCTCCAGGACCTGAGTACGGGTCAGGGTCCGATGCTTGATCACACTGGAATTTTGTCCATGATGCCCGAAGAATGCAGGGGAGGCCTCATGAGACCATGGAGGTATCCCACTCTCGGGCTTGTGAGCTGCTCCAAACAGCATGTTGTCCTTCTGCAGAACAAGGGGGAGTCCATCTATTATTTGATTTAGAGGTTTTCGAATGGAACGATCAGAGCAGACCCTATGAGTGGATGCCTGCAAAGCCCACCTCGGGTTACCATTGAGGCCGAATAACACGGCAGGGTTGATTTGCAGGCTCTGGGGCAAAAGGCCAAGGGTTTCGAGATAACAGTGTGTCTTATTGAGGGGTAAGTGTTGCCCTATGTTCAGGGAGAGCATCCAATGTGGTGTTGATCAGGAGCCAGGCAGGATTCCCCTACCCTGACGGTCTGACCTTGCTTCCAAGAGCAACGCTTCCTTCTGGAGACAAGATGGTTTCTGTTGTGCAGCTCAGGGAACACCTGTTGGACCAAATGTTCGTACTCCAGAACAGGTCTCTGGGGACCGATGTCTGACAACCTAAACAAGGGTACTGATGGGGTTCTAGGCGCATGTCCAGTTCATTCTGCAGAATCGTGGACACTGCCTCGGTGTGATGCCTTTAGGTAGGTTCTCAGGGCGAGTCAGACTGTGTATTTTTCTCCTGTGCGGCCCACGGAATTGGTTAGGACTGACGGGCCCTGTAGTTTTCTCCAACAGTGGACATTTTCATCCACTGTTTAGGGCAGAGTTTTCTTCGAGAGGGTAGGCCCAGCCTTGGAGTGTTTGGCTAGAGGCCCCATCCTGGGACCAGGTGTCCAGGGTTTTGAGACAGAAGTCTGCAAAAAAACAAGTTCGGATTATGGTTAGGGGAGAAATCATGGCATATGAGATCTGGAGATGCTGAGGTCAGTGCCTCAGGATTTGATATTAGGGCAGCTGGAAGGCAGTCACGCAGGCTGTTCTCTCTGCATTGTGTTTCTTGGATCCGACGGAACGGACCGTTGTCTTCGTGGGGCCATGGGAGTCTCTTTCCTGCTGGGGTCTTGCCTGAATCCAAGAACTGCTGTCATTCTGGGGAAAGGGAAGAGTGATGTTCCCTTTCTCAGGGATCCCAACAAAACTAGAATTGCAGAGAAGTGTCATGGATGGGGTACCTACCTAAGACAATCCAGGGTTAAGACTGGGGATTAGGGTCACGGCATGGCTGGTTGGCGGGTGCCTGGTGCAGCTTTTAAAGGGGCTTGTCAAAAGCGAGCTCAGACTGAGGATCACAATGCCTGATGGCTCTAATGAGTGGGCGCATTCTCTTGGGGCATGCCACTGCCTCCCACATGTCGGTTGGATACCCATCCCCAAAGCAAGCTTTCCAGACATATGGAAGCAGGAGTAGAATGTGGTGCTTCAGTTTGACCCATAAGCAGGGATTTGAGCTGTGGTCTGGGGGTAATGCCTGAATACAAAGTTTGGAGGGAGATTCTGGCCTCGTGCCACAACAGGTGACACCTGCCTGGTATGCGGCCCATGTCTGAGTGCCTGATAGGTGATCAGGTTCCGGATGTGTTGACAGAACAAGAGAGCACCAGGTTGCCTATGATATCGGGGCAGTGGGGGGTCGTTGTCAAGCGCCTTGTAAGTTGATCCTCATGTGTGGATCTTTTGCAGGCCCGTACACCTCGTCTGTTTTCTGCTCCATAGGCAGAAGATTGTCTTGTGACTCCAGAATCGCAATCTGGTGTTTTGTGGGCCAGGAGTGAGAGTCCGGAAACCCTAAGGACGAGCACGGTTCAGTTCAGTTCCGAGTGCATGCTAGTTGAAATATGCCGCGGCGGATTCGAGAAATCTATGCCCTGAGTATGGGAGGGTCCTATGTGTTCTCACGCTGGAATGTGTGTCCATAATATGGACGAAGAATTCAGGGGTGGCCTCATGAGTCCATGGTTGTTTTCCCACTCTCGGTCATGTGAGCTGTTCCCAACAGCAAGGTGTCCCTTGGCGGGTGAAGCGGGAGTACGTTTAGATGACTCCAGGGTGGCCCTTATGGAACGATAAGATAGCAGAGCTCCCCAAAAGGATGCCTGAAAACCCACCTCGTGTTACCATTGCAGCCGAGGAACATGGCACGTTCGATCTGCTGGCTCTGGGGCCACCTGCCAAGGAAACCATGGGTATCTTAAGACAGGGTATCTTATGCTAGTGAGTCACAGTGCTTGTCTGTGTCCACGGAGATCATCCAGTGTGGTGGCAGTTCAGGAGATAGGTAGGATTCCTCTACACCCAAGGGCAACCTTTCCATCTGGGGACAGGATGGGTTTTGTTGTGTGTCTCAGGGAACACATTTTGAACCAAATGTTAAAATTACAGAACATGTCTCTGGAGATAGATGCCTGACAACCTAATCTAGGGTGCTAATAAAGTCCTGGGCGCAGGTCCAGCTCAATCTCCTGACTTGGGGCAACTGGCCTTGGTGTCTGAGTGGAGGTAGGTGCTCCGTTTGTGTCAGATTGTGCATTTTTCTCCAGTGCGGACTACGGAATTGGTCAGGGCGCAGGGGCCTTGTCGGTTTTTCCAAAAATGGAAGGTTTAGGCCACGGTTCCGGGTGGAGTTTTCCTAGGAAAGGCAGTCCCAGTCCTGCAGTGTAGGCCCGGAGACCCAATGATGCAGGGTAATGTGAATCAGGGCTTTGGAGATCGAAGTCCACAAACATAAACTCGGATTAAGCTTAGGTGCTAGTTGATGGCAGATGCGATAAGAAAGGGCCGCGGACTGTGCCTCGGGATTTGAAATTAGGGCGGGGGGGGGAGGTGGTAGCACAGGCATTTCTGTCTGCATTGTGTGTGTTGAATGTTTGGGAATGGAGGTGTGTCCTCACGGGGCCTTTGGAGATTCTTCCTCAATGGCGTTCTCTAGGTGCACACGAGTTTTGTGTCTTTATGGGGAAAGCGAAGGGTAATGTTTTCCGTCTCAGGCACCCATTCCAAACAGGGATTGCAGAGATGGGTTCTGTGTCGGGTCATGGAAAATCACAAGGAGGGTTAAGATTGAGGACCAGGTACATGGCATGCCTGTTTCTCTGGTTTCGGGTCCCGTTCCCGTGGGGATTTGTATGAAAGGTGCTCAGGGTGAGGGTCCCTTTGTCTGCTGTTTCCAGCATGGCCCTCCGCGGTCTACGTGTTCTCTTGGGCCATACAATTGGGTCCTGCTCTGAGTGTTGGTCACCCATCCCTACGTCAAGCTCTCTGGCCATATGGTAAAAGCAGAAGACTGTTGTGCTTCAGGTTCACCTCGAGGCAGGCTTTGAGGTACAGTCTGGGGACAAATGCCTGAATACACAGGCTGGATACAGATGACGTCCTCAGGCCACGGCAGATCCCACCTGCGGGTATGAGGCCTTCTCACTGTGTGGCTGACAGGAGATCGGGGTTCTGCATGTGTCAGACAGAGCTTTAGAGCACAGGGCTTCAGGGGATATTGGGTGCCTTCGAGCAGGCGCTATACGATGATCCTTATGTGGGGATTTGCTCAGGTCCATACTTCCCTTCTCCTCTCTGGTGGGCAGACAGAACTCTGCCTTGTGGCTCCAGATTCACAAACTGGAATACTTGCGGACCAGGAATGAGAGCCCGGGAGCCCGAAAACTAGAGCTACAGTTCAAGTGCATGGCAGTTCCTATGTGCAGAGGCAGATTCGAGATCTCTAGGACCTGAGTAAGGGTCAGGGTCCGATGCTTGATCACACTGGAATTTTGTCCATGATGCCCGAAGAATGCAGGGGAGGCCTCATGAGACCATGGAGGTATCCCACTCTCGGGCTTGTGAGCTGCTCCAAACAGCATGTTGTCCTTCTGCAGAACAAGGGGGAGTCCTTCTATTATTTGATTTAGAGGTTTTCGAATGGAACGATCAGAGCAGAGCCCTATGAGTGGATGCCTGCAAAGCCCACCTCGGGTTACCATTGAGGCCGAATAACACGGCAGGGTTGATTTGCAGGCTCTGGGGCAAAAGGCCAAGGGTTTCGAGATAACAGCGTGTCTTATTGAGGGGTAAGTGTTGCCCTATGTCCAGGGAGACCATCCAATGTGGTGTTGATCAGGAGCCAGGCAGGATTCCCCTACCCTGACGGTCTGACCTTGCTTCCAAGAGCAACGCTTCCTTCTGAAGACAAGATGGTTTCTGTTGTGCAGCTCAGGGAACACCTGTTGGACCAAATGTTCGTACTCCAGAACAGGTCTCTGGGGACCGATGTCTGACAACCTAAACAAGGGTTCTGATGGGGTTCTAGGCGCATGTCCAGTTCATTCTGCAGACTCGTGGACACTGCCTCGGTGTGATGCCTTTAGGTAGGTTCTCAGGGCGAGTCAGACTGTGTACTTTTCTCCTGTGCGGCCCACGGAATTGGTTAGGACTGACGGGCCCTGTAGGTTTCTCCAACAGTGGACATTTTCATCCACTGTTTAGGGCAGAGTTTTCTTCGAGAGGGTAGGCCCAGCCTTGCATTGTTTGGCTAGAGGCCCCATCCTGGGACCAGGTGGCCAGGGCTTTTGAGACAGAAGTCTGCAAAAAAACAAGTTCGGATTATGGTTAGGGGAGAAATCATGGCATATGAGATCTGGAGATGCTGAGGTCAGTGCCTCAGGATTTGATATTAGGGCAGCTGGGAGGCAGTCACGCAGGCTGACCTCTCTGCATTGTGTTTCTTGGATCCCACGGAACGGACCGTAGTCTTCGTGGGGCCGTGGGAGTCTCTTTCCTGCTGGGGTCTTGCCTGGAATCCAAGAACTGCTGTCATTCTGGGGAAAGGGAAGAGTGATGTTCCCTTTCTCAGGGACTCCAACAAAACTAGGATTGCAGAGAAGTGTCTAGGATGCGGTACCTACCTAAGACAATCCAGGGTAAAGACTGGGGATTAGGGTCACGGCATGGCTGGTTGGCGGGTGCCTGGTGCAGCTCCTAATGGGGCTTGTTGAAAGCGAGCTCATCTGAGGATCACAATGCCTGATGGCTCTAATGAGTGGGCGCATTCTCTTGGGGCATGCCACTGCCTCCCACATGTCGGTTGGACACCCATCCCCAAAGCAAGCTTTCCAGACATATGGAAGCAGGAGTAGAATGTGGTGCTTCAGTTTGACCCATAAGCAGGGATTTGAGCTGCGGTCTGGGGGTAATGCCTGAATACAAAGTTTGGAGGGAGATTCTGGCCTCGGGCCACAACAGGTGACACCTGCCTGGTATGCGGCCCATGTCTGAGTGCCTGATAGGTGATCAGGTTCCGGATGTGTTGACAGAACAAGAGAGCACCAGGTTGCCTATGATATCGGGGCAGTGGGGGGTCGTTGTCAAGCGCCTTGTAAGTTGATCCTCATGTGTGGATCTTTTGCAGGCCCGTACACCTCGTCTGTTTTCTGCTCCATAGGCAGAAGATTGTCTTGTGACTCCAGAATCGCAATCTGGTGTTTTGTGGGCCAGGAGTGAGAGTCCGGAAACCCTAAGGACGAGCACGGTTCAGTTCAGTTCCGAGTGCATGCTAGTTGAAATATGCCGCGGCGGATTCGAGAAATCTATGCCCTGAGTATGGGAGGGTCCTATGTGTTCTCACGCTGGAATGTGTGTCCATGATAGGGCCGAAGAATTCAGGGGTGGCCTCATGAGTCCATGGTTGTTTTCCCACTCTCGGTCATGTGAGCTGTTCCCAACAGCAAGGTGTCCCTTGGCGGGTGAAGCAGGAGTACGTTTAGATGACTCCAGGGTGGCCCTTATGGAACGATAAGATAGCAGAGCTCCCCAAATGGATGCCTGAAAACCCACCTCGTGTTACCATTGCAGCCGAGGAACATGGCACGTTCGATCTGCTGGCTCTGGGGCCACCTGCCAAGGAAACCATGGGTATCTTAAGACAGGGTATCTTATGCTGGCGAGTCACAGTGCTTGTCTGTGTCCACGGAGATCATCCAGTGTGGTGGCAGTTCAGGAGATAGGTAGGATTCCTCTACACCCAAGGGCAGCCTTTCCATCTGGGGACAGGATGGGTTTTGTTGTGTGTCTCAGGGAACACATTTTGAACCAAATGTTAAAATTACAGAACATGTCTCTGGAGATAGATGCCTGACAAGCTAAACTAGGGTGCTAATGAAGTCCTGGGCGCAGGTCCAGCTCAATCCCCTGACTCGGGGCCACTGGCCTTGGTTTCTGACTGGAGGTAGGTGCTCCGTTTGTGTCAGACTGTGCATTATTCTCTAGTGCGGACTACGGAATTGGTCAGGGCTCAGGGGCATTTTCATTTTCTCCAATCCTGGAAGGTTTAGGCCACGGTTTCGGGTGGAGTTTTCCTCGGAAAGGCAGTCCCAGTTCTGCAGTGTAGGCCCAGAGACACAATGATGCTGGGCAATGTGAACCAGGGCTTTGGAGATCGAAGTCCACAAACATAAACTCGGATTAAGCATTGGTGCTAGTTGATGGCAGAGGCGATTAGAAAGGGCCGAGGACTGTGCCTCGGAATTTGAAATTAGGGCAGTTGGGAGGTGGTAGCCCAGGCATTTCTGTCTGCATTGTGTGTGTTGAATGTTTGGGAATGGAGGTGTGTCCTCACGGGGCCTTTGGAGATTCTTCCTCAATGGCGTTCTCTAGGTGCACACGAGTTTGTGTCTTTATGGGGAAAGCGAAGGGTAATGTTTTCCGTCTCAGGCACCCATTCCAAACAGGGATTGCAGAGACGGGTTCTGGGTCGGGTCATGGAAAATCACAAGGAGGGTTAAGATTGAGGACCAGGAACATGGCATGCCTGTTTCTCTGGTTTCGGGTCCCGTTCCCGTGGGGATTTGATTGGAAGGTGCTCAGGGTGAGGGTCCCATTGTCTGCTGTTTCCATCATGGCCCTCTGCGGTCTACGTGTTCTCTTGGGCCATACAATTGGGTCCTGCTCTGAGTGTTGGTCACCCATCCCTACGTCAAGCTCTCTGGCCATATGGTAAAAGGAGAAGACTGTTGTGCTTCAGGTTCACCTCGAGGCAGGCTTTGAGGTACAGTCTGGGGACAAATGCCTGAATACACAGGCTGGATACAGATGACGTCCTCAGGCCACGGCAGATCCCACCTGCGGGTATGAGGCCTTCTCACTGTGTGGCTGACAGGAGAAAGGGGTTCTGCATGTGTCAGACAGAGCTTTAGAGCACAGGGCTTCAGGGGATATTGGGTGCCTTCGAGCAGGCGCTATACGATGATCCTTATGTGGGGATTTGCTCAGGTCCATACTTCCCTTCTCCTCTCTGGTGGGCAGACAGAACTCTGCCTTGTGGCTCCAGATTCACAAACTGGAATACTTGCGGACCAGGAATGAGAGCCTGGGAGCCCGAAAACTAGAGCTACAGTTCAAGTGCATGGCAGTTCCTATGTGCAGAGGCAGATTCGAGATCTCCAGGCCCTGAGTAAGGGTCAGGGTCCGATGCTTGATCACACTGGAATTTTGTCCATGATGCCAGAAGAATGCAGGGGTGGCCTCATGAGACCATGGAGGTTTCCCACTCTCGGGCTTGTGAGCTGCTCTAAACAGCATGTTGTCCTTCTGCAGAACAAGGGGGAGTCCTTCTATTATTTGATTTAGAGGTTTTCGAATGGAACGATCAGAGCAGAGCCCTATGAGTGGATGCCTGCAAAGCTCACCTCGGGTTACCGTTGAGGCCGATTAACGCGGCAGGGTTGATTTGCAGGCTCTGGGGAAAAGGCCAAGGGTTTCGAGATAACAGAGTGTCTTATTGAGGGATAAGTGTTGCCGTATGTCCAGGGAGACCATCCAATGTGGTGTTGGTTCAGGCGCCAGGCAGGATTCCCCTACCCTGACAGTCTGACCTTGCTTCCAAGAGCAACGCTTCCTTCTGGAGACAAGATGGTTTCTGTTGTGCAGTTCAGGGAACACCTGTTGGACCAAATGTTCGTACTCCAGAACAGGTCTCTGAAGACCGATGTCTGACAAACTAAACAAGAGTTCTGATGGGGATCTAGGCGCATGTCCTGTTCATTCTGCAGACTCGTGGACACTGCCTTGGTGTG
This sequence comes from Mustela nivalis, assembly GCF_964662115.1. Classification (NCBI taxonomy): domain Eukaryota; kingdom Metazoa; phylum Chordata; class Mammalia; order Carnivora; family Mustelidae; genus Mustela; species Mustela nivalis. The sequence goes on from NC_139041.1 coordinate 1,589,775, forward strand.
ATGCCTGTAGGTAGGTACTCAGGGCGAGTCAGACTGTGTATTTTTCTCCTGTGCGGCCCACGGAATTGGTTAGGACTGACGGGCCCTGTAGGTTTCTCCAACAGTGGACATTTTCATCCACTGTTTAGGGCAGAGTTTTCTTCGAGAGGGTAGGCCCAGCCTTGCATTGTTTGGCTAGAGGCCCCATCCTGGGACCAGGTGGCCAGGGCTTTTGAGACAGAAGTCTGCAAAAAAACAAGTTCGGATTATGGTTAGGGGAGAAATCATGGCATATGAGATCTGGAGATGCTGAGGTCAGTGCCTCAGGATTTGATATTAGGGCAGCTGGGAGGCAGTCACGCAGGCTGACCTCTCTGCATTGTGTTTCTTGGATCCCACGGAACGGACCGTTGTCTTCGTGGGGCCGTGGGAGTCTCTTTCCTGCTGGGGTCTTGCCTGGAATCCAAGAACTGCTGTCATTCTGGGGAAAGGGAAGAGTGATGTTCCCTTTCTCAGGGACTCCAACAAAACTAGGATTGCAGAGAAGTGTCTGGGATGCGGTACCTACCTAAGACAATCCAGGGTAAAGACTGGGGATTAGGGTCAAGGCATGGCTGGATGGCGGGTGCCTGGTGCATCTCCTAATGGGGCTTGTTGAAAGCGAGCTCAGACTGAGGATCACAATGCCTGATGGCTCTAATGAGTGGGCGCATTCTCTTGGGGCATGCCACTGCCTCCCACATGTCGGTTGGACACCCATCCCCAAAGCAAGCTTTCCAGACATATGGAAGCAGGAGTAGAATGTGGTGCTTCAGTTTGACCCATAAGCAGGGATTTGAGCTGCGGTCTGGGGGTAATGCCTGAATACAAAGTTTGGAGGGAGATTCTGGCCTCGGGCCACAACAGGTGACACCTGCCTGGTATGCGGCCCATGTCTGAGTGCCTGATAGGTGATCAGGTTCCGGATGTGTTGACAGAACAAGAGAGCACCAGGTTGCCTATGATATCGGGGCAGTGGGGGGTCGTTGTCAAGCGCCTTGTAAGTTGATCCTCATGTGTGGATCGTTTGCAGACCCGTACACCTCGTCTGTTTTCTGCTCCATAGGCAGAAGATTGTCTTGTGACTCCAGAATCGCAATCTGGTGTTTTGAGGGCCAGGAGTGAGAGTCCGGAAACCCTAAGGACGAGCACGGTTCAGTTCAGTGCCGAGTGCATGCTAGTTGAAATATGCCGCGGCGGATTCGAGAAATCTAGGCCCTGAGTTTGGGAGGGTCCTATGTGTTCTCACGCTGGAATGTGTGTCCATAATAGGGCCGAACAATTCAGGGGTGGCCTCATGAGTCGAGGGTTGTTTTCCCACTCTCGGTCATGTGAGCTGTTCCCAACAGCAAGGTGTCCCTTGGCGGGTGAAGCGGGAGTACGTTTAGATGACTCCAGGGTCCCCCTTGTGGAACGATTAGATAGCAGAGCTCCCCAAATGGATGCCTGAAATCCCACCTCGTGTTACCATTGCAGCCGAGGAACATGGCACGTTCGATCTGCTGGCTCTGGGGCCACCTGCCAAGGGGACCATGGGTATCTTAAGACTGGGTATCTTATGCTGGCGAGTCACAGTGCTTGTCTGTGTCCACGGAGATCATCCAGTGTGGTGGCAGTTCAGGAGATAGGTAGGATTCCTCTACACCCAAGGGCAGCCTTTCCATCTGGGGACAGGATGGGTTTTGTTGTGTGTCTCAGGGAACTCATTTTGAACCAAATGTTAAAATTACAGAACATGTCTCTGGAGATAGATGCCTGACAAGCTAAACTAGGGTGCTAATGAAGTCCTGGGCACAGGTCCAGCTCAATCTCCTGACTCGGGGCCACTGGCCTTGGTGTCTGAGTGGAGGTAGGTGCTCCGTTTGTGTCAGACTGTGCATTTTTCTCCAGTGCGGACTACGGAATTGGTCAGGGCGCAGGAGCCTTGTCGGTTTTTCCAAACCTGGAAGGTTTAGGCCATGGTTTCGGGTGGAGTTTTCCTCGGAAAGGCAGTCCCAGTCCTGCAGTGTAGGCCCGGAGACCCAATGATGCAGGGTAATGTGAATCAGGCCTTTGTAGATCGAAGTCCACAAACATAAACTCGGATTAAGCTTATGTGCTAGTTGATGGCAGATGCAATAAGAAAGGGCCTAGGACTGTGCCTCAGGATTTGCAATTAGAGCAGGTGGGAGGTGGTAGCCCAGGCATTTCTGTCTGCATTGTGTGTGTTGAATGTTTGGGAATGGAGGTGTGTCCTCACGGGGCCTTTGGAGATTCTTCCTCAATGGCGTTCTCTAGGTGCACACGAGTTTTGTGTCTTTATGGGGAAAGCGAAGGGTAATGTTTTCCGTCTCAGGCACCCATTCCAAACAGGGATTGCAGAGACGGGTTCTCAGTCGGGTCATGGAAACTCACAAGGAGGGTTAAGATTGAGGACCAGGTACATGGCATGCCTGTTTCTCTGGTTTCGGGTCCCGTTCCCGTTGGGATTTGTATGAAAGGTGCTCAGGGTGAGGGTCCCATTGTCTGCTGTTTCCAGCATGGCCCTCCGCGGTCTACGTGTTCTCTTGGGCCATACAATTGGGTCCTGCTCTGAGTGTTGGTCACCCATCCCTACGTCAAGCTCTCTGGCCATATGGTAAAAGGAGAAGACTGTTGTGCTTCAGGTTCACCTCTAGGCAGAGTTTGAGGTACAGTCTGGGGACAAATGCCTGAATACACAGGCTGGATACAGATGACGTCCTCAGGCCACGGCAGATCCCACCTGCGGGTATGAGGCCTTCTCACTGTGTGGCTGACTGGAGATCAGGTTTCTGGATATGTCAGACAGAGCATTAGAGCACAGGGCTTCAGGGGATATTGGGTGCCTTCGAGCAGGCGCTATACGATGATCCTTATGTGGGGATTTGCTCAGGTCCATACTTCCCTTCTCCTCTCTGGTGGGCAGACAGAACTCTGCCTTGTGGCTCCAGATTCACAAACTGGAATACTTGCGGACCAGGAATGAGAGCCTGGGAGCCCGAAAACTAGAGCTACAGTTCAAGTGCATGGCAGTTCCTATGTGCAGAGGCAGATTCGAGATCTCCAGGACCTGAGTAAGGGTCAGGGTCCGATGCTTGATCACACTGGAATTTTGTCCATGATGCCCGAAGAATGCAGGGGAGGCCTCATGAGACCATGGAGGTTTCCCACTCTCGGGCTTGTGAGCTGCTCCAAACAGCATGATGTCCTTCTGCAGAACAAGGGGGAGTCCTTCTATTATTTGATTTAGAGGTTTTCGAATGGAACGATCAGAGCAGAGCCCTATGAGTGGATGCCTGCAAAGCCCACCTCGGGTTACCATTGAGGCCGAATAACGCGGCAGGGTTGATTTGCAGACTCTGGGGCAAAAGGCAAGGGTTTGGAGATAACAGAGTGTCTCATTGAGGGACAAGTGTTGCCGTATGTCCAGGGAGACCATCCAATGTGGTGTTGGTTCAGGCGCCAGGCAGGATTCCCCTACCCTGACGGTCTGACCTTGCTTCCAAGAGCAACGCTTCCTTCTGGAGACAAGATGGTTTCTGTTGTGCAGCTCAGGGAACACCTTTTGGACCAAATGTTCGTACTCCAGAACAAGTCTCTGGGGACCGATGTCTGACAACCTAAACAAGGGTTCTGATGGGGTTCTAGGCGCATGTCCAGTTCATTCTGCAGACTCGTGGACACTGCCTTGGTGTGATGCCTGTAGGTAGGTACTCAGGGCGAGTCAGACTGTGTATTTTTCTCCTGTGCGGCCCACGGAATTGGTTAGGACTGACGGGCCCTGTAGGTTTCTCCAACAGTGGACATTTTCATCCACTGTTTAGGGCAGAGTTTTCTTCGAGAGGTTAGGCCCAGCCTTGCAGTGTTTGGCTAGAGGCCCCTTCCTGGGACCAGGTGTCCAGGGCTTTTGAGACAGAAGTCTGCAAAAAAACAAGTTCGGATTATGGTTAGGGGAGAAACCATGGCAAATGAGATCTAGAGATTTGAGGTCAGTGCCTCAGGATTTGATATTAGGGCAGCTGGGAGGCAGTCACGCAGGCTGTTCTCTCTGCATTGTGTTTCTTGGATCGAACGGAATGGACCGTTGTCTTCTTGGGGCCGTGGGTGTCTCTTTCCTGCTGGGGTCTTGCCTGGAATCCAAGAACTGCTGTCATTCTGGGGAAAGGGAAGAGTGATGTTCCCTTTCTCAGGGACTCCAACAAAACTAGGATTGCAGAGAAGTGTCTGGGATGCGGTACCTACCTAAGACAATCCAGGGTAAAGACTGGGGATTAGGGTCACGGCATGGCTGGTTGGCGGGTGCCTGGTGCAGCTCCTAATGGGGCTTGTTGAAAGCGAGCTCAGACTGAGGATCACAATGCCTGATGGCTCTAATGAGTGGGCGCATTCTCTTGGGGCATGCCACTGCCTCCCACATGTCGGTTGGACACCCATCCCCAAAGCAAGCTTTCCATATGGAAGCAGGAGTAGAATGTGGTGCTTCAGTTTGACCCATAAGCAGGGATTTGAGCTGCGGTCTGGGGGTAATGCCTGAATACAAAGTTTGGAGGGAGATTCTGGCCTCGGGCCACAACAGGTGACACCTGCCTGGTATGCGGCCCATGTCTGAGTGCCTGATAGGTGATCAGGTTCCGGATGTGTTGACAGAACAAGAGAGCACCAGGTTGCCTATGATATCGGGGCAGTGGGGGGTCGTTGTCAAGCGCCTTGTAAGTTGATCCTCATGTGTGGATCGTTTGCAGACCCGTACACCTCGTCTGTTTTCTGCTCCATAGGCAGAAGATTGTCTTGTGACTCCAGAATCGCAATCTGGTGTTTTGAGGGCCAAGAGTGAGAATCTGGAAACCCTAAGGACGAGCACGGTTCAGTTCAGTTCCGAGTGCATGCTAGTTGAAATATGCCGCGGCGGATTCGAGAAATCTAGGCCCTGAGTTTGGGAGGGTCCTATGTGTTCTCACGCTGGAATGTGTGTCCATAATAGGGCCGAACAATTCAGGGGTGGCCTCATGAGTCGAGGGTTGTTTTCCCACTCTCGGTCATGTGAGCTGTTCCCAACAGCAAGGTGTCCCTTGGCGGGTGAAGCGGGAGTACGTTTAGATGACTCCAGGGTCCCCCTTGTGGAACGATTAGATAGCAGAGCTCCCCAAATGGATGCCTGAAAACCCACCTCGTGTTACCATTGCAGCCGAGGAACATGGCACGTTCGATCTGCTGGCTCTGGGGCCACCTGCCAAGGGGACCATGGGTATCTTAAGACTGGGTATCTTATGCTGGCGAGTCACAGTGCTTGTCTGTGTCCACGGAGATCATCCAGTGTGGTGGCAGTTCAGGAGATAGGTAGGATTCCTCTACACCCAAGGGCAGCCTTTCCATCTGGGGACAGAATGGGTTTTGTTGTGTGTCTCAGGGAACTCATTTTGAACCAAATGTTAAAATTACAGAACATGTCTCTGGAGATAGATGCCTGACAAGCTAAACTAGGGTGCTAATGAAGTCCTGGGCACAGGTCCAGCTCAATATCCTGACTCGGGGCCACTGGCCTTGGTGTCTGACTGGAGGTAGGTGCTCCGTTTGTGTCAGACTGTGCATTTTTCTCCAGTGCGGACTACGGAATTGGTCAGGGCGCAGGAGCCTTGTCGGTTTTTCCAAACCTGGAAGGTTTAGGCCATGGTTTCGGGTGGAGTTTTCCTCGGAAAGGCAGTCCCAGTCCTGCAGTGTAGGCCCGGAGACCCAATGATGCAGGGTAATGTGAATCAGGCCTTTGTAGATCGAAGTCCACAAACATAAACTCGGATTAAGCTTAGGTGCTAGTTGATGGCAGATGCGATAAGAAAGGGCCTAGGACTGTGCCTCAGGATTTGCAATTAGAGCAGGTGGGAGGTGGTAGCCCAGGCATTTCTGTCTGCATTGTGTGTGTTGAATGTTTGGGAATGGAGGTGTGTCCTCACGGGGCCTTTGGAGATTCTTTTTCAATGGCGTTCTCTAGGTGCACACGAGTTTTGTGTCTTTATGGGGAAAGCGAAGGGTAATGTTTTCCGTCTCAGGCACCCATTCCGAACAGGGATTGCAGAGACGGGTTCTCGGTCGGGTCATGGAAACTCACAAGGAGGGTTAAGATTGAGGACCAGGTACATGGCATGCCTGTTTCTCTGGTTTCGGGTCCCGTTCCTGTGGGGATTTGTATGAAAGGTGCTCAGGGTGAGGGTCCCATTGTCTGCTGTTTCCAGCATGGCCCTCCGCGGAATACGTGTTCTCTTGGGCCATACAATTGGGTCCTGCTCTGAGTGTTGGTCACCCATCCCTACGTCAAGCTCTCTGGCCATATGGTAAAAGGAGAAAACTGTTGTGCTTCAGGTTCACCTCTAGGCAGAGTTTGAGGTACAGTCTGGGGACAAATGCCTGAATACACAGGCTGGATACAGATGACGTCCTCAGGCCACGGCAGATCCCACCTGCGGGTATGAGGCCTTCTCACTGTGTGGCTGACTGGAGATCAGGTTTCTGGATATGTCAGACAGAGCATTAGAGCACAGGGCTTCAGGGGATATTGGGTGCCTTCGAGCAGGCGCTATACGATGATCCTTATGTGGGGATTTGCTCAGGTCCATACTTCCCTTCTCCTCTCTGGTGGGCAGACAGAACTCTGCCTTGTGGCTCCAGATTCACAAACTGGAATACTTGCGGACCAGGAATGAGAGCCTGGGAGCCCGAAAACTAGAGCTACAGTTCAAGTGCATGGCAGTTCCTATGTGCAGAGGCAGATTCGAGATCTCCAGGACCTGAGTAAGGGTCAGGGTCCGATGCTTGATCACACTGGAATTTTGTCCATGATGCCAGAAGAATGCAGGGGAGGCCTCATGAGACCATGGAGGTTTCCCACTCTCGGGCTTGTGAGCTGCTCCAAACAGCATGATGTCCTTCTGCAGAACAAGGGGGAGTCCTTCTATTATTTGATTTAGAGGTTTTCGAATGGAACGATCAGAGCAGAGCCCTATGAGTGGATGCCTGCAAAGCCCACCTCGGGTTACCATTGAGGCCGAATAACGCGGCAGGGTTGATTTGCAGACTCTGGGGCAAAAGGCAAGGGTTTGGAGATAACAGAGTGTCTCATTGAGGGACAAGTGTTGCCGTATGTCCAGGGAGACCATCCAATGTGGTGTTGGTTCAGGCGCCAGGCAGGATTCCCCTACCCTGACGGTCTGACCTTGCTTCCAAGAGCAACGCTTCCTTCTGGAGACAAGATGGTTTCTGTTGTGCAGCTCAGGGAACACCTTTTGGACCAAATGTTCGTACTCCAGAACAAGTCTCTGGGGACCGATGTCTGACAACCTAAACAAGGGTTCTGATGGGGTTCTAGGCGCATGTCCAGTTCATTCTGCAGACTCGTGGACACTGCCTTGCTGTGATGCCTGTAGGTAGGTACTCAGGGCGAGTCAGACTGTGTATTTTTCTCCTGTGCGGCCCACGGAATTGGTTAGGACTGACGGGCCCTGTAGGTTTCTCCAACAGTGGACATTTTCATCCACTGTTTAGGGCAGAGTTTTCTTCGAGAGGTTAGGCCCAGCCTTGCAGTGTTTGGCTAGAGGCCCCTTCCTGGGACCAGGTGTCCAGGGCTTTTGAGACAGAAGTCTGCAAAAAAAACAAGTTCGGATTATGGTTAGGGGAGAAACCATGGCAAATGAGATCTAGAGATTTGAGGTCAGTGCCTCAGGATTTGATATTAGGGCAGCTGGGAGGCAGTCACGCAGGCTGTTCTCTCTGCATTGTGTTTCTTGGATCGCACGGAATGGACCGTTGTCTTCTTGGGGCCGTGGGTGTCTCTTTCCTGCTGGGGTCTTGCCTGGAATCCAAGAACTGCTGTCATTCTGGGGAAAGGGAAGAGTGATGTTCCCTTTCTCAGGGACGCCAACAAAACTAGGATTGCAGAGAAGTGTCTGGGATGCGGTACCTACCTAAGACAATCCAGGGTTAAGACTGGGGATTAGGATCACTCCATGGCTTGTTGGCGGGTGCCTGGTGCAGCTCCTAATGGGGCTTGTTGAAAGCGAGCTCAGACTGAGGATCACAATTCCTGATGGCTCTAATGAGTGGGCGCATTCTCTTGGGGCATGCCACTGCCTCCCTCATGTCGGTTGGACACCCATTCCCAAAGCAAGCTTTCCAGACATATGGAAGCAGGAGTAGAATGTGATGCTTCAGTTTTTACCCATAGGCAGGGATGTGAGCTGCGGTCTGGGGGTAATGACTGAATACAAAGTTTGGAGGGAGATTCTGGCCTCGGGCCACAACAGGTGACACCTGCCTGGTATGCGGCCCATGTCTGAGTGCCTGATAGGTGATCAGGTTCCCGATGTGTTGACAGAACAATAGAGCACCAGGTTGCCTATGATATCGGGGCAGTGGGGGGTCATTGTCAAGCGCCTTGTAAGTTGATCCACATGTGTGGATCGTTGCAGGCCCGTACAACTCGTCTGTTTTCTGTCCATAGGCAGAAGATTGTCTTGTGACTCCAGAATCGCAATCTAGTGTTTTGTGGGCCAGGAGTGAGAGTCCGTGAACCCTAAGGACGAGCACAGTTCAGTTCAGTGCCGAGTGCATGCTAGTTGAAATATGCCGCGGCGGATTCGAGAAATCTAGGCCCTGATTATGGGAGGGTCCTATGTGTTCTCACGCTGGAATGTGTGTCCATGATCGGGCAGAAGAATTCAGGGGTGGCCTCATGAGTCCAGGGTTGTTTTCACACTCTCGGTCATGTGAGCTGTTCCCAACAGCAAGGTGTCCCTTGGCGTGTGAAGCGGGAGTACGTTTAGATGACTCCAGGGTCCCCCTTGTGGAACGATAAGATAGCAGAGCTCCCCAAATGGATGCCTGAAAACCCACCTCGTGTTACCATTGCAGCCGGGGAACATGGCACGTTCGATCTGCTGGCTCTGGGGCCACCTGCCAAGGGGACCATGGGTATCTTAAGACAGGGTATCTTATGCTGGCGAGTCACAGTGCTTGTCTGTGTCCACAGAGATCATCCAGTGTGGTGGCAGTTCAGGAGATAGGTAGGATTCCTCTACACCCAAGGGCAGCCTTTCTATCTGGGGACAGGATGGGTTTTGTTGTGTGGCTCTGGGAACACATGTTGAACCAAATGTTAAAATTACAGAACATGTCTCTGGAGATAGATGCCTGACAACCTAAACTAGGGTGCTAATGAAGTCCTGGGCGCAGGTCCAGCTCAATCCCCTGACTAGGGGCCATTGGCCTTGGTGTCTGACTGGAGGTAGGTGCTCCGTTTGTGTCAGACTGTGCATTTTTCTCCAGTGCGGACTCCGGAATTGGTAGGGCTCAGGGGCCTTTTCGTTTTCTCCAAACCTGGAAGGTTTAGGCCACGGTTTCGGGTCCAGTTTTCCTAGGAAAGGCAGTCCCAATCCTGCAGTGTAGGCCCAGAGACCCAATGATGCAGGGCAATGTGAACCAGGGCTTTGGAGATCGAAGTCCACAAACATAACCTCGGATTAAGCTTATGTGCTAGTTGATGGCAGATGCGATAAGAAAGGGCCTAGGACTGTGCCTCAGGATTTGCAATTAGGGCAGGTGGGAGGTGGTAGCCCAGGCATTTCTGTCTGCATTGTGTGTGTTGAATGTTTGGGAATGGAGGTGTGTCCTCACGGGGCCTTTGGAGATTCTTCCTCAATGGCGATCTCTAGGTGCACACGAGTTTTGTGTCTTTATGGGGAAAGCGAAGGGTAATGTTTTCCGTCTCAGGCACCCATTCCAAACAGGGATTGCAGAGACGGGTTCTGGGTCGGGTCATGGAAAATCACAAGGAGGGTTAAGATTGAGGACCAGGAACATGGCATGCCTTTTTCTCTGGTTTCGGGTCCCGTTCCCGTGGGGATTTGTATGAAAGGTGCTCAGGGTGAGGGTCCCATTGTCTGCTGTTTCCAGCATGGCCCTCCGCGGTCTACGTGTTCTCTTGGGCCATACAATTGGGTCCTGCTCTGAGTGTTGGTCACCCATCCCTACGTCAAGCTCTCTGGCCATATGGTAAAAGGAGAAGACTGTTGTGCTTCAGGTTCACCTCTAGGCAGAGTTTGAGGTACAATCTGGGGACAAATGCCTGAATACACAGGCTGGATACAGATGACGTCCTCAGGCCACGGCAGATCCCACCTGCGGGTATGAGGCCTTCTCACTGTGTGGCTGACTGGAGATCAGGGTTCTGGATATGTCAGACAGAGCATTAGAGCACAGGGCTTCAGGGGATATTGGGTGCCTTCGAGCAGGCGCTATACGATGATCCTTATGTGGGGATTTGCTCAGGTACATACTTCCCTTCTCCTCTCTGGTGGGCAGAGAGAACTCTGCCTTGTGGCTCCAGATTCACAAACTGGAATACTTGCGGACCAGGAATGAGAACCTGGGAGCCTGAAAACTAGAGCTACAGTTCAAGTGCATGGCAGGTCCTATGTGCAGAGGCAGATTCGAGATCTCTAGGACCTGAGTAAGGGTCAGAGTCCAATGCTTGATCACACTGGAATTTTGTCCATGATGCCTGAAGAATGCAGGGGAGGCCTCATGAGACCTTGGAGGTTTCCCACTCTCGGGCTTGTGAGCTGCTCCAAACAGCATGTTGTCCTTCTGCAGAACAAGGGGGAGACATTCTATTATTTGATTTAGAGGTTTTCGAATGAAACGATCAGAGCAGAGCCTTATGAGTGGATGCCTGCAAAGCCCACCTCGGGTTTCCATTGAGGCCGATTAACGCGGCAGGGTTGATTTGCAGGCTCTGGGGCAAAAGGCCAAGGGTTTCGAGATAACAGAGTGTCTTATTGAGGGATAAGTGTTGCCGTATGTCCAGGGAGACCATCCAATGTGGTGTTGGTTCAGGCGCCAGGCAGGATTCCCCTACCCTGACGGTCTGACCTTGCTTCCAAGAGCAACGCTTCCTTCTGGAGACAAGATGGTTTCTGCTGTGCAGTTCAGGGAACACCTGTTGGACCAAATGTTCGTACTCCAGAACAGGTCTCTGAAGACCGATGTCTGACAAACTAAACAAGGGTTCTGATGGGGATCTAGGCGCATGTCCTGTTCATTCTGCAGACTCGTGGACACTGCCTTGGTCTGATGCCTGTAGGTAGGTACTCAGGGCGAGTCAGACTGTGTATTTTTCTCCTGTGCGGCCCACGGAATTGTTTAGGACTGACGGGCCCTGTAGGTTTCTCCAACAGTGGACATTTTCATCCACTGTTTAGGGCAGAGTTTTCTTCGAGAGGGTAGGCACAGCCTTGCATTGTTTGGCTAGAGGCCCCATCCTGGCACCAGGTGGCCAGGGCTTTTGAGACAGAAGTCTGCAAAAAAACAAGTTCGGATTATGGTTAGGGGAGAAATCATGGCATATGAGATCTGGAGATGCTGAGGTCAGTGCCTCAGGATTTGATATTAGGGCAGCTGGGAGGCAGTCACGCAGGCTGACCTCTCTGCATTGTGTTTCTTGGATCCCACGGAACGGACCGTTGTCTTCGTGGGGCCGTGGGAGTCTCTTTCCTGCTGGGGACTTGCCTGGAATCCAAGAACTGCTGTCATTCTGGGGAAAGGGAAGAGTGATGTTCCCTTTCTCAGGGACTCCAACAAAACTAGGATTGCAGAGAAGTGTCTGGGATGCGGTACCTACCTAAGACAATCCAGGGTAAAGACTGGGGATTAGGGTCACGGCATGGCTGGTTGGCGGGTGCCTGGTGCAGCTCCTAATGGGGCTTGTTGAAAGCGAGCTCAGACTGAGGATCACAATGCCTGATGGCTCTAATGAGTGGGCGCATTCTCTTGGGGCATGCCACTGCCTCCCACATGTCGGTTGGACACCCATCCCCAAAGCAAGCTTTCCAGACATATGGAAGCAGGAGTAGAATGTGGTGCTTCAGTTTGACCCATAAGCAGGGATTTGAGCTGCGGTCTGGGGGTAATGCCTGAATACAAAGTTTGGAGGGAGATTCTGGCCTCGGGCCACAACAGGTGACACCTGCCTGGTATGCGGCCCATGTCTGAGTGCCTGATAGGTGATCAGGTTCCGGATGTGTTGACAGAACAAGAGAGCACCAGGTTGCCTATGATATCGGGGCAGTGGGGGGTCGTTGTCAAGCGCCTTGTAAGTTGATCCTCATGTGTGGATCGTTTGCAGACCCGTACACCTCGTCTGTTTTCTGCTCCATAGGCAGAAGATTGTCTTGTGACTCCAGAATCGCAATCTGGTGTTTTGAGGGCCAGGAGTGAGAGTCCGGAAACCCTAAGGACGAGCACGGTTCAGTTCAGTGCCGAGTGCATGCTAGTTGAAATATGCCGCGGCGGATTCGAGAAATCTAGGCCCTGAGTTTGGGAGGGTCCTATGTGTTCTCACGCTGGAATGTGTGTCCATAATAGGGCCGAACAATTCAGGGGTGGCCTCATGAGTCGAGGGTTGTTTTCCCACTCTCGGTCATGTGAGCTGTTCCCAACAGCAAGGTGTCCCTTGGCGGGTGAAGCGGGAGTACGTTTAGATGACTCCAGGGTCCCCCTTGTGGAACGATTAGATAGCAGAGCTCCCCAAATGGATGCCTGAAATCCCACCTCGTGTTACCATTGCAGCCGAGGAACATGGCACGTTCGATCTGCTGGCTCTGGGGCCACCTGCCAAGGGGACCATGGGTATCTTAAGACTGGGTATCTTATGCTGGCGAGTCACAGTGCTTGTCTGTGTCCACGGAGATCATCCAGTGTGGTGGCAGTTCAGGAGATAGGTAGGATTCCTCTACACCCAAGGGCAGCCTTTCCATCTGGGGACAGGATGGGTTTTGTTGTGTGTCTCAGGGAACTCATTTTGAACCAAATGTTAAAATTACAGAACATGTCTCTGGAGATAGATGCCTGACAAGCTAAACTAGGGTGCTAATGAAGTCCTGGGCACAGGTCCAGCTCAATCTCCTGACTCGGGGCCACTGGCCTTGGTGTCTGAGTGGAGGTAGGTGCTCCGTTTGTGTCAGACTGTGCATTTTTCTCCAGTGCGGACTACGGAATTGGTCAGGGCGCAGGAGCCTTGTCGGTTTTTCCAAACCTGGAAGGTTTAGGCCATGGTTTCGGGTGGAGTTTTCCTCGGAAAGGCAGTCCCAGTCCTGCAGTGTAGGCCCGGAGACCCAATGATGCAGGGTAATGTGAATCAGGCCTTTGTAGATCGAAGTCCACAAACATAAACTCGGATTAAGCTTAGGTGCTAGTTGATGGCAGATGCAATAAGAAAGGGCCTAGGACTGTGCCTCAGGATTTGCAATTAGAGCAGGTGGGAGGTGGTAGCCCAGGCATTTCTGTCTGCATTGTGTGTGTTGAATGTTTGGGAATGGAGGTGTGTCCTCACGGGGCCTTTGGAGATTCTTCCTCAATGGCGTTCTCTAGGTGCACACGAGTTTTGTGTCTTTATGGGGAAAGCGAAGGGTAATGTTTTCCGTCTCAGGCACCCATTCCAAACAGGGATTGCAGAGACGGGTTCTCAGTCGGGTCATGGAAACTCACAAGGAGGGTTAAGATTGAGGACCAGGTACATGGCATGCCTGTTTCTCTGGTTTCGGGTCCCGTTCCCGTTGGGATTTGTATGAAAGGTGCTCAGGGTGAGGGTCCCATTGTCTGCTGTTTCCAGCATGGCCCTCCGCGGTCTACGTGTTCTCTTGGACCATACAATTGGGTCCTGCTCTGAGTGTTGGTCACCCATCCCTACGTCAAGCTCTCTGGCCATATGGTAAAAGGAGAAGACTGTTGTGCTTCAGGTTCACCTCTAGGCAGAGTTTGAGGTACAGTCTGGGGACAAATGCCTGAATACACAGGCTGGATACAGATGACGTCCTCAGGCCACGGCAGATCCCACCTGCGGGTATGAGGCCTTCTCACTGTGTGGCTGACTGGAGATCAGGTTTCTGGATATGTCAGACAGAGCATTAGAGCACAGGGCTTCAGGGGATATTGGGTGCCTTCGAGCAGGCGCTATACGATGATCCTTATGTGGGGATTTGCTCAGGTCCATACTTCCCTTCTCCTCTCTGGTGGGCAGACAGAACTCTGCCTTGTGGCTCCAGATTCACAAACTGGAATACTTGCGGACCAGGAATGAGAGCCTGGGAGCCCGAAAACTAGAGCTACAGTTCAAGTGCATGGCAGTTCCTATGTGCAGAGGCAGATTCGAGATCTCCAGGACCTGAGTAAGGGTCAGGGTCCGATGCTTGATCACACTGGAATTTTGTCCATGATGCCCGAAGAATGCAGGGGAGGCCTCATGAGACCATGGAGGTTTCCCACTCTCGGGCTTGTGAGCTGCTCCAAACAGCATGATGTCCTTCTGCAGAACAAGGGGGAGTCCTTCTATTATTTGATTTAGAGGTTTTCGAATGGAACGATCAGAGCAGAGCCCTATGAGTGGATGCCTGCAAAGCCCACCTCGGGTTACCATTGAGGCCGAATAACGCGGCAGGGTTGATTTGCAGACTCTGGGGCAAAAGGCAAGGGTTTGGAGATAACAGAGTGTCTCATTGAGGGACAAGTGTTGCCGTATGTCCAGGGAGACCATCCAATGTGGTGTTGGTTCAGGCGCCAGGCAGGATTCCCCTACCCTGACGGTCTGACCTTGCTTCCAAGAGCAACGCTTCCTTCTGGAGACAAGATGGTTTCTGTTGTGCAGCTCAGGGAACACCTTTTGGACCAAATGTTCGTACTCCAGAACAAGTCTCTGGGGACCGATGTCTGACAACCTAAACAAGGGTTCTGATGGGGTTCTAGGCGCATGTCCAGTTCATTCTGCAGACTCGTGGACACTGCCTTGGTGTGATGCCTGTAGGTAGGTACTCAGGGCGAGTCAGACTGTGTATTTTTCTCCTGTGCGGCCCACGGAATTGGTTAGGACTGACGGGCCCTGTAGGTTTCTCCAACAGTGGACATTTTCATCCACTGTTTAGGGCAGAGTTTTCTTCGAGAGGTTAGGCCCAGCCTTGCAGTGTTTGGCTAGAGGCCCCTTCCTGGGACCAGGTGTCCAGGGCTTTTGAGACAGAAGTCTGCAAAAAAACAAGTTCGGATTATGGTTAGGGGAGAAACCATGGCAAATGAGATCTAGAGATTTGAGGTCAGTGCCTCAGGATTTGATATTAGGGCAGCTGGGAGGCAGTCACGCAGGCTGTTCTCTCTGCATTGTGTTTCTTGGATCGAACGGAATGGACCGTTGTCTTCTTGGGGCCGTGGGTGTCTCTTTCCTGCTGGGGTCTTGCCTGGAATCCAAGAACTGCTGTCATTCTGGGGAAAGGGAAGAGTGATGTTCCCTTTCTCAGGGACTCCAACAAAACTAGGATTGCAGAGAAGTGTCTGGGATGCGGTACCTACCTAAGACAATCCAGGGTAAAGACTGGGGATTAGGGTCACGGCATGGCTGGTTGGCGGGTGCCTGGTGCAGCTCCTAATGGGGCTTGTTGAAAGCGAGCTCAGACTGAGGATCACAATGCCTGATGGCTCTAATGAGTGGGCGCATTCTCTTGGGGCATGCCACTGCCTCCCACATGTCGGTTGGACACCCATCCCCAAAGCAAGCTTTCCATATGGAAGCAGGAGTAGAATGTGGTGCTTCAGTTTGACCCATAAGCAGGGATTTGAGCTGCGGTCTGGGGGTAATGCCTGAATACAAAGTTTGGAGGGAGATTCTGGCCTCGGGCCACAACAGGTGACACCTGCCTGGTATGCGGCCCATGTCTGAGTGCCTGATAGGTGATCAGGTTCCGGATGTGTTGACAGAACAAGAGAGCACCAGGTTGCCTATGATATCGGGGCAGTGGGGGGTCGTTGTCAAGCGCCTTGTAAGTTGATCCTCATGTGTGGATCGTTTGCAGACCCGTACACCTCGTCTGTTTTCTGCTCCATAGGCAGAAGATTGTCTTGTGACTCCAGAATCGCAATCTGGTGTTTTGAGGGCCAAGAGTGAGAATCCGGAAACCCTAAGGACGAGCACGGTTCAGTTCAGTTCCGAGTGCATGCTAGTTGAAATATGCCGCGGCGGATTCGAGAAATCTAGGCCCTGAGTTTGGGAGGGTCCTATGTGTTCTCACGCTGGAATGTGTGTCCATAATAGGGCCGAACAATTCAGGGGTGGCCTCATGAGTCGAGGGTTGTTTTCCCACTCTCGGTCATGTGAGCTGTTCCCAACAGCAAGGTGTCCCTTGGCGGGTGAAGCGGGAGTACGTTTAGATGACTCCAGGGTCCCCCTTGTGGAACGATTAGATAGCAGAGCTCCCCAAATGGATGCCTGAAAACCCACCTCGTGTTACCATTGCAGCCGAGGAACATGGCACGTTCGATCTGCTGGCTCTGGGGCCACCTGCCAAGGGGACCATGGGTATCTTAAGACTGGGTATCTTATGCTGGCGAGTCACAGTGCTTGTCTGTGTCCACGGAGATCATCCAGTGTGGTGGCAGTTCAGGAGATAGGTAGGATTCCTCTACACCCAAGGGCAGCCTTTCCATCTGGGGACAGAATGGGTTTTGTTGTGTGTCTCAGGGAACTCATTTTGAACCAAATGTTAAAATTACAGAACATGTCTCTGGAGATAGATGCCTGACAAGCTAAACTAGGGTGCTAATGAAGTCCTGGGCACAGGTCCAGCTCAATATCCTGACTCGGGGCCACTGGCCTTGGTGTCTGACTGGAGGTAGGTGCTCCGTTTGTGTCAGACTGTGCATTTTTCTCCAGTGCGGACTACGGAATTGGTCAGGGCGCAGGAGCCTTGTCGGTTTTTCCAAACCTGGAAGGTTTAGGCCATGGTTTCGGGTGGAGTTTTCCTCGGAAAGGCAGTCCCAGTCCTGCAGTGTAGGCCCGGAGACCCAATGATGCAGGGTAATGTGAATCAGGCCTTTGTAGATCGAAGTCCACAAACATAAACTCGGATTAAGCTTAGGTGCTAGTTGATGGCAGATGCGATAAGAAAGGGCCTAGGACTGTGCCTCAGGATTTGCAATTAGAGCAGGTGGGAGGTGGTAGCCCAGGCATTTCTGTCTGCATTGTGTGTGTTGAATGTTTGGGAATGGAGGTGTGTCCTCACGGGGCCTTTGGAGATTCTTTTTCAATGGCGTTCTCTAGGTGCACACGAGTTTTGTGTCTTTATGGGGAAAGCGAAGGGTAATGTTTTCCGTCTCAGGCACCCATTCCGAACAGGGATTGCAGAGACGGGTTCTCGGTCGGGTCATGGAAAATCACAAGGAGGGTTAAGATTGAGGACCAGGTACATGGCATGCCTGTTTCTCTGGTTTCGGGTCCCGTTCCTGTGGGGATTTGTATGAAAGGTGCTCAGGGTGAGGGTCCCATTGTCTGCTGTTTCCAGCATGGCCCTCCGCGGAATACGTGTTCTCTTGGGCCATACAATTGGGTCCTGCTCTGAGTGTTGGTCACCCATCCCTACGTCAAGCTCTCTGGCCATATGGTAAAAGGAGAAAACTGTTGTGCTTCAGGTTCACCTCTAGGCAGAGTTTGAGGTACAGTCTGGGGACAAATGCCTGAATACACAGGCTGGATACAGATGACGTCCTCAGGCCACGGCAGATCCCACCTGCGGGTATGAGGCCTTCTCACTGTGTGGCTGACTGGAGATCAGGTTTCTGGATATGTCAGACAGAGCATTAGAGCACAGGGCTTCAGGGGATATTGGGTGCCTTCGAGCAGGCGCTATACGATGATCCTTATGTGGGGATTTGCTCAGGTCCATACTTCCCTTCTCCTCTCTGGTGGGCAGACAGAACTCTGCCTTGTGGCTCCAGATTCACAAACTGGAATACTTGCGGACCAGGAATGAGAGCCTGGGAGCCCGAAAACTAGAGCTACAGTTCAAGTGCATGGCAGTTCCTATGTGCAGAGGCAGATTCGAGATCTCCAGGACCTGAGTAAGGGTCAGGGTCCGATGCTTGATCACACTGGAATTTTGTCCATGATGCCAGAAGAATGCAGGGGAGGCCTCATGAGACCATGGAGGTTTCCCACTCTCGGGCTTGTGAGCTGCTCCAAACAGCATGATGTCCTTCTGCAGAACAAGGGGGAGTCCTTCTATTATTTGATTTAGAGGTTTTCGAATGGAACGATCAGAGCAGAGCCCTATGAGTGGATGCCTGCAAAGCCCACCTCGGGTTACCATTGAGGCCGAATAACGCGGCAGGGTTGATTTGCAGACTCTGGGGCAAAAGGCAAGGGTTTGGAGATAACAGAGTGTCTCATTGAGGGACAAGTGTTGCCGTATGTCCAGGGAGACCATCCAATGTGGTGTTGGTTCAGGCGCCAGGCAGGATTCCCCTACCCTGACGGTCTGACCTTGCTTCCAAGAGCAACGCTTCCTTCTGGAGACAAGATGGTTTCTGTTGTGCAGCTCAGGGAACACCTTTTGGACCAAATGTTCGTACTCCAGAACAAGTCTCTGGGGACCGATGTCTGACAACCTAAACAAGGGTTCTGATGGGGTTCTAGGCGCATGTCCAGTTCATTCTGCAGACTCGTGGACACTGCCTTGCTGTGATGCCTGTAGGTAGGTACTCAGGGCGAGTCAGACTGTGTATTTTTCTCCTGTGCGGCCCACGGAATTGGTTAGGACTGACGGGCCCTGTAGGTTTCTCCAACAGTGGACATTTTCATCCACTGTTTAGGGCAGAGTTTTCTTCGAGAGGTTAGGCCCAGCCTTGCAGTGTTTGGCTAGAGGCCCCTTCCTGGGACCAGGTGTCCAGGGCTTTTGAGACAGAAGTCTGCAAAAAAAACAAGTTCGGATTATGGTTAGGGGAGAAACCATGGCAAATGAGATCTAGAGATTTGAGGTCAGTGCCTCAGGATTTGATATTAGGGCAGCTGGGAGGCAGTCAGGCAGGCTGTTCTCTCTGCATTGTGTTTCTTGGATCGCACGGAATGGACCGTTGTCTTCTTGGGGCCGTGGGTGTCTCTTTCCTGCTGGGGTCTTGCCTGGAATCCAAGAACTGCTGTCATTCTGGGGAAAGGGAAGAGTGATGTTCCCTTTCTCAGGGACGCCAACAAAACTAGGATTGCAGAGAAGTGTCTGGGATGCGGTACCTACCTAAGACAATCCAGGGTTAAGACTGGGGATTAGGATCACTCCATGGCTTGTTGGCGGGTGCCTGGTGCAGCTCCTAATGGGGCTTGTTGAAAGCGAGCTCAGACTGAGGATCACAATTCCTGATGGCTCTAATGAGTGGGCGCATTCTCTTGGGGCATGCCACTGCCTCCCTCATGTCGGTTGGACACCCATTCCCAAAGCAAGCTTTCCAGACATATGGAAGCAGGAGTAGAATGTGATGCTTCAGTTTTTACCCATAGGCAGGGATGTGAGCTGCGGTCTGGGGGTAATGACTGAATACAAAGTTTGGAGGGAGATTCTGGCCTCGGGCCACAACAGGTGACACCTGCCTGGTATGCGGCCCATGTCTGAGTGCCTGATAGGTGATCAGGTTCCCGATGTGTTGACAGAACAATAGAGCACCAGGTTGCCTATGATATCGGGGCAGTGGGGGGTCATTGTCAAGCGCCTTGTAAGTTGATCCACATGTGTGGATCGTTGCAGGCCCGTACAACTCGTCTGTTTTCTGTCCATAGGCAGAAGATTGTCTTGTGACTCCAGAATCGCAATCTAGTGTTTTGTGGGCCAGGAGTGAGAGTCCGTGAACCCTAAGGACGAGCACAGTTCAGTTCAGTGCCGAGTGCATGCTAGTTGAAATATGCCGCGGCGGATTCGAGAAATCTAGGCCCTGATTATGGGAGGGTCCTATGTGTTCTCACGCTGGAATGTGTGTCCATGATCGGGCAGAAGAATTCAGGGGTGGCCTCATGAGTCCAGGGTTGTTTTCACACTCTCGGTCATGTGAGCTGTTCCCAACAGCAAGGTGTCCCTTGGCGTGTGAAGCGGGAGTACGTTTAGATGACTCCAGGGTCCCCCTTGTGGAACGATAAGATAGCAGAGCTCCCCAAATGGATGCCTGAAAACCCACCTCGTGTTACCATTGCAGCCGGGGAACATGGCACGTTCGATCTGCTGGCTCTGGGGCCACCTGCCAAGGGGACCATGGGTATCTTAAGACAGGGTATCTTATGCTGGCGAGTCACAGTGCTTGTCTGTGTCCACAGAGATCATCCAGTGTGGTGGCAGTTCAGGAGATAGGTAGGATTCCTCTACACCCAAGGGCAGCCTTTCTATCTGGGGACAGGATGGGTTTTGTTGTGTGGCTCTGGGAACACATGTTGAACCAAATGTTAAAATTACAGAACATGTCTCTGGAGATAGATGCCTGACAACCTAAACTAGGGTGCTAATGAAGTCCTGGGCGCAGGTCCAGCTCAATCCCCTGACTAGGGGCCATTGGCCTTGGTGTCTGACTGGAGGTAGGTGCTCCGTTTGTGTCAGACTGTGCATTTTTCTCCAGTGCGGACTCCGGAATTGGTAGGGCTCAGGGGCCTTTTCGTTTTCTCCAAACCTGGAAGGTTTAGGCCACGGTTTCGGGTCCAGTTTTCCTAGGAAAGGCAGTCCCAATCCTGCAGTGTAGGCCCAGAGACCCAATGATGCAGGGCAATGTGAACCAGGGCTTTGGAGATCGAAGTCCACAAACATAACCTCGGATTAAGCTTATGTGCTAGTTGATGGCAGATGCGATAAGAAAGGGCCTAGGACTGTGCCTCAGGATTTGCAATTAGGGCAGGTGGGAGGTGGTAGCCCAGGCATTTCTGTCTGCATTGTGTGTGTTGAATGTTTGGGAATGGAGGTGTGTCCTCACGGGGCCTTTGGAGATTCTTCCTCAATGGCGATCTCTAGGTGCACACGAGTTTTGTGTCTTTATGGGGAAAGCGAAGGGTAATGTTTTCCGTCTCAGGCACCCATTCCAAACAGGGATTGCAGAGACGGGTTCTGGGTCGGGTCATGGAAAATCACAAGGAGGGTTAAGATTGAGGACCAGGAACATGGCATGCCTTTTTCTCTGGTTTCGGGTCCCGTTCCCGTGGGGATTTGTATGAAAGGTGCTCAGGGTGAGGGTCCCATTGTCTGCTGTTTCCAGCATGGCCCTCCGCGGTCTACGTGTTCTCTTGGGCCATACAATTGGGTCCTGCTCTGAGTGTTGGTCACCCATCCCTACGTCAAGCTCTCTGGCCATATGGTAAAAGGAGAAGACTGTTGTGCTTCAGGTTCACCTCTAGGCAGAGTTTGAGGTACAATCTGGGGACAAATGCCTGAATACACAGGCTGGATACAGATGA
The DNA here is from genome assembly GCF_964662115.1 of Mustela nivalis. Classification (NCBI taxonomy): domain Eukaryota; kingdom Metazoa; phylum Chordata; class Mammalia; order Carnivora; family Mustelidae; genus Mustela; species Mustela nivalis. Next base: position 1,611,067 of record NC_139041.1, read on the forward strand.
CGTCCTCAGGCCACGGCAGATCCCACCTGCGGGTATGAGGCCTTCTCACTGTGTGGCTGACTGGAGATCAGGGTTCTGGATATGTCAGACAGAGCATTAGAGCACAGGGCTTCAGGGGATATTGGGTGCCTTCGAGCAGGCGCTATACGATGATCCTTATGTGGGGATTTGCTCAGGTACATACTTCCCTTCTCCTCTCTGGTGGGCAGAGAGAACTCTGCCTTGTGGCTCCAGATTCACAAACTGGAATACTTGCGGACCAGGAATGAGAACCTGGGAGCCTGAAAACTAGAGCTACAGTTCAAGTGCATGGCAGGTCCTATGTGCAGAGGCAGATTCGAGATCTCTAGGACCTGAGTAAGGGTCAGAGTCCAATGCTTGATCACACTGGAATTTTGTCCATGATGCCTGAAGAATGCAGGGGAGGCCTCATGAGACCTTGGAGGTTTCCCACTCTCGGGCTTGTGAGCTGCTCCAAACAGCATGTTGTCCTTCTGCAGAACAAGGGGGAGACATTCTATTATTTGATTTAGAGGTTTTCGAATGGAACGATCAGAGCAGAGCCTTATGAGTGGATGCCTGCAAAGCCCACCTCGGGTTTCCATTGAGGCCGATTAACGCGGCAGGGTTGATTTGCAGGCTCTGGGGCAAAAGGCCAAGGGTTTCGAGATAACAGAGTGTCTTATTGAGGGATAAGTGTTGCCGTATGTCCAGGGAGACCATCCAATGTGGTGTTGGTTCAGGCGCCAGGCAGGATTCCCCTACCCTGACGGTCTGACCTTGCTTCCAAGAGCAACGCTTCCTTCTGGAGACAAGATGGTTTCTGCTGTGCAGTTCAGGGAACACCTGTTGGACCAAATGTTCGTACTCCAGAACAGGTCTCTGAAGACCGATGTCTGACAAACTAAACAAGGGTTCTGATGGGGATCTAGGCGCATGTCCTGTTCATTCTGCAGACTCGTGGACACTGCCTTGGTCTGATGCCTGTAGGTAGGTACTCAGGGCGAGTCAGACTGTGTATTTTTGTCCTGTGCGGCCCACGGAATTGTTTAGGACTGACGGGCCCTGTAGGTTTCTCCAACAGTGGACATTTTCATCCACTGTTTAGGGCAGAGTTTTCTTCGAGAGGGTAGGCACAGCCTTGCATTGTTTGGCTAGAGGCCCCATCCTGGCACCAGGTGGCCAGGGCTTTTGAGACAGAAGTCTGCAAAAAAACAAGTTCGGATTATGGTTAGGGGAGAAATCATGGCATATGAGATCTGGAGATGCTGAGGTCAGTGCCTCAGGATTTGATATTAGGGCAGCTGGGAGGCAGTCACGCAGGCTGACCTCTCTGCATTGTGTTTCTTGGATCCCACGGAACGGACCGTTGTCTTCGTGGGGCCGTGGGAGTCTCTTTCCTGCTGGGGACTTGCCTGGAATCCAAGAACTGCTGTCATTCTGGGGAAAGGGAAGAGTGATGTTCCCTTTCTCAGGGACTCCAACAAAACTAGGATTGCAGAGAAGTGTCTGGGATGCGGTACCTACCTAAGACAATCCAGGGTAAAGACTGGGGATTAGGGTCACGGCATGGCTGGTTGGCGGGTGCCTGGTGCAGCTCCTAATGGGGCTTGTTGAAAGCGAGCTCAGACTGAGGATCACAATGCCTGATGGCTCTAATGAGTGGGCGCATTCTCTTGGGGCATGCCACTGCCTCCCACATGTCGGTTGGACACCCATCCCCAAAGCAAGCTTTCCAGACATATGGAAGCAGGAGTAGAATGTGGTGCTTCAGTTTGACCCATAAGCAGGGATTTGAGCTGCGGTCTGGGGGTAATGCCTGAATACAAAGTTTGGAGGGAGATTCTGGCCTCGGGCCACAACAGGTGACACCTGCCTGGTATGCGGCCCATGTCTGAGTGCCTGATAGGTGATCAGGTTCCGGATGTGTTGACAGAACAATAGAGCACCAGGTTGCTATGATATCGGGGCAGTGGGGGGTCGTTGTCAAGCGCCTTGTAAGTTGATCCTCATGTGTGGATCGTTTGCAGACCCGTACACCTCGTCTGTTTTCTGCTCCATAGGCAGAAGATTGTCTTGTGACTCCAGAATCGCAATCTGGTGTTTTGTGGGCCAGGAGTGAGAGTCCGGAAACCCTAAGGACGAGCACGGTTCAGTTCAGTTCCGAGTGCATGCTAGTTGAAATATGCCGCGGCGGATTCGAGAAATCTAGGCCCTGAGTTTGGGAGGGTCCTATGTGTTCTCACGCTGGAATGTGTGTCCATGATAGGGCCGAACAATTCAGGGGTGGCCTCATGAGTCGAGGGTTGTTTTCCCACTCTCGGTCATGTGAGCTGTTCCCAACAGCAAGGTGTCCCTTGGCGGGTGAAGCGGGAGTACGTTTAGATGACTCCAGGGTCCCCCTTGTGGAACGATTAGATAGCAGAGCTCCCCAAATGGATGCCTGAAATCCCACCTCGTGTTACCATTGCAGCCGAGGAACATGGCACGTTCGATCTGCTGGCTCTGGGGCCACCTGCCAAGGGGACCATGGGTATCTTAAGACTGGGTATCTTATGCTGGCGAGTCACAGTGCTTGTCTGTGTCCACGGAGATCATCCAGTGTGGTGGCAGTTCAGGAGATAGGTAGGATTCCTCTACACCCAAGGGCAGCCTTTCCATCTGGGGACAGAATGGGTTTTGTTGTGTGTCTCAGGGAACACATTTTGAACCAAATGTTAAAATTACAGAACATGTCTCTGGAGATAGATGCCTGACAAGCTAAACTAGGGTGCTAATGAAGTCCTGGGCACAGGTCCAGCTCAATCTCCTGACTCGGGGCCACTGGCCTGGTGTCTGACTGGAGGTAGGTGCTCCGTTTGTGTCAGACTGTGCATTTTTCTCCAGTGCGGACTACGGAATTGGTCAGGGCGCAGGAGCCTTGTCGGTTTTTCCAAACCTGGAAGGTTTAGGCCACGGTTTCGGGTGGAGTTTTCCTCGGAAAGGCAGTCCCAGTCCTGCAGTGTAGGCCCGGAGACCCAATGATGCAGGGTAATGTGAATCAGGCCTTTGTAGATCGAAGTCCACAAACATAAACTCGGATTAAGCTTAGGTGCTAGTTGATGGCAGATGCGATAAGAAAGGGCCTAGGACTGTGCCTCAGGATTTGCAATTAGAGCAGGTGGGAGGTGGTAGCCCAGGCATTTCTGTCTGCATTGTGTGTGTTGAATGTTTGGGAATGGAGGTGTGTCCTCACGGGGCCTTTGGAGATTCTTCCTCAATGGCGTTCTCTAGGTGCACTCGAGTTTTGTGTCTTTATGAGGAAAGCGAAGGGTAATGTTTTCCATCTCAGGCACCCATTCCAAACAGGGATTGCAGAGACGGGTTCTCGGTCGGGTCATGGAAACTCACAAGGTGGGTTAAGATTGAGGACCAGGTACATGGCATGCCTGTTTCTCTGGTTTCGGGTCTCGTTCCCGTGGGGATTTGTATGAAAGGTGCTCAGGGTGAGGGTCCCATTGTCTGCTGTTTCCAGCATGGCCCTCCGCGGTCTACGTGTTCTCTTGGGCCATACAATTGGGTCCTGCTCTGAGTGTTGGTCACCCATCCCTACGTCAAGCTCTCTGGCCATATGGTAAAAGGAGAAGACTGTTGTGCTTCAGGTTCACCTCTAGGCAGAGTTTGAGGTACAGTCTGAGGACAAATGCCTGAATACACAGGCTGGATACAGATGACGTCCTCAGGCCACGGCAGATCCCACCTGCGGGTATGAGGCCTTCTCACTGTGTGGCTGACTGGAGATCAGGGTTCTGGATATGTCAGACAGAGCATTAGAGCACAGGGCTTCAGGGGATATTGGGTGCCTTCGAGCAGGCGCTATACGATGATCCTTATGTGGGGATTTGCTCAGGTCCATACTTCCCTTCTCCTCTCTGGTGGGCAGACAGAACTCTGCCTTGTGGCTCCAGATTCACAAACTGGAATACTTGTGGACCAGGAATGAGAGCCTCGGAGCCCGAAAACTAGAGCTACAGTTCAAGTGCATGGCAGTTCCTATGTGCAGAGGCAGATTCGAGATCTCTAGGACCTGAGTAAGGGTCAGGGTCCAATGCTTGATCACACTGGAATTTTGTCCATGATGCCTGAAGAATGCAGGGGAGGCCTCATGAGACCTTGGAGGTTTCCCACTCTCGGGCTTGTGAGCTGCTCCAAACAGCAAGTTGTCCTTCTGCAGAACAAGGGGGAGTCCTTCTATTATTTGATTTAGAGGTTTTCGAATGGAACGATCAGAGCAGAGCCCTATGAGTGGATGCCTGCAAAGCCCACCTCGGGTTACCATTGAGGCCGAATAACGCGGCAGGGTTGATTTGCAGGCTCTGGGGAAAAGGCCAAGGGTTTCGAGATAACAGAGTGTCTTATTGAGGGATAAGTGTTGCTGTATCTCCAGGGAGACCATCCAACGTGGTGTTGGTTCAGGCGCCAGGCAGGATTCCACTACACTGACGGTCTGACCTTGCTTCCAAGAGCAACGCTTCCTTCTGGAGACAAGATGGTTTCTGTTGTGCAGCTCAGGGAACACATGTTGGACCAAATGTTCGTACTCCAGAACAGGTCTCTGGGGACCGATGTCTGACAAACTAAACAAGGGTTCTGATGGGGATCTAGGCGCATGTCCAGTTCATTCTGCAGACTCGTGGACACTGCCTTGGTGTGATGCCTGTAGGTAGGTACTCAGGGCGAGTCAGACTGTGTATTATTCTCCTGTGCGGCCCACGGACTTGGTTAGGACTGACGGGCCCTGTAGGTTTCTCCAACAATGGACATTTTCATCCACTGTTTAGGGCAGAGATTTCTTCGAGAGGATAGGCCCAGCCTTGCAGTGTTTGGCTAGTGGCCCCATCCTGGGACCAGGTGGCCAGGGCTTTTAAGACAGAAGTCTGCAAAAAAACAAGTTCGGATTATGGTTAGGGGAGAAATCATGGCATATGAGATCTGGAGATGCTGAGGTCAGTGCCTCAGTATTTGATATTAGGGAAGCTGGGAGGCAGTCACGCAGGCTGTTCTCTCTGCATTGTGTTTCTTGGATCCCACGGAACGGACCGTTGTCTTCGTGGGGCCGTGGGAGTCTCTTTCCTGCTGGGGTCTTGCCTGGAATCCAAGAACTGCTGTCATTCTGGGGAAAGGGAAGAGTGATGTTCCCTTTCTCAGGGATCCCAACAAAACTAGGATTGCAGAGAAGTGTCTGGGATGCGGTACCTACCTAAGAAAATCCAGGGTTAAGACTGGGGATTAGGGTCACGGCATGGCTGGTTGGCGGGTGCCTGGTGCAGCTCCTAATGGGGCTTGTCGAAAGCGAGCTCAGACTGAGGATCACAATGCCTGATGGCTCTAATGAGTGGGCGCATTCTCTTGGGACATGCCACTGCCTCCCACATTTCGGTTGGACACCCATCCCCAAAGCAAGCTTTCCAGACTTATGGAAGCAGGAGTAGAATGTGGTGCTTCAGTTTGACCCATAAGCAAGGATTTGAGCTGCGGTCTGTGGGTAATGCCTGAATACAAAGTTTGGAGGGAGATTCTGGCCTCCGGCCACAACAGGTGACACCTGCCTGGTATGCGGCCCATGTCTGAGTGCCTGATAGGTGATCAGGTTCCGGATGTGTTGACAGAACAATAGAGCACCAGGTTGCCTATGATATCGGGCAGTGGGGGGTCGTTGTCAAGCGCCTTGTAAGTTGATCCTCATGTGTGGATCGTTTGCAGGCCCGTACACCTCGTCTGTTTTCTGCTCCATAGGCAGATGATTGTCTTGTGACTCCAGAATCGCAATCTGGTGTTTTGTGGGCCAGGAGTGAGAGTCCGGGAACCCTAAGGACGAGCACGGTTCAGTTCAGTTCCGAGTGCATGCTAGTTGAAATATGCCGCGGCGGATTCGAGAAATCAAGGCCCTGAGTTTGGGAGGTTCCTATGTGTTCTCACGCTGGAATGTGTGTCCATGATAGGGCCGAAGAATTCAGGGGTGGCCTCATGAGTCCAGGGTTGTTTTCCCACTCTCGGTCATGTGAGGTGTTCCCAACAGCAAGGTGTCCCTTGGCGGGTGAAGCGGGAGTACGTTTAGATGACTCCAGGGTCCCCCTTGTGGAACGATAAGATAGCAGAGCTCCCCAAATGGATGCCTGAAAACCCACCTCGTCTTACCATTGCAGTCGAGGAACATGGCACGTTCGATCTGCTGGCTCTGGGGCCACCTGCCAAGGGGACCATGGGTATCTTAAGACAGGGTATCTTATGCTGGCGAGTCACAGTGCTTGTCTGTGTCCACGGAGATCATCCAGTGTGGTGGCAGTTCAGGAGATAGGTAGGATTCCTCTACACCCAAGGGCAGCCTTTCCATCTGGGGACAGGATGGGTTTTGTTGTGTGTCTCAGGGAACACATTTTGAACCAAATGTTAAAATTACAGAACATGTCTCTGGAGATAGATGCCTGACAACCTAAACTAGGGTGCTAATGAAGTCCTGGGCGCAGGTCCAGCTCAATCTCCTGACTCGGGGCCACTGGCCTGGGTGTCTGAGTGGCGGTAGGTGCTCCGTTTGTGTCAGACTGTGCATTTTTCTCCAGTGCGGACTCCGGAATTGGTCAGGGCTCAGGGGCCTTTTCGTTTTCTCCAAACCTGGAAGGTTTAGGCCACAGTTTCAGGTGGAGTTTTCCTCGGAAAGGCAGTCCCAGTTCTGCAGTGTAGGCCCAGAGACCCAATGATGCAGGGCAATGTGAACCAGGCCTTGGAGATCGAAGTCCACAAACATAAACTCGGCTTAAGCATTGGTGCTAGTTGATGGCAGAGGCGATTAGAAATGGCCGAGGACTGTGCCTCGGAATTTGAAATTAGGGCAGTTGGGAGGTAGTAGCCCAGGCATTTCTGTCTGCATTGTGTGTGTTGAATGTTTGGGAATGGAGGTGTGTCCTCACGGGGCCTTTGGAGATTCTTCCTCAATGGCGTTCTCTAGGTGCACACGAGTTTTGTGTCTTTATGGGGAAAGCGAAGGGTAATGTTTTCCGTCTCAGGCACCCATTCCAAACAGGGATTGCAGAGACGGGTTCTGGGTCGGGTCATGGAAAATCACAAGGAGGGTTATGATTGAGGACCAGGAACATGGCATGCCTGTTTCTCTGGTTTCGGGTCCCGTTCCCGTGGGGATTTGTATGAAAGGTGCTCAGGGTGAGGGTCCCATTGTCTGCTGTTTCAAGCATGGCCCTCCGCGGTCTACGTGTTCTCTTGGGCCATACAATTGGGTCCTGCTCTGAGTGTTGGTCACCCATCCCTACGTCAAGCTCTCTGGCCATATGGTAAAAGGAGAAGACTGTTGTGCTTCAGGTTCACCTCGAGGCAGGGTTTGAGGTACAGTCTGGGGACAAATGCCTGAATACACAGGCTGGATACAGATGACGTCCTCAGGCCACGGCAGATCCCACCTGCGCGTATGAGGCCTTCTCACTGTGTGGCTGACAGGAGATCAGGGTTCTGGATGTGTCAGGCAGAGCTTTAGAGCACAGGGCTTCAGGGGATATTGGGTGCCTTCGAGCAGGCGCTATACGAAGATCCTTATGTGGGGATTTGCTCAGGTCCATACTTCCCTTCTCCTCTCTGGTGGGCAGACAGAACTCTGCCTTGTGGCTCCAGATTCACAAACTGGAATACTTGCGGACCAGGAATGAGAGCCCGGGAGCCCGAAAACTAGAGCTACAGTTCAAGTGCATGGCAGTTCCTATGTGCAGAGGCAGATTCGAGATCTCCAGGACCTGAGTAAGGGTCAGGGTCCAATGCTTGATCACACTGGAATTTTGTCCATGATGCCCGAAGAATGCAGGGGAGGCCTCATGAGACCATGGAGGTTTCCCACTCTCGGGCTTGTGAGCTGCTCCAAACAGCATGATGTCCTTCTGCAGAACAAGGGGGAGTCCTTCTATTATTTGATTTAGAGGTTTTCGAATGGAACGATCAGAGCAGAGCCCTATGAGTGGATGCCTGCAAAGCCCACCTCGGGTTACCATTGAGGCCGAATAACGCGGCAGGGTTGATTTGCAGGCTCTGGGGCAAAAGGCAAGGGTTTCGAGATAACAGAGTGTCTTATTGAGGGATAAGTGTTGCCGTATGTCCAGGGAGACCATCCAATGTGGTGTTGGTTCAGGCGCCAGGCAGGATTCCCCTACCCTGACGGTCTGACCTTGCTTCCAAGAGCAACGCTTCCTTCTGGAGACAAGATGGTTTCTGTTGTGCAGCTCAGGGAACGCCTGTTGGACCAAATGTTCATACTCCAGAACAAGTTTCTGGGGACCGATGTCTGACAACCTAAACAAGGGTTCTGATGGGGTCCTAGGCGCATGTCCAGTTCATTCTGCAGACTCGTGGACACTGCCTTGGTGTGATGCCTGTAGGTAGGTACTCAGGGCGAGTCAGACTGTGTATTTTTCTCCTGTGCGGCCCACGGAATTGGTTAGGACTGACGGGCCCTGTAGTTTTCTCCAACAGTGGACATTTTCATCCACTTTTTAGGGCAGAGTTTTCTTCGAGAGGTTATGCCCAGCCTTGCAGTGTTTGGCTAGAGGCCCCTTCCTGGGACCAGGTGTCCAGGGCTTTTGAGACAGAAATCTGCAAAAAAACAAGTTCGGATTATGGTTAGGGGAGAAATCATGGCATATGAGATCTGTAGATGCTGAGGTCAGTGCCTCAGGATTTGATATTAGGGCAGCTGGGAGGCAGTCACGCAGGCTGTTCTCTCTGCATTGTGTTTCTTGGATCGCACGGAATGGACCGTTGTCTTCTTGGGGCCGTGGGTGTCTCTTTCCTGCTGGGGTCTTGCCTGGAATCCAAGAACTGCTGTCATTCTGGGGAAAGGGAAGAGTGATGTTCCCTTTCTCAGGGACTCCAACAAAACTAGGATTGCAGAGAAGTGTCTGGGATGCGGTACCTACCTAAGACAATCCAGGGTTAAGACTGGGGATTAGGATCACGCCATGGCTTGTTGCCGGGTGCCTGGTGCAGCTCCTAATGGGGCTTGTTGAAAGCGAGCTCAGACTGAGGATCACAATGCCTGATGGCTCTAATGAGTGGGCGCATTCTCTTGGGGCATGCCACTGCCTCCCACATGTCGGTTGGACACCCATCCCCAAAGCAAGCTTTCCAGACATATGGAAGCAGGAGTAGAATGTGGTGCTTCTGTTTGACCCATAGGCAGGGATTTGAGCTGCGGTCTGGGGGTAATGACTGAATACAAACTTTGGAGGTAGATCTGGCCTCGGGCCACAACAGGTGACACCTGCCTGGTATGCGGCCCATGTCTGAGTGCCTGATAGGTGACCAGGTTCCGGATGTGTTGACAGAACAAGAGAGCACCAGGTTGCCTATGATATCGGGGCAGTGGGGGGTCATTGTCAAGCGCATTGTAAGTTGATCCTCATGTGTGGATCGTTTGCAGGCCCGTACACCTCCTCTGTTTTCTGCTCCATAGGCAGAAGATTTTCTTGTGACTCCAGAATCGCAATCTAGTGTTTTGTGGGCCAGGAGTGAGAGTCCGGAAACCCTAAGGACGAGCACGGTTTAGTTCAGTTCCGAGTGCATGCTAGTTGAAATATGCCGCGGCGGATTCGAGAAATATAGGCCCTGAGTTTAGGAGGGTCCTATGTGTTCTCACGCTGGAATGTGTGTCCATGATAGGGCCGAAGAATTCAGGGGTGGTCATGAGTCCAGGGTTGTTTTCCCACTCTCGGTCATGTGAGCTGTTCCCAACAGCAAGGTGTCCCTTGGCGGGTGAAGCGGGAGTACGTTTAGATGACTCCAGGGTCCCCCTTGTGGAACGATAAGATAGCAGAGCTCCCCAAATGGATGCCTGAAAACCCACCTCGTGTTACCATTGCAGCCGGGGAACATGGCACGTTCGATCTGCTGGCTCTGGGGCCACCTGCCAAGGGGACCATGGGTATCTTAAGACAGGGTATCTTATGCTGGCGAGTCACAGTGCTTGTCTGTGTCCACGGAGATCATCCAGTGTGGTGGCAGTTCAGGAGATAGGTAGGATTCCTCTACACCCAAGGGCAGCCTTTCCATCTGGGGACAGGATGGGTTTTGATGTGTGGCTCTGGGAACACATGTTGAACCAAATGTTAAAATTACAGAACATGTCTCTGGAGATAGATGCCTGACAACCTAAACTAGGGTGCTAATGAAGTCCTGGGCGCAGGTCCAGCTCAATCCCCTGACTAGGGGCCATTGGCCTTGGTGTCTGACTGGAGGTAGGTGCTCCGTTTGTGTCAGACTGTGCATTTTTCTCCAGTGCGGACTCCGGAATTGGTCAGGGCTCAGGGGCCTTTTCGTTTTCTCCAAACCTGGAAGGTTTAGGCCACGGTTTCGGGTCCAGTTTTCCTAGGAAAGGCAGTCCCAGTCCTGCAGTGTAGGCCCAGAGACCCAATGATGCAGGGCAATGTGAACCAGGGCTTTGGAGATCGAAGTCCACAAACATAAACTCAGATTAATCATTGGTGCTCGTTAATGGCAGATGCGATTATAAAGGGCCGAGGACTGTGCCTCGGGATTTGAAATTAGGGCAGTTGGGAGGTGGTAGCCCAGGCATTTCTGTCTGCATTGTGTGTGTTGAATGTTTGGGAATGGAGGTGTGTCCTCACGGGGCCTTTGGAGATTCTTCCTCAATGGCGTTCTCTAGGTGCACACGAGTTTTGTGTCTTTATGGGGAAAGCGAAGGATAATGTTTTCCGTCTCAGGCACCCATTCCAAACAGGGATTGCAGAGACGGGTTCTGGGTCGGGTATGGAAAATCACAAGGAGGGTTAAGATTGAGGACCAGAACATGGCATACCTGTTTCTCTGGTGTTGGGTCCCGTTCCCGTGGGGATTTGTATGAAAGGTGCTCAGGGTGAGGGTCCCATTGTCTGCTGTTTCAAGCATGGCCCTCCGCGGTCTACGTGTTCTCTTGGGCCATACAATTGGGTCCTGCTCTGAGTGTTGGTCACCCATCCCTACGTCAAGCTCTCTGGCCATATGGTAAAAGGAGAAGACTGTTGTGCTTCAGGTTCACCTCTAGGCAGAGTTTCAGGTACAGTCTGGGGACAAATGCCTGAATACACAGGCTGGATACAGATGACGTCCTCAGGCCACGCAGATCCCACCTGCGGGTATGAGGCCTTCTCACTGTGTGGCTGACAGGAGATCGGGGTTCTGGATGAGTCAAACAGAGCATTAGAGCACAGGGCTTCAGGGGATATTGGGTGCCGTCGAGCAGGTGCTATACGATGATCCTCTTGTGGGGATTTGCTCAGGTCCATACTTCCCTTGTCCTCTCTGGTGGGCAGACAGAACTCTGCCTTGTGGCTCCAGATTAACAAACTGGAATACTTGCGGACCAGGAATGAGAGCCCGGGAGCCCGAAAACTAGAGCTACAGTTCAAGTGCATGGCAGTTCCTATGTGCAGAGGCAGATTCGAGATCTCCAGGACCTGAGTAAGGGTCAGGGTCCGATGCTTGATCACACTGGAATTTTGTCCATGATGCCAGAAGAATGCAGGGGAGGCCTCATGAGACAATGGAGGTTTCCCAATCTCGGGCTTGTTAGCTGCTCCAAACAGCATGTTGTCCTGCTGCAGAACAAGGGGGAGTCCTTCTATTATTTGATTTAGAGGTTTTCGAATGGAACGATCAGAGCAGAGCCCTATGAGTGGATGCCTGCAAAGCCCACCTCGGGTTACCATTGAGGCCGAATAACCCGGCAGGGTTGATTTGCAGGCTCTGGGGCAAAAGGCCAAGGGTTTCGAGGTAACAGAATGTCTTATTGAGGGATAAGTGTTGCCGTATGTCCAAGGAGACCATCCAAGGTGGTGTTGGTTCAGGCGCCAGGCAGGATTCCCCTACCCTGACGGTCTGACCTTGCTTCCAAGAGCAACGCTTCCTTCTGGAGACAAGAAGGTTTCTGTTGTGCAGCTCAGGGAACACCTGTTGGACCAAATGTTCGTACTCCAGAACAGGTCTCTGGGGACCGATGTCTGACAACCTAAACAAGGGTTCTGATGGGGATCTAGGCGCATGTCCAGTTCATTCTGCAGACTCGTGGACACTGCCTTGGTGTGATGCAGGTAGGTAGGTACTCAGGGCGAGTCAGACTGTGTATTATTCTCCTGTGCGGCCGACGTAATTGGTTAGGACTGACGGGCCCTGTAGGTTTTTCCAACAATGGACATTTTCATCCACTGTTTAGGGCAGAGATTTCTTTGAGAGGGTAGGCCCAGCCTTGCAGTGTTTGGCTAGTGGCCCCATCTTGGGACCAGGTGGCCAGGGCTTTTGAGACAGAAGTCTGCAAAAAAACAAGTTCGGATTATGGTTAGGGGAGAAATCATGGCATATGAGATCTGGAGATGCTGAGGTCAGTGCCTCAGTATTTGATATTAGGGAAGCTGGGAGGCAGTCACGCAGGCTGTTCTCTCTGCATTGTGTTTCTTGGATTTCACGGAACGGACCGATGTCTTCGTGGGGCCGTGGGAGTCTCTTTCCTGCTGGGGTCTTGCCTGGAATCCAAGAACTGCTGTCATTCTGGGGAAAGGGAAGAGTGATGTTCCCTTTCTCAGGGATCCCAACAAAACTAGGATTGCAGAGAAGTGTCTGGGATGCGGTACCTACCTAAGAAAATCCAGGGTTAAGACTGGGGATTAGGGTCACGGCATGGCTGGTTTGCGGGTGCCTGGTGCAGCTCCTAATGGGGCTTGTCGAAAGCGAGCTCAGACTGAGGATCACAATGCCTGATGGCTCTAATGAGTGGGCGCATTCTCTTGGGGCATGCCACTGCCTCCCACATTTCGGTTGGACACCCATCCCCAAAGCAAGCTTTCCAGACTTATGGAAGCAGGAGTAGAATGTGGTGCTTCAGTTTGACCCATAAGCAAGGATTTGAGCTGCGGTCTGTGGGTAATGCCTGAATACAAAGTTTGGAGGGAGATTCTGGCCTCGGGCCACAACAGGTGACACCTGCCTGGTATGCGGCCCATGTCTGAGTGCCTGATAGGTGATCAGGTTCCGGATGTGTTGACAAAACAATAGAGCACCAGGTTTCCTATGATATCAGGGCAGTGGGGGGTCGTTGTCAAGCGTCTTGTAAGTTGATCCTCATGTGTGGATCGTTTGCAGGCCCGTACACCTCGTCTGTTTTCTGCTCCATAGGCAGAAGATTGTCTTGTGACTCCAGAATCGCAATCTGGTGTTTTGTGGGCCAGGAGTGAGAGTCCGGAAACCCTAAGGACGAGCACGGTTCAGTTCAGTTCCGAGTGCATGCTAGTTGAAATATGCCGCGGCGGATTCGAGAAATCAAGGCCCTGAGTTTGGGAGGTTCCTATGTGTTCTCACGCTGGAATGTGTGTCCATGATAGGGCCGAAGAATTCAGGGGTGGCCTCATGAGTCCAGGGTTGTTTTCCCACTCTCGGTCATGTGAGCTGTTCCCAACAGCAAGGTGTCCCTTGGCGGGTGAAGCGGGAGTACGTTTAGATGACTCCAGGGTCCCCCTTATGGAACGATAAGATAGCAGAGCTCCCCAAATGGATGCCTGAAAACCCACCTCGTCTTACCATTGCAGCCGAGGAACATGGCACGTTCGATCTGCTGGCTCTGGGGCCACCTGCCAAGGGGACCATGGGTATCTTAAGACAGGGTATCTTATGCTGGCGAGTCACAGTGCTTGTCTGTGTCCACGGAGATCATCCAGTGTGGTGGCAGTTCAGGAGATAGGTAGGATTCCTCTACACCCAAGGGCAGCCTTTCCATCTGGGGACAGGATGGGTTTTGTTGTGTGTCTCAGGGAACACATTTTGAACCAAATGTTAAAATTACAGAACATGTCTCTGGAGATAGATGCCTGACAAGCTAAACTAGCGTGCTAATGAAGTCCTGGGCGCAGGTCCAGCTCAATCCCCTGACTCGGGGCCACTGGCCTTGGTTTCTGACTGGAGGTAGGTGCTCCGTTTGTGTCAGACTGTGCATTTTTCTCCAGTGCGGACTACGGAATTGGTCAGGGCTCAGGGGTTTTCGTTTTCTCCAAACCTGGAAGGTTTAGGCCACGGTTTCAGGTGGAGTTTTCCTCGGAAAGGCAGTCCCAGTTCTGCAGTGTAGGCCCAGAGACCCAATGATGCAGGGCAATGTGAACCAGGGCTTTGGAGATCGAAGTCCACAAACATAAACTCGGATTAAGCATTGGTGCTAGTTGATGGCAGAGGCGATTAGAAAGGGCCGAGGACTGTGCCTCGGAATTTGAAATTAGGGCAGTTGGGAGGTAGTAGCCCAGGCATTTCTGTCTGCATTGTGTGTGTTGAATGTTTGGGAATGGAGGTGTGTCCTCACGGGGCCTTTGGAGATTCTTCCTCAATGGCGTTCTCAAGGTGCACACGAGTTTTGTGTCTTTATGGGGAAAGCGAAGGGTAATGTTTTCCGTCTCAGTCACCCATTCCAAACAGGGATTGCAGAGACGGGTTCTGGGTCGGGTCATGGAAAATCACAAGGAGGGTTAAGATTGAGGACCAGGAACATGGCATGCCTGTTTCTCTGGTTTCGGGTCCCGTTCCCGTGAGGATTTGTATGAAAGGTGCTCAGGGTGAGGGTCCCATTGTCTGCTGTTTCCAGCATGGCCCTCCGCGGTCTACGTGTTCTCTTGGGCCATACAATTGGGTCCTGCTCTGAGTGTTGGTCACCCATCCCTACGTCAAGCTCTCTGGCCATATGGTAAAAGGAGAAGACTGTTGTGCTTCAGGTTCACCTCGAGGCAGGGTTTGAGGTACAGTCTGGGGACAAATGCCTGAATACACAGGCTGGATACAGATGACGTCCTCAGGCCACGGCAGATCCCACCTGCGGGTATGAGGCCTTCTCACTGTGTGGCTGACAGGAGATCGGGGTTCTGGATGTGTCAGACAGAGCATTAGAGCACAGGGCTTCAGGGGATATTGGGTGCCGTCGAGCAGGCGCTATACGATGATCCTTATGTGGGGATTTGCTCAGGTCCATACTTCCCTTCTCCTCTCTGGTGGGCAGACAGAACTCTGCCTTGTGGCTCCAGATTCACAAACTGGAATACTTGCGGACCAGGAATGAGAGCCCGGGAGCCCGAAAACTAGAGCTACAGTTCAAGTGCATGGCAGTTCCTATGTGCAGAGGCAGATTCGAGATCTCCAGGACCTGAGTAAGGGTCAGGGTCCGATGCTTGATCACCCTGGAATTTTGTCCATGATGCCCGAAGAATGCAGGGGAGGCCTCATGAGACAATGGAGGTTTCCCAATCTCGGGCTTGTTAGCTGCTCCAAACAGCATGTTGTCCTTCTGCAGAACAAGGGGGAGTCCTTCTATTATTTGATTTAGAGGTTTTCGAATGGAACGATCAGAGCAGAGCCCTATGAGTGGATGCCTGCAAAGCCCACCTCGGGTTACCATTGAGGCCGAATAACCCGGCAGGGTTGATTTGCAGGCTCTGGGGCAAAAGGCCAAGGGTTTCGAGGTAACAGAATGTATTATTGAGGGATAAGTGTTGCCGTATGTCCAAGGAGACCATCCAAGGTGGTGTTGGTTCAGGCGCCAGGCAGGATTCCCCTACCCTGACGGTCTGACCTTGCTTCCAAGAGCAACGCTTCCTTCTGGAGACAAGAAGGTGCTGTTGTGCAGCTCAGGGAACACATGTTGGACCAAATGTTCGTACTCCAGAACAGGTCGCTGGGGACCGATGTCTGACAACCTAAACAAGGTTCTGATGGGGATCTAGGCGCATGTCCAGTTCATTCTGCAGACTCGTGGACACTGCCTTGGTGTGATGCCTGTAGGTAGGTACTCAGGGCGAGTCAGACTGTGTATTTTTCTCCTGTGCGGCCCACGGAATTGGTTAGGACTGACGGGCCCTGTAGGTTTCTCCAACAGTGGACATTTTCATCCACTGTTTAGGGCAGAGTTTTCTTCGAGAGGGTAGGCCCAGCCTTGCAGTGTTTGGCTAGAGGCCCCATCCTGGGACCAGGTGGCCAGGGCTTTTGAGACAGAAGTCTGCAAAAAAACAAGTTCGGATTATGGTTAGGGGAGAAATCATGGCATATGATATCTGGAGATGCTGAGGTCAGTGCCTCAGGATTTGATATTAGGGCAGCTGGGAGGCAGTCACGCAGGCTGTTCTCTCTGCATTGTGTTTCTTGGATCCCACGGAACGGACCGTTTCTTCGTGGGGCCGTGGGAGTCTCTTTCCTGCTGGGTCTTGCCTGGAATCCAAGAACTGCTGTCATTCTGGGGAAAGGGAAGAGTGATGTTCCCTTTCTCAGGGACTCCAACAAAACTAGGATTGCAGAGAAGTGTCTGGGATGCGGAACCTACCTAAGAAAATCCAGGGTTAAGACTGGGGATTAGGGTCATGGCATGGCTGGTTGGCGGGTGCCTGGTGCAGCTCCTAATGGGGCTTGTTGAAAGCGAGCTCAGACTGAGGATCACAATGCCTGATGGCTCTAATGAGTGGGCGCATTCTCTTGGGGCATGCCACTGCCTCCCATATGTCGGTTGGACACCCATCCCCAAAGCAAGCTTTCCAGACTTATAGAAGCAGGAGTAGAATGTGGTGCTTCAGTTTGACCCATAAGCAGGGATTTGAGCTGCGGTCTGGGGGTAATGCCTGAATACAAAGTTTGGAGGGAGATTCTGGCCTCGGGCCACAACAGGTGACACCTGCCTGGTATGCGGCCCATGTCTGAGTGCCTGATAGGTGTTCAGGTTCCGGATGTGTTGACAGAACAATAGAGCACCAGGTTGCCTATGATATCGGGGCAGTTGGGGGTCGTTGTCAAGCGCCTTGTAAGTTGATCCTCATGTGTGGATCTTTTGCAGGCCCGTACACCTCGTCTGTTTTCTGCTCCATAGGCAGAAGATTGTCTTGTGACTCCAGAATCGCAATCTGGTGTTTTGGGGCCAGGAGTGAGAGTTCGGAAACCCTAAGGACGAGCACGGTTCAGTTCAGTTCCGAGTGCATGCTAGTTGAAATATGCCGCGGCGGATTCGAGAAATATAGGCCCTGAGTTTGGGAGGGTCCTATGTGTTCTCACGCTGAATGTGTGTCCATGATAGGGCCGAAGAATTCAGGGGTGGCCTCATGAGTCCAGGGTTGTTTTCCCACTCTCGGTCATGTGAGCTGTTCCCAACAGCAAGGTGTCCCTTGGCGGGTGAAGCGGGAGTACGTTTAGATGACTCCAGGGTCCCCCTTATGGAACAATAAGATAGCAGAGCTCCCCAAATGGATGCCTGAAAACCCACCTCGTGTTACCATTGCAGCCGTTGAACATGGCACTTTCGATCTGCTGGCTCTGGGGCCACCTGCCAAGGGGACCATAGGTTTCTTAAGACAGGGAATCTTATGCTGGCGAGTCACAGTGCTTGTCTGTGTCCACGGAGATCATCCAGTGTGGTGGCAGTTCAGGAGATAGGTAGGATTCCTCTACACCCAAGGGCAGCCTTTCCATCTGGGGACAGGATGGGTTTTGTTGTGTGTCTCAGGGAACACATTTTGAACCAAATGTTAAAATTACAGAACATGTCTCTGGAGATATATGCCTGACAACCTAAACTAGGGTGCTAATAAAGTCCTGGGCGCAGGTCCAGCTCAATCTCCTGACTCGGGGCCACTGGCCTTGGTGTCTGAGTGGAGGTAGGTGCTCCGTTTGTGTCAGACTGTGCATTTTTCTCCAGTGCGGACTACGGAATTGGTCAGGGCGCAGGAGCCTTGTCGGTTTTTCCAATCCTGGAAGGTTTAGGCCACGGTTTCGGGTGGAGTTTTCCTAGGAAAGGCAGTCCCAGTCCTGCAGTGTAGGCCCGGAGACCCAATGATGCAGGTAATGTGAATCAGGGCTTTGTAGATCGAAGTCCACAAACATAAACTCGGATTAAGCTTAGGTGCTAGTTGATGGCAGATGCGATAAGAAAGGGCCGAGGACTGTGCCTCAGGATTTGCAATTAGGGCAGGTGGGAGGTGGTAGCCCAGGCATTTCTGTCTGCATTGTGTGTGTTGAATGTTTGGGAATGGAGGTGTGTCCTCACGGGGCCTTTCGAGATTCTTCCTCAATCGCGTTCTCTAGGTGCACACGAGTTTTGTGTCTTTATGGGGAAAGCGAAGGGTAATGTTTTCCGTCTCAGGCACCCATTCCAAACAGGGATTGCAGAGACGGGTTCTGGGTCGGGTCATGGAAAATCACAAGAAGGGTTAAGATTGAGGACCAGGAACATGGAATGCCTGTTTCTCTGGTTTCGGGTCCCGTTCCCGTGGGGATTTGTATGAAAGGTGCTCAGGGTGAGGGTCCCATTGTCTGCTGTTTCCAGCATGGCCCTCCGCGGTCTACGTGTTCTCTTGGGCCATACAATTGGGTCCTGCTCTGAGTGTTGGCCACCCATCCCTACGTCAAGCTTTCTGGCCATGTGGTAAAGGAGAAGACTGTTGTGCTTCAGGTTCACCTCGAGGCAGGGTTTGAGGTACAGTCTGGGGACAAATGCCTGAATACACACGCTGGATACAGATGACGTCCTCAGGCCACGGTAGATCCCACTTGTGGGTATGAGGCCTTCTCACTGTGTGGCTGACAGGAGATTGGTGTTCTGGATGTGTCAGACAGAGCATTAGAGCACAGGGCTTCAGGGGATATTGGGTGCCTTCGAGCAGGCGCTATACGATGATCCTTATGTGGGGATTTGCTCAGGTCCATACTTCCCTTCTCCTCTCTGGTGGGCAGACAGAACTCTGCCTTGTGGCTCCAGATTCACAAACTGGAATACTTGCGGACCAGGAATGAGAGCCCGGGAGCCCGAAAACTAGAGCTACAGTTCAAGTGCATGGCAGTTCCTATGTGCAGAGGCAGATTCGAGATCTCTAGGACCTGAGTAAGGGTCAGGGTCCGATGCTTGATCACACTGGAATTTTGTCCATGATGCCCGAAGAATGCAGGGGGGGCCTCATGAGACCATGGAGGTTTCCCACTCTCGGGCTTGTGAGCTGCTCCAAACAGCATGTTGTCCTTCTGCAGAACAAGGGGGAGTCCTTCTATTATTTGATTTAGAGGTTTTCGAATGGAACGATCAGAGCAGAGCCCTATGAGTGGATGCCTGCAAAGCCCACCTCGGGTTTCCATTGAGGCCGAATAACGCGGCAGGGTTGATTTGCAGGCTCTGGGGCAAAAGGCCAAGGGTTTCGAGATAACAGAGTGTCTTATTGAGGGATAAGTGTTGCCGTATGTCCAGGGAGACCATCCAATGTGGTGTTGGTTCAGGCGCCAGGCAGGATTCCCCTACCCTGATGGTCTGACCTTGCTTCCAAGAGCAACGCTTCCTTCTGGAGACAAGATGGTTTCTGTTGTGCAGCTCAGGGAACACCTGTTGGACCAAATGTTCGTACTCCAGAACAGGTCTCTGGGGACCGCTGTCTGACAACATAAACAAGGGTTCTGATGGGGTTCTAGGCGCATGTCCAGTTCATTCTGCAGACTCGTGGACACTGGCTTGGTGTGATGTAGGTAGGTAGGTACTCAGGGCGAGTCAGAGTGTGTATTTTTCTCCTGTGCGGTTCACGGAATTCGTTAGGACTGCCGGGCCCTGTAGGTTTCTCCAGCAGTGGACATTTTCATCCACTGTTTAGGGCAGAGTTTTCTTCGAGAGGGTAGGCCCAGCCTTGCAGTGTTTGGCTAGAGGCCCCATCCTGGGACCAGGTGTCCAGGGCTTTTGAGACAGAAGTCTGCAAAAAAACAAGTTCGGATTATGGTTAGGGGAGAAATCATGGCATATGAGATCTGGAGATGCTGAGGTCAGTGCCTCAGGATTTGATATTAGGGCAGCAGGGAGGAAGTCACGCAGGCTGTTCTCTCTGCATTGTGTTTCTTGGATCCCACGGAATGGACCGTTGTCTTCGTGGGGCCGTGGGAGTCTCTTTCCTGCTGGGGTCTTCCCTGGAATCCAGGAACTGCTGTCATTCTGGGGAAAGGGAAGAGTGATGTTCCCTTTCTCAGGGATCCCAACAAAACTAGGATTGCAGAGAAGTGTCTGGGATGTGGTACCTACCTAAGACAATCCAGGGTTAAGACTGGGGATTAGGATCACGGCATGGCTGGTTGGCGGGTGCCTGGTGCAGCTCCTAATGGGGCTTGTTGAAAGCGAGCTCAGACTGAGGATCACAATGCCTGATGGCTCTAATGAGTGGGCGCATTCTCTTGGGGCATGCTACTGCCTCCCTCATGTCGGTTGGACACCCATCCCCAAAGCAAGCTTTCCAGACATATGGAAGCAGGAGTAGAATGTGGTGCTTCAGTTTGACCCATAGGCAGGGATTTGAGCTGCGGTCTGGGGGTAATGCCTGAATACAAAGTTTGGAGTGAGATTCTGGCCTCGGGCCACAACAGGTGACACCTGCCTGGTATGCGGCCCATGTCTGAGTGCCTGATAGGTGATCAGGTTCCGGATGTGTTGACAGAACAATAGAGCACCAGTTTGCCTATGATATCGGGGCAGTGGGGGGTCGTTGTCAAGCGCCTTGTAAGTTGATCCTCATGTGTGGATCGTTTGTAGGCCCGTACACATCGTCTGTTTTCTGCTCCATAGGCAGAAGATTGTCTTGTGACTCCAGAATCGCAATCTGGTGTTTTGTGGGCCAGGAGTGACAGTCCGGAAACCCTAAGGACGAGCACGGTTCATTTCAGTGCCGAGTGCATGCTAGTTGAAATATGCCGCGGCGGATTCGAGAAATCTAGGCCCTGAGTTTGGGAGGGTCCTATGTGTTCTCACGCTGGAATGTGTGTCCATGATAGGGCCGAAGAATTCAGGGGTGGCCTCATGAGTCCAGGGTTGTTTTCCCACTCTCGGTCATGTGAGCTGTTCCCAACAGCAAGGTGTCCCTTGGCGGGTGAAGCGGGAGTACGTTTAGATGACTCCAGGGTCCCCTTATGGAACGATAAGATAGCAGAGCTCCCCAAATGGATGCCTGAAAACCCACCTCATATTACCATTGAAGCCGGGGAACATGGCACGTTCGATCTGCTGACTCTGGGGCCACCTGCCAAGGGGACCATGGGTATCTTAAGACAGGGTATCTTATGCTGGTGAGTCACAGTGCTTGTCTGTGTCCGCGGAGATCTTCCAGTGTGGTGGTAGTTCAGGAGATAGGTAGGATACTTCTACACCCAAGGGCAGCCTTTCCATCTAGGAACAGGATGGGTTTTGTTGTGTGGCTCTGGGAACACATGTTGAACCAAATGTTAAAATTACAGAACATGTCTCTGGAGATAGATGCCTGACAACCTAAACTAGGGTGCTATTGAAGTCCTGGGCGCAGGTCCAGCTCAATCCCCTGACTCGGGGCCATTGGCCTTGGTGTCTGACTGGAGGTAGGTGCTCCGTTTGTTTCAG
This sequence comes from Mustela nivalis, assembly GCF_964662115.1. Lineage (NCBI taxonomy): Eukaryota > Metazoa > Chordata > Mammalia > Carnivora > Mustelidae > Mustela > Mustela nivalis. The sequence continues at coordinate 1,632,488 of NC_139041.1, forward strand.
ACTGTGCATTTTTCTCCAGTGCGGACTCCGGAATTGGTCAGGGCTCAGGTGCCTTTTCGTTTTCTCCAAACCTGGAAGGTTTAGGCCACGGTTTCGGGTCCAGTTTTTCTAGGAAAGGCAGTCCCAATCCTGCAGTGTAGGCCCAGAGACCCAATGATGCAGGGTAATGTGAACCAGGGCTTTGGAGATCGAAGTCCACAAACATAAACTCGGATTAAGCTTTGGTGCTAGTTGATGGCAGATGCTATTAGAAAGGGGCGAGGACTGTGCCTCGGGATTTGAAATTAGGGCAGTTGGGAGGTGGTAGCCCAGGCATTTCTGTCTGCATTGTGTGTGTTGAATGTTTGGGAATGGAGGTGTGTCCTCACGGGGCCTTTGGAGATTCTTTCTCAATGGCGTTCTCTAGGTGCACACGAGTTTTGTGTCTTTATGGGGAAAGCGAAGGATAATGTTTTCCGTCTCAGGCACCCATTCCAAACAGGGATTGCAGAGACGGGTTCTGGGTCGGGTCATGGAAAATCACAAGGAAAGTTAAGATTGAGGACCAGGAACATGGCATACCTGTTTCTCTGGTTTCGGGTCCCATTCCCGTGGGGATTTGTATGAAAGGTGCTCAGGGTGAGGGTCCCATTGTCTGCTGTTTCCAGCATGGCCCTCCGCGGTCTACGTGTTCTCTTGGGCCATACAATTGGGTCCTGCTCTGAGTGTTGGTCACCCATCCCTACGTCAAGCTCTCTGGCCATATGGTAAAAGGAGAAGAGTGTTGTGCTTCAGGTTCACCTCTAGGCAGGCTTTGAGGTACAGTCTGGGGACAAATGCCTGAATACACAGGCTGGATACAGATGACGTCCTCAGGCCACGGCAGATCCCACCTGCGGGTATGAGGCCTTCTCACTGTGTGTCTGACAGGAGATCGGGGTTCTGGATGTGTCAGACAGAGCATTAGAGCACAGGGCTTCAGGGGATATTGGGTGCCGTCGAGCAGGCGCTATACGATGATCCTTATGTGGGGATTTGCTCAGGTCCATACTTCCCTTCTCCTCTCTGGTGGGCAGACAGAACTCTGCCTTGTGGCTCCATATTCAGAAACTGGAAAACTTGCGGACCAGGAAGGAGGGCCCGGGAGCCCGAAAACTAGAGCTAGAGTTCAAGTGCATGGCAGTTCCTATGTGCAGAGGCAGATTCGAGATCTCCAGGACCTGAGTAAGGGTCAGGGTCCGATGCTTGATCACACTGGAATTTTGTCCATGATGCCCGAAGAATGCAGGGGAGGCCTCATGAGACCATGGAGGTTTCCCACTCTCGGGCTTGTGAGCTGCTCCAAACAGCATGTTGTCCTTCTGCAGAACAAGGGGGAGTCCTTCTATTATTTGATTTAGAGGTTTTCGAATGGAACGATCAGAGCAGAGCCCTATGAGTGGATGCCTGCAAAGCCCACCTCGGGTTTCCATTGAGGCCGAATAACGCGGCAGGGTTGATTTGCAGGCTCTGGGTCAAAAGGCCAAGGGTTTCGAGATAACAGAGTGTCTTATTGAGGGATAAGTGTTGCCGTATGTCCAGAGAGACCATCCAATGTGGTGTTGGTTCAGGCGCCAGGCAGGATTCCCCTACCCTGACGGTCTGACCTTGCTTCCAAGAGCAACGCTTCTTTCTGGAGACAAGATGGTTTCTGTTGTGCAGCTCAGGGAACACCTCTTGGACCAAATGTTCGTACTCCAGAACAGGTCTTTGGGGACCGATGTCTGACAACTTAAACAAGGGTTCTGATGGGGTTCTAGGCGCATGTCCAGTTCATTCTGCAGACTCGTGGACACTGCCTTGGTGTGATGCCTGTAGGTAGGTGCTCAGGGCGAGTCAGACTGTGTATTTTTCTCCTGTGCGGTTCACGGAATTCGTTAGGACTGCCGGGCCCTGTAGGTTTCTCCAACAGTGGACATTTTCATCCACTGTTTAGGGCAGAGTTTTCTTCGAGAGGGTAGGCCCAGCCTTGCAGTGTTTGGGTAGAGGCCCCATCCTGGGACCACGTGGCCAGGGCTTTTGAGACAGAAGTCTGCAAAAAAACAAGTTCGGATTATGGTTAGGGGAGAAATCATGGCATATAAGATCTGGAGATGCTGAGGTCAGTGCCTCAGGATTTGATATTAGGGCAGCTGGGAGGCAGTCACGCAGGCTGTTCTCTCTGCATTGTGTTTCTTGGATCCCACGGAACGGACCGTTGTCTTCGTGGGGCCGTGGGAGTCTCTTTCCTGCTGGGGTCTTGCTTGGAATCCACGAACTGCTGTCATTCTGGGGAAAGGGAAGAGTGATGTTCCCTTTCTCAGGAACCCCAACAAAACTAGGATTGCAGAGAAGTGTCTGGGATGCGGTACCTACCTAAGAAAATCCAGGGTTAATACTGGGGATTAGGGTCACGGCATGGCTGGTTGGCGGGTGCCTGGTGCAGCTCCTATTTTGGGCTTGTTGAAAGCGAGCTCAGACTGAAGATCACAATGCCTGATGGCTCTAATGAGTGGGCGCATTCTCTTGGGGCATGCCACTGCCTCCCACATGTCGGTTGGACACCCATCCCCAAAGCAAGCTTTCCAGACATATGGAAGCAGGAGTAGAATGTGGTGCTTCAGTTTGACCCATAGGCAGGGATTTGAGCTGAGGTCTGGGGGTAATGCCTGAATACAAAGTTTGGAGGGAGATTCTGGCCTCGGGCCACAACAGGTGACACCTGCCTGGTATGCGGCCCATGTCTGAGTGCCTGATAGGTGATCAGGTTCCGGATGTGTTGACAGAACAATAGAGCACCAGGTTGCCTATGATATCGGGGCAGTGGGGGGTCGTTGTCAAGCGCCTTGTAAGTTGATCCTCATGTGTGGATCTTTTGCAGGCCCGTACACCTCGTCTGTTTTCTGCTCCATAGGCAGAAGATTGTCTTGTGACTCCAGAATCGCAATCTGGTGTTTTGTGGGCCAGGAGTGAGAGTCCGGAAACCCTAAGACGAGCACGGTCAGTTCAGTGCCGAGTGCATGCTAGTTGAAATATGCCGCGGCGGATTCGAGAAATCTAGGCCCTGAGTTTGGGAGGGTCCTATGTGTTCTCACGCTGGAATGTGTGTCCATGATAGGGCCGAAGAATTCAGGGGTGGCCTCATGAGTCCAGGGTTGTTTTCCCACTCTCGGTCATGTGAACTGTTCCCAACAGCAAGGTGACCCTTGGCGGGTGAAGCGGGAGTACGTTTAGATGACTCCAGGGTCCCCCTTATGGAACGATAAGATAGCAGAGCTCCCCAAATGGATGCCTGAAAACCCACCTCGTGTTACCATTGCATCCGGGGAACATGGCACGTTCGATCTGCTGGCTCTGGGGCCACCTGCCAAGGGGACCATGGGTATCTTAAGACAGGGTATCTTATGCTGGCGAGTCACAGTGCTTGTCTGTGTCCACGGAGATCATCCAGTGTGGTTGCAGTTCAGGAGATAGGTAGGATTCCTCTACACCCAAGGGCAGCCTTTCCATCTGGGGACAGGATGGGTTTTGTTGTGTGTCTCAGGGAACACATGTTGAACCAAATGTTAAAATTACAGAACATGTCTCTGGAGATAGATACCTGACAAGCTAAACTAGGGTGCTAATGAAGACCTGGGCGCAGGTCCAGCTCAATCTCCTGTCTCGGGGCCACTGGCCTTGGTGTCTGACTGGAGGTAGGTGCTCCGTTTGTGTCAGACTGTTCATTTTTCTCCAGTGCGGACTACGGAATTGGTCAGGGCGCAGGAGCCTGGTCGGTTTTTCCAAACCTGAAAGGTTTAGGCCACGGTTTCGGGTGGAGTTTTCCTAGGAAAGGCAGTCCCAGTCCTCCAGTGTAGGCCCGGAGACCCAATGATGCAGGGTAATGTGAATCAGGGCTTTGTAGATCGAAGTCCACAAACATAAACTCGGATTAAGCTTAGGTGCTAGTTGATGGCAGATGCGATAAGAAAGGGCCGAGGACTGTGCCTCAGGATTTGAAATTAGGGCAGGGGGGAGGTGGTAGCCCAGGCATTTCTGTCTGCATTGTGTGTGTTGAATGTTTGGGAATGGAGGTGTGTCCTCATGGGGCCTTTGGAGATTCTTCCTCAATGGCGTTCTCTAGGTGCACACGAGTTTTGTGTCTTTATGGGGAAAGCGAAGGGTAATGTTTTCCGTCTCAGGCACCCATTCCAAACAGGGATTGCAGAGACGGGTTCTGGGTCGGGTCATGGAAAATCACAAGGAGGGTTAAGATTGAGGACCAGGTACATGGCATGCCTGTTTCTCTGGTTTCGGGTCCCGTTCCCGTGGGGATTTGTATGAAAGGTGCTCAGGGTGAGGGTCCCATTGTCTGCTGTTTCCAGCATGGCCCTCCGCGGTCTACGTGTTCTCTTGGGCCATACAATTGTGTCCTGCTCTGAGTGTTGGTCACCCATCCCTACGTCAAGCTCTCTGGCCATATGGTAAAAGGAGAAGACTGTTGTGCTTCAGGTTCACCTCTAGGCAGAGTTTCAGTAACAGTCTGAGGACAAATGCCTGAATACACAGGCTGGATACAGATGACGTCCTCAGGCCACGGCAGATCCCACCTGCGGGTATGAGGCCTTCTCACTGTGTGGCTGACTGGAGATCGGGGTTCTGGATATGTCAGACAGAGCATTAGAGCACAGGGCTTCAGGGGATATTGGGTGCCTTCGAGCAGGCGCTATACGATGATCCTTATGTGGGGATTTGCTCAGGTCCACACTTCCCTTCTCCTCTCTGGTGGGCAGACAGAACTCTGCCTTGTGGCTCAAGATTCACAAACTGGAATACTTGCGGACCAGGAATGAGAGCCCGGGAGCCCGAAAACTAGAGCTACAGTTCAAGTGCATGGCAGTTCCTATGTGCAGAGGCAGATTCGAGATCTCCAGGACCTGAGTAAGGGTCAGGGTCCGATGCTTGATCACACTGGAATTTTGTCCATGATGCCCGAAGAATGCAGGGGAGGTCATGAGACCATGGAGGTTTCCCACTCTCGGGCTTGTGAGCTGCTCCAAACTGCATGTTGTCCTTCTGCAGAACAAGGGGGAGTCCTTCTATTATTTGATTTAGAGGTTTTCGAATGGAACGATCAGAGCAGAGCCCTATGAGTGGATGCCTGCAAAGCCCACCTCGGGTTTCCATTGAGGCCGAATAACGCGGCAGGGTTGATTTGCAGGCTCTGGGGCAAAAGGCCAAGGGTTTCGAGATGACAGCGTGTCTTATTGAGGGATAAGTGTTGCCGTATGTCCAGGGAGACCATCCAATGTGGTGTTGGTTCAGGGCCAGGCAGGATTCCCCTACCCTGACGGTCTGACCTTGCTTCCAAGAGCAACGCTTCCTTCTGGAGACAAGAAGGTTTCTGTTGTGCAGCTCAGGGAACACCTTTTGGACCAAATGTTCGTACTCCAGAACAGGTCTCTGGGGACCGCTGTCTGACAACCTAAACAAGGGTTCTGATGGGGTTCTAGGCGCATGTCCAGTTCATTCTGCAGACTCGTGGACACTGCCTTGGTGTGATGCCTGTAGGTAGGTACTCAGGGCGAGTCAGACTGTGTATTTTTCTCCTGTGCGGCCCACGGAATTGGTTAGGACTGACGGGCCCTGTAGGTTTCTCCAACAGTTGACATTTTCATCCACTGTTTAGGGCAGAGTTTTCTTCGAGAGGGTAGGCCCAGCCTTCAGTGTTTGGGTAGAGGCCCCATCCTGGGACCAGGTGTCCAGGGCTTTTGAGACAGAAGTCTGCAAAAAAACAAGTTCGGATTATGGTTAGGGGAGAAATCATGGCATATGAGATCTGGAGATGCTGAGGTCAGTGCCTCAGGATTTGATATTAGGGCAGCTGGGAGGCAGTCACGCAGGCTGTTCTCTCTGCATTGTGTTTCTTGGATACCACGGAATGGACCGTTGTCTTCGTGGGGCCGTGGGAGTCTCTTTCCTGCTGGGGTCTTGCCTGGAATCCAAGAACTGCTGTCATTCTGGGGAAAGGGAAGAGTGATGTTCCCTTTCTCAGGGACGCCAACAAAACTAGGATATCAGAGAAGTGTCTGGGATGCGGTACCTACCTAATACAATCCAGGGTTAAGTCTGGGGATTAGGATCACGCCATGGCTTGTTGGCGGGTGCCTGGTGCAGCTCCTAATGGGGCTTGTGGAAAGCGAGCTCAGACTGAGGATCACAATGCCTGATGGCTCTAATGAGTGGGCGCATTCTCTTGGGGCATGCCACTGCCTCCCTCATGTCGGTTGGACACCCATTCCCAAAGCAAGCTTTCCAGACATATGGAAGCAGGAGTAGAATGTGATGCTTCAGTTTTTACCCATAGGCAGGGATTTGAGCTGCGGTCTGGGGGTAATGACTGAATACAAACTTTGGAGGGAGATCTGGCCTCGGGCCACAACAGGTGACACCTGCCTGGTATGCGGCCCATGTCTGAGTGCCTGATAGGTGATCAGGTTCCGGATGTGTTGACAGAACAATAGAGCACCAGGTTGCCTATGATATCGGGGCAGTGGGGGTTCATTGTCAAGCGCCTTGTAAGTTGATCCTCATGTGTGGATCGTTTGCAGGCCCGTACACCTCCTCTGTTTTCTGCTCCATAGGCAGAAGATTGTCTTGTGACTCCAGAATCGCAATCTGGTGTTTTGTGGGCCAGGAGTGAGAGTCCGGAAACCCTAAGGACGAGCACGGTTCAGTTCAGTGCCGAGTGCATGCTAGTTGAAATATGCCGCGGCGGATTCGAGAAATATAGGCCCTGAGTTTAGGAGGGTCCTATGTGTTCTCACGCTGGAAAGTGTGTCCATGATAGGGCCGAAGAATCCAGGGGTGGTCATGAGTCCAGGGTTGTTTTCCCACTCTCGGTCATGTGAGCTGTACCCAACAGCAAGGTGTCCCTTGGCGGGTGAAGCGGGAGTACGTTTAGATGTCTCCAGGGTCCCCCTTGTGGAACGATAAGATAGCAGAGCTCCCCAAATGGATGCCTGAAAACCCACCTCGTGTTACCATTGCAGCCGGGGAACATGGCACGTTCGATCTGCTGGCTCTGGGGCCACCTGCCAAGGTGACCATGGGTATCTTAAGACAGGGTATCTTATGCTGGAGAGTCACAGTGCTTGTCTGTGTCCACGGAGATCATCCAGTGTGGTGGCAGTTCAGGAGATAGGTAGGATTCCTCTACACCCAAGGGCAGCCTTTCCATCTGGGGACAGGATGGGTTTTGATGTGTGGCTCTGGGAACACATGTTGAACCAAATGTTAAAATTACAGAACATGTCTCTGGAGATAGATGCCTGACAACCTAAACTAGGGTGCTAATGAAGTCCTGGGCGCAGGTCCAGCTCAATCCCCTGACTAGGGGCCATTGGCCTTGGTGTCTGACTGGAGTTAGGTGCTCCGTTTGTGTCAGACTGTGCATTTTTCTCCAGTGCGGACTCCGGAATTGGTCAGGGCTCAGGGGCCTTTTCGTTTTCTCCAAACCTGGAAGGTTTAGGCCACGGTTTCGGGTCCAGTTTTCCTAGGAAAGGCAGTCCCAGTCCTGCAGTGTAGGCCCAGAGAACCAATGATGCAGGGCAATGTGAACCAGGGCTTTGGAGATCGAAGTCCACAAACATAAACTCGGATTAAGCATTGGTGCTAGTTGATGGCAGAGGCGATTAGAAAGGGCCGAGGACTGTGCCTCGGAATTTGAAATTAGGGCAGTTGGGAGGTGGTAGCCCAGGCATTTCTGTCTGCATTGTGTGTGTTGAATGTTTGGGAATGGAGGTGTGTCCTCACGGGGCCTTTGGAGATTCTTCCTCAATGGCGTTCTCTAGGTGCACACGAGTTTTGTGTCTTTATGGGGAAAGTGAAGGATAATGTTTTCCGTCTCAGGCACCCATACCAAACAGGGATTGCAGAGACGGGTTCTGGGTCGGGTCATGGAAAATCACAAGGAGGGTTAAGATTGAGGACCAGAACATGGCATACCTGTTTCTCTGGTGTCAGGTCCCGTCCGTGGGGATTTGTATGAAAGGTGCTCAGGGTGAGGGTCCCATTGTCTGCTGTTTCCAGCATGGTCCTCCGCGGTCTACGTGTTCTCTTGGGCCATACAATTGGGTCCTGCTCTGAGTGTTGGTCACCCATCCCTACGTCAAGCTCTCTGGCCATATGGTAAAAGGAGAAGACTGTTGTGCTTGAGGTTCACCTCTAGGCAGAGTTTCAGGTACAGTCTGGGGACAAATGCCTGAATACACAGGCTGGATACAGATGACGTCCTCAGGCCACGCAGATCCCACCTGCGGGTATGAGGCCTTCTCACTGTGTGGCTGACAGGAGATCGGGGTTCTGGATGTGTCAAACAGAGCATTAGAGCACAGGGCTTCAGGGGATATTGGGTGCCGTCGAGCAGGTGCTATACGATGATCCTTATGTGGGGATTTGCTCAGGTCCATACTCCCTTGTCCTCTCTGGTGGGCAGACAGAACTCTGCCTTGTGGCTCCAGATTCACAAACTGGAATACTTGCGGACCAGGAATGAGAGCCCGGGAGCCCGAAAACTAGAGCTACAGTTCAAGTGCATGGCAGTTCCTATGTGCAGAGGCAGATTCGAGATCTCCAGGACCTGAGTAAGGGTCAGGGTCCGATGCTTGATCACACTGGAATTTTGTCCATGATGCCCGAAGAATGCAGGGGAGGCCTCATGAGACAATGGAGGTTTCCCACTCTCGGGCTTGTGAGCTGCTCCAAACAGCATGTTGTCCTTCTGCAGAACAAGGGGGAGTCCTTTTATTATTTGATTTAGAGGTTTTCGAATGGAACGATCAGAGCAGAGCCCTATGAGTGGATGCCTGCAAAGCCCACCTCGGGTTACCATTGAGGCCGAATAACCCGGCAGGGTTGATTTGCAGGCTCTGGGGCAAAAGGCCAAGGGTTTCGAGGTAACAGAATGTCTTATTGAGGGATAAGTGTTGCCGTATGTCCAAGGAGACCATCCAAGGTGGTGTTGGTTCAGGCGCCAGGCAGGATTCCCCTACCCTGACGGTCTGACCTTGCTTCCAAGAGCAACGCTTCCTTCTGGAGACAAGAAGGTTTCTGTTGTGCAGCTCAGAGAACACCTGTTGGACCAAATGTTCGTACTCCAGAACAGGTCTCTGGGGACCGATGTCTGACAACCTAAACAAGGGTTCTGATGGGGATCTAGGCGCATGTCCAGTTCATTCTGCAGACTCATGGACACTGCCTTGGTGTGATGCCTGTAGGTAGGTACTCAGGGCGAGTCAGACTGTGTATTTTTCTCCTGTGCGGCCCACGGAATTGGTTAGGACTGACGGGCCCTGTAGGTTTCTCCAACAGTGGACATTTTCATCCACTGTTTAGGGCAGAGTTTTCTTCGAGAGGGTAGGCCCAGCCTTGGAGTGTTTGGCTAGAGGCCCCATCCTGGGACCAGGTGGCCAGGGCTTTTGAGACAGAAGTCTGCAAAAAAAAAGTTCGGATTATGGTTAGGGGAGAAATCATGGCATATGAGATCTGGAGATGCTGAGGTCAGTGCCTCAGGATTTGATATTAGGGCAGCTGGGAGGCAGTCACGCAGGCTGTTCTCTCTGCATTGTGTTTCTTGGATCCCACGGAACGGACCGTTGTCTTCGTGGGGCCGTGGGAGTCTCTTTCCTGCTGGGGTCTTCCCTGGAATCCAAGAACTGCTGTCATTCTGGGGAAAGGGAAGAGTGATGTTCCCTTTCTCAGGGACTCCAACAAAACTAGGATTGCAGAGAAGTGTCTGGGATGCGGTACCTACCTAAGAAAATCCAGGGTTAAGACTGGGGATTAGGGTCATGGCATGGCTGGTTGGCGGGTGCCTGGTGCAGCTCCTAATGGGGCTTGTTGAAAGCGAGCTCAGACTGAGGATCACAATGCCTGATGGCTCTAATGAGTGGGCGCATTCTCTTGGGGCATGCCACTGCCTCCCTCATGTCGGTTGGACACCCATCCCCAAAGCAAGCTTTCCAGACATATGGAAGCAGGAGTAGAATGTGGAGCTTCAGTTTGACCCATAAGCAGAAATTGGAGCTGCGGTCTGGGGGTAATGCCTGAATACAAAATTTGGAGTGAGATTCTGGCCTCGGGCCACAACAGGTGACACCTGCCTGGTATGCGGCCCATGTCTGAGTGCCTGATAGGTGATCAGGTTCCGGATGTGTTGACAGAACAATAGAGCACCAGGTTGCCTATGATATCGGGGCAGTGGGGGGTCGTTGTCAAGCGCCTTGTAAGTTGATCCTCATGTGTGGATCTTTTGCAGGCCCGTACACCTCGTCTGTTTTCTGCTCCATAGGCAGAAGATTGTCTTGTGACTCCAGAATCGCAATCTGGTGTTTTGTGGGCCAGGAGTGAGAGTCCGGAAACCCTAAGGACGAGCACGGTTCACTTCAGTTCCGAGTGCATGCTAGTTGAAATATGCCGCGGCAGATTCGAGAAATCTAGGCCCTGAGTTTGGGAGGGTCCTATGTGTTCTCACGCTGGAATGTGTGTCCATGATAGGGCCGAAGAATTCAGGGGTGGCCTCATGAGTCCAGGGTTGTTTTCCCACTCTCGGTCATGTGAGCTGTTCCCAACAGCAAGGTGTCCCTTGGCGGGTGAAGCGGGAGTACGTTTAGATGACTCCAGGGTCCCCCTTATGGAACGATAAGATAGCAGAGCTCCCCAAATAGATGCCTGAAAACCCACCTCGTGTTACCATTGCAGCCGAGGAACATGGCACGTTCGATCTGCTGGCTCTGGGGCCACCTGCCAAGGGGACCATGGGTATCTTAAGACAGGGTATCTTATGCGAGTCACAGTGCTTGTCGGTGTCCACGGAGATCATCCAGTGTGGTGGCAGTTCAGGAGATAGGTAGGATTCCTCTACACCCAAGGGCAGCCTTTCCATCTGGGGACAGGATGGGTTTTGTTGTGTGTCTCAGGGAACACATTTTGAACCAAATGTTAAAATTACAGAACATGTCTCTGGAGATAGATGCCTGATAACCTAAACTAGGGTGCTAATGAAGTCCTGGGCGCAGGTCCAGCTCAATCTCCTGACTCGGGGCCACTGGCCTTGGTGTCTGACTGGAGGTAGGTGCTCCGTTTGTGTCAGACTGTGCATTTTTCTCCAGTGCGGACTACGGAACTGGTCAGGGCGCAGGAGCCTTGTCGGTTTTTCCAAACCTGGAAGGTTTAGGCCACGGTTTCGGGTGGAGTTTTCCTTGGAAAGGGAGTCCCAGTCCTGCAGTGTAGGCCCGGAGACCCAATGATGCAGGATAATGTGAATCAGGGCTTTGTAGATCGAAGTCCACAAACATAAACTCGGATTAAGCTTAGGTGCTAGTTGATGGCAGATGCGATAAGAAAGGGCCGAGGACGGTGCCTCAGGATTTGCAATTAGGGCAGGTGGGAGGTGGTAGCCCAGGCATTTCTGTCTGCATTGTGTGTGTTGAATGTTTGGGAATGGAGGTGTGTCCTCACGGGGCCTTTCGAGATTCTTCCTCAATCGCGTTCTCTAGGTGCACACGAGTTTTGTGTCTTTATGGGGAAAATGAAGGGTAATGTTTTCCGTCTCAGGCACCCATTCCAAACAGGGATTGCAGAAACGGGTTCTGGGTCGGGTCATGGAAAATCACAAGGAGCGTTAAGATTGAGGACCAGGAACATGGCATGCCTGTTTCTATGGTTTCGGGTCCCGTTCCTGTGGGGATTTGTATGAAAGGTGCTCAGGGTGAGGGTCCCATTGTCTGCTGTTTCCAGCATGGCCCTCCGCGGTCTACGTGTTCTCTTGGGTCATACAATTGGGTCCTGCTCTGAGTGTTGGTCACCCATCACTACGTCAAGCTTTCTGGCCATGTGGTAAAAGGAGAAGACTGTTGTGCTTCAGATTCACCTCTAGGCAGTGTTTGAGGTACAGTCTGGGGACAAATGCCTGAATACACAGGCTGGATACAGATGACGTCCTCAGGCCAAGGCAGATCCCACCTGCGGGTAGGAGGCCTTCTCACTGTGTGGCTGACAGGAGATCGGGGTTCTGGATGTGTCAGAAAGAGCATTAGAGCACAGGGCTTCAGGGGATATTGGGTGCTGTCGAGTAGGCGCTATACGATGATCCTTATGTGGGCATTTGCTCAGGTCCATACTTCCCTTCTCCTCTCTGGTGGGCAGACAGAACTCTGCCTTGTGACTCCAGATTCACAAACTGGAATACTTGCGGACCAGGAATGAGAGCCCGGGAGCCCGAAAACTAGAGGTACAGTTCAAGTGCATGGCAGTTCCTATGTGCAGAGGCAGATTCGAGATCTCCAGGACCTGAGTAAGGGTCAGGGTCCGATGCTTGATCACACTGGAATTTAGTCCATGATGCCCGAAGAATGCAGGGGAGGCCTCATGAGACCATGGAGGTTTCCCACTCTCAGGCTTGTGAGCTGCTCCAAACTGCATGTTGTCCTTCTGCAGAACAAGGGGGAGTCCTTCTATTATTTGATTTAGAGGTTTTCGAATGGAACGATCAGAGCAGAGCCCTATGAGTGGATGCCTGCAAAGCCCACCTCGGGTTTCCATTGAGGCCGAATAACGCGGCAGGGTTGATTTGCAGGCTCTGGGGCAAAAGGCCAAGGGTTTCGAGATAACAGAGTGTCTTATTGAGGGATAAGTGTTGCCGTATGTCCAGGGAGACCATCCAATGTGGTGTTGGTTCAGGCGCCAGGCAGGATTCCCCTACCTTGACGGTCTGACCTTGCTTCCAAGAGCAACGCTTCTTTCTGGAGACAAGATGGTTTCTGTTGTGCAGCTCAGGGAACACCTGTTGGACCAAATGTTTGTACTCCAGAACAGGTCTCTGGGGACCGATGTCTGACAACCTAAACAAGGGTTCTGATGGGGATCTAGGCGCATGTCCAGTTCATTCTGCAGACTCGTGGACACTGCCTTGGTGTGATGCCTGTAGGTAGGTACTCAGGGCGAGTCAGACTGTGTATTTTTCTCCTGTGCGGCCCACGGAATTCGTTAGGACTGCCGGGCCCTGTAGGTTTCTCCAACAGTGGACATTTTCATCCACTGTTTAGGGCAGAGTTTTCTTCGAGAGGGTAGGCCCAGCCTTGGAGTGTTTGGCTAGAGGCCCCATCCTGGGACCAGGTGGCCAGGGCTTTTGAGACAGAAGTCTGCAAAAAAAAAGTTCGGATTATGGTTAGGGGAGAAATCATGGCATATGAGATCTGGAGATGCTGAGGTCAGTGCCTCAGGATTTGATATTAGGGCAGCTGGGAGGCAGTCACGCAGGCTGTTCTCTCTTCATTGTGTTTCTTGGATCCCACGAAACGGACCGTTGTCTTCGTGGGTCCGTCGGAGTCTCTTTCCTGCTGGGGTCTTCCCTGGAATCCAAGAACTGCTGTCATTCTGGGGAAAGGGAAGAGTGATGTTCCCTTTCTCAGGGACTCCAACAAAACTAGGATTGCAGAGAAGTGTCTGGGATGCGGTACCTACCTAAGAAAATCCAGGGTTAAGACTGGGGATTAGCGTCACGGCATGGCTGGTTGGCGGGTGCCTGGTGCAGCTCCTATTTTGGGCTTGTTGAAAGCGAGCTCAGACTGAGGATCACAATGCCTGATGGCTCTAATGAGTGGGCGCATTCTCTTGGGGCATGCCACTGCCTCCCTCATGTCGGTTGGACACCCATCCCCAAAGCAAGCTTTCCAGACATATGGAAGCAGGAGTAGAATGTGGTGCTTCAGTTTGACCCATAAGCAGGGATTTGAGCTGCGGTCTGGGGGTAATGCCTGAATACAAAGTTTGGAGTGAGATTCTGGCCTCGGGCCACAACAGGTGACACCTGCCTGGTATGCGGCCCATGTCTGAGTGCCTGATAGGTGATCAGGTTCCGGATGTGTTGACAGAACAATAGAGCACCAGTTTGCCTATGATATCGGGGCAGTGGGGGGTCGTTGTCAAGCGCCTTGTAAGTTGATCCTCATGTGTGGATCGTTTGTAGGCCCGTACACATCGTCTGTTTTCTGCTCCATAGGCAGAAGATTGTCTTGTGACTCCAGAATCGCAATCTGGTGTTTTGTGGGCCAGGAGTGACAGTCCGGAAACCCTAAGGACGAGCACGGTTCATTTCAGTGCCGAGTGCATGCTAGTTGAAATATGCCGCGGCGGATTCGAGAAATCTAGGCCCTGAGTTTGGGAGGGTCCTATGTGTTCTCACGCTGGAATGTGTGTCCATGATAGGGCCGAAGAATTCAGGGGTGGCCTCATGAGTCCAGGGTTGTTTTCCCACTCTCGGTCATGTGAGCTGTTCCCAACAGCAAGGTGTCCCTTGGCGGGTGAAGCGGGAGTACGTTTAGATGACTCCAGGGTCCCCTTATGGAACGATAAGATAGCAGAGCTCCCCAAATGGATGCCTGAAAACCCACCTCATATTACCATTGAAGCCGGGGAACATGGCACGTTCGATCTGCTGACTCTGGGGCCACCTGCCAAGGGGACCATGGGTATCTTAAGACAGGGTATCTTATGCTGGTGAGTCACAGTGCTTCTCTGTGTCCGCGGAGATCTTCCAGTGTGGTGGTAGTTCAGGAGATAGGTAGGATACTTCTACACCCAAGGGCAGCCTTTCCATCTAGGAACAGGATGGGTTTTGTTGTGTGGCTCTGGGAACACATGTTGAACCAAATGTTAAAATTACAGAACATGTCTCTGGAGATAGATGCCTGACAACCTAAACTAGGGTGCTATTGAAGTCCTGGGCGCAGGTCCAGCTCAATCCCCTGACTCGGGGCCATTGGCCTTGGTGTCTGACTGGAGGTAGGTGCTCCGTTTGTTTCAGACTGTGCATTTTTCTCCAGTGCGGACTCCGGAATTGGTCAGGGCTCAGGTGCCTTTTCGTTTTCTCCAAACCTGGAAGGTTTAGGCCACGGTTTCGGGTCCAGTTTTTCTAGGAAAGGCAGTCCCAATCCTGCAGTGTAGGCCCAGAGACCCAATGATGCAGGGTAATGTGAACCAGGGCTTTGGAGATCGAAGTCCACAAACATAAACTCGGATTAAGCTTTGGTGCTAGTTGATGGCAGATGCTATTAGAAAGGGGCGAGGACTGTGCCTCGGGATTTGAAATTAGGGCAGTTGGGAGGTGGTAGCCCAGGCATTTCTGTCTGCATTGTGTGTGTTGAATGTTTGGGAATGGAGGTGTGTCCTCACGGGGCCTTTGGAGATTCTTTCTCAATGGCGTTCTCTAGGTGCACACGAGTTTTGTGTCTTTATGGGGAAAGCGAAGGGTAATGTTTTCCGTCTCAGGCACCCATTCCAAACAGGGATTGCAGAGACGGGTTCTGGGTCGGGTCATGGAAAATCACAAGGAAAGTTAAGATTGAGGACCAGGAACATGGCATACCTGTTTCTCTGGTTTCGGGTCCCATTCCCGTGGGGATTTGTATGAAAGGTGCTCAGGGTGAGGGTCCCATTGTCTGCTGTTTCCAGCATGGCCCTCCGCGGTCTACGTGTTCTCTTGGGCCATACAATTGGGTCCTGCTCTGAGTGTTGGTCACCCATCCCTACGTCAAGCTCTCTGGCCATATGGTAAAAGGAGATAAGTGTTGTGCTTCAGGTTCACCTCTAGGCAGGCTTTGAGGTACAGTCTGGGGACAAATGCCTGAATACACAGGCTGGATACAGATGACGTCCTCAGGCCACGGCAGATCCCACCTGCGGGTATGAGGCCTTCTCACTGTGTGGCTGACAGGAGATCGGGGTTCTGGATGTGTCAGACAGAGCATTAGAGCACAGGGCTTCAGGGGATATTGGGTGCCGTCGAGCAGGCGCTATACGATGATCCTTATGTGGGGATTTGCTCAGGTCCATACTTCCCTTCTCCTCTCTGGTGGGCAGACAGAACTCTGCCTTGTGGCTCCATATTCAGAAACTGGAAAACTTGCGGACCAGGAAGGAGAGCCCGGGAGCCCGAAAACTAGAGCTAGAGTTCAAGTGCATGGCAGTTCCTATGTGCAGAGGCAGATTCGAGATCTCCAGGACCTGAGTAAGGGTCAGGGTCCGATGCTTGATCACACTGGAATTTTGTCCATGATGCCCGAAGAATGCAGGGGAGGCCTCATGAGACCATGGAGGTTTCCCACTCTCGGGCTTGTGAGCTGCTCCAAACAGCATGTTGTCCTTCTGCAGAACAAGGGGGAGTCCTTCTATTATTTGATTTAGAGGTTTTCGAATGGAACGATCAGAGCAGAGCCCTATGAGTGGATGCCTGCAAAGCCCACCTCGGGTTTCCATTGAGGCCGAATAACGCGGCAGGGTTGATTTGCAGGCTCTGGGTCAAAAGGCCAAGGGTTTCGAGATAACAGAGTGTCTTATTGAGGGATAAGTGTTGCCGTATGTCCAGAGAGACCATCCAATGTGGTGTTGGTTCAGGCGCCAGGCAGGATTCCCCTACCCTGACGGTCTGACCTTGCTTCCAAGAGCAACGCTTCTTTCTGGAGACAAGATGGTTTCTGTTGTGCAGCTCAGGGAACACCTCTTGGACCAAATGTTCGTACTCCAGAACAGGTCTTTGGGGACCGATGTCTGACAACTTAAACAAGGGTTCTGATGGGGTTCTAGGTGCATGTCCAGTTCATTCTGCAGACTCGTGGACACTGCCTTGGTGTGATGCCTGTAGGTAGGTGCTCAGGGCGAGTCAGACTGTGTATTTTTCTCCTGTGCGGTTCACGGAATTCGTTAGGACTGCCGGGCCCTGTAGGTTTCTCCAACAGTGGACATTTTCATCCACTGTTTAGGGCAGAGTTTTCTTCGAGAGGGTAGGCCCAGCCTTGCAGTGTTTGGGTAGAGGCCCCATCCTGGGACCACGTGGCCAGGGCTTTTGAGACAGAAGTCTGCAAAAAAACAAGTTCGGATTATGGTTAGGGGAGAAATCATGGCATATAAGATCTGGAGATGCTGAGGTCAGTGCCTCAGGATTTGATATTAGGGCAGCTGGGAGGCAGTCACGCAGGCTGTTCTCTCTGCATTGTGTTTCTTGGATCCCACGGAACGGACCGTTGTCTTCGTGGGGCCGTGGGAGTCTCTTTCCTGCTGGGGTCTTGCTTGGAATCCACGAACTGCTGTCATTCTGGGGAAAGGGAAGAGTGATGTTCCCTTTCTCAGGAACCCCAACAAAACTAGGATTGCAGAGAAGTGTCTGGGATGCGGTACCTACCTAAGAAAATCCAGGGTTAATACTGGGGATTAGGGTCACGGCATGGCTGGTTGGCGGGTGCCTGGTGCAGCTCCTATTTTGGGCTTGTTGAAAGCGAGCTCAGACTGAAGATCACAATGCCTGATGGCTCTAATGAGTGGGCGCATTCTCTTGGGGCATGCCACTGCCTCCCACATGTCGGTTGGACACCCATCCCCAAAGCAAGCTTTCCAGACATATGGAAGCAGGAGTAGAATGTGGTGCTTCAGTTTGACCCATAGGCAGGGATTTGAGCTGAGGTCTGGGGGTAATGCCTGAATACAAAGTTTGGAGGGAGATTCTGGCCTCGGGCCACAACAGGTGACACCTGCCTGGTATGCGGCCCATGTCTGAGTGCCTGATAGGTGATCAGGTTCCGGATGTGTTGACAGAACAATAGAGCACCAGGTTGCCTATGATATCGGGGCAGTGGGGGGTCGTTGTCAAGCGCCTTGTAAGTTGATCCTCATGTGTGGATCTTTTGCAGGCCCGTACACCTCGTCTGTTTTCTGCTCCATAGGCAGAAGATTGTCTTGTGACTCCAGAATCGCAATCTGGTGTTTTGTGGGCCAGGAGTGAGAGTCCGGAAACCCTAAGACGAGCACGGTCAGTTCAGTGCCGAGTGCATGCTAGTTGAAATATGCCGCGGCGGATTCGAGAAATCTAGGCCCTGAGTTTGGGAGGGTCCTATGTGTTCTCACGCTGGAATGTGTGTCCATGATAGGGCCGAAGAATTCAGGGGTGGCCTCATGAGTCCAGGGTTGTTTTCCCACTCTCGGTCATGTGAGCTGTTCCCAACAGCAAGGTGTCCCTTGGCGGGTGAAGCGGGAGTACGTTTAGATGACTCCAGGGTCCCCCTTATGGAACGATAAGATAGCAGAGCTCCCCAAATGGATGCCTGAAAACCCACCTCGTGTTACCATTGCATCCGGGGAACATGGCACGTTCGATCTGCTGGCTCTGGGGCCACCTGCCAAGGGGACCATGGGTATCTTAAGACAGGGTATCTTATGCTGGCGAGTCACAGTGCTTGTCTGTGTCCACGGAGATCATCCAGTGTGGTTGCAGTTCAGGAGATAGGTAGGATTCCTCTACACCCAAGGGCAGCCTTTCCATCTGGGGACAGGATGGGTTTTGTTGTGTGTCTCAGGGAACACATGTTGAACCAAATGTTAAAATTACAGAACATGTCTCTGGAGATAGATACCTGACAAGCTAAACTAGGGTGCTAATGAAGACCTGGGCGCAGGTCCAGCTCAATCTCCTGTCTCGGGGCCACTGGCCTTGGTGTCTGACTGGAGGTAGGTGCTCCGTTTGTGTCAGACTGTTCATTTTTCTCCAGTGCGGACTACGGAATTGGTCAGGGCGCAGGAGCCTGGTCGGTTTTTCCAAACCTGAAAGGTTTAGGCCACGGTTTCGGGTGGAGTTTTCCTAGGAAAGGCAGTCCCAGTCCTCCAGTGTAGGCCCGGAGACCCAATGATGCAGGGTAATGTGAATCAGGGCTTTGTAGATCGAAGTCCACAAACATAAACTCGGATTAAGCTTAGGTGCTAGTTGATGGCAGATGCGATAAGAAAGGGCCGAGGACTGTGCCTCAGGATTTGAAATTAGGGCAGGGGGGAGGTGGTAGCCCAGGCATTTCTGTCTGCATTGTGTGTGTTGAATGTTTGGGAATGGAGGTGTGTCCTCATGGGGCCTTTGGAGATTCTTCCTCAATGGCGTTCTCTAGGTGCACACGAGTTTTGTGTCTTTATGGGGAAAGCGAAGGGTAATGTTTTCCGTCTCAGGCACCCATTCCAAACAGGGATTGCAGAGACGGGTTCTGGGTCGGGTCATGGAAAATCACAAGGAGGGTTAAGATTGAGGACCAGGTACATGGCATGCCTGTTTCTCTGGTTTCGGGTCCCGTTCCCGTGGGGATTTGTATGAAAGGTGCTCAGGGTGAGGGTCCCATTGTCTGCTGTTTCCAGCATGGCCCTCCGCGGTCTACGTGTTCTCTTGGGCCATACAATTGTGTCCTGCTCTGAGTGTTGGTCACCCATCCCTACGTCAAGCTCTCTGGCCATATGGTAAAAGGAGAAGACTGTTGTGCTTCAGGTTCACCTCTAGGCAGAGTTTCAGTAACAGTCTGAGGACAAATGCCTGAATACACAGGCTGGATACAGATGACGTCCTCAGGCCACGGCAGATCCCACCTGCGGGTATGAGGCCTTCTCACTGTGTGGCTGACTGGAGATCGGGGTTCTGGATATGTCAGACAGAGCATTAGAGCACAGGGCTTCAGGGGATATTGGGTGCCTTCGAGCAGGCGCTATACGATGAACCTTATGTGGGGATTTGCTCAGGTCCACACTTCCCTTCTCCTCTCTGGTGGGCAGACAGAACTCTGCCTTGTGGCTCAAGATTCACAAACTGGAATACTTGCGGACCAGGAATGAGAGCCCGGGAGCCCGAAAACTAGAGGTACAGTTCAAGTGCATGGCAGTTCCTATGTGCAGAGGCAGATTCGAGATCTCCAGGACCTGAGTAAGGGTCAGGGTCCGATGCTTGATCACACTGGAATTTTGTCCATGATGCCCGAAGAATGCAGGGGAGGTCATGAGACCATGGAGGTTTCCCACTCTCGGGCTTGTGAGCTGCTCCAAACTGCATGTTGTCCTTCTGCAGAACAATGGGGAGTCCTTCTATTATTTGATTTAGAGGTTTTCGAATGGAACGATCAGAGCAGAGCCCTATGAGTGGATGCCTGCAAAGCCCACCTCGGGTTTCCATTGAGGCCGAATAACGCGGCAGGGTTGATTTGCAGGCTCTGGGGCAAAAGGCCAAGGGTTTCGAGATGACAGCGTGTCTTATTGAGGGATAAGTGTTGCCGTATGTCCAGGGAGACCATCCAATGTGGTGTTGGTTCAGGGCCAGGCAGGATTCCCCTACCCTGACGGTCTGACCTTGCTTCCAAGAGCAACGCTTCCTTCTGGAGACAAGATGGTTTCTGTTGTGCAGCTCAGGGAACACCTTTTGGACCAAATGTTCGTACTCCAGAACAGGTCTCTGGGGACCGCTGTCTGACAACCTAAACAAGGGTTCTGATGGGGTTCTAGGCGCATGTCCAGTTCATTCTGCAGACTCGTGGACACTGCCTTGGTGTGATGCCTGTAGGTAGGTACTCAGGGCGAGTCAGACTGTGTATTTTTCTCCTGTGCGGCCCACGGAATTGGTTAGGACTGACGGGCCCTGTAGGTTTCTCCAACAGTTGACATTTTCATCCACTGTTTAGGGCAGAGTTTTCTTCGAGAGGGTAGGCCCAGCCTTCAGTGTTTGGGTAGAGGCCCCATCCTGGGACCAGGTGTCCAGGGCTTTTGAGACAGAAGTCTGCAAAAAAAAAGTTCGGATTATCGTTAGGGGAGAAATCATGGCATATGAGATCTGGAGATGCTGAGGTCAGTGCCTCAGGATTTGATATTAGGGCAGCTGGGAGGCAGTCACGCAGGCTGTTCTCTCTGCATTGTGTTTCTTGGATACCACGGAATGGACCGTTGTCTTCGTGGGGCCGTGGGAGTCTCTTTCCTGCTGGGGTCTTGCCTGGAATCCAAGAACTGCTGTCATTCTGGGGAAAGGGAAGAGTGATGTTCCCTTTCTCAGGGACGCCAACAAAACTAGGATATCAGAGAAGTGTCTGGGATGCGGTACCTACCTAATACAATCCAGGGTTAAGTCTGGGGATTAGGATCACGCCATGGCTTGTTGGCGGGTGCCTGGTGCAGCTCCTAATGGGGCTTGTGGAAAGCGAGCTCAGACTGAGGATCACAATGCCTGATGGCTCTAATGAGTGGGCGCATTCTCTTGGGGCATGCCACTGCCTCCCTCATGTCGGTTGGACACCCATTCCCAAAGCAAGCTTTCCAGACATATGGAAGCAGGAGTAGAATGTGATGCTTCAGTTTTTACCCATAGGCAGGGATTTGAGCTGCGGTCTGGGGGTAATGACTGAATACAAACTTTGGAGGGAGATCTGGCCTCGGGCCACAACAGGTGACACCTGCCTGGTATGCGGCCCATGTCTGAGTGCCTGATAGGTGATCAGGTTCCGGATGTGTTGACAGAACAATAGAGCACCAGGTTGCCTATGATATCGGGGCAGTGGGGGTTCATTGTCAAGCGCCTTGTAAGTTGATCCTCATGTGTGGATCGTTTGCAGGCCCGTACACCTCCTCTGTTTTCTGCTCCATAGGCAGAAGATTGTCTTGTGACTCCAGAATCGCAATCTGGTGTTTTGTGGGCCAGGAGTGAGAGTCCGGAAACCCTAAGGACGAGCACGGTTCAGTTCAGTGCCGAGTGCATGCTAGTTGAAATATGCCGCGGCGGATTCGAGAAATATAGGCCCTGAGTTTAGGAGGGTCCTATGTGTTCTCACGCTGGAAAGTGTGTCCATGATAGGGCCGAAGAATCCAGGGGTGGTCATGAGTCCAGGGTTGTTTTCCCACTCTCGGTCATGTGAGCTGTACCCAACAGCAAGGTGTCCCTTGGCGGGTGAAGCGGGAGTACGTTTAGATGTCTCCAGGGTCCCCCTTGTGGAACGATAAGATAGCAGAGCTCCCCAAATGGATGCCTGAAAACCCACCTCGTGTTACCATTGCAGCCGGGGAACATGGCACGTTCGATCTGCTGGCTCTGGGGCCACCTGCCAAGGTGACCATGGGTATCTTAAGACAGGGTATCTTATGCTGGAGAGTCACAGTGCTTGTCTGTGTCCACGGAGATCATCCAGTGTGGTGGCAGTTCAGGAGATAGGTAGGATTCCTCTACACCCAAGGGCAGCCTTTCCATCTGGGGACAGGATGGGTTTTGATGTGTGGCTCTGGGAACACATGTTGAACCAAATGTTAAAATTACAGAACATGTCTCTGGAGATAGATGCCTGACAACCTAAACTAGGGTGCTAATGAAGTCCTGGGCGCAGGTCCAGCTCAATCCCCTGACTAGGGGCCATTGGCCTTGGTGTCTGACTGGAGTTAGGTGCTCCGTTTGTGTCAGACTGTGCATTTTTCTCCAGTGCGGACTCCGGAATTGGTCAGGGCTCAGGGGCCTTTTCGTTTTCTCCAAACCTGGAAGGTTTAGGCCACGGTTTCGGGTCCAGTTTTCCTAGGAAAGGCAGTCCCAGTCCTGCAGTGTAGGCCCAGAGAACCATGATGCAGGGCAATGTGAACCAGGGCTTTGGAGATCGAAGTCCACAAACATAAACTCGGATTAAGCATTGGTGCTAGTTGATGGCAGAGGCGATTAGAAAGGGCCGAGGACTGTGCCTCGGAATTTGAAATTAGGGCAGTTGGGAGGTGGTAGCCCAGGCATTTCTGTCTGCATTGTGTGTGTTGAATGTTTGGGAATGGAGGTGTGTCCTCACGGGGCCTTTGGAGATTCTTCCTCAATGGCGTTCTCTAGGTGCACACGAGTTTTGTGTCTTTATGGGGAAAGTGAAGGATAATGTTTTCCGTCTCAGGCACCCATACCAAACAGGGATTGCAGAGACGGGTTCTGGGTCGGGTCATGGAAAATCACAAGGAGGGTTAAGATTGAGGACCAGAACATGGCATACCTGTTTCTCTGGTGTCAGGTCCCGTCCGTGGGGATTTGTATGAAAGGTGCTCAGGGTGAGGGTCCCATTGTCTGCTGTTTCCAGCATGGCCCTCCGCGGTCTACGTGTTCTCTTGGGCCATACAATTGGGTCCTGCTCTGAGTGTTGGTCACCCATCCCTACGTCAAGCTCTCTGGCCATATGGTAAAAGGAGAAGACTGTTGTGCTTGAGGTTCACCTCTAGGCAGAGTTTCAGGTACAGTCTGGGGACAAATGCCTGAATACACAGGCTGGATACAGATGACGTCCTCAGGCCACGCAGATCCCACCTGCGGGTATGAGGCCTTCTCACTGTGTGGCTGACAGGAGATCGGGGTTCTGGATGTGTCAAACAGAGCATTAGAGCACAGGGCTTCAGGGGATATTGGGTGCCGTCGAGCAGGTGCTATACGATGATCCTTATGTGGGGATTTGCTCAGGTCCATACTCCCTTGTCCTCTCTGGTGGGCAGACAGAACTCTGCCTTGTGGCTCCAGATTCACAAACTGGAATACTTGCGGACCAGGAATGAGAGCCCGGGAGCCCGAAAACTAGAGCTACAGTTCAAGTGCATGGCAGTTCCTATGTGCAGAGGCAGATTCCAGATCTCCAGGACCTGAGTAAGGGTCAGGGTCCGATGCTTGATCACACTGGAATTTTGTCCATGATGCCCGAAGAATGCAGGGGAGGCCTCATGAGACAATGGAGGTTTCCCAATCTCGGGCTTGTGAGCTGCTCCAAACAGCATGTTGTCCTTCTGCAGAACAAGGGGGAGTCCTTTTATTATTTGATTTAGAGGTTTTCGAATGGAACGATCAGAGCAGAGCCCTATGAGTGGATGCCTGCAAAGCCCACCTCGGGTTACCATTGAGGCCGAATAACCCGGCAGGGTTGATTTGCAGGCTCTGGGGCAAAAGGCCAAGGGTTTCGAGGTAACAGAATGTCTTATTGAGGGATAAGTGTTGCCGTATGTCCAAGGAGACCATCCAAGGTGGTGTTGGTTCAGGCGCCAGGCAGGATTCCCCTACCCTGACGGTCTGACCTTGCTTCCAAGAGCAACGCTTCCTTCTGGAGACAAGAAGGTTTCTGTTGTGCAGCTCAGAGAACACCTGTTGGACCAAATGTTCGTACTCCAGAACAGGTCTCTGGGGACCGATGTCTGACAACCTAAACAAGGGTTCTGATGGGGATCTAGGCGCATGTCCAGTTCATTCTGCAGACTCATGGACACTGCCTTGGTGTGATGCCTGTAGGTAGGTACTCAGGGCGAGTCAGACTGTGTATTTTTCTCCTGTGCGGCCCACGGAATTGGTTAGGACTGACGGGCCCTGTAGGTTTCTCCAACAGTGGACATTTTCATCCACTGTTTAGGGCAGAGTTTTCTTCGAGAGGGTAGGCCCAGCCTTGGAGTGTTTGGCTAGAGGCCCCATCCTGGGACCAGGTGGCCAGGGCTTTTGAGACAGAAGTCTGCAAAAAAAAAGTTCGGATTATGGTTAGGGGAGAAATCATGGCATATGAGATCTGGAGATGCTGAGGTCAGTGCCTCAGGATTTGATATTAGGGCAGCTGGGAGGCAGTCACGCAGGCTGTTCTCTCTGCATTGTGTTTCTTGGATCCCACGGAACGGACCGTTGTCTTCGTGGGGCCGTGGGAGTCTCTTTCCTGCTGGGGTCTTCCCTGGAATCCAAGAACTGCTGTCATTCTGGGGAAAGGGAAGAGTGATGTTCCCTTTCTCAGGGACTCCAACAAAACTAGGATTGCAGAGAAGTGTCTGGGATGCGGTACCTACCTAAGAAAATCCAGGGTTAAGACTGGGGATTAGGGTCATGGCATGGCTGGTTGGCGGGTGCCTGGTGCAGCTCCTAATGGGGCTTGTTGAAAGCGAGCTCAGACTGAGGATCACAATGCCTGATGGCTCTAATGAGTGGGCGCATTCTCTTGGGGCATGCCACTGCCTCCCTCATGTCGGTTGGACACCCATCCCCAAAGCAAGCTTTCCAGACATATGGAAGCAGGAGTAGAATGTGGAGCTTCAGTTTGACCCATAAGCAGAAATTGGAGCTGCGGTCTGGGGGTAATGCCTGAATACAAAATTTGGAGTGAGATTCTGGCCTCGGGCCACAACAGGTGACACCTGCCTGGTATGCGGCCCATGTCTGAGTGCCTGATAGGTGATCAGGTTCCGGATGTGTTGACAGAACAATAGAGCACCAGGTTGCCTATGATATCGGGGCAGTGGGGGGTCGTTGTCAAGCGCCTTGTAAGTTGATCCTCATGTGTGGATCTTTTGCAGGCCCGTACACCTCGTCTGTTTTCTGCTCCATAGGCAGAAGATTGTCTTGTGACTCCAGAATCGCAATCTGGTGTTTTGTGGGCCAGGAGTGAGAGTCCGGAAACCCTAAGGACGAGCACGGTTCACTTCAGTTCCGAGTGCATGCTAGTTGAAATATGCCGCGGCAGATTCGAGAAATCTAGGCCCTGAGTTTGGGAGGGTCCTATGTGTTCTCACGCTGGAATGTGTGTCCATGATAGGGCCGAAGAATTCAGGGGTGGCCTCATGAGTCCAGGGTTGTTTTCCCACTCTCGGTCATGTGAGCTGTTCCCAACAGCAAGGTGTCCCTTGGCGGGTGAAGCGGGAGTACGTTTAGATGACTCCAGGGTCCCCCTTATGGAACGATAAGATAGCAGAGCTCCCCAAATAGATGCCTGAAAACCCACCTCGTGTTACCATTGCAGCCGAGGAACATGGCACGTTCGATCTGCTGGCTCTGGGGCCACCTGCCAAGGGGACCATGGGTATCTTAAGACAGGGTATCTTATGCGAGTCACAGTGCTTGTCGGTGTCCACGGAGATCATCCAGTGTGGTGGCAGTTCAGGAGATAGGTAGGATTCCTCTACACCCAAGGGCAGCCTTTCCATCTGGGGACAGGATGGGTTTTGTTGTGTGTCTCAGGGAACACATTTTGAACCAAATGTTAAAATTACAGAACATGTCTCTGGAGATAGATGCCTGATAACCTAAACTAGGGTGCTAATGAAGTCCTGGGCGCAGGTCCAGCTCAATCTCCTGACTCGGGGCCACTGGCCTTGGTGTCTGAGTGGAGGTAGGTGCTCCGTTTGTGTCAGACTGTGCATTTTTCTCCAGTGCGGACTACGGAACTGGTCAGGGCGCAGGAGCCTTGTCGGTTTTTCCAAACCTGGAAGGTTTAGGCCACGGTTTCGGGTGGAGTTTTCCTTGGAAAGGGAGTCCCAGTCCTGCAGTGTAGGCCCGGAGACCCAATGATGCAGGATAATGTGAATCAGGGCTTTGTAGATCGAAGTCCACAAACATAAACTCGGATTAAGCTTAGGTGCTAGTTGATGGCAGATGCGATAAGAAAGGGCCGAGGACGGTGCCTCAGGATTTGCAATTAGGGCAGGTGGGAGGTGGTAGCCCAGGCATTTCTGTCTGCATTGTGTGTGTTGAATGTTTGGGAATGGAGGTGTGTCCTCACGGGGCCTTTCGAGATTCTTCCTCAATCGCGTTCTCTAGGTGCACACGAGTTTTGTGTCTTTATGGGGAAAATGAAGGGTAATGTTTTCCGTCTCAGGCACCCATTCCAAACAGGGATTGCAGAAACGGGTTCTGGGTCGGGTCATGGAAAATCACAAGGAGCGTTAAGATTGAGGACCAGGAACATGGCATGCCTGTTTCTATGGTTTCGGGTCCCGTTCCTGTGGGGATTTGTATGAAAGGTGCTCAGGGTGAGGGTCCCATTGTCCGCTGTTTCCAGCATGGCCCTCCGCGGTCTACGTGTTCTCTTGGGTCATACAATTGGGTCCTGCTCTGAGTGTTGGTCACCCATCACTACGTCAAGCTTTCTGGCCATGTGGTAAAAGGAGAAGACTGTTGTGCTTCAGATTCACCTCTAGGCAGTGTTTGAGGTACAGTCTGGGGACAAATGCCTGAATACACAGGCTGGATACAGATGACGTCCTCAGGCCAAGGCAGATCCCACCTGCGGGTAGGAGGCCTTCTCACTGTGTGGCTGACAGGAGATCGGGGTTCTGGATGTGTCAGAAAGAGCATTAGAGCACAGGGCTTCAGGGGATATTGGGTGCTGTCGAGTAGGCGCTATACGATGATCCTTATGTGGGCATTTGCTCAGGTCCATACTTCCCTTCTCCTCTCTGGTGGGCAGACAGAACTCTGCCTTGTGACTCCAGATTCACAAACTGGAATACTTGCGGACCAGGAATGAGAGCCCGGGAGCCCGAAAACTAGAGGTACAGTTCAAGTGCATGGCAGTTCCTATGTGCAGAGGCAGATTCGAGATCTCCAGGACCTGAGTAAGGGTCAGGGTCCGATGCTTGATCACACTGGAATTTAGTCCATGATGCCCGAAGAATGCAGGGGAGGCCTCATGAGACCATGGAGGTTTCCCACTCTCAGGCTTGTGAGCTGCTCCAAACTGCATGTTGTCCTTCTGCAGAACAAGGGGGAGTCCTTCTATTATTTGATTTAGAGGTTTTCGAATGGAACGATCAGAGCAGAGCCCTATGAGTGGATGCCTGCAAAGCCCACCTCGGGTTTCCATTGAGGCCGAATAACGCGGCAGGGTTGATTTGCAGGCTCTGGGGCAAAAGGCCAAGGGTTTCGAGATAACAGAGTGTCTTATTGAGGGATAAGTGTTGCCGTATGTCCAGGGAGACCATCCAATGTGGTGTTGGTTCAGGCGCCAGGCAGGATTCCCCTACCTTGACGGTCTGACCTTGCTTCCAAGAGCAACGCTTCTTTCTGGAGACAAGATGGTTTCTGTTGTGCAGCTCAGGGAACACCTGTTGGACCAAATGTTTGTACTCCAGAACAGGTCTCTGGGGACCGATGTCTGACAACCTAAACAAGGGTTCTGATGGGGATCTAGGCGCATGTCCAGTTCATTCTGCAGACTCGTGGACACTGCCTTGGTGTGATGCCTGTAGGTAGGTACTCAGGGCGAGTCAGACTGTGTATTTTTCTCCTGTGCGGCGCACGGAATTCGTTAGGACTGCCGGGCCCTGTAGGTTTCTCCAACAGTGGACATTTTCATCCACTGTTTAGGGCAGAGTTTTCTTCGAGAGGGTAGGCCCAGCCTTGGAGTGTTTGGCTAGAGGCCCCATCCTGGGACCAGGTGGCCAGGGCTTTTGAGACAGAAGTCTGCAAAAAAAAAGTTCGGATTATGGTTAGGGGAGAAATCATGGCATATGAGATCTGGAGATGCTGAGGTCAGTGCCTCAGGATTTGATATTAGGGCAGCTGGGAGGCAGTCACGCAGGCTGTTCTCTCTTCATTGTGTTTCTTGGATCCCACGAAACGGACCGTTGTCTTCGTGGGTCCGTCGGAGTCTCTTTCCTGCTGGGGTCTTGCCTGGAATCCAAGAACTGCTGTCATTCTGGGGAAAGGGAAGAGTGATGTTCCCTTTCTCAGGGACTCCAACAAAACTAGGATTGCAGAGAAGTGTCTGGGATGCGGTACCTACCTAAGAAAATCCAGGGTTAAGACTGGGGATTAGCGTCACGGCATGGCTGGTTGGCGGGTGCCTGGTGCAGCTCCTATTTTGGGCTTGTTGAAAGCGAGCTCAGACTGAGGATCACAATGCCTGATGGCTCTAATGAGTGGGCGCATTCTCTTGGGGCATGCCACTGCCTCCCTCATGTCGGTTGGACACCCATCCCCAAAGCAAGCTTTCCAGACATATGGAAGCAGGAGTAGAATGTGGTGCTTCAGTTTGACCCATAAGCAGGGATTTGAGCTGCGGTCTGGGGGTAATGCCTGAATACAAAGTTTGGAGTGAGATTCTGGCCTCGGGCCACAACAGGTGACACCTGCCTGGTATGCGGCCCATGTCTGAGTGCCTGATAGGTGATCAGGTTCCGGATGTGTTGACAGAACAATAGAGCACCAGGTTGCCTATGATATCGGGGCAGTGGGGGGTCGTTGTCAAGCGCCTTGTAAGTTGATCCTCATGTGTGGATCTTTTGCAGGCCCGTACACCTCGTCTGTTTTCTGCTCCATAGGCAGAAGATTGTCTTGTGACTCCAGAATCGCAATCTGGTGTTTTGTGGGCCAGGAGTGAGAGTCCGGAAACCCTAAGGACGAGCACGGTTCAGTTCAGTGCCGAGTGCATGCTAGTTGAAATATGCCGCGGCGGATTCGAGAAATCCAGGCCCTGAGTTTGGGAGGGTCCTATGTGTTCTCACGCTAAATGTGTGTCCATGATAGGGCCGAAGAATGCAGGGGAAGCCTCATGAGTCCAGGGTTGTTTTCCCACTCTCGGTCATGTGAGCTGTTCCCAACAGCAAGGTGTCCCTTGGCGGGTGAAGCGGGAGTACGTTTAGATGACTCCAGGGTCCCCCTTGTGGAACGATAAGATAGCAGAGCTCCCCTAATGGATGCCTGAAAACCCACCTCGTGTTACCATTGCAGCCGAGGAACATGGCACGTTCGATCTGCTGGCTCTGGGGCCACCTGCCAAGGGGACCATGGGTATCTTAAGACAGGGTATCTTATGCTGGCGAGTCACAGTGCTTGTCTGTGTCCACGGAGATCATCCAGTGTGGTGGCAGTTCAGGAGATAGGTAGGATTCCTCTACACCCAAGGGCAGCCTTTCCATCTGGGGACAGGATGGGTTTTGATGTGTGTCTCAGGGAACACATTTTGAACCAAATGTTAAAATTACAGAACATGTCTCTGGAGATAGATGCCTGACAACCTAAACTAGGGTGCTAATGAAGTCCTGCGCGCAGGTCCAGCTCAATCTCCTGACTCGGGGCCACTGGCCTTGGTGTCTGAGTGGAGGTAGGTGCTCCGTTTGTGTCAGACTGTGCATTTTTCTCCAGTGCGGACTACGGAACTGGTCAGGGCGCAGGAGCCTTGTCGGTTTTTCCAATCCTGGAAGGTTTAGGCCACGGTTTCGGGTGGAGTTTTCCTAGGAAAGGCAGTCCCAGTCCTGCAGTGTAGGCCCGGAGACCCAATGATGCAGGGTAATGTGAATCAGGGCTTTGTAGATCGAAGTCCACAAACATAAACTCGGATTAAGCTTAGGTGCTAGTTGATGGCAGATGCGATAAGAAAGGGCCGAGGACTGTGCCTCAGGATTTGCAATTAGGGCAGGTGGGAGGTGGTAGCCCAGGCATTTCTGTCTGCATTGGGTGTGTTGAATGTTTGGGAATGGAGGTGTGTCCTCACGGGGCCTTTCGAGATTCTTCCTCAATCGCGTTCTCTAGGTGCACACGAGTTTTGTGTCTTTATGGGGAAAGCGAAGGGTAATGTTTTCCGTCTCAGGCACCCATTCCAAACAGGGATTGCAGAGACGGGTTCTGGGTCGGGTCATGGAAAATCACAAGAAGGGTTAAGATTGAGGACCAGGAACATGGCATGCCTGTTTCTCTGGTTTCGGGTCCCGTTCCCGTGGGGATTTGTATGAAAGGTGCTCAGGGTGAGGGTCCCATTGTCTGCTGTTTCCAGCATGGCCCTCCGCGGTCTACGTGTTCTCTTGGGCCATACAATTGGGTCCTGCTCTGAGTGTTGGTCACCCATCACTACGTCAAGCTCTCTGGCCATGTGGTAAAAGGAGAAGACTGTTGTGCTTCAGGTTCACCTCGAGGCAGGGTTTGAGGTACAGTCTGGGGACAAATGCCTGAATACACACGCTGGATACAGATGACGTCCTCAGGCCACGGTAGATCCCACTTGTGGGTATGAGGCCTTCTCACTGTGTGGCTGACAGGAGATTGGTGTTCTGGATGTGTCAGACAGAGCATTAGAGCACAGGGCTTCAGGGGATATTGGGTGCCTTCGAGCAGGCGCTATACGATGATCCTTATGTGGGGATTTGCTCAGGTCCATACTTCCCTTCTCCTCTCTGGTGGGCAGACAGAACTCTGCCTTGTGGCTCCAGATTCACAAACTGGAATACTTGCGGACCAGGAAGGAGAGCCCGGGAGCCCGAAAACTAGAGCTACAGTTCAAGTGCATGGCAGTTCCTATGTGCAGAGGCAGATTCGAGATCTCCAGGACCTGAGTAAGGGTCAGGGTCCGATACTTGATCACACTGGAATTTTGTCCATGATGCCCGAAGAATGCAGGGGAGGCCTCATGAGACCATGGAGGTTTCCCACTCTCGGGCTTGTGAGCTGCTCCAAGCTGCATGTTGTCCTTCTGCAGAACAAGGGGGAGTCCTTCTATTATTTGATTTAGAGGTTTTCGAATGGAACGATCAGAGCAGAGCCCTATGAGTGGATGCCTGCAAAGCCCACCTCGGGTTTCCATTGAGGCCGAATAACGCGGCAGGGTTGATTTGCAGGCTCTGGGGCAAAAGGCCAAGGGTTTCGAGATAACAGAGTGTCTTATTGAGGGATAAGTGTTGCCGTATGTCCAGGGAGACCATCCAATGTGGTGTTGGTTCAGGCGCCAGGCAGGATTCCCCTACCCTGACGGTCTGACCTTGCTTCCAAGAGCAACGCTTCCTTCTGGAGACAAGATGGTTTCTGTTGTGCAGCTCAGGGAACACCTGTTGGACCAAATGTTCGTACTCCAGAACAGGTCTCTGGGGACCGCTGTCTGACAACCTAAACAAGGGTTCTGATGGGGTTCTAGGCCCATGTCCAGTTCATTCTGCAGACTCGTGGACACTGCCTTGGTGTGATGCAGGTAGGTAGGTACTCAGGGCGAGTCAGAGTGTGTATTTTTCTCCTGTGCGGCCCACGGAATTCGTTTGGACTGCCGGGCCCTGTAGGTTTCTCCAACAGTGGACATTTTCATCCACTGTTTAGGGCAGAGTTTTCTTCGAGAGGGTAGGCCCAGCCTTGCAGTGTTTGGCTAGAGGCCCCATCCTGGGACCAGGTGTCCAGGGCTTTTGAGACAGAAGTCTGCAAAAAAACAAGTTCGGATTATGGTTAGGGGAGAAATCATGGCATATGAGATCTGGAGATGCTGAGGTCAGTGCCTCAGGATTTGATATTAGGGCAGCTGGGAGGCAGTCACGCAGGCTGTTCTCTCTGCATTGTGTTTCTTGGATCCCACGGAATGGACCGTTGTCTTCGTAGGGCCGTGGGAGTCTCTTTCCTGCTGGGGTCTTCCCTGGAATCCAAGAACTGCTGTCATTCTGGGGAAAGGGAAGAGTGATGTTCCCTTTCTCAGGGATCCCAACAAAACTAGGATTGCAATGAAGTGTCTGGGATGTGGTACCTACCTAAGAAAATCCAGGGTTAAGACTGGGGATTAGGATAACGGCATGGCTGGTTGGCGGGTGCCTGGTGCACCTCCTATTTTGGGCTTTTTGAAAGCGAGCTCAGACTGAGGATCACAATGCCTGATGGCTCTAATGAGTGGGCGCATTCTCTTGGGGCATGCCACTGCCTCCCTCATGTCGGTTGGACACCCATCCCCAAAGCAAGCTTTCCAGACATATGGAAGCAGGAGTAGAATGTGGTGCTTCAGTTTGACCCATAAGCAGGGATTTCAGCTGCGGTCTGGGGGTAATGCCTGAATACAAAGTTTGGAGGGAGATTCTGGTCTCGGGCCACAACAGGTGACACCTGCCTGGTATGCGGCCCATGTCTGAGTGCCTGATAGGTGATCAGGTTCCGGATGTGTTGACAGAACAATAGAGCACCAGGTTGCCTATGATATCGGGGCAGTGGGGGGTCGTTGTCAAGCGCCTTGTAAGTTGATCCTCATGTGTGGATCTTTTGCAGGCCCGTACACCTCGTCTGTTTTCTGCTCCATAGGCATAAGATTGTCTTGTGACTCCAGAATCGCAATCTGGTGTTTTGTGGGCCAGGAGTGAGAGTCCGGAAACCCTAAGGACGAGCACGGTTCAGTTCAGTTCCGAGTGCATGCTAGTTGAAATATGCCGCAGCGGATTCGAGAAATCTAGGCCCTGAGTTTGGGAGGGTCCTATGTGTTCTCACGCTAAATGTGTGTCCATGATAGGGCCGAAGAATTCAGGGGAAGCCTCATGAGTCCAGGGTTGTTTTCCCACTCTCGGTTATGTGAGCTGTTCCCAACAGCAAGGTGTCCCTTGGCGGGTGAAGCGGGAGTACGTTTAGATGACTCCAGGGTCCCCCTTATGGAACGATAAGATAGCAGAGCTCCCCAAATGGATGCCTGAAAACCCACCTCGTGTTACCATTGCAGCCGAGGAACATGGCACGTTCGATATGCTGGCTCTGGGGCCACCTGCCAAGGGGACCATGGGTATCTTAAGACAGGGTATCTTATGCTGGCGAGTCACAGTGCTTGTCTGTGTCCACGGAGATCATCCAGTGTGGTGGCAGTTCAGGAGATAGGTAGGATTCCTCTACACCCAAGGGCAGCCTTTCCATCTGGGGCAGGATGCGTTTTGTTTGTGTCTCAGGGAACACATGTTGAACCAAATGTTAAAATTACAGAACATGTCTCTGGAGATAGATGCCTGACAACCTAAACTAGGGTGCTAATGAAGTCCTGGGCGCAGGTCCAGCTCAATCCCCTGACTAGGGGCCATTGGCCTTGGTGTCTGACTGGAGGTAGGTGCTCCGTTTGTGTCAGACTGTGCATTTTTCTCCAGTGCGGACTCCGGAATTGGTCAGGGCTCAGGGGCCTTTTCGTTTTCTCCAAACCTGGAAGGTTTAGGCCACGGTTACGGGTCCAGTTTTCCTAGGAAAGGCAGTCCCAGTCCTGCAGTGTAGGCCCAGAGACCCAATGATGCAGGGCAATGTGAACCAGGGCTTTGGAGATCGAAGTCCACAAACATAAACTCGGATTAAGCATTGGTGCTTGTTGATGGCAGAGGCGATTAGAAAGGGCCGAGGACTGTGCCTCGGAATTTGAAATTAGGGCAGTTGGGAGGTGGTAGCCCAGGCATTTCTGTCTGCATTGTGTGTGTTGAATGTTTGGGAATGGAGGTGTGTCCTCACGGGGCCTTTGGAGATTCTTCCTCAATGGCGTTCTCTAGGTGCACACGAGTTTTGTGTCTTTATGGGGAAAGTGAAGGATAATGTTTTCCGTCTCAGGCACCCATACCAAACAGGGATTGCAGAGACGGGTTCTGGGTCGGGTCATGGAAAATCACAAGGAGGGTTAAGATTGAGGACCAGAACATGGCATACCTGTTTCTCTGGTGTCAGGTCCCGTCCGTGGGGATTTGTATGAAAGGTGCTCAGGGTGAGGGTCCCATTGTCTGCTGTTTCCAGCATGGTCCTCCGCGGTCTACGTGTTCTCTTGGGCCATACAATTGGGTCCTGCTCTGAGTGTTGGTCACCCATCCCTACGTCAAGCTCTCTGGCCATATGGTAAAAGGAGAAGACTGTTGTGCTTGAGGTTCACCTCTAGGCAGAGTTTCAGGTACAGTCTGGGGACAAATGCCTGAATACACAGGCTGGATACAGATGACGTCCTCAGGCCACGCAGATCCCACCTGCGGGTATGAGGCCTTCTCACTGTGTGGCTGACAGGAGATCGGGGTTCTGGATGTGTCAAACAGAGCATTAGAGCACAGGGCTTCAGGGGATATTGGGTGCCGTCGAGCAGGTGCTATACGATGATCCTTATGTGGGGATTTGCTCAGGTCCATACTCCCTTGTCCTCTCTGGTGGGCAGACAGAACTCTGCCTTGTGGCTCCAGATTCACAAACTGGAATACTTGCGGACCAGGAATGAGAGCCCGGGAGCCCGAAAACTAGAGCTACAGTTCAAGTGCATGGCAGTTCCTATGTGCAGAGGCAGATTCCAGATCTCCAGGACCTGAGTAAGGGTCAGGGTCCGATGCTTGATCACACTGGAATTTTGTCCATGATCGTCGAAAAATGCAGGGGAGGCCTCATGAGACAATGGAGGTTTCCCAATCTCGGGCTTGTTAGCTGCTCCAAACAGCATGTTGTCCTTCTACAGAACAAGGGGGAGTCCTTTTATTATTTGATTTAGAGGTTTTCGAATGGAACGATCAGAGCAGAGCCCTATGAGTGGATGCCTGCAAAGCCCACCTCGGGTTACCATTGAGGCCGAATAACCCGGCAGGGTTGATTTGCAGGCTCTGGGTCAAAAGGCCAAGGGTTTCGAGGTAACAGAATGTCTTATTGAGGGATAAGTGTTGCCGTATGTCCAAGGAGACCATCCAAGGTGGTGTTGGTTCAGGCGCCAGGCAGGATTCCCCTACCCTGACGGTCTGACCTTGCTTCCAAAAGCAACGCTTCCTTCTGGAGACAAGAAGGTTTCTGTTGTGCAGCTCAGAGAACACCTGTTGGACCAAATGTTCGTACTCCAGAACAGGTCTCTGGGGACCGATGTCTGACAACCTAAACAAGGGTTCTGATGGGGATCTAGGCGCATGTCCAGTTCATTCTGCAGACTCGTGGACACTGCCTTGGTGTGATGCCTGTAGGTAGGTACTCAGGGCGAGTCAGACTGTGTATTTTTCTCCTGTGCGGCCCACGGAATTGGTTAGGACTGACGGGCCCTGTAGGTTTCTCCAACAGTGGACATTTTCATCCACTGTTTAGGGCAGAGTTTTCTTCGAGAGGGTAGGCCCAGCCTTGGAGTGTTTGGCTAGAGGCCCCATCCTGGGACCAGGTGGCCAGGGCTTTTGAGACAGAAGTCTGCAAAAAAAAAGTTCGGATTATGGTTAGGGGAGAAATCATGGCATATGAGATCTGGAGATGCTGAGGTCAGTGCCTCACGATTTGATATTAGGGCAGCTGGGAGGCAGTCACGCAGGCTGTTCTCTCTGCATTGTGTTTCTTGGATCCCACGGAACGGACCGTTGTCTTCGTGGGGCCGTGGGAGTCTCTTTCCTGCTGGGGTCTTGCCTGGAATCCAAGAACTGCTGTCATTCTGGGGAAAGGGAAGAGTGATGTTCCTTTTCTCAGGGACTCCAACAAAAGTAGGATTGCAGAGAAGTGTCTGGGATGCGGTACCTACCTAAGAAAATCCAGGGTTAAGACTGGGGATTAGCGTCATGGCATGGCTGGTTGGCAGGTGCCTGGTGCAGCTCCTAATGGGGCTTGTTGAAAGCGAGCTCAGACTGAGGATCACAATGCCTGATGGCTCTAATGAGTGGGCGCATTCTCTTGGGGCATGCCACTGCCTCCCTCATGTCGGTTGGACACCCATCCCCAAAGCAAGCTTTCCAGACATATGGAAGCAGGAGTAGAATGTGGAGCTTCAGTTTGACCCATAAGCAGGGATTGGAGCTGCGGTCTGGGGGTAATGCCTGAATACAAAATTTGGAGTGAGATTCTGGCCTCGGGCCACAACAGGTGACACCTGCCTGGTATGCGGCCCATGTCTGAGTGCCTGATAGGTGATCAGGTTCCGGATGTGTTGACAGAACAATAGAGCACCAGGTTGCCTATGATATCGGGGCAGTGGGGGGTCGTTGTCAAGCGCCTTGTAAGTTGATCCTCATGTGTGGATCTTTTGCAGGCCCGTACACCTCGTCTGTTTTCTGCTCCATAGGCAGAAGATTGTCTTGTGACTCCAGAATCGCAATCTGGTGTTTTGTGGGCCAGGAGTGAGAGTCCGGAAACCCTAAGGACGAGCACGGTTCACTTCAGTTCCGAGTGCATGCTAGTTGAAATATGCCGCGGCAGATTCGAGAAATCTAGGCCCTGAGTTTGGGAGGGTCCTATGTGTTCTCACGCTGGAATGTGTGTCCATGATAGGGCCGAAGAATTCAGGGGTGGCCTCATGAGTCCAGGGTTGTTTTCCCACTCTCGGTCATGTGAGCTGTTCCCAACAGCAAGGTGTCCCTTGGCGGGTGAAGCGGGAGTACGTTTAGATGACTCCAGGGTCCCCCTTATGGAACGATAAGATAGCAGAGCTCCCCAAATAGATGCCTGAAAACCCACCTCGTGTTACCATTGCAGCCGAGGAACATGGCACGTTCGATCTGCTGGCTCTGGGGCCACCTGCCAAGGGGACCATGGGTATCTTAAGACAGGGTATCTTATGCGAGTCACAGTGCTTGTCGGTGTCCACGGAGATCATCCAGTGTGGTGGCAGTTCAGGAGATAGGTAGGATTCCTCTACACCCAAGGGCGGCCTTTCCATCTGGGGACAGGATGGGTTTTGTTGTGTGTCTCAGGGAACACATTTT
Organism: Mustela nivalis; assembly: GCF_964662115.1. Lineage (NCBI taxonomy): Eukaryota > Metazoa > Chordata > Mammalia > Carnivora > Mustelidae > Mustela > Mustela nivalis. The sequence continues at coordinate 1,669,427 of NC_139041.1, forward strand.
GAACCAAATGTTAAAATTACAGAACATGTCTCTGGAGATAGATGCCTGATAACCTAAACTAGGGTGCTAATGAAGTCCTGGGCGCAGGTCCAGCTCAATCTCCTGACTCGAGGCCACTGGCCTTGGTGTCTGACTGGAGGTAGGTGCTCCGTTTGTGTCAGACTGTGCATTTTTCTCCAGTGCGGACTACGGAATTGGTCAGGGCGCAGGAGCCTTGTCGGTTTTTCAAACCTGGAAGGTTTAGGCCACGGTTTCGGGTGGAGTTTTCCTTGGAAAGGGAGTCCCAGTCCTGCAGTGTAGGCCCGGAGACCCAATGATGCAGGGTAATGTGAATCAGGGCTTTGTAGATCGAAGTCCACAAACATAAACTCGGATTAAGCTTAGGTGCTAGTTGATGGCAGATGCGATAAGAAAGGGCCGAGGACGGTGCCTCAGGATTTGCAATTAGGGCAGGTGGGAGGTGGTAGCCCAGGCATTTCTGTCTGCATTGTGTGTGTTGAATGTTTGGGAATGGAGGTGTGTCCTCACGGGGCCTTTCGAGATTCTTCCTCAATCGCGTTCTCTAGGTGCACACGAGTTTTGTGTCTTTATGGGGAAAATGAAGGGTAATGTTTTCCGTCTCAGGCACCCATTCCAAACAGGGATTGCAGAAACGGGTTCTGGGTCGGGTCATGGAAAATCACAAGGAGCGTTAAGATTGAGGACCAGGAACATGGCATGCCTGTTTCTATGGTTTCGGGTCCCGTTCCCGTGGGGATTTGTATGAAAGGTGCTCAGGGTGAGGGTCCCATTGTCTGCTGTTTCCAGCATGGCCCTCCGCGGTCTACGTGTTCTCTTGGGTCATACAATTGGGTCCTGCTCTGAGTGTTGGTCACCCATCACTACGTCAAGCTCTCTGGCCATATGGTAAAAGGAGAAGACTGTTGTGCTTCAGATTCACCTCTAGGCAGTGTTTGAGGTACAGTCTGGGGACAAATGCCTGAATACACAGGCTGGATACAGATGACGTCCTCAGGCCACGGCAGATCCCACCTGCGGGTAGGAGGCCTTCTCACTGTGTGGCTGACAGGAGATCGGGGTTCTGGATGTGTCAGAAAGAGCATTAGAGCACAGGGCTTCAGGGGATATTGGGTGCTGTCGAGTAGGCGCTATACGATGATCCTTATGTGGGCATTTGCTCAGGTCCATACTTCCCTTCTCCTCTCTGGTGGGCAGACAGAACTCTGCCTTGTGACTCCAGATTCACAAACTGGAATACTTGCGGACCAGGAATGAGAGCCCGGGAGCCCGAAAACTAGAGGTACAGTTCAAGTGCATGGCAGTTCCTATGTGCAGAGGCAGATACGAGATATCCAGGACCTGAGTAAGGGTCAGGGTCCGATGCTTGATCACACTGGAATTTAGTCCATGATGCCCGAAGAATGCAGGGGAGGCCTCATGAGACCATGGAGGTTTCCCACTCTCAGGCTTGTGAGCTGCTCCAAACTGCATGTTGTCCTTCTGCAGAACAAGGGGGAGTCCTTCTATTATTTGATTTAGAGGTTTTCGAATGGAACGATCAGAGCAGAGCCCTATGAGTGGATGCCTGCAAAGCCCACCTCGGGTTTCCATTGAGGCCGAATAACGCGGCAGGGTTGATTTGCAGGCTCTGGGGCAAAAGGCCAAGGGTTTCGAGATAACAGAGTGTCTTATTGAGGGATAAGTGTTGCCGTATGTCCAGGGAGACCATCCAATGTGGTGTTGGTTCAGGCGCCAGGCAGAATTCCCCTACCCTGACGGTCTGACCTTGCTTCCAAGAGCAACACTTCCTTCTGGAGACAAGATGGTTTCTGTTGTGCAGCTCAGGGAACACCTGTTGGACCAAATGTTTGTACTCCAGAACAGGTCTCTGGGGACCGATGTCTGACAACCTAAACAAGGGTTCTGATGGGGATCTAGGCGCATGTCCAGTTCATTCTGCAGACTCGTGGACACTGCCTTGGTGTGATGCCTGTAGGTAGGTACTCAGGGCGAGTCAGACTGTGTATTTTTCTCCTGTGCGGCCCACGGAATTCGTTAGGACTGCCGGGCCCTGTAGGTTTCTCCAACAGTGGACATTTTCATCCACTGTTTAGGGCAGAGTTTTCTTCGAGAGGGTAGGCCCAGCCTTGGAGTGTTTGGCTAGAGGCCCCATCCTGGGACCAGGTGGCCAGGGCTTTTGAGACAGAAGTCTGCAAAAAAAAAGTTCGGATTATGGTTAGGGGAGAAATCATGGCATATGAGATCTGGAGATGCTGAGGTCAGTGCCTCAGGATTTGATATTAGGGCAGCTGGGAGGCAGTCACGCAGGCTGTTCTCTCTGCATTGTGTTTCTTGGATCCCACGAAACGGACCGTTGTCTTCGTGGGGCCGTGGGAGTCTCTTTCCTGCTGGGGTCTTGCCTGGAATCCAAGAACTGCTGTCATTCTGGGGAAAGGGAAGAGTGATGTTCCCTTTCTCAGGGACTCCAACAAAACTAGGATTGCAGAGAAGTGTCTGGGATGCGGTACCTACCTAAGAAAATCCAGGGTTAAGACTGGGGATTAGCGTCACGGCATGGCTGGTTGGCGGGTGCCTGGTGCAGCTCCTATTTTGGGCTTGTTGAAAGCGAGCTCAGACTGAGGATCACAATGCCTGATGGCTCTAATGAGTGGGCGCATTCTCTTGGGGCATGCCACTGCCTCCCTCATGTCGGTTGGACACCCATCCCCAAAGCAAGCTTTCCAGACATATGGAAGCAGGAGTAGAATGTGGAGCTTCAGTTTGACCCATAAGCAGGGATTGGAGCTGCGGTCTGGGGGTAATGCCTGAATACAAAATTTGGAGTGAGATTCTGGCCTCGGGCCACAACAGGTGACACCTGCCTGGTATGCGGCCCATGTCTGAGTGCCTGATAGGTGATCAGGTTCCGGATGTGTTGACAGAACAATAGAGCACCAGGTTGCCTATGATATCGGGGCAGTGGGGGGTCGTTGTCAAGCGCCTTGTAAGTTGATCCTCATGTGTGGATCTTTTGCAGGCCCGTACACCTCGTCTGTTTTCTGCTCCATAGGCAGAAGATTGTCTTGTGACTCCAGAATCGCAATCTGGTGTTTTGTGGGCCAGGAGTGAGAGTCCGGAAACCCTTAGGACGAGCACGGTTCACTTCAGTTCCGAGTGCATGCTAGTTGAAATATGCCGCGGCAGATTCGAGAAATCTAGGCCCTGAGTTTGGGAGGGTCCTATGTGTTCTCACGCTGGAATGTGTGTCCATGATAGGGCCGAAGAATTCAGGGGTGGCCTCATGAGTCCAGGGTTGTTTTCCCACTCTCGGTCATGTGAGCTGTTCCCAACAGCAAGGTGTCCCTTGGCGGGTGAAGCGGGAGTACGTTTAGATGACTCCAGGGTCCCCCTTATGGAACGATAAGATAGCAGAGCTCCCCAAATAGATGCCTGAAAACCCACCTCGTGTTACCATTGCAGCCGAGGAACATGGCACGTTCGATCTGCTGGCTCTGGGGCCACCTGCCAAGGGGACCATGGGTATCTTAAGACAGGGTATCTTATGCGAGTCACAGTGCTTGTCTGTGTCCACGGAGATCATCCAGTGTGGTGGCAGTTCAGGAGATAGGTAGGATTCCTCTACACCCAAGGGCGGCCTTTCCATCTGGGGACAGGATGGGTTTTGTTGTGTGTCTCAGGGAACACATTTTGAACAAAATGTTAAAATTACAGAACATGTCTCTGGAGATAGATGCCTGATAACCTAAACTAGGGTGCTAATGAAGTCCTGGGCGCAGGTCCAGCTCAATCTCCTGACTCGAGGCCACTGGCCTTGGTGTCTGACTGGAGGTAGGTGCTCCGTTTGTGTCAGACTGTGCATTTTTCTCCAGTGCGGACTACGGAATTGGTCAGGGCGCAGGAGCCTTGTCGGTTTTTCCAAACCTGGAAGGTTTAGGCCACGGTTTCGGGTGGAGTTTTCCTTGGAAAGGGAGTCCCAGTCCTGCAGTGTAGGCCCGGAGACCCAATGATGCAGGGTAATGTGAATCAGGGCTTTGTAGATCGAAGTCCACAAACATAAACTCGGATTAAGCTTAGGTGCTAGTTGATGGCAGATGCGATAAGAAAGGGCCGAGGACGGTGCCTCAGGATTTGCAATTAGGGCAGGTGGGAGGTGGTAGCCCAGGCATTTCTGTCTGCATTGTGTGTGTTGAATGTTTGGGAATGGAGGTGTGTCCTCACGGGGCCTTTCGAGATTCTTCCTCAATCGCGTTCTCTAGGTGCACACGAGTTTTGTGTCTTTATGGGGAAAATGAAGGGTAATGTTTTCCGTCTCAGGCACCCATTCCAAACAGGGATTGCAGAAACGGGTTCTGGGTCGGGTCATGGAAAATCACAAGGAGCGTTAAGATTGAGGACCAGGAACATGGCATGCCTGTTTCTATGGTTTCGGGTCCCGTTCCCGTGGGGATTTGTATGAAAGGTGCTCAGGGTGAGGGTCCCATTGTCTGCTGTTTCCAGCATGGCCCTCCGCGGTCTACGTGTTCTCTTGGGTCATACAATTGGGTCCTGCTCTGAGTGTTGGTCACCCATCACTACGTCAAGCTCTCTGGCCATATGGTAAAAGGAGAAGACTGTTGTGCTTCAGATTCACCTCTAGGCAGTGTTTGAGGTACAGTCTGGGGACAAATGCCTGAATACACAGGCTGGATACAGATGACGTCCTCAGGCCACGGCAGATCCCACCTGCGGGTAGGAGGCCTTCTCACTGTGTGGCTGACAGGAGATCGGGGTTCTGGATGTGTCAGAAAGAGCATTAGAGCACAGGGCTTCAGGGGATATTGGGTGCTGTCGAGTAGGCGCTATACGATGATCCTTATGTGGGCATTTGCTCAGGTCCATACTTCCCTTCTCCTCTCTGGTGGGCAGACAGAACTCTGCCTTGTGACTCCAGATTCACAAACTGGAATACTTGCGGACCAGGAATGAGAGCCCGGGAGCCCGAAAACTAGAGGTACAGTTCAAGTGCATGGCAGTTCCTATGTGCAGAGGCAGATTCGAGATCTCCAGGACCTGAGTAAGGGTCAGGGTCCGATGCTTGATCACACTGGAATTTAGTCCATGATGCCCGAAGAATGCAGGGGAGGCCTCATGAGACCATGGAGGTTTCCCACTCTCAGGCTTGTGAGCTGCTCCAAACTGCATGTTGTCCTTCTGCAGAACAAGGGGGAGTCCTTCTATTATTTGATTTAGAGGTTTTCGAATGGAACGATCAGAGCAGAGCCCTATGAGTGGATGCCTGCAAAGCCCACCTCGGGTTTCCATTGAGGCCGAATAACGCGGCAGGGTTGATTTGCAGGCTCTGGGGCAAAAGGCCAAGGGTTTCGAGATAACAGAGTGTCTTATTGAGGGATAAGTGTTGCCGTATGTCCAGGGAGACCATCCAATGTGGTGTTGGTTCAGGCGCCAGGCAGGATTCCCCTACCCTGACGGTCTGACCTTGCTTCCAAGAGCAACACTTCCTTCTGGAGACAAGATGGTTTCTGTTGTGCAGCTCAGGGAACACCTGTTGGACCAAATGTTTGTACTCCAGAACAGGTCTCTGGGGACCGATGTCTGACAACCTAAACAAGGGTTCTGATGGGGATCTAGGCGCATGTCCAGTTCATTCTGCAGACTCGTGGACACTGCCTTGGTGTGATGCCTGTAGGTAGGTACTCAGGGCGTGTCAGACTGTGTATTTTTCTCCTGTGCGGCCCACGGAATTCGTTAGGACTGCCGGGCCCTGTAGGTTTCTCCAACAGTGGACATTTTCATCCACTGTTTAGGGCAGAGTTTTCTTCGAGAGGGTAGGCCCAGCCTTGGAGTGTTTGGCTAGAGGCCCCATCCTGGGACCAGGTGGCCAGGGCTTTTGAGACAGAAGTCTGCAAAAAAAAAGTTCGGATTATGGTTAGGGGAGAAATCATGGCATATGAGATCTGGAGATGCTGAGGTCAGTGCCTCAGGATTTGATATTAGGGCAGCTGGGAGGCAGTCACGCAGGCTGTTCTCTCTGCATTGTGTTTCTTGGATCCCACGAAACGGACCGTTGTCTTAGTGGGGCCGTGGGAGTCTCTTTCCTGCTGGGGTCTTGCCTGGAATCCAAGAACTGCTGTCATTCTGGGGAAAGGGAAGAGTGATGTTCCCTTTCTCAGGGACTCCAACAAAACTAGGATTGCAGAGAAGTGTCTGGGATGCGGTACCTACCTAAGAAAATCCAGGGTTAAGACTGGGGATTAGCGTCACGGCATGGCTGGTTGGCGGGTGCCTGGTGCAGCTCCTATTTTGGGCTTGTTGAAAGCGAGCTCAGACTGAGGATCACAATGCCTGATGGCTCTAATGAGTGGGCGCATTCTCTTGGGGCATGCCACTGCCTCCCTCATGTCGGTTGGACACCCATCCCCAAAGCAAGCTTTCCAGACATATGGAAGCAGGAGTAGAATGTGGTGCTTCAGTTTGACCCATAAGCAGGGATTGGAGCTGCGGTCTGGGGGTAATGCCTGAATACAAAGTTTGGAGTGAGATTCTGGCCTCGGGCCACAACAGGTGACACCTGACTGGTATGCGGCCCATGTCTGAGTGCCTGATAGGTGATCAGGTTCCGGATGTGTTGACAGAACAATAGAGCACCAGGTTGCCTATGATATCGGGGCAGTGGGGGGTCGTTGTCAAGCGCCTTGTAAGTTGATCCTCATGTGTGGATCTTTTGCAGGCCCGTACACCTCGTCTGTTTTCTGCTCCATAGGCAGAAGATTGTCTTGTGACTCCAGAATCGCAATCTGGTGTTTTGTGGGCCAGGAGTGAGAGTCCGGAAACCCTAAGGACGAGCACGGTTCACTTCAGTTCCGAGTGCATGCTAGTTGAAATATGCCGCGGCGGATTCGAGAAATCTAGGCCCTGAGTTTGGGAGGGTCCTTTGTGTTCTCACGCTAAATGTGTGTCCATGATAGGGCCGAAGAATTCAGGGGAAGCCTCATGAGTCCAGGGTTGTTTTCCCACTCTCGGTCATGTGAGCTGTTCCCAACAGCAAGGTGTCCCTTGGCGGGTGAAGCGGGAGTACGTTTAGATGACTCCAGGGTCCCCCTTGTGGAACGATAAGATAGCAGAGCTCCCCAAATGGATGCCTGAAAACCCACCTCGTGTTACCATTGCAGCCGAGGAACATGGCACGTTCGATCTGCTGGCTCTGGGGCCACCTGCCAAGGGGACCATGGGTATCTTAAGACAGGGTATCTTATGCTGGCGAGTCACAGTGCTTGTCTGTGTCCACGGAGATCATCCAGTGTGGTGGCAGTTCAGGAGATAGGTAGGATTCCTCTACACCCAAGGGCAGCCTTTCCATCTGGGGACAGGATGGGTTTTGTTTGTGTCTCAGGGAACACATTTTGAACCAAATGTTAAAATTACAGAACATGTCTCTGGAGATAGATGCCTGACAACCTAAACTAGGGTGCTAATGAAGTACTGGGCGCAGGTCCAGCTCAATCTCTTGACTCGGGGCCACTGGCCTTGGTGTCTGACTGGAGGTAGGTGCTCCGTTTGTGTCAGACTGTGCATTTTTCTCCAGTGCGGACTACGGAAGTGGTCAGGGCGCAGGAACCTTGTCGGTTTTTCCAATCGGGAAGGTTTAGGCCACGGTTTCGGGTGGAGTTTTCCTAGGAAAGGGAGTCCCAGTCCTGCAGTGTAGGCCCGGAGACCCAATGATGCAGGGTAATGTGAATCAGGGCTTTGTAGATCGAAGTCCACAAACATAAACTCGGATTAAGCTTAGGTGCTAGTTGATGGCAGATGCGATAAGAAAGGGCCGAGGACTGTGCCTCAGGATTTGCAATTAGGGCAGGTGGGAGGTGGTAGCCCAGGCATTTCTGTCTACATTGGGTGTGTTGAATGTTTGGGAATGGAGGTGTGTCCTCACGGGGCCTTTCGAGATTCTTCCTCAATCGCGTTCTCTAGGTGCACACGAGTTTTGTGTCTTTATGGGGAAAGCGAAGGGTAATGTTTTCCGTCTCAGGCACCCATTCCAAACAGGGATTGCAGAGACGGGTTCTGGGTCGGGTCATGGAAAATCACAAGAAGGGTTAAGATTGAGGACCAGGAACATGGCATGCCTGTTTCTCTGGTTTCGGGTCCCGTTCCCGTGGGGATTTGTATGAAAGGTGCTCAGGGTGAGGGTCCAATTGTCTGCTGTTTCCAGCATGGCCCTCCGCGGTCTACCAGTTCTCTTGGGCCATACAATTGGGTCCTGCTCTGAGTGTTGGTCACCCATCACTACGTCAAGCTCTCTGGCCATGTGGTAAAAGGAGAAGACTGTAGTGCTTCAGGTTCACCTCGAGGCAGGGTTTGAGGTACAGTCTGGGGACAAATGCCTGAATACACACGCTGGATACAGATGACGTCCTCAGGCCACGGTAGATCCCACTTGTGGGTATGAGGCCTTCTCACTGTGTGGCTGACAGGAGATTGGTGTTCTGGATGTGTCAGACAGAGCATTAGAGCACAGGGCTTCAGGGGATATTGGGTGCCTTCGAGCAGGCGCTATACGATGATCCTTATGTGGGGATTTGCTCAGGTCCATACTTCCCTTCTCCTCTCTGGTGGGCAGACAGAACTCTGCCTTGTGGCTCCAGATTCACAAACTGGAATACTTGCGGACCAGGAATGAGAGCCCGGGAGCCCGAAAACTAGAGCTACAGTTCAAGTGCATGGCAGTTCCTATGTGCAGAGGCAGATTCGAGATCTCCAGGACCTGAGTAAGGGTCAGGGTCCGATGCTTGATCACACTGGAATTTTGTCCATGATGCCCGAAGAATGCAGGGGAGGCCTCATGAGACCATGGAGGTTTCCCACTCTCGGGCTTGTGAGCTGCTCCAAACTGCATGTTGTCCTTCTGCAGAACAAGGGGGAGTCCTTCTATTTTTTGATTTAGAGGTTTTCGAATGGAACGATCAGAGCAGAGCCCTATGAGTGGATGCCTGCAAAGCCCACCTCGGGTTTCCATTGACGCCGAATAACGCGGCAGGGTTGATTTGCAGGCTCTGGGGCAAAAGGCCAAGGGTTTCGAGATAACAGAGTGTCTTATTGAGGGATAAGTGTTGCCGTATGTCCAGGGAGACCATCCAATGTGGTGTTGGTTCAGGCGCCAGGCAGGATTCCCCTACCCTGACGGTCTGACCTTGCTTCCAAGAGCAACGCTTCCTTCTGGAGACAAGATGGTTTCTGTTGTTCAGCTCAGGGAACACCTGTTGGACCAAATGTTCGTACTCCAGAACAGGTCTCTGGGGACCGCTGTCTGACAACCTAAACAAGGGTTCTGATGGGGTTCTAGGCGCATGTCCAGTTCATTCTGCAGACTCGTGGACACTGCCTTGGTGTGATGCAGGTAGGTAGGTACTCAGGGCGAGTATGAGTGTGTATTTTTCTCCTGTGCGGCCCACGGAATTCGTTTGGACTGCCGGGCCCTGTAGTTTTCTCCAACAGTGGACATTTTCATCCACTGTTTAGGGCAGAGTTTTCTTCGAGAGGGTAGGCCCAGCCTTGCAGTGTTTGGCTAGAGGCCCCATCCTGGGACAAGGTGTCCAGGGTTTTTGAGACAGAAGTCTGCAAAAAAACAAGTTCGGATTATGGTTAGGGGAGAAATCATGGCTATGAGATCTGGCGATGCTGAGGTCAGTGCCTCAGGATTTGATATTAGGACAGCAGGGAGGCAGTCACGCAGGCTGTTCTCTCTGCATTGTGTTTCTTGGATCCCACGGAATGGACCGTTGTCTTCGTAGGGCCGTGGGAGTCTCTTTCCTGCTGGGGTCTTCCCTGGAATCCAAGAACTGCTGTCATTCTGGGGAAAGGGAAGAGTGATGTTCCCTTTCTCAGGGATCCCAACAAAACTAGGATTGCAGAGAAGTGTCTGGGATGTGGTACCTACCTAAGAAAATCCAGGGTTAAGACTGGGGATTAGGATCACGGCATGGCTGGTTGGCAGGTGCCTGGTGCACCTCCTATTTTGGGCTTTTTGAAAGCGAGCTCAGACTGAGGATCACAATGCCTGATGGCTCTAATGAGTGGGCGCGTTCTCTTGGGGCATGCCACTGCCTCCCTTATGTCGGTTGGACACCCATCCCCAAAGCAAGCTTTCCAGACATATGGAAGCAGGAGTAGAATGTGGTGCTTCAGTTTGACCCATAGGCAGGGATTTGAGCTGCGGTCTGGGGGTAATGCCTGAATACAAAGTTTGGAGGGAGATTCTGGCCTCGGGCCACAACAGGTGACACCTGCCTGGTATGCGGCCCATGTCTGAGTGCCTGATAGGTGATCAGGTTCCGGATGTGTTGACAGAACAATAGAGCACCAGGTTGCCTATGATATCGGGGCAGTGGGGGGTCGTTGTCAAGCGCCTTCTAAGTTGATCCTCATGTGTGGATCGTTTGTAGGCCCGTACACATCGTCTGTTTTCTGCTCCATAGGCAGAAGATTGTCTTGTGACTCCAGAATCGCAATCTGGTGTTTTGTGGGCCAGGAGTGAGAGTCCGGAAACCCTAAGGACGAGCACAGTTCATTTCAGTGCCGAGTGCATGCTAGTTGAAATATGCCGCGGCGGATTCGAGAAATCTAGGCCCTGAGTTTGGGAGGGTCCTATGTGTTCTCACGCTGGAATGTGTGTCCATGATAGGGCCGAAGAATTCAGGGGTGGCCTCATGAGTCCAGGGTTGTTTTCCCACTCTCGGTCATGTGAGCTGTTCCCAACAGCAAGGTGTCCCTTGGCGGGTGAAGCGGGAGTACGTTTAGATGACTCCAGGGTCCCCCTTATAGAACGATAAGATAGCAGAGCACCCCAAATGGATGCCTGAAAACCCACCTCATATTACCATTGAAGCCGGGGAACATGGCACGTTCGATCTGCTGGCTCTGGGGCCACCTGCCAAGGGGACCATGGGTATCTTAAGACAGGGTATCTTATGCTGGCGAGTCACAGTGCTTGTCTGTGTCCACGGAGATCATCCAGTGTGGTGGCAGTTCAGGAGATCGGTAGGATTCCTCTACACCCAAGGGCAGCCTTTCCATCTAGGAACAGGATGGGTTTTGTTGTGTGGCTCTGGGAACACATGTTGAACCAAATGTTAAAATTACAGAACATGTCTCTGGAGATAGATGCCTGACAACCTAAACTAGGGTGCTAATGAAGTCCTGGGCGCAGGTCCAGCTCAATCCCCTGACTCGGGGCCATTGGCCTTGGTGTCTGACTGGAGGTAGGTGCTCCGTTTGTGTCAGACTGTGCATTTTTCTCCAGTGCGGACTCCGGAATTGGTCAGGGCTCAGGGGCCTTTTCGTTTTCTCCAAACCTGGAAGGTTTAGGCCACGGTTTCGGGTCCAGTTTTTCTAGGAAAGGCAGTCCCAGTCCTGCAGTGTAGGCCCAGAGACCCAATGATGCAGGGTAATGTGAACCAGGGCTTTGGAGATCGAACTCCACAAACATAAACTCGGATTAAGCTTTGGTGCTAGTTGATGGCAGATGCTATTAGAAAGGGGCGAGGACTGTGCCTCGGGATTTGAAATTAGGGCAGATGGGAGGTGGTAGCCCAGGCATTTCTGTCTTCATTGTGTGTGTTGAATGTTTGGGAATGGAGGTGTGTCCTCACGGGGCCTTTGGAGATTCTTCCTCAATGGCGTTCTCTAGGTGCACACGAGTTTTGTGTCTTTATGGGGAAAGCGAAGGGTAATGTTTTCCGTCTCAGGCACCCATTCCAAGCAGGGATTGCAGAGACGGGTTCTGGGTCGGGTCATGGAAAATCACAAGGAGGGTTAAGATTGAGGACCAGGAACATGGCATACCTGTTTCTCTGGTGTCGGGTCCCGTTCCCGTGGGGATTTGTATGAAAGGTGCTCAGGGTGAGGGTCCCATTGTCTGCTGTTTCCAGCATGGCCCTCCGCGGTCTACGTGTTCTCTTGGGTCATACAATTGGGTCCTGCTCTGAGTGTTGGTCACCCATCCCTACGTCAAGCTCTCTGGCCATATGGTAAAAGGAGAAGGGTGTTGTGCTTCAGGTTCACCTCTAGGCAGGCTTTGAGGTACAGTCTGGGGACAAATGCCTGAATACACAGGCTGGATACAGATGACGTCCTCAGGCCACGGCAGATCCCACCTGCGGGTAGGAGGCCTTCTCACTGTGTGGCTGACAGGAGATCGGGGTTCTGGATGTGTCAGACAGAGCATTAGAGCACAGGGCTTCAGGGGATATTGGGTGCCGTCGAGCAGGCGCTATACGATGATCCTTATCTGGGGATTTGCTCAGGTCCATACTTCCCTTCTCCTCTCTGGTGGGCAGACAGAACTCTGCCTTGTGGCTCCAGATTCACAAACTGGAAAACTTGCGGACCAGGAATGAGAGCCCGGGAGCCCGAAAACTAGAGCTACAGTTCAAGTGCATGGCAGTTCCTATGTGCAGAGGCAGATTCGAGATCTCCAGGACCTGAGTAAGGGTCAGGGTCCGATGCTTGATCACACTGGAATTTTGTCCATGATGCCCGAAGAATGCAGGGGAGGCCTCATGAGACCATGGAGGTTTCCCACTCTCGGTCTTGTGAGCTGCTCCAAACAGCATGTTGTCCTTCTGCAGAACAAGGGGGAGTCCTTCTATTTTTTGATTTAGAGGTTTTCGAATGGAACGATCAGAGCAGAGCCCTATGAGTGGATGCCTGCAAAGCCCACCTCGGGTTAACATTGAGGCCGAATAACGCGGCAGGGTTGATTTGCAGGCTCTGGGGCAAAAGGCCAAGGGTTTCGAGATAACAGAGTGTCTTATTGAGGGATAAGTGTTGCCGTATGTCCAGGGAGACCATCCAATGTGGTGTTGGTTCAGGCGCCAGGCAGGATTCCCCTACCCTGACGGTCTGACCTTGCTTCCAAGAGCAACGCTTCCTTCTGGAGACAAGATGGTTTCTGTTGTGCAGCTCAGGGAACACCTGTTGGACCAAATGTTCGTACTCCAGAACAGGTCTCTGGGGACCGCTGTCTGACAACCTAAACAAGGGTTCTGATGGGGTTCTAGGCCCATGTCCAGTTCATTCTGCAGACTCGTGGACACTGCCTTGGTGTGATGCAGGTAGGTAGGTACTCAGGGCGAGTCAGAGTGTGTATTTTTCTCCTGTGCGGCCCACGGAATTCGTTTGGACTGCCGGGCCCTGTAGGTTTCTCCAACAGTGGACATTTTCATCCACTGTTTAGGGCAGAGTTTTCTTCGAGAGGGTAGGCCCAGCCTTGCAGTGTTTGGCTAGAGGCCCCATCCTGGGACCAGGTGTCCAGGGCTTTTGAGACAGAAGTCTGCAAAAAAACAAGTTCGGATTATGGTTAGGGGAGAAATCATGGCATATGAGATCTGGAGATGCTGAGGTCAGTGCCTCAGGATTTGATATTAGGGCAGCTGGGAGGCAGTCACGCAGGCTGTTCTCTCTGCATTGTGTTTCTTGGATCCCACGGAATGGACCGTTGTCTTCGTAGGGCCGTGGGAGTCTCTTTCCTGCTGGGGTCTTCCCTGGAATCCAAGAACTGCTGTCATTCTGGGGAAAGGGAAGAGTGATGTTCCCTTTCTCAGGGATCCCAACAAAACTAGGATTGCAGAGAAGTGTCTGGGATGTGGTACCTACCTAAGACAATCCAGGGTTAAGACTGGGGATTAGGATCACGGCATGGCTGGTTGGCGGGTGCCTGGTGCAGCTCCCAATGGGGCTTGTTGAAAGCGAGCTCAGACTGAGGATCACAATGCCTGATGGCTCTAATGAGTGGGCGCATTCTCTTGGGGCATGCCACTGCCTCCCTCATTTCGGTTGGACACCCATCCCCAAAGCAAGCTTTCCAGACATATGGAAGCAGGAGTAGAATGTGGTGCTTCAGTTTGACCCATAGGCCGGGATTTGAGCTGCGGTCTGGGGGTAATGCCTGAATACAAAGTTTGGAGGGAGATTCTGGCCTCGGGCCACAACAGGTGACACCTGCATGGTATGCGGCCCATGTCTGAGTGCCTGATAGGTGATCAGGTTCCGGATGTGTTGACAGAACAATAGAGCACCAGGTTGCCTATGATATCGGGGCAGTGGGGGGTCGTTGTCAAGCGCCTTGTAAGTTGATCCTCATGTGTGGATCGTTTGTAGGCCCGTACACATCGTCTGTTTTCTGCTCCATAGGCAGAAGATTGTCTTGTGACTCCAGAATTGCAATCTGGTGTTTTGTGGGCCAGGAGTGAGAGTCCGGAAACCCTAAGGACGAGCACGGTTCAGTTCAGTGCCGAGTGCATGCTAGTTGAAATATGCCGCGGCGGATTCGAGAAATCTAGGCCCTGAGTTTGGGAGGGTCCTATGTGTTCTCACGCTGGAATGTGTGTCCATGATAGGGCCGAAGAATTCAGGGGTGGCCTCATGAGTCCAGGGTTGTTTTCCCACTCTCGGTCATGTGAGCTGTTCCCAACAGCAAGGTGTCCCTTGGCGGGTGAAGCGGGAGTACGTTTAGATGACTCCAGGGTCCCCCTTATGGAACGATAAGATAGCAGAGCTCCCCAAATGGATGCCTGAAAACCCACCTCGTGTTACCATTGCAGCTGAGGAACATGGCACGTTCGATCTGCTGGCTCTGGGGCCACATGCCAAGGGGACCATGGGTATCTTAAGACAGGGTATCTTATGCTGGCGAGTCACAGTGCTTGTCTGTGTCCACGGAGATCATCCAGTGTGGTGGCAGTTCAGGAGATAGGTAGGATTCCTCTACACCCAAGGGCAGCCTTTCCATCTAGGAACAGGATGGGTTTTGTTGTTTGGCTCTGGGAACACATGTTGAACCAAATGTTAAAATTACAGAACATGTCTCTGGAGATAGATGCCTGACAACCTAAACTAGGGTGCTAATGAAGTCCTGGGCGCAGGTCCAGCTCAATCCCCTGACTCGGGGCCATTGGCCTTGGTGTATGACTGGAGGTAGGTGCTCCGTTTGTGTCAGACTGTGCATTTTTCTCCAGTGCGGACTCCGGAATTGGTCAGGGCTCAGGGGCCTTTTCGTTTTCTCCAAACCTGGAAGGTTTAGGCCACGGTTTCGGGTCCAGTTTTTCTAGGAAAGGCAGTCCCAGTCCTGCAGTGTAGGCCCAGAGACCCAATGATGCAGGGTAATGTGAACCAGGGCTTTGGAGATCGAAGTCCACAAACATAAACTCGGATTAAGCTTTGGTGCTAGTTGATGGCAGATGCTATTAGAAAGGGGCGAGGACTGTGCCTCGGGATTTGAAATTAGGGCAGTTGGGAGGTGGTAGCCCAGGCATTTCTGTCTGCATTGTGTGTGTTGAATGTTTGGGAATGGAGGTGTGTCCTCACGGGGCCTTTGGAGATTCTTCCTCAATGGCGTTCTCTAGGTGCACACGAGTTTTGTGTCTTTATGGGGAAAGCGAAGGGTAATGTTTTCCGTCTCAGGCACCCATTCCAAGCAGGGATTGCAGAGACGGGTTCTGGGTTGGGTCATGGAAAATCACAAGGAGGGTTAAGATTGAGGACCAGGAACATGGCATACCTGTTTCTCTGGTGTCGGGTCCCGTTCCCGTGGGGATTTGTATGAAAGGTGCTCAGGGTGAGTGTCCCATTGTCTGCTGTTTCCAGCATGGCCCTCCGCGGTCTACGTGTTCTCTTGGGTCATACAATTGGGTCCTGCTCTGAGTGTTGGTCACCCATCCCTACGTCAAGCTCTCTGGCCATATGGTAAAAGGAGAAGAGTGTTGTGCTTCAGGTTCACCTCTAGGCAGGCTTTGAGGTACAGTCTGGGGACAAATGCCTGAATACACAGGCTGGATACAGATGAAGTCCTCAGGCCACGGCAGATCCCACCTGCGGGTAGGAGGCCTTCTCACTGTGTGGCTGACAGGAGATCGGGGTTCTGGATGTGTCAGACAGAGCATTAGAGCACAGGGCTTCAGGGGATATTGGGTGCCGTCGAGCAGGCGCTATACGATGATCCTTATGTGGGGATTTGCTCAGGTCCATACTTCCCTTCTCCTCTCTGGTGGGCAGACAGAACTCTGCCTTGTGGCTCCAGATTCACAAACTGGAAAACTTGCGGACCAGGAATGAGAGCCTGGGAGCCCGAAAACTAGAGCTACAGTTCAAGTGCATGGCAGTTCCTATGTGCAGAGGCAGATTCGAGATCTCCAGGACCTGAGTAAGGGTCAGGGTCCGATGCTTGATCACACTGGAATTTTGTCCATGATGCCCGAAGAATGCAGGGGAGGCCTCATGAGACCATGGAGGTTTCCCACTCTCGGGCTTGTGAGCTGCTCCAAACAGCATGTTGTCCTTCTGCAGAACAAGGGGGAGTCCTTCTATTATTTGATTTAGAGGTTTTCGAATGGAACGATCAGAGCAGAGCCCTATGAGTGGATGCCTGCAAAGCCCACCTCGGGTTAACATTGAGGCCGAATAACGCGGCAGGGTTGATTTGCAGGCTCTGGGGCAAAAGGCCAAGGGTTTCGAGATAACAGAGTGTCTTATTGAGGGATAAGTGTTGTCGTATGTCCAGGGAGACTATCCAATGTGGTGTTGGTTCAGGCGCCAGGCAGGATTCCCCTACCCTGACGGTCTGACCTTGCTTCCAAGAGCAACGCTTCCTTCTGGAGACAAGATGGTTTCTGTTGTGCAGCTCAGGGAACACCTGTTGGACCAAATGTTCGTACTCCAGAACAGGTCTCTGGGGACCGCTGTCTGACAACCTAAACAAGGGTTCTGATGGGGTTCTAGGCGCATGTCCAGTTCATTCTGCAGACTCGTGGACACTGCCTTGGTGTGATGCAGGTAGGTAGGTACTCAGGGCGAGTCAGACTGTGTATTTTTCTCCTGTGCGGCCCACGGAATTCGTTAGGACTGCCGGGCCCTGTAGGTTTCTCCAACAGTGGACATTTTCATCCACTGTTTAGGGCAGAGTTTTCTTCGAGAGGGTAGGCCCAGCCTTGCAGTGTTTGGCTAGAGGCCCCATCCTGGGACCAGGTGTCCAGGGCTTTTGAGACAGAAGTCTGCAAAAAAACAAGTTCGGATTATGGTTAGGGGAGAAATCATGGCATATGAGATCTGGAGATGCTGAGGTCAGTGCCTCAGGATTTGATATTAGGACAGCAGGGAGGCAGTCACGCAGGCTGTTCTCTCTGCATTGTGTTTCTTGGATCCCACGGAATGGACCGTTGTCTTCGTGGGGCCGTGGGAGTCTCTTTCCTGCTGGGGTCTTTCCTGGAATCCAAGAACTGCTGTCATTCTGGGGAAAGGGAATAGTGATGTTCCCTTTCTCAGGGATCCCAACAATACTAGGATTGCAGAGAAGTGTCTGGGATGTGGTACCTACCTAAGACAATCCAGGGTTAAGACTGGGGATTAGGATCACGGCATGGCTGGTTGGCGGGTGCCTGGTGCAGCTCCCAATGGGGCTTGTTGAAAGCGAGCTCAGACTGAGGATCACAATGCCTGATGGCTCTAATGAGTGGGCGCATTCTCTTGGGGCATGCCACTGCCTCCCTCATGTCGGTTGGACACCCATCCCCAAAGCAATCTTTCCAGACATATGGAAGCAGGAGTAGAATGTGGTGCTTCAGTTTGACCCATAGGCAGGGATTTGAGCTGCGGTCTGGGGGTAATGCCTGAATACAAAGTTTGGAGGGAGATTCTGGCCTCGGGCCACAACAGGTGACACCTGCATGGTATGCGGCCCATGTCTGAGTGCCTGATAGGTGATCAGGATCCGGATGTGTTGACAGAACAATAGAGCACCAGGTTGCCTATGATATCGGGGCAGTGGGGGGTCGTTGTCAAGCGCCTTGTAAGTTGATCCTCATGTGTGGATCGTTTGTAGGCCCGTACACTTCGTCTGTTTTCTGCTCCATAGGCAGAAGATTGTCTTGTGACTCCAGAATCGCAATCTGGTGTTTTGTGGGCCAGGAGTGAGAGTCCGGAAACCCTAAGGACGAGCACGGTTCAGTTCAGTGCCGAGTGCATGCTAGTTGAAATATGCCGCGGCGGATTCGAGAAATCTAGGCCCTGAGTTTGGGAGGGTCCTATGTGTTCTCACGCTGGAATGTGTGTCCATGATAGGGCCGAAGAATTCAGGGGTGGCCTCATGAGTCCAGGGTTGTTTTCCCACTCTCGGTCATGTGAGCTGTTCCCAACAGCAAGGTGTCCCTTGGCGGGTGAAGCGGGAGTACGTTTAGATGACTCCAGGGTCCCCCTTATGGAACGATAAGATAGCAGAGCTCCCCAAATGGATGATTGAAAACCCACCTCATATTACCATTGAGGCCGGGGAACATGGCACGTTCGATCTGCTGGCTCTGGGGCCACCTGCCAAGGGGACCATGGGTATCTTAAGACAGGGTATCTTATGCTGGCGAGTCACAGTGCTTGTCTGTGTCCACGGAGATCATCCAGTGTGGTGGCAGTTCAGGAGATCGGTAGGATTCCTCTACACCCAAGGGCAGCCTTTCCATCTAGGAACAGGATGGGTTTTGTTGTGTGGCTCTGGGAACACATGTTGAACCAAATGTTAAAATTACAGAACATGTCTCTGGAGATAGATGCCTGACAACCTAAACTAGGGTGCTAATGAAGTCCTGGGCGCAGGTCCAGCTCAATCCCCTGACTCGGGGCCATTGGCCTGGGTGTCTGAGTGGAGGTAGGTGCTCCGTTTGTGTCAGACTGTGCATTTTTCTCCAGTGCGGACTCCGGAATTGGTCAGGGCTCAGGGGCCTTTTCGTTTTCTCCAAACCTGGAAGGTTAGGCCACGGTTTCGGGTCCAGTTTTTCTAGGAAAGGCAGTCCCAGTCCTGCAGTGTAGGCCCAGAGACCCAATGATGCAGGGTAATGTGAACCAGGGCTTTGGAGATCGAAGTCCACAAACATAAACTCGGATTAAGCTTTGGTGCTAGTTGATGGCAGATGCTATTAGAAAGGGGCGAGGACTGTGCCTCGGGATTTGAAATTAGGGCAGTTGGGAGGTGGTAGCCCAGGCATTTCTGTCTGCATTGTGTGTGTTGAATGTTTGGGAATGGAGGTGTGTCCTCACGGGGCCTTTGGAGATTCTTCCTCAATGGCGTTCTCTAGGTGCACACGAGTTTTGTGTCTTTATGGGGAAAGCGAAGGGTAATGTTTTCCGTCTCAGGCACCCATTCCAAGCAGGGATTGCAGAGACGGGTTCTGGGTCGGGTCATGGAAAATCACAAGGAGGTTTAAGATTGAGGACCAGGAACATGGCATACCTGTTTCTCTGGTGTCGGGTCCCGTTCCCGTGGGGATTTGTATAAAAGGTGCTCAGGGTGAGGGTCCCATTGTCTGCTGTTTCCAGCATGGCTCTCCGCGGTCTACGTGTTCTCTTGGCCATACAATTGGGTCCTGCTCTGAGTGTTGGTCACCCATCCCTACGTCAAGCTCTCTGGCCATATGGTAAAAGGAGAAGAGTGTTGTGCTTCAGGTTCACCTCTAGGCAGGCTTTGAGGTACAGTTTGGGGACAAATGCCTGAATACACAGGCTGGATACAGATGACGTCCTCAGGCCACGGCAGATCCCACCTGCGGGTAGGAGGCCTTCTCACTGTGTGGCTGACAGGAGATCGGGGTTCTGGATGTGTCAGACAGAGCATTAGAGCACAGGGCTTCAGGGGATATTGGGTGCCGTCGAGCAGGCGCTATACGATGATCCTTATGTGGGGATTTGCTCAGGTCCATACTTCCCTTCTCCTCTCTGGTGGGCAGACAGAACTCTGCCTTGTGGCTCCAGATTCACAAACTGGAAAACTTGCGGACCCGGAATGAGAGCCCGGGAGCCCGATAACTAGAGCTACAGTTCAAGTGCATGGCAGTTCCTATGTGCAGAGGCAGATTCGAGATCTCCAGGACCTGAGTAAGGGTCAGGGTCCGATGCTTGATCACACTGGAATTTTGTCCATGATGCCCGAAGAATGCAGGGGAGGCCTCATGAGACCATGGAGGTTTCCCACTCTCGGGCTTGTGAGCTGCTCCAAACAGCATGTTGTCCTTCTGCAGAACAAGGGGGAGTCCTTCTATTATTTGATTTAGAGGTTTTCGAATGGAACGATCAGAGCAGAGCCCTATGAGTGGATGCCTGCAAAGCCCACCTCGGGTTAACATTGAGGCCGAATAACGCGGCAGGGTTCATTTGCAGGCTCTGGGGCAAAAGGCCAAGGGTTTCGAGATAACAGAGTGTCTTATTGAGGGATAAGTGTTGCCGTATGTCCAGGGAGACCATCCAATGTGGTGTTGGTTCAGGCGCCAGGCAGGATTCCCCTACCCTGACGGTCTGACCTTGCTTCCAAGAGCAACGCTTCTTTCTGGAGACAAGATGGTTTCTGTTGTGCAGCTCAGGGAACACCTGTTGGACCAAATGTTCGTACTCCAGAATAGGTCTTTGGGGTCCGATGTCTGACAACTTAAACAAGGGTTCTGATGGGGTTCTAGGCGCATGTCCAGTTCATTCTGCAGACTCGTGGACACTGCCTTGGTGTGATGCCTGTAGGTAGGTACTCAAGGCGAGTCAGACTGTGTATTTTTCTCCTGTACCCCTCGGAATTCGTTAGGACTGCCGGGCCCTGTAGGTTTCTCCAACAGTGGACATTTTCATCCACTGTTTAGGGCAGAGTTTTCTTCGAGAGGGTAGGCCCAGCCTTGCAGTGTTTGGGTAGAGGCCCCATCCTGGGACCAGGTGGCCAGGGCTTTTGAGACAGAAGTCTGCAAAAAAACAAGTTCGGATTATGGTTAGGGGAGAAATCATGGCATATAAGATCTGGAGATGCTGAGGTCAGTGCCTCAGGATTTGATATTAGGGCAGCTGGGAGGCAGTCACGCAGGCTGTTCTCTCTGCATTGTGTTTCTTGGATCCCACGGAACGGACCGTTGTCTTCGTGGGGCCGTGGGAGTCTCTTTCCTGCTGGGGTCTTGCCTGGAATCCACGAACTGCTGTCATTCTGGGGAAAGGGAAGAGTGATGTTCCCTTTCTCAGGGACCCCAACAAAACTAGGATTGCAGAGAAGTGTCTGGGATGCGGTACCTACCTAAGAAAATCCAGGGTTAATACTGGGGTTTAGGGTCACGGCATGGCTGGTTGGCGGGTGCCTGGTGCAGCTCCTAATTTGGGCTTTTTGAAAGCGAGCTCAGACTGAGGATCACAATGCCTGATGGCTCTAATGAGTGGGCGCATTCTCTTGGGGCATGCCACTGCCTCCCACATGTCGGTTGGACACCCATCCCCAAAGCAAGCTTTCCAGACTTATGGAATAGGAGTAGAATGTGGTGCTTCAGTTTGACCCATAAGCAGGGATTTGAGCTGCGGTCTGGGGGTAATGCCTGAATACAAAGTTTGGAGGGAGATTCTGGCCTCGGGCCACAACAGGTGACACCTGCCTGGTATGCGGCCCATGTCTGAGTGCCTGATAGGTGATCAGGTTCCGGATGTGTTGACAGAACAATAGAGCACCAGGTTGCCTATGATATCGGGGCAGTGGGGGGTCGTTGTCAAGCGCCTTGTAAGTTGATCCTCATGTGTGGATCTTTTGCAGGCCCGTACACCTCGTTTGATTTCTGCTCCATAGGCAGAAGTTTGTCTTGTGACTCCAGAATCGCCATCTGGTGTTTTGTGGGCCAGGAGTGAGAGTCCCGAAACCCTAAGGACGAGCACGGTTCAATTCAGTGCCGAGTGCATGCTAGTTGAAATATGCCGCGGCGGATTCGAGAAATCTAGGCCCTGAGTTTGGGAGGGTCCTATGTGTTCTCACGCTGGAATGTGTGTCCATGATAGGGCCGAAGAATTCAGGGGTGGCCTCATGAGTCCAGGGTTGTTTTCCCACTCTCAATCATGGGAGCTGTTCCCAACAGCAAGGTGTCCCTTGGCGGGTGAAGCGGGAGTACGTTTAGGTGACTCCAGGGTCCCCCTTATGGAACGATAAGATAGCAGAGCTCCCCAAATGGATGCCTGAAAACCCACCTCGTGTTACCATTGCATCCGGGGAACATGGCACGTTCGATCTGTGGCTCTGGGGCCACCTGCCAAGGGGACCATGGGTATCTTAAGACAGGGTATCTTATGCTGGCGAGTCACAGTGCTTGTCTGTGTCCACGGAGATCATCCAGTGTGGTTGCAGTTCAGGAGATAGGTAGGATTCCTCTACACCCAAGGGCAGCCTTTCCATCTGGGGACAGGATGGGTTTTGTTGTGTGTCTCAGGGAACACATTTTGAACCAAATGTTAAAATTACAGAACATGTCTCTGGAGATAAATACCTGACAAGCTAAACTAGGGTGCTAATGAAGTCCTGGGCGCAGGTCCAGCTCAATCTACTGACTCGGGGCCATTGGCCTTGGTGTCTGACTGGAGGTAGGTGCTTCGTTTGTGTCAGACTGTGCATTTTTCTCCAGTGTGGACTACGGAATTGGTCAGGGCGCAGGAGCCTTGTCGGTTTTTCCAAACCTGTAAGGTTTAGGCCACGGTTTCGGGTGGAGTTTTCCTAGGAAAGGCAGTCCCAGTCCTCCAGTGTAGGCCCGGAGACCCAATGATGCAGGGTAATGTGAATCAGGGCTTTGTAGATCGAAGTCCACAAACATAAACTCGGATTAAGCTTAGGTGCTAGTTGATGGCAGATGCGATAAGACAGGGCCGAGGAATGTGCCTCAGGATTTGTAATTAGGGCAGGTGGGAGGTGGTAGCCCAGGCATTTCTGTCTGCATTGTGTGTGTTGAATGTTTGGGAATGGAGGTGTGTCCTCACGGGTCTTTGGAGATTCTTCCTCAATGGCGTTCTCTAGGTGCACACGAGTTTTGTGTCTTTATGGGGAAAGCGAAGGGTAATGTTTTCTGTCTCAGGCACCCATTCCAAACAGGGATTGCAGAGACGGGTTCTGGGTCGGGTCATGGAAAATCACAAGGAGTGTTAAGATTGAGGACCAGGAACATGGCATACCTGTTTCTCTGGTGTCGGGTCCCGTTCCCGTGGGGATTTGTATGAAAGGTGCTCAGGGTGAGGGTCCCATTGTCTGCTTTTTCCAGCATGGCCCTCCGCGGTCTACGTGTTCCCTTGCCATACAATTGGGTCCTGCTCTGAGTGTTGGTCACCCATCCCTACGTCGAAGCTCTCTGGCCATATGGTAAAAGGAGAAGACTGTTCTGCTTCAGGTTCACCTCTAGGCAGAGTTTGAGGTACTGTCTGGGGACAAATGCCTGAATACACAGGCTGGATACAGATGACGTCCTCAGGCCACGGCAGATCCCACCTGCGGGTAGGAGGCCTTCTCCCTGTGTGGCTGACAGGAGATCGGGGTTCTGGATGTGTCAGACAGAGCATTAGAGCACAGGGCTTCAGGGGATATTGGGTGCCGTCGAGCAGGCGCTATACGATGATCCTTATGTGGGGATTTGCTCAGGTCCATACTTCCCTTCTCCTCTCTGGTGGGCAGACAGAACTCTGCCTTGTGGCTCCAGATTCACAAACTGGAATACTTGCAGACCAGGAATGAGAGCCCGGGAGCCCGAAAACTAGAGCTACAGTTCAAGTGCATGGCAGTTCCTATGTGCAGAGGCAGATTCGAGATCTCCAGGACCTGAAAAGGGTCTGGGTCCGATGCTTAATCACACTGGAATTTTGTCCATGATGCCCGAAGAATGCAGGGGAGGCCTCATGAGACCATGGAGGTTTCCCACTCTTGGCCTTTGAGCTGCTCCAAACTGCATGTTGTCCTTCTGCAGAACAAGGGGGAGTCCTTCTATTATTTGATTTAGAGGTTTTCGAATGGAACGATCAGAGCAGAGCCCTACGAGTGGATGCCTGCAAAGCCCACCTCGGGTTACCATTGAGTCCGAATAACGCGGCAGGGTTGATTTGCAGGCTCTGGGGCAAAAGGCCAAGGGTTTCGAGATAACAGAGTGTCTTATTGAGGGATAAGTGTTGCCGTATGTCCAGGGAGACCATCCAATGTGGTGTTGGTTCAGGCGCCAGGCAGGATTCCCCTACCCTGACGGTCTGACCTTGCTTCCAAGAGCAACGATTCCTTCTGGAGACAAGATGGTTTCTGTTGTGCAGCTCAGGGAACACCTGTTGGACCAAATGTTCGTACTCCAGAACAGGTCTCTGGGGACCGCTGTCTGACAACCTAAACAAGGGTTCTGATGGGGTTCTAGGCCCATGTCCAGTTCATTCTGCAGACTCGTGGACACTGCCTTGGTGTGATGCAGGTAGGTAGGTACTCAGGGCGAGTCAGAGTGTGTATTTTTCTCCTGTGCGGCCCACGGAATTCGTTTGGACTGCCGGGCCCTGTAGGTTTCTCCAACAGTGGACATTTTCATCCACTGTTTAGGGCAGAGTTTTCTTCGAGAGGGTAGGCCCAGCCTTGCAGTGTTTGGCTAGAGGCCCCATCCTGGGACCAGGTGTCCAGGGCTTTTGAGACAGAAGTCTGCAAAAAAACAAGTTCGGATTATGGTTAGGGGAGAAATCATGGCATATGAGATCTGGAGATGCTGAGGTCAGTGCCTCAGGATTTGATATTAGGGCAGCAGGGAGGCAGTCACGCAGGCTGTTCTCTCTGCATTGTGTTTCTTGGATCCCACGGAATGGACCGTTGTCTTCGTGGGGCCGTGGGAGTCTCTTACCTGCTGGGGTCTTCCCTGGAATCCAAGAACTGCTGTCATTCTGGGGAAAGGGAAGAGTGATGTTCCCTTTCTCAGGGATCCCAACAAAACTAGGATTGCAGAGAAGTGTCTGGGATGTGGTACCTACCTAAGACAATCCAGGGTTAAGACTGGGGATTAGGATCACGGCATGGCTGGTTGGCGGGTGCCTGGTGCAGCTCCCAATGGGGCTTGTTGAAAGCGAGCTCAGACTGAGGATCACAATGCCTGATGGCTCTAATGAGTGGGCGCATTCTCTTGGGGCATGCCACTGCCTCCCTCATGTCGGTTGGACACCCATCCCCAAAGCAAGCTTTCCAGACATATGGAAGCAGGAGTAGAATGTGGTGCTTCAGTTTGACCCATAGGCCGGGATTTGAGCTGCGGTCTGGGGGTAATGCCTGAATACAAAGTTTGGAGGGAGATTCTGGCCTCGGGCCACAACAGGTGACACCTGCATGGTATGCGGCCCATGTCTGAGTGCCTGATAGGTGATCAGGTTCCGGATGTGTTGACAGAACAATAGAGCACCAGGTTGCCTATGATATCGGGGCAGTGGGGGGTCGTTGTCAAGCGCCTTGTAAGTTGATCCTCATGTGTGGATCGTTTGTAGGCCCGTACACATCGTCTGTTTTCTGCTCCATAGGCAGAAGATTGTCTTGTGACTCCAGAATCGCAATCTGGTGTTTTGTGGGCCAGGAGTGAGAGTCCGGAAACCCTAAGGACGAGCACGGTTCAGTTCAGTGCCGAGTGCATGCTAGTTGAAATATGCCGCGGCGGATTCGAGAAATCTAGGCCCTGAGTTTGGGAGGGTCCTATGTGTTCTCACGCTGGAATGTGTGTCCATGATAGGGCCGAAGAATTCAGGGGTGGCCTCATGAGTCCAGGGTTGTTTTCCCACTCTCGGTCATGTGAGCTGTTCCCAACAGCAAGGTGTCCCTTGGCGGGTGAAGCGGGAGTACGTTTAGATGACTCCAGGGTCCCCCTTATGGAACGATAAGATAGCAGAGCTCCCCAAATGGATGCCTGAAAACCCACCTCGTGTTACCATTGCAGCTGAGGAACATGGCACGTTCGATCTGCTGGCTCTGGGGCCACATGCCAAGGGGACCATGGGTATCTTAAGACAGGGTATCTTATGCTGGCGAGTCACAGTGCTTGTCTGTGTCCACGGAGATCATCCAGTGTGGTGGCAGTTCAGGAGATAGGTAGGATTCCTCTACACCCAAGGGCAGCCTTTCCATCTAGGAACAGGATGGGTTTTGTTGTTTGGCTCTGGGAACACATGTTGAACCAAATGTTAAAATTACAGAACATGTCTCTGGAGATAGATGCCTGACAACCTAAACTAGGGTGCTAATGAAGTCCTGGGCGCAGGTCCAGCTCAATCCCCTGACTCGGGGCCATTGGCCTTGGTGTATGACTGGAGGTAGGTGCTCCGTTTGTGTCAGACTGTGCATTTTTCTCCAGTGCGGACTCCGGAATTGGTCAGGGCTCAGGGGCCTTTTCGTTTTCTCCAAACCTGGAAGGTTTAGGCCACGGTTTCGGGTCCAGTTTTTCTAGGAAAGGCAGTCCCAGTCCTGCAGTGTAGGCCCAGAGACCCAATGATGCAGGGTAATGTGAACCAGGGCTTTGGAGATCGAAGTCCACAAACATAAACTCGGATTAAGCTTTGGTGCTAGTTGATGGCAGATGCTATTAGAAAGGGGCGAGGACTGTGCCTCGGGATTTGAAATTAGGGCAGTTGGGAGGTGGTAGCCCAGGCATTTCTGTCTGCATTGTGTGTGTTGAATGTTTGGGAATGGAGGTGTGTCCTCACGGGGCCTTTGGAGATTCTTCCCCAATGGCGTTCTCTAGGTGCACACGAGTTTTGTGTCTTTATGGGGAAAGCGAAGGGTAATGTTTTCCGTCTCAGGCACCCATTCCAAGCAGGGATTGCAGAGACGGGTTCTGGGTTGGGTCATGGAAAATCACAAGGAGGGTTAAGATTGAGGACCAGGAACATGGCATACCTGTTTCTCTGGTGTCGGGTCCCGTTCCCGTGGGGATTTGTATGAAAGGTGCTCAGGGTGAGTGTCCCATTGTCTGCTGTTTCCAGCATGGCCCTCCGCGGTCTACGTGTTCTCTTGGGTCATACAATTGGGTCCTGCTCTGAGTGTTGGTCACCCATCCCTACGTCAAGCTCTCTGGCCATATGGTAAAAGGAGAAGAGTGTTGTGCTTCAGGTTCACCTCTAGGCAGGCTTTGAGGTACAGTCTGGGGACAAATGCCTGAATACACAGGCTGGATACAGATGAAGTCCTCAGGCCACGGCAGATCCCACCTGCGGGTAGGAGGCCTTCTCACTGTGTGGCTGACAGGAGATCGGGGTTCTGGATGTGTCAGACAGAGCATTAGAGCACAGGGCTTCAGGGGATATTGGGTGCCGTCGAGCAGGCGCTATACGATGATCCTTATGTGGGGATTTGCTCAGGTCCATACTTCCCTTCTCCTCTCTGGTGGGCAGACAGAACTCTGCCTTGTGGCTCCAGATTCACAAACTGGAAAACTTGCGGACCAGGAATGAGAGCCTGGGAGCCCGAAAACTAGAGCTACAGTTCAAGTGCATGGCAGTTCCTATGTGCAGAGGCAGATTCGAGATCTCCAGGACCTGAGTAAGGGTCAGGGTCCGATGCTTGATCACACTGGAATTTTGTCCATGATGCCCGAAGAATGCAGGGGAGGCCTCATGAGACCATGGAGGTTTCCCACTCTCGGGCTTGTGAGCTGCTCCAAACAGCATGTTGTCCTTCTGCAGAACAAGGGGGAGTCCTTCTATTATTTGATTTAGAGGTTTTCGAATGGAACGATCAGAGCAGAGCCCTATGAGTGGATGCCTGCAAAGCCCACCTCGGGTTAACATTGAGGCCGAATAACGCGGCAGGGTTGATTTGCAGGCTCTGGGGCAAAAGGCCAAGGGTTTCGAGATAACAGAGTGTCTTATTGAGGGATAAGTGTTGCCGTATGTCCAGGGAGACTATCCAATGTGGTGTTTGTTCAGGCGCCAGGCAGGATTCCCCTACCCTGACGGTCTGACCTTGCTTCCAAGAGCAACGCTTCCTTCTGGAGACAAGATGGTTTCTGTTGTGCAGCTCAGGGAACACCTGTTGGACCAAATGTTCGTACTCCAGAACAGGTCTCTGGGGACCGCTGTCTGACAACCTAAACAAGGGTTCTGATGGGGTTCTAGGCGCATGTCCAGTTCATTCTGCAGACTCGTGGACACTGCCTTGGTGTGATGCAGGTAGGTAGGTACTCAGGGCGAGTCAGACTGTGTATTTTTCTCCTGTGCGGCCCACGGAATTCGTTAGGACTGCCGGGCCCTGTAGGTTTCTCCAACAGTGGACATTTTCATCCACTGTTTAGGGCAGAGTTTTCTTCGAGAGGGTAGGCCCAGCCTTGCAGTGTTTGGCTAGAGGCCCCATCCTGGGACCAGGTGTCCAGGGCTTTTGAGACAGAAGTCTGCAAAAAAACAAGTTCGGATTATGGTTAGGGGAGAAATCGTGGCATATGAGATCTGGAGATGCTGAGGTCAGTGCCTCAGGATTTGATATTAGGACAGCAGGGAGGCAGTCACGCAGGCTGTTCTCTCTGCATTGTGTTTCTTGGATCCCACGGAATGGACCGTTGTCTTCGTGGGGCCGTGGGAGTCTCTTTCCTGCTGGGGTCTTTCCTGGAATCCAAGAACTGCTGTCATTCTGGGGAAAGGGAATAGTGATGTTCCCTTTCTCAGGGATCCCAACAATACTAGGATTGCAGAGAAGTGTCTGGGATGTGGTACCTACCTAAGACAATCCAGGGTTAAGACTGGGGATTAGGATCACGGCATGGCTGGTTGGCGGGTGCCTGGTGCAGCTCCCAATGGGGCTTGTTGAAAGCGAGCTCAGACTGAGGATCACAATGCCTGATGGCTCTAATGAGTGGGCGCATTCTCTTGGGGCATGCCACTGCCTCCCTCATGTCGGTTGGACACCCATCCCCAAAGCAATCTTTCCAGACATATGGAAGCAGGAGTAGAATGTGGTGCTTCAGTTTGACCCATAGGCAGGGATTTGAGCTGCGGTCTGGGGGTAATTCCTGAATACAAAGTTTGGAGGGAGATTCTGGCCTCGGGCCACAACAGGTGACACCTGCATGGTATGCGGCCCATGTCTGAGTGCCTGATAGGTGATCAGGATCCGGATGTGTTGACAGAACAATAGAGCACCAGGTTGCCTATGATATCGGGGCAGTGGGGGGTCGTTGTCAAGCGCCTTGTAAGTTGATCCTCATGTGTGGATCGTTTGTAGGCCCGTACACATCGTCTGTTTTCTGCTCCATAGGCAGAAGATTGTCTTGTGACTCCAGAATCGCAATCTGGTGTTTTGTGGGCCAGGAGTGAGAGTCCGGAAACCCTAAGGACGAGCACGGTTCAGTTCAGTGCCGAGTGCATGCTAGTTGAAATATGCCGCGGCGGATTCGAGAAATCTAGGCCCTGAGTTTGGGAGGGTCCTATGTGTTCTCACGCTGGAATGTGTGTCCATGATAGGGCCGAAGAATTCAGGGGTGGCCTCATGAGTCCAGGGTTGTTTTCCCACTCTCGGTCATGTGAGCTGTTCCCAACAGCAAGGTGTCCCTTGGCGGGTGAAGCGGGAGTACGTTTAGATGACTCCAGGGTCCCCCTTATGGAACGATAAGATAGCAGAGCTCCCCAAATGGATGCCTGAAAACCCACCTCATATTACCATTGAAGAAGGGGAACATGGCACGTTCGATCTGCTGGCTCTGGGGCCACCTGCCAAGGGGACCATGGGTATCTTAAGACAGGGTATCTTATGCTGGCGAGTCACAGTGCTTGTCTGTGTCCACGGAGATCATCCAGTGTGGTGGCAGTTCAGGAGATCGGTAGGATTCCTCTACACCCAAGGGCAGCCTTTCCATCTAGGAACAGGATGGGTTTTGTTGTGTGGCTCTGGGAACACATGTTGAACCAAATGTTAAAATTACAGAACATGTCTCTGGAGATAGATGCCTGACAACCTAAACTAGGGTGCTAATGAAGTCCTGGGCGCAGGTCCAGCTCAATCCCCTGACTCGGGGCCATTGGCCTTGGTGTATGACTGGAGGTAGGTGCTCCGTTTGTGTCAGACTGTGCATTTTTCTCCAGTGCGGACTCCGGAATTGGTCAGGGCTCAGGGGCCTTTTCGTTTTCTCCAAACCTGGAAGGTTTAGGCCACGGTTTCGGGTCCAGTTTTTCTAGGAAAGGCAGTCCCAGTCCTGCTGTGTAGGCCCAGAGACCCAATGATGCAGGGTAATGTGAACCAGGGCTTTGGAGATCGAAGTCCACAAACATAAACTCGGTTTAAGCTTTGGTGCTAGTTGATGGCAGATGCTATTAGAAAGGGGCGAGGACTGTGCCTCAGGATTTGAAATTAGGGCAGTTGGGAGGTGGTAGCCCAGGCATTTCTGTCTGCATTGTGTGTGTTGAATGTTTGGGAATGGAGGTGTGTCCTCACGGGGCCTTTGGAGATTCTTCCTCAATGGCGTTCTCTAGGTGCACACGAGTTTTGTGTCTTTATGGGGAAAGCGAAGGGTAATGTTTTCCGTCTCAGGCACCCATTCCAAGCAGGGATTGCAGAGACGGGTTCTGGGTCGGGTCATGGAAAATCACAAGGAGGGTTAAGATTGAGGACCAGGAACATGGCATACCTGTTTCTCTGGTGTCGGGTCCCGTTCCCGTGGGGATTTGTATAAAAGGTGCTCAGGGTGAGGGTCCCATTGTCTGCTGTTTCCAGCATGGCCCTCCGCGGTCTACGTGTTCTCTTGGCCATACAATGGGGTCCTGCTCTGAGTGTTGGTCACCCATCCCTACGTCAAGCTCTCTGGCCATATGGTAAAAGGAGAAGAGTGTTGTGCTTCAGGTTCACCTCTAGGCAGGCTTTGAGGTACAGTTTGGGGACAAATGCCTGAATACACAGGCTGGATACAGATGACGTCCTCAGGCCACGGCAGATCCCACCTGCGGGTAGGAGGCCTTCTCACTGTGTGGCTGACAGGAGATCGGGGTTCTGGATGTGTCAGACAGAGCATTAGAGCACAGGGCTTCAGGGGATATTGGGTGCCGTCGAGCAGGCGCTATACGATGATCCTTATGTGGGGATTTGCTCAGGTCCATACTTCCCTTCTCCTCTCTGGTGGGCAGACAGAACTCTGCCTTGTGGCTCCAGATTCACAAACTGGAAAACTTGCGGACCCGGAATGAGAGCCCGGGAGCCCGAAAACTAGAGCTACAGTTCAAGTGCATGGCAGTTCCTATGTGCAGAGGCAGATTCGAGATCTCCAGGACCTGAGTAAGGGTCAGGGTCCGATGCTTGATCACACTGGAATTTTGTCCATGATGCCCGAAGAATGCAGGGGAGGCCTCCTGAGACCATGGAGGTTTCCCACTCTCGGGCTTGTGAGCTGCTCCAAACAGCATGTTGTCCTTCTGCAGAACAAGGGGGAGTCCTTCTATTATTTGATTTAGAGGTTTTCGAATGGAACGATCAGAGCAGAGCCCTATGAGTGGATGCCTGCAAAGCCCACCTCGGGTTAACATTGTGGCCGAATAACGCGGCAGGGTTCATTTGCAGGCTCTGGGGCAAAAGGCCAAGGGTTTCGAGATAACAGAGTGTCTTATTGAGGGATAAGTGTTGCCGTATGTCCAGGGAGACCATCCAATGTGGTGTTGGTTCAGGCGCCAGGCAGGATTCCCCTACCCTGACGGTCTGACCTTGCTTCCAAGAGCAACGCTTCTTTCTGGAGACAAGATGGTTTCTGTTGTGCAGCTCAGGGAACACCTGTTGGACCAAATGTTCGTACTCCAGAATAGGTCTTTGGGGTCCGATGTCTGACAACTTAAACAAGGGTTCTGATGGGGTTCTAGGCGCATGTCCAGTTCATTCTGCAGACTCGTGGACACTGCCTTGGTGTGATGCCTGTAGGTAGGTACTCAAGGCGAGTCAGACTGTGTATTTTTCTCCTGTACCCCTCGGAATTCGTTAGGACTGCCGGGCCCTGTAGGTTTCTCCAACAGTGGACATTTTCATCCACTGTTTAGGGCAGAGTTTTCTTCAAGAGGGTAGGCCCAGCCTTGCAGTGTTTGGGTAGAGGCCCCATCCTGGGACCAGGTGGCCAGGGCTTTTGAGACAGAAGTCTGCAAAAAAACAAGTTCGGATTATGGTTAGGGGAGAAATCATGGCATATAAGATCTGGAGATGCTGAGGTCAGTGCCTCAGGATTTGATATTAGGGCAGCTGGGAGGCAGTCACGCAGGCTGTTCTCTCTGCATTGTGTTTCTTGGATCCCACGGAACGGACCGTTGTCTTCGTGGGGCCGTGGGAGTCTCTTTCCTGCTGGGGTCTTGCCTGGAATCCACGAACTGCTGTCATTCTGGGGAAAGGGAAGAGTGATGTTCCCTTTCTCAGGGACCCCAACAAAACTAGGATTGCAGAGAAGTGTCTGGGATGCGGTACCTACCTAAGAAAATCCAGGGTTAATACTGGGGTTTAGGGTCACGGCATGGCTGGTTGGCGGGTGCCTGGTGCAGCTCCTAATTTGGGCTTTTTGAAAGCGAGCTCAGACTGAGGATCACAATGCCTGATGGCTCTAATGAGTGGGCGCATTCTCTTGGGGCATGCCACTGCCTCCCACATGTCGGTTGGACACCCATCCCCAAAGCAATCTTTCCAGACTTATGGAAGCAGGAGTAGAATGTGGTGCTTCAGTTTGACCCATAAGCAGGGATTTGAGCTGCGGTCTGGGGGTAATGCCTGAATACAAAGTTTGGAGGGAGATTCTGGCCTCGGGCCACAACAGGTGACACCTGCCTGGTATGCGGCCCATGTCTGAGTGCCTGATAGGTGATCAGGTTCCGATGTGTTGACAGAACAATAGAGCACCAGGTTGCCTATGATATCGGGGCAGTGGGGGGTCGTTGTCAAGCGCCTTGTAAGTTGATCCTCATGTGTGGATCTTTTGCAGGCCCGTACACCTCGTTTGATTTCTGCTCCATAGGCAGAAGTTTGTCTTGTGACTCCAGAATCGCCATCTGGTGTTTTGTGGGCCAGGAGTGAGAGTCCCGAAACCCTAAGGACGAGCACGGTTCAATTCAGTGCCGAGTGCATGCTAGTTGAAATATGCCGCGGCGGATTCGAGAAATCTAGGCCCTGAGTTTGGGAGGGTCCTATGTGTTCTCACGCTGGAATGTGTGTCCATGATAGGGCCGAAGAATTCAGGGGTGGCCTCATGAGTCCAGGGTTGTTTTCCCACTCTCAATCATGGGAGCTGTTCCCAACAGCAAGGTGTCCCTTGGCGGGTGAAGCGGGAGTACGTTTAGGTGACTCCAGTGTCCCCCTTATGGAACGATAAGATAGCAGAGCTCCCCAAATGGATGCCTGAAAACCCACCTCGTGTTACCATTGCATCCGGGGAACATGGCACGTTCGATCTGTGGCTCTGGGGCCACCTGCCAAGGGGACCATGGGTATCTTAAGACAGGGTATCTTATGCTGGCGAGTCACAGTGCTTGTCTGTGTCCACGGAGATCATCCAGTGTGGTTGCAGTTCAGGAGATAGGTAGGATTCCTCTACACCCAAGGGCAGCCTTTCCATCTGGGGACAGGATGGGTTTTGTTGTGTGTCTCAGGGAACACATTTTGAACCAAATGTTAAAATTACAGAACATGTCTCTGGAGATAAATACCTGACAAGCTAAACTAGGGTGCTAATGAAGTCCTGGGCGCAGGTCCAGCTCAATCTACTGACTCGGGGCCATTGGCCTTGGTGTCTGACTGGAGGTAGGTGCTTCGTTTGTGTCAGACTGTGCATTTTTCTCCAGTGTGGACTACGGAATTGGTCAGGGCGCAGGAGCCTTGTCGGTTTTTCCAAACCTGTAAGGTTTAGGCCACGGTTTCGGGTGGAGTTTTCCTAGGAAAGGCAGTCCCAGTCCTCCAGTGTAGGCCCGGAGACCCAATGATGCAGGGTAATGTGAATCAGGGCTTTGTAGATCGAAGTCCACAAACATAAACTCGGATTAAGCTTAGGTGCTAGTTGATGGCAGATGCGATAAGACAGGGCCGAGGAATGTGCCTCAGGATTTGCAATTAGGGCAGGTGGGAGGTGGTAGCCCAGGCATTTCTGTCTGCATTGTGTGTGTTGAATGTTTGGGAATGGAGGTGTGTCCTCACGGGTCTTTGGAGATTCTTCCTCAATGGCGTTCTCTAGGTGCACACGAGTTTTGTGTCTTTATGGGGAAAGCGAAGGGTAATGTTTTCTGTCTCAGGCACCCATTCCAAACAGGGATTGCAGAGACGGGTTCTGGGTCGGGTCATGGAAAATCACAAGGAGTGTTAAGATTGAGGACCAGGAACATGGCATACCTGTTTCTCTGGTGTCGGGTCCCGTTCCCGTGGGGATTTGTATGAAAGGTGCTCAGGGTGAGGGTCCCATTGTCTGCTTTTTCCAGCATGGCCCTCCGCGGTCTACGTGTTCTCTTGCCATACAATTGGGTCCTGCTCTGAGTGTTGGTCACCCATCCCTACGTCGAAGCTCTCTGGCCATATGGTAAAAGGAGAAGACTGTTCTGCTTCAGGTTCACCTCTAGGCAGAGTTTGAGGTACTGTCTGGGGACAAATGCCTGAATACACAGGCTGGATACAGATGACGTCCTCAGGCCACGGCAGATCCCACCTGCGGGTAGGAGGCCTTCTCCCTGTGTGGCTGACAGGAGATCGGGGTTCTGGATGTGTCAGACAGAGCATTAGAGCACAGGGCTTCAGGGGATATTGGGTGCCGTCGAGCAGGCGCTATACGATGATCCTTATGTGGGGATTTGCTCAGGTCCATACTTCCCTTCTCCTCTCTGGTGGGCAGACAGAACTCTGCCTTGTGGCTCCAGATTCACAAACTGGAATACTTGCAGACCAGGAATGAGAGCCCGGGAGCCCGAAAACTAGAGCTACAGTTCAAGTGCATGGCAGTTCCTATGTGCAGAGGCAGATTCGAGATCTCCAGGACCTGAAAAGGGTCTGGGTCCGATGCTTAATCACACTGGAATTTTGTCCATGATGCCCGAAGAATGCAGGGGAGGCCTCATGAGACCATGGAGGTTTCCCACTCTTGGCCTTTGAGCTGCTCCAAACTGCATGTTGTCCTTCTGCAGAACAAGGGGGAGTCCTTCTATTATTTGATTTAGAGGTTTTCGAATGGAACGATCAGAGCAGAGCCCTACGAGTGGATGCCTGCAAAGCCCACCTCGGGTTACCATTGAGTCCGAATAACGCGGCAGGGTTGATTTGCAGGCTCTGGGGCAAAAGCCAAGGGTTTCGAGATAACAGAGTGTCTTATTGAGGGATAAGTGTTGCCGTATGTCCAGGGAGACCATCCAAAGTGGTGTTGGTTCAGGCGCTAGGCAGGATTCCCCTACCCTGACGGTCTGACCTTGCTTCCAAGAGCAACGCTTCTTTCTGGAGACAAGATGGTTTCTGTTGTGCAGCTCAGGGAACACCTGTTGGACCAAATGTTCGTACTCCAGAACAGGTCTCTGGGGACCGCTGTCTGACAACCTAAACAAGGGTTCTGATGGGGTTCTAGGCGCATGTCCAGTTCATTCTGCAGACTCGTGGACACTGACTTGGTGTGACGCCTGTAGGTAGGTACTCAGGGCGAGTGAGACTGTGTATTTTTCTCCTGTGCGGCCCACGGAATTCGTTAGGACTGCCGGGCCCTGTAGGTTTCTCCAACAGTGGACATTTTCATCCACTGTTTAGGGCAGAGTTTTCTTCGAGAGGGTAGGCCCAGCCTTGCAGTGTTTGGCTAGAGGCCCCATCCTGGGACCAGGTGTCCAGGGCTTTTGAGAAAGAAGTCTGCAAAAAAACAAGTTCGGATTATGGTTAGGGGAGAAATCATGGCATATGAGATCTGGAGATGCTGAGGTCAGTGCCTCAGGATTTGATATTAGGGCAGCAGGGAGGCAGTCACGCAGGCTGTTCTCTCTGCATTGTGTTTCTTGGATCCCACGGAACGGATCATTGTCTTCGTGGGTCGTGGTAGTCTCCTTCCTGCTGGTGTCTTGCCTGGAATCCAAGAACTGCTGACATTCTGGGGAAAGGGAAGAGTGATGTTCCCTTTCTCAGGGACCCCATCAAAACTAGGATTGCAGAGAAGTGTCTGGGATGCGGTACCTACCTAAGAAAATCCAGGGTTAAGACTGGGGATTAGCGTCACGGCATGGCTGGTTGGCGGGTGCCTGGTGCAGCTCCTAATGGGGCTTGTTGAAAGCGAGCTCAGACTGAGGATCACAATGCCTGATGCCTCTAATGAGTGGGTGCATTCTCTTGGGGCATGCCACTGCCTACCACATGTCGGTTGGACACCCATCCCCAAAGCAAGCTTTCCAGACATATGGAAGCAGGAGTAGAATGTGGTGCTTCAGTTTGACCCATAAGCAGGGATTTGAGCTGCGGTCTGGGGGTAATGCCTGAATACAAAGTTTGGAGGGAGATTCTGGCCTCGGGCCACAACAGGTGACACCTGCCTGGTATGCGGCCCATGTCTGAGTGCCTGATAGGTGATCAGGTTCCGGATGTGTTGACAGAACAATAGAGCACCAGGTTGCCTATGATATCGGGGCAGTGGGGGGTCGTTGTCAAGCGCCTTGTAAGTTGATCCTCATGTGTGGATCTTTTGCAGGCCCGTAAACCTCATCTGTTTTCTGCTCCATAGGCAGAAGATTGTCTTGTGACTCCAGAATCGCAATCTGGTGTTTTGTGGGCCAGGAGTGAGAGTCCGGAAACCCTAAGGACGAGCACGGTTCAGTACAGTTCCCAGTGCATGCTAGTTGAAATATGCCGCGGCGGATTCGAGAAATCTAGGCCCTGAGTTTGGGAGGGTCCTATGTGTTCTCACGCTGGAATGTGTGTCCATGATAGGGCCGAAGAATTCAGGGGTGGCCTCATGAGTCCAGGGTTGTTTTCCCACTCTCGGTCATGTGAGCTGTTCCCAACAGCAAGGTGTCCCTTGGCGGGTGAAGCGGGAGTACGTTTAGATGACTCCAGGGTCCCCCTTATGGAACGATAAGATAGCAGAGCTCCCCAAATGGATGCCTGAAAACCCACCTCGTCTTACCATTGCAGCCGAGGAACATGGCACGTTCGATCTGCTGGCTCTGGGGCCACCTGCCAAGGGGACCATGGGTATCTTAAGACAGGGTATCTTATGCTGGCGAGTCACAGTGCTTGTCTGTGTCTACGGAGATCATCCAGTGTGGTGGCAGTTCAGGAGATAGGTAGGATTCCTCTCCACCCAAGGGCAGCCTTTCTATCTGGGGACAGGATGGGTTTTGTTGTGTGTCTCAGGGAACACATTTTGAACCAAATGTTAAAATTACAAAACATGTCTCTGGAGATAGATGCCTGACAACCTAAACTAGGGTGCTAATGAAGTCCTGGGCGCAGGTCCAGCTCAATCTCCTGACTCGGGGCCACTGGCCTTGGTGTCTGACTGGAGGTAGGTGCTCCGTTTGTGTCAGACTGTGCATTTTTCTCCAGTGCGGACTACGGAATTGGTCAGGGCGCAGGAGCCTTGTCGGTTTTTCCAAACCTGGAAGGTTTAGGCCACGGTTTCGGGTGGAGTTTTCCACGGAAAGGTAGTACCAGTCCTGCAGTGTAGGCCCGGAGACCCAATGATGCAGGGTAATGTGAATCAGGGCTTTGTAGATCGAAGTCCACAAACATAAAATCGGATTAAGCTTAGGTGCTAGTTGATGGCAGATGCGATAAGAAAGGGCCGAGGACTGTGCCTCAGGATTTGAAATTAGGGCAGGAGGGAGGTGGTAGCCCAGGCATTTCTGTCTGCATTGTGTGTGTTGAATGTTTGGGAATGGAGGTGTGTCCTCACGGGGCCGTTGTAGATTCTTCCTCAATGGCGTTCTCTAGGTGCACACGAGTTTTGTGTCTTTATGGGAAAGCGAAGGGTAATGTTTTCCCTCTCAGACCACCCATTTAAACAGGGATTGCAGAGACGGGTTCTGGGACGGGTCATGGAAAATCACAAGGAGGGTTAAGTTTGAGGACCAGGAACATGGCATGCCTGTTTCTCTGGTTTTGGGTCCCGTTCCCGTGGGGATTTGTATGAAAGGTGCTCAGGGTGAGGGTCCCATTGTCTGCTGTTTCCAGCATGGCCCTCCCCGGTCTTCGTGTTCTCTTGGGCCATACAATTGGGTCCTGCTCTGAATGTTGGTCACCCATCCCTACGTCAAGCTCTCTGGCCATATGGTAAAAGGAAAAGACTGTTGTGCTTCAGGTTCACCTCTAGGCAGAGTTTCAGGTAGAGTCTGGGGACAAATGCCTGAATACACAGGCTGGATACAGATGACGTCCTCAGGCCACGGCAGATCCCACCTGCGGGTAGGAGGCCTTCTCACTGTGTGGCTGACTGGAGATCGGAGTTCTGGATATGTCAGACAGAGCATTAGAGCACAGGGCTTCAGGGGATATTGGGTGCCGTCGAGCAGGCGCTATACGATGATCCTTATGTGGGGATTTGCTCAGGTCCATACTTCCCTTCTCCTCTCTGGTGGGCAGACAGAACTCTGCCTTGTGGCTCCAGATTCACAAACTGGAATACTTGCGGACCAGGAATGAGAGCCCGGGAGCCCGATAACTAGAGCTACAGTTCAAGTGCATGGCAGTTCCTATGTGCAGAGGCAGATTCGAGATCTCCAGGACCTGAGTAAGGGTCAGGGTCCGATGCTTGATCACACTGGAATTTTGTCCATGATGCCCGAAGAATGCAGGGGAGGCCTCATGAGACCATGGAGGTTTCCCACTCTCGGTCTTGTGAGCTGCTCCAAACAGCATGATGTCCTTCTGCAGAACAAGGGGGAATCCTTCTGTTATTTGATTTAGAGGTTTTGAATGGAACGATCAGAGCAGAGCCCTATGAGTGGATGCCTGCAAAGCCCACCTCGGGTTACCATTGAGGCCGAATAACGCGGCAGTGTTGATTTGCCGACTCTGGGGCAAAAGGCCAAGGGTTTCGAGATAACAGAGTGTCTTATTGAGGGATAAGTGTTGCCGTATGTCCAGGGAGACCATCCAATGTGGTGTTGGTTCAGGCGCCAGGCAGGATTCCCCTACCCTGACGGTCTGACCTTGCTTCCAAGAGCAACGCTTCCTTCTGGAGACAAGATGGTTTCTGTTGTGCAGCTCAGGGAACACCTGTTGGACCAAATGTTCGTAATCCAGAACAGGTCTCTGGGGACCGATGTCTGACAACCTAAACAAGGGTTCTGATGGGGTTCTAGGCGTATGTCCAGTTCATTCTGCAGACTCGTGGACACTGCCTTGGTGTGATGCCTGTAGGTAGGTACTCAGGGCGAGTCAGACTGTGTATTTTTCTCCTGTGCGGCCCACGGAATTGGTTAGGACTGACGGGCCCTGTAGGTTTCTCCAACAGTGGACATTTTCATCCACTGTTTAGGGGAGAGATTTCTTCGAGAGGGTAGGCCCAGCCTTGCAGTGTTTGGGTAGAGGCCCCATCCTGGGACCAGGTGTCCAGGGCTTTTGAGAAAGAAGTCTGCAAAAAAACAAGTTCGGATTATGGTTAGGGGAGAAATCATGGCATATGAGATCTGGAGATGCTGAGGTCAGTGCCTCAGGATTTGATATTAGGGCAGCTGGGAGGCAGTCACGCAGGCTGTTCTCTCTGCATTGTGTTTCTTGGATCCCACGGAATGGACCGTTGTCTTCGTGGGGCCGTGGGAGTCTCTTTCCTGCTGGGGTCTTCCCTGGAATCCAAGAACTGCTGTCATTCTGGGGAAAGGGAAGAGTGATGTCCCTTTCTCAGGGATCCCACCAAAACTAGGATTGCAGAGAAATGTCTGGGATGCGGTACCTACCTAAGACAATCCAGGGTTAAGAGTGGGGATTAGGATCACGGCATGGCTGGTTGGCGGGTGCCTGGTGCAGGTCCTAATGGGTCTTGTTGAAAGCGAGCTCAGACTGAGGATCACAATGCCTGATGGCTCTAATGAGTGGGCGCATTCTCTTGGGGCATGCTACTGCCTCCCTCATGTCGTTTGGACACCCATCCCCAAAGCAAGCTTTCCAGACTTATGGAAGCAGGAGTAGAATGTGGTGCTTCAGTTTGACCCATAAGCAGGGATTTGAGCTGTGGTCTGGGGGTAATGCCTGAATACAAAGTTTGGAGGGAGATTCTGGCCTCGGGCCACAACAGGTGCTACCTGCCTAGTATGCGGCCCATGTCTGAGTGCCTGATAGGTGATCAGGTTCCGGATGTGTTGACAGAACAATAGAGCACCAGGTTGCCTATGATATCGGGGCAGTGGGGGGTCGTTGTCAAGCGCCTTGTAAGTTGATCCTCATGTGTGGATCTTTTGCAGGCCCGTACACCTCGTCTGTTTTCTGCTCCATAGGCAGAAGATTGTCTTGTGACCCCAGAATCGCAATCTGGTGTTTTGTGGGCCAGGAGTGAGAGTCCGGAAACTCTAAGGACGAGCACGGTTCAGTTCAGTTCCGAGTGCATGCTAGTTGAAATATGCCGCGGCGGATTCGAGAAATCTAGGCCCTGAGTTTGGGAAGGTCCTATGTGTTCTCACGCTGGAATGTGTGTCCATGATAGGGCCGAAGAATTCATGGGTGGCCTCATGAGTCCAGGGTTGTTTTCCCACTCTCGGTCATGTGAGCTGTTCCCAACAGCAAGGTGTCCCTTGGCGGGTGAAGCGGGAGTACGTTTAGATGACTCCAGGGTCCCCCTTATGGAACGATAAGATAGCAGAGCTCCCCAAATGGATGCCTGAAAACCCACCTCGTGTTACCTTTGCATCCGGGGAACATGGCACGTTCGATCTGCTGGCTCTGGGGCCACCTGCCAAGGGGACCATGGGTATCTTAAGACAGGGTATCTTATGCTGGCGAGTCACAGTGCTTGTCTGTGTCCACGGAGATCATCCAGTGTGGTGGCAGTTCAGGAGATAGGTAGGATTCCTCTACACCCAAGGGCAGCCTTTCCATCTGGGGACAGGATGGGTTTTGATGTGTGTCTCAGGGAACACATTTTGAACCAAATGTTAAAATTACAGAACATGTCTCTGGAGATAGATGCCTGACAACCTAAACTAGGGTGCTAATGAAGTCCTGGCCGCAGGTCCAGCTCAATCTCCTGACTCGGGGCCACTGGCCTTGGTGTCTGACTGGAGGTAGGTGCTCCGTTTGTGTCAGACTGTGCATTTTTCTCCAGTGCGGACTCCGGAATTGGTCAGGGCTCAGGAGCCTTGTCGGTTTTTCCAAACCTGGAAGGTTTAGGCCACGGTTTCGGGTCCAGTTTTCCTAGGAAAGGCAGTCCCAGTCCTGCAGTGTAGGCCCGGAGACCCAATGATGCAGGGTAATGTGAATCAGGGCTTTGGAGATCGAAGTCCACAAACATAAACTCAGATTAAGCATTGGTGCTAGTTGATGGCAGATGCGATAATAAAGGGCCGAGGACTGTGCCTCGGGATTTGAAATTAAGGCAGTTGGGAGGTGTTAGCCCAGGCATTTCTGTCTGCATTGTGTGTGTTGAATGTTTGGGAATGGAGGTGTGTCTTCACGGGGCCTTTGGAGATTCTTCCTCAATGGCGTTCTCTAGGTGCACACGAGTTTTGTGTCTTTATGGGGAAAGCGAAGGGTAATGTTTTCCGTCTCAGGCACCCATTCCAAACAGGGATTGCAGAGACGGGTTCTGGGACGGGTCATGGAAAATCACAAGGAGGGTTAAGTTTGAGGACCAGGAACATGGCATGCCTGTTTCTCTGGTTTCGGGTCCCGTTCCCGTGGGGATTTGTATGAAAGGTGCTCAGGGTGAGGGTCCCATTGTCTGCTGTTTCCAGCATGGCCCTCCGCGGTCTACGTGTTCTCTTGGGCCATACAATTGGGTCCTGCTCTGAGTGTTGGTCACCCATCCCTACGTCAAGCTCTCTGGCCATATGGTAAAAGGAGAAGACTGTTGTGCTTCAGGTTCACCTCTAGGCAGAGTTTCAGGTACAGTCTGGGGACAAATGCCTGAATACACAGGCTGGATACAGATGACGTCCTCAGGCCACGGCAGATCCCACCTGCGGGTATGAGGCCTTCTCCCTGTGTGGCTGACAGGAGATCGGGGTTCTGGATGTGTCAGACAGAGCATTAGAGCACAGGGTTTCAGGGGATATTGGGTGCCGTCGATCAGGCGCTATATGATGATCCTTATGTGGGGATTTGCTCAGGTCCATACTTCCCTTCTCCTCTCTGGTGGGCAGACAGAACTCTGCCTTGTGGCTCCAGATTCACAAACTGGAATACTTGTGGACCAGGAATGAGAGCCCGGGAGCCCGAAAACTAGAGCTACAGTTCAAGT
Organism: Mustela nivalis; assembly: GCF_964662115.1. Lineage (NCBI taxonomy): Eukaryota > Metazoa > Chordata > Mammalia > Carnivora > Mustelidae > Mustela > Mustela nivalis. The sequence continues at coordinate 1,711,576 of NC_139041.1, forward strand.
GCATGACAGTTCCTATGTGCAGAGGCAGATTCGAGATCTCCAGGACCTGAGTAAGGGTCAGGGTCCGATGCTTGATCACACTGGAATTTAGTCCATGATGCCCGAAGAATGCAGGGGAGGCCTCATGAGACCATGGAGGTTTCCCACTCTCAGGCTTGTGAGCTGCTCCAAACAGCATGATGTCCTTCTGCAGAACAAGGGGGAATCCTTCTATTATTTGATTTAGAGGTTTTGAATGGAACGATCAGAGCAGAGCCCTATGAGTGGATGCCTGCAAAGCCCACCTCGGGTTACCATTGAGGCCGAATAACGCGGCAGGGTTGATTTGCCGACTCTGGGGCAAAAGGCCAAGGGTTTCGAGATAACAGAGTGTCTTATTGAGGGATAAGTGTTGCCGTATGTCCAGGGAGACCATCCAATGTGGTGTTGGTTCAGGCGCCAGGCAGGATTCCCCTACCCTGACGGTCTGACCTTGCTTCCAAGAGCAACACTTCCTTCTGGAGACAAGATGGTTTCTGTTGTGCAGCTCAGGGAACACCTGTTGGACCAAATGTTTGTACTCCAGAACAGGTCTCTGGGGACCGATGTCTGACAACCTAAACAAGGGTTCTGATGGGGATCTAGGCGCATGTCCAGTTCATTCTGCAGACTCGTGGACACTGCCTTGGTGTGATGCCTGTAGGTAGGTACTCAGGGCGAGTCAGACTGTGTATTTTTCTCCTGTGCGGCCCACGGAATTGGTTAGGACTGACGGGCCCTGTAGGTTTCTCCAACAGTGGACATTTTCATCCACTGTTTAGGGGAGAGATTTCTTCGAGAGGGTAGGCCCAGCCTTGCAGTGTTTGGGTAGAGGCCCCATCCTGGGACCAGGTGTCCAGGGCTTTTGAGAAAGAAGTCTGCAAAAAAACAAGTTCGGATTATGGTTAGGGGAGAAATCATGGCATATGAGATCTGGAGATGCTGAGGTCAGTGCCTCAGGATTTGATATTAGGGCAGCTGGGAGGCAGTCACGCAGGCTGTTCTCTCTGCATTGTGTTTCTTGGATCCCACGGAATGGACCGTTGTCTTCGTGGGGCCGTGGGAGTCTCTTTCCTGCTGGGGTCTTCCCTGGAATCCAAGAACTGCTGTCATTCTGGGGAAAGAGAAGAGTGATGTTCCCTTTCTCAGGGATCCCACCAAAACTAGGATTGCAGAGAAATGTCTGGGATGCGGTACCTACCTAGGACAATCCAGGGTTAAGAGTGGGGATTAGGATCACGGCATGGCTGGTTGGCGGGTGCCTGGTGCAGCTCCTAATGGGTCTTGTTGAAAGCGAGCTCAGACTGAGGATCACAATGCCTGATGGCTCTAATGAGTGGGCGCATTCTCTTGGGGCATGCTACTGCCTCCCTCATGTCGTTTGGACACCCATCCCCAAAGCAAGCTTTCCAGACTTATGGAAGCAGGAGTAGAATGTGGTGCTTCAGTTTGACCCATAAGCAGGGATTTGAGCTGTGGTCTGGGGGTAATGCCTGAAATCAAAGTTTGAGGGAGACTTGGCCTCGGGCCACAACAGGTGATACCTGCCTGGTATGCGGCCCATGTCTGAGTGCCTGATAGGTGATCAGGTTCCGGATGTGTTGACAGAACAATAGAGCACCAGGTTGCCTATGATATCGGGGCAGTGGGGGGTCGTTGTCAAGCGCCTTGTAAGTTGATCCTCATGTGTGGATCTTTTGCAGGCCCGTACACCTCGTCTGTTTTCTGCTCCATAGGCAGAAGATTGTCTTGTGACCCCAGAATCGCAATCTGGTGTTTTGTGGGCCAGGAGTGAGAGTCCGGAAACTCTAAGGACGAGCACGGTTCAGTTCAGTTCCGAGTGCATGCTAGTTGAAATATGCCGCGGCGGATTCGAGAAATCTAGGCCCTGAGTTTGGGAAGGTCCTATGTGTTCTCACGCTGGAATGTGTGTCCATGATAGGGCCGAAGAATTCATGGGTGGCCTCATGAGTCCAGGGTTGTTTTCCCACTCTCGGTCATGTGAGCTGTTCCCAACAGCAAGGTGTCCCTTGGCGGGTGAAGCGGGAGTACGTTTAGATGACTCCAGGGTCCCCCTTATGGAACGATAAGATAGCAGAGCTCCCCAAATGGATGCCTGAAAACCCACCTCGTGTTACCTTTGCATCCGGGGAACATGGCACGTTCGATCTGCTGGCTCTGGGGCCACCTGCCAAGGGGACCATGGGTATCTTAAGACAGGGTATCTTATGCTGGCGAGTCACAGTGCTTGTCTGTGTCCACGGAGATCATCCAGTGTGGTGGCAGTTCAGGAGATAGGTAGGATTCCTCTACACCCAAGGGCAGCCTTTCCATCTGGGGACAGGATGGGTTTTGATGTGTGTCTCAGGGAACACATTTTGAACCAAATGTTAAAATTACAGAACATGTCTCTGGAGATAGATGCCTGACAACCTAAACTAGGGTGCTAATGAAGTCCTGGCCGCAGGTCCACCTCAATCTCCTGACTCGGGGCCACTGGCCTTGGTGTCTGACTGGAGGTAGGTGCTCCGTTTGTGTCAGACTGTGCATTTTTCTCCAGTGCGGACTCCGGAATTGGTCAGGGCTCAGGAGCCTTGTCGGTTTTTCCAAACCTGGAAGGTTTAGGCCACGGTTTCGGGTCCAGTTTTCCTAGGAAAGGCAGTCCCAGTCCTGCAGTGTAGGCCCGGAGACCCAATGATGCAGGGTAATGTGAATCAGGGCTTTGGAGATCGAAGTCCACAAACATAAACTCAGATTAAGCATTGGTGCTAGTTGATGGCAGATGCGATAATAAAGGGCCGAGGACTGTGCCTCGGGATTTGAAATTAAGGCAGTTGGGAGGTGTTAGCCCAGGCATTTCTGTCTGCATTGTGTGTGTTGAATGTTTGGGAATGGAGGTGTGTCTTCACGGGGCCTTTGGAGATTCTTCCTCAATGGCGTTCTCTAGGTGCACACGAGTTTTGTGTCTTTATGGGGAAAGCGAAGGGTAATGTTTTCCGTCTCAGGCACCCATTCCAAACAGGGATTGCAGAGACGGGTTCTGGGACGGGTCATGGAAAATCACAAGGAGGGTTAAGTTTGAGGACCAGGAACATGGCATGCCTGTTTCTCTGGTTTCGGGTCCCGTTCCCGTGGGGATTTGTATGAAAGGTGCTCAGGGTGAGGGTCCCATTGTCTGCTGTTTCCAGCATGGCCCTCCGCGGTCTACGTGTTCTCTTGGGCCATACAATTGGGTCCTGCTCTGAGTGTTGGTCACCCATCCCTACGTCAAGCTCTCTGGCCATATGGTAAAAGGAGAAGACTGTTGTGCTTCAGGTTCACCTCTAGGCAGAGTTTCAGGTACAGTCTGGGGACAAATGCCTGAATACACAGGCTGGATACAGATGACGTCCTCAGGCCACGGCAGATCCCACCTGCGGGTATGAGGCCTTCTCCCTGTGTGGCTGACAGGAGATCGGGGTTCTGGATGTGTCAGACAGAGCATTAGAGCACAGGGTTTCAGGGGATATTGGGTGCCGTCGATCAGGCGCTATATGATGATCCTTATGTGGGGATTTGCTCAGGTCCATACTTCCCTTCTCCTCTCTGGTGGGCAGACAGAACTCTGCCTTGTGGCTCCAGATTCACAAACTGGAATACTTGTGGACCAGGAATGAGAGCCCGGGAGCCCGAAAACTAGAGCTACAGTTCAAGTGCATGGCAGTTCCTATGTGCAGAGGCAGATTCGAGATCTCCAGGACCTGAGTAAGGGTCAGGGTCCGATGATTGATCACACTGGAATTTAGTCCATGATGCCCGAAGAATGCAGGGGAGGCCTCATGAGACCATGGAGGTTTCCCACTCTCAGGCTTGTGAGCTGCTCCAAACAGCATGTTGTCCTTCTGCAGAACAAGGGGGAGTCCTTCTATTATTTGATTTAGAGGTTTTGAATGGAACGATCAGAGCAGAGCCCTATGAGTGGATGCCTGCAAAGCCCACCTCGGGTTTCCATTGAGGACGAATAACGCGGCAGGGTTGATTTGCAGGCTCTGGGGCAAAAGGCCAAGGGTTTCGAGATAACAGAGTGTCTCATTGAGGGACAAGTGTTGCCGTATGTCCAGGGAGACCATCCAATGTGGTGTTGGTTCAGGCGCTAGGCAGGATTCCCCTACCCTGACGGTCTGACCTTGCTTCCAAGAGCAACGCTTCCTTCTGGAGACAAGATGGTTTCTGTTGTGCAGCTCAGGGAACACCTTTTGGACCAAATGTTCGTACTCCAGAACAGGTCTCTGGGGACCGATGTCTGACAACCTAAACAAGGGTTCTGATGGGGTTCTAGGCGCATGTCCAGTTCATGCTGAAGACTCGGGGCCACTGCCTTGGTGTGATGACTGTAGGTATGTGCTCAGGGCGAGTCAGACTGTGTACTTTTCTCCTGTGCGGCCGACGTAATTGGTTAGGACTGACGGGCCCTGTAGTTTTCTCCAACAGTGGACATTTTCATCCACTGTTTAGGGCAGAGTTTTCTTCGAGTTGGTAGGCCCAACCTCGCAGTGTTTGGCTAGAGGCCCCATCCTGGGACCAGGTGTCCAGGGCTTTTGAGACAGAAGTCTGCAAAAAAACAAGTTCGGATTATGGTTAGGGGAGAAGTCATGGCATATGAGATCTGGAGATGCTGAGTTCAGTGCCTTGGGATTATATATTAGGACTGTTGGTAGCCAGTCACGCAGGCTATTCTCTCTGCATTGTGTTTCTTGGATCCCACGGAATGGACCGTTGTCTTCATGGGGCCGTGGGAGTCTCTTTCCTGCTGGGGTCTTGCCTGGAATCCACGAACTGCTGTCATTCTTTGGAAAGGGAAGAGTGCTGTTCCCTTTCTCAGGGATCCCACCAAAATAAGGATTGCTGTGAAGTGTTTGGGATGCGGTACCTACATAAGACAATCCAGGGTTAAGACTGGGGATTAGGGTCACGGCATGGCTTGTTGGCGGGTGCCTGGTGCAGCTCCTAAATGGGCTTGTGGAAAGCGACCTCAGACTGAGGATCACAATGCCTGATGGCTCTAATGAGTGGGCGCATTCTCTTGGGGCATGCCACTGCCTCCCACATGTCGGTTGGACACCCATCCCCAAAGCAAGCTTTCCAGACATATGGAAGCAGGAGTAGAATGTGGTGCTTCAGTTTGACCCATAGGCAGGGATTTGAGCTGCGGTCTGGGGTTAATGCCTGAATACAAAGTTTGGAGGGAGATTCTGGCCTCGGGCCACAACAGGTGACACTTGCCTGTTATGCGGCCCATGCCTGAGTGCCTGATAGGGGATCAGGTTCCGGATTTGTTGACAGAACAATAGAACACCAGGTTACCTATGATATCAGGGCAGTGGGGGGTCGTTGTCAAGCGCCTTGTAAGTTGATCCTCATGTGTGGATCTTTTGCAGGCCCGTACACCTCGTCTGTTTTCTGCTCCATAGGCAGAAGATTGTCTTGTGACTCCAGAATCGCAATCTGGTGGTTTGTGGGCCAGGAGTGAGAGTCCGGAAACCCTAAGGACGAGCACGGTTCAGTTCATTGCCGAGTGCATGCTAGTTGAAATATGCCGCGGCGGTTTCGAAAAATCTAGGCCCTGAGTATGGGAGGGTCCTATGTGTTCTCACGCTGGAATGTGTGTCCATGATATGGCCGAAGAATTCAGGGGTGGACTCATGAGTCCATGGTTTTCCCACTCTCGGTCATGTGAGCTTTACCCAACAGCAAGGTGTCCCTTGGCAGGTGAAGCGGGAGTACGTTTAGATGACTCCAGGGTCCCCCTTATGGAACGATAAGATAGCAGAGCTCCCCAATTGGATGCCTGAAAACCCACCTCGTGTTACCATTGCAGCCGAGGAACATGGCACGTTCGATCTGCTGGTTCTGGCGCCACATGCCAAGGGGACCATGGGTATCTTAAGACAGAGTATCTTATGCTGGCGAGTCACAGTGCTTGTCTGTGACCACGGAGATCTTCCAGTGTGGTGGTAGTTCAGGAGATAGGTAGGATTCTTCTACAACCAAGGGCGGCCTTTGCATCTGGGGACAGGATGGGTTTTGTTGTGTGGCACAGGGAACACATGTTGAACCAAATGTTGAAATTACAGAACTTGTCTCTGGGGACAGATGCCTGACTACCTAAACTAGGGTCCTAATGAAGTCCTGGGCGCAGGTCCAGCGCAATCTCCTGACTCGGGGCCACTGGCCTTGGTGTCTAAGTCGAGGTAGGTGCTCCGTTTGTGTCAGACTGTGCATTTTTCTCCAGTCCGGACTACGGAATTGGTCAGGGCTCAGGGGCCTTGTCGGTTTCTCCAAACCTGGAAGTTTTAGGCCACGGTTTCGGGTGGAGTTTTCCTCGGAAAGGCAATCCCAGTCCTGCCCTGTATGCCCGGGGACCCAATGATGCAGGGCAATGTGAACCAGAGCTTTGAAGATCGAAGTCCACAAACATAAACTCGGATTAAGCTAACGTGCAGGGTAATGGCAGATGCGATTAGAAGAGGCAGAGGACTGTGCCTCGGGATTTGAAATTAGGGCGGGTGTGGGATGGTAGCCCTGGCATTTCTGTCTGCTTGTGTGTGTTGAATGTTTGGGAATGGAGGTGTGTCCTCACGGGGCCGTTGGAGATTCTTCCTCAATGGCGTTCTCTAGTTGCACACGAGTTTTGTGTCTTTATGGGGAAAGCGAAGGGTAATGTTTTCCGTCTCAGGCACCCATTCCAAACAGGGATTGCAGAGACGGGTTCTGGGTCGGGTCATGGAAAATCACAAGGAGGGTTAAGATTGAGGATTAGGAACATGGCATGCCTGGTACTCTGGAGTCGGGTCCCGTTCCCGTGGGGATTTGTATGAAGGTGCTCAGGGTGAGGGTCCCATTGTCTGCTGTTTCCAGCATGGCCCTCCGCGGTCTACGTGTTCTCTTGGCCATACAATTGGGTCCTGCTCTGAGTGTTGGTCACCCATCCCTACGTCAAGCTCTCTGGCCATATGGTAAAAGGAGAAGAGTGTTGTGCTTCAGGTTCACCTCTAGGCAGGCTTTGAGTTACAGTCTGGGGACAAATGCCTGAATACACAGGCTGGATACAGATGACGTCCTCAGGCCACGGCAGATCCCACCTGCGGGTATGAGGCCTTCTCACTGTGTGGCTGACAGGAGATCGGGGTTCTGGATGTGTCAGAAAGAGCATTAGAGCACAGGGCTTCAGGGGATATTGGGTGCTGTCGAGTAGGCGCTATACGATGATCCTTATGTGGGCATTTGCTCAGGTCCATACTTCCCTTCTCCTCTCTGGTGGGCAGACAGAACTCTGCCTTGTGACTCCAGATTCACAAACTGGAATACTTGCGGACCAGGAATGAGAGCCCGGGAGCCCGAAAACTAGAGGTACAGTTCAAGTGCATGGCAGTTCCTATGTGCAGAGGCAGGTCGAGATCTCCAGGCCCTGAGGAAGGGTCAGGGTCTGATGCTTGATCACACTGGAATTTTGTCCATGATGCCCGAAGAATGCAGGGGTGGCCTCATGAGACCAAGGAGGTTTCCCACTCTCAAGCTTGTGAGCTGCTCCAAAAAACAAGTTGTCCTTCTGCAGAACAAGGGGGAGTCCTTCTATTATTTGACTCTAAAGGTTTTCGAATAGAACGATCAGAGCAGAGCCCTATGAGTGGATGCCTGCAAAGCCCACCTCGGGTTACCATTGAGGCGAAATAACGCGGCAGGGTTGATTTGAGGGTCTGGGGCAAAAGGCCAAGGGTTTCGAGATGACAGCGTGTCTTATTGTGTGGAAAGTGTTGCCCTATGTCCAGGGAGACCATCCAATGTGGTGTTGGTTCAGGCGCCAGGCAGGATTCCCCTACCCTGACGGTCTGATCTTGCTTCCAAGAGCAACGCTTCCTTCTGGAGACAAGATGGTTTCTGTTGTGCAGCTCAGGGAACACATGTTGGACCAAATGTTCGTACTCCAGAACAGGTCTCTGGGAACCGATGTCTGACAACCTAAACAAGGGTTCTGATGGGGTTCTAGGCGCATGTCGAGTTCATTCTGCAGACTCGGGGCCACTGCCTTGGTGATGCCTGTAGGTAGGTGCTCAGGGCGAGTCAGACTGTGTAATTTTCTCTTGTGCGGCCGATGGAATTGGTTAGGACTGACGGGCCCTGTAGGTTTCTCCAACAGTGGACATTTTCATCCACTGTTTAGGGCAGAGTTTTTTCGAGAGGGTAGGGCCAACCTTGCAGTGTTTGGCTAGAGGCCCCATCCTGGGACCAGGAGTCCAGGGCTTTTGAGACAGAAGTCTGCAAAAAAACAAGTTCGGATTATGGTTTGGGGAGAAGTCATGGCATATGAGATCTGGAGATGCTGAGTTCATTGCCTCGGGATTATATATTAGGACTGTTGGTAGGCAGTCACACAGGCTATTCTCTCTGCATTGTGTTTCTTGGATCCCACGGAACGGACCGTTGTCTTCGTGGGGCCGTGGGAGTCTCTTTCCTGCTGGGGTCTTGCCTGGAATCCAAGAACTGCTGTCATTCTTAGGAAAGGGAAGAGTGGTGTTCCCTTTCTCAGGGATCCCACCAAAATAACGATTGCAGTGAAGTGTTTGGGATGCGGTCCTACATAAGACAATCCAGGGTTAAGACTGGGGATTAGGGTCACGGCATGGCTTGTTGGCGGGTGCCTGGTGCAGCTCCTAAATGGGCTTGTGGAAAGCGACCTCAGACTGAGGATCACAATGCCTGATGGCTCTAATGAGTGGGCGCATTCTCTTGGGGCATGCCACTGCCTCCCACATGTCGGTTGGACACCCATCCCCAAAGCAAGCTTTCCAGACATATGGAAGCAGGAGTAGAATGTGGTGCTTCAGTTTGACCCATAGGCAGGGATTTGAGCTGCGGTCTGGGGGTAATGCCTGAATACAAAGTTTGGAGGGAGATTCTGGCCTCGGGCCACAACAGGTGACACCTGCCTGTTATGCGGCCCATGTCTGAGTGCCTGATAGGGGATCAGGTTCCGGATGTGTTGACAGAACAATAGAGCACCAGGTTTCCTATGATATCGGGGCAGTCGGGGGTCGTTGTCAAGCGCCTTGTAAGTTGATCCTCATGTGTGGATCTTTTGCAGGCCCGTACACCTCCTCTGTTTTCTGCTCCATAGGCAGAAGATTGTCTTGTGACTCCAGAATCGCAATCTGGTGGTTTGTGGGCCAGGAGTGAGAGTCCGGAAACCCTAAGGACGAGCACGGTTCAGTTCAGTGCCGAGTGCATGCTAGTTGAAATATGCCGCGGCGGATTCGAGAAATCTAGGCCCTGAGTGTGGGAGGGTCCTATGTGTTCTAACGCTGGAATGTGTGTCCATGATATGGCCGAAGAGTTCAGGGGTGGACTCTTGAGTCCATGGTTGTTTTCCCACTCTCGGTCATGTGAGCTTTACCCAACAGCAAGGTGTCCCTTGGCGGGTGAAGCGGGAGTACGTTTAGATGACTCCAGGGTCCCCCTTATGAAACGATAAGATAGCAGAGCTCCCCAAATGGATGCCTGAAAACCCACCTCGTGTTACCATTGCAGCCGAGGAACATGGCACGTTCGATCTGCTGGCTCTGGCGCCACCTGCCAAGGGGACCATGGGTCTTAAGACAGAGTATCTTATGCTGGCGAGTCACAGTGCTTGTCTGTGACCACGGAGATCTACCAGTGTGGTGGTAGTTCAGGAGATAGGTAGGATTCTTCTACAACCAAGGGCGGCCTTTGCATCTGGGGACAGGATGGGTTTTGTTGTGTGGCACAGGGAACACATGTTGAACCAAATGTTGAAATTACAGAACTTGTCTCTGGGGACAGATGCCTGACTACCTAAACTAGGGTCCTAATGAAGTCCTGGGCGCAGGTCCAGCTCAATCTCCTGACTCGGGGCCACTGGCCTTGGTGTCTAAGTCGAGGTAGGTGCTCCGTTTGTGTCAGACTGTGCATTTTTCTCCAGTGCGGACTACGGAATTGGTCAGGGCTCAGAGGCCTTGTCGGTATCTCCAAACCTGGAAGTTTTAGGCCACGGTTTCGGGTGGAGTTTTCCTCGGAAAGGCAATCCCAGTCCTGCCCTGTATGCCCGGGGACCCAATGATGCAGGGCAATGTGAACCAGAGCTTTGAAGATCGAAGTCCACAAACATAAACTCGGATTAAGCTAACGTGCAGGGTAATGGCAGATGCGATTAGAAGAGGCAGAGGACTGTGCCTCGGGATTTGAAATTAGGGCGGGTGTGGGATGGTAGCCCTGGCATTTCTGTCTGCTTGTGTGTGTTGAATGTTTGGGAATGGAGGTGTGTCCTCACGGGGCCGTTGGAGATTCTTCCTCAATGGCGTTCTCTAGTTGCACACGAGTTTTGTGTCTTTATGGGGAAAGCGAAGGGTAATGTTTTCCGTCTCAGGAACCCATTCCAAACAGGGATTGCAGAGACGGGTTCTGGGTCGGGTCATGGAAAATCACAAGGAGGGTTAAGATTGAGGATTAGGAACATGGCATGCCTGGTACTCTGGAGTCGGGTCCCGTTCCCGTGGGGATTTGTATGAAAGGTGCTCAGGGTGAGGGTCCCATTGTCTGCTGTTTCCAGCATGGCCCTCCGCGGTCTACGTGTTCTCTTGGCCATACAATTGGCTCCTGCTCTGAGTGTTGGTCACCCATCCCTACGTCAAGCTCTCTGGCCATATGGTAAAAGGAGAAGAGTGTTGTGCTTCAGGTTCACCTCTAGGCAGGCTTTGAGTTACAGTCTGGGGACAAATGCCTGAATACACAGGCTGGATACAGATGACGTCCTCAGGCCACGGCAGATCCCACCTGCGGGTATGAGGCCTTCTCACTGTGTGGCTGACAGGAGATCGGGGTTCTGGATGTGTCAGAAAGAGCATTAGAGCACAGGGCTTCAGGGGATATTGGGTGCTGTCGAGTAGGCGCTATACGATGATCCTTATGTGGGCATTTGCTCAGGTCCATACTTCCCTTCTCCTCTCTGGTGGGCAGACAGAACTCTGCCTTGTGACTCCAGATTCACAAACTGGAATACTTGCGGACCAGGAATGAGAGCCCGGGAGCCCGAAAACTAGAGGTACAGTTCAAGTGCATGGCAGTTCCTATGTGCAGAGGCAGAGTCGAGATCTCCAGGCCCTGAGGAAGGGTCAGGGTCTGATGCTTGATCACACTGGAATTTTGTCCATGATGCCCGAAGAATGCAGGGGTGGCCTCATGAGTCCAAGGAGGTTTCCCACTCTCAAGCTTGTGAGCTGCTCCAAAAAACAAGTTGTCCTTCTGCAGAACAAGGGGGAGTCCTTCTATTATTTGACTCTAAAGGTTTTCGAATAGAACGATCAGAGCAGAGCCCTATGAGTGGATGCCTGCAAAGCCCACCTCGGGTTACCATTGAGGCGAAATAACGCGGCAGGGTTGATTTGAGGGTCTGGGGAAAAAGGCCAAGGGTTTCGAGATGACAGCGTGTCTTATTGAGTGGAAAGTGTTGCCCTATGTCCAGGGAGACCATCCAATGTGGTGTTGGTTCAGGAGCCAGGCAGGATTCCCCTACCCTGACGGTCTGATCTTGCTTCCAAGAGCAACGCTTCCTTCTGGAGACAAGATGGTTTCTGTTGTGCAGCTCAGGGAACACATGTTGGACCAAATGTTCGTACTCCAGAACAGGTCTCTGGGAACCGATGTCTGACAACCTAAACAAGGGTTCTGATGGGGTTCTAGGCGCATGTCCAGTTCATTCTGCAGACTCGGGGCCACTGCCTTGGTGATGCCTGTAGGTAGGTGCTCAGGGCGAGTCAGACTGTGTAATTTTCTCTTGTGCGGCCGATGGAATTGGTTAGGACTGACGGGCCCTGTAGGTTTCTCCAACAGTGGACATTTTCATCCACTGTTTAGGGCAGAGTTTTTTCGAGAGGGTAGGGCCAACCTTGCAGTGTTTGGCTAGAGGCCCCATCCTGGGACCAGGTGTCCAGGGCTTTTGAGACAGAAGTCTGCAAAAAAACAAGTTCGGATTATGGTTTGGGGAGAAGTCATGGCATATGAGATCTGGAGATGCTGAGTTCATTGCCTCGGGATTATATATTAGGACTGTTGGTAGGCAGTCACACAGGCTATTCTCTCTGCATTGTGTTTCTTGGATCCCACGGAACGGACCGTTGTCTTCGTGGGGCCGTGGGAGTCTCTTTCCTGCTGGGGTCTTGCCTGGAATCCAAGAACTGCTGTCATTCTTAGGAAAGGGAAGAGTGGTGTTCCCTTTCTCAGGGATCCCACCAAAATAATGATTGCAGTGAAGTGTTTGGGATGCGGTACCTACATAAGACAATCCAGGGTTAAGACTGGGGATTAGGGTCACGGCATGGCTTGTTGGCGGGTGCCTGGTGCAGCTCCTAAATGGGCTTGTGGAAAGCGACCTCAGACTGAGGATCACAATGCCTGATGGCTCTAATGAGTGGGCGCATTCTCTTGGGGCATGCCACTGCCTCCCATATGTCGGTTGGACACCCATCCCCAAAGCAAGCTTTCCAGACATATGGAAGCAAGAGTAGAATGTGGTGCTTCAGTTTGACCCATAGGCAGGGATTTGAGCTGCGGTCTGGGGGTAATGCCTGAATACAAAGTTTGGAGGGAGATTCTGGCCTCGGGCCACAACAGGTGACACCTGCCTGTTATGCGGCCCATGTCTGAGTGCCTGAAAGGGGATCAGGTTCCGGATGTGTTGACAGAACAATAGAGCACCAGGTTTCCTATGATATCGGGGCAGTCGGGGGTCGTTGTCAAGCGCCTTGTAAGTTGATCCTCATGTGTGGATCTGTTGCAGGCCCGTACACCTCGTCTGTTTTCTGCTCCATAGGCAGAAGATTGTCTTGTGACTCCAGAATCGCAATCTGGTGGTTTGTGGGCCAGGAGTGAGAGTCCGGAAACCCTAAGGACGAGCACGGTTCAGTTCAGTGCCGAGTGCATGCTAGTTGAAATATGCCGCGGCGGATTCGAGAAATCTAGGCCCTGAGTGTGGGAGGGTCCTATGTGTTCTAACGCTGGAATGTGTGTCCATGATATGGCCGAAGAGTTCAGGGGTGGACTCTTGAGTCCATGGTTGTTTTCCCACTCTCGGTCATGTGAGCTTTACCCAACAGCAAGGTGTCCCTTGGCGGGTGAAGCGGGAGTACGTTTAGATGACTCCAGGGTCCCCCTTATGAAACGATAAGATAGCAGAGCTCCCCAAATGGATGCCTGAAAACCCACCTCGTGTTACCATTGCAGCCGAGGAACATGGCACGTTCGATCTGCTGGCTCTGGCGCCACCTGCCAAGGGGACCATGGGTCTTAAGACAGAGTATCTTATGCTGGCGAGTCACAGTGCTTGTCTGTGACCACGGAGATCTACCAGTGTGGTGGTAGTTCAGGAGATAGGTAGGATTCTTCTACAACCAAGGGCGGTCTTTCCATCTGGGGACAGGATGGGTTTTGTTGTGTGGCTCAGGGAACACATGTTGAACCAAATGTTGAAATTACAGAACATGTCTCTGGGACAGACGCCTGACTACCTAAACTAGGGTCCTAATGAAGTCCTGGGCGCAGGTCCAGCTCAATCTCCTGACTCGGGGCCACTGGCCTTGGTGTCTAAGTGGAGGTAGGTGCTCCGTTTGTGTCAGACTGTGCATTTTTCTCCAGTGCGGACTCCGGAATTGGTCAGGGCTCAGGGGCCTTTTCGTTTTCTCCAAACCTGGAAGATTTAGGCCACGGTTTCGGGTGGAGTTTTCCTCGGAAAGGCAATCCCAGTCCTGCCCTGTATGCCCGGGGACGCAATGATGCAGGGCAATGTGAACCAAGGCTTTGAAGATCGAAGTCCACAAACATAAACTCGGATTAAGCTAAGGTGCTAGGTGATGGCAGATGCGATTAGAAGAGGCAGAGGACTGTTCCTCGGGATTTGAAATTAGGGCGGGTGGGAGATGGTAGCCCAGGCATTTCTGTCTGCATTGTGTGTGTTGAATGTTTGGGAATGGAGGTGTGTCCTCACGGGGCCTTTGGAGATTCTTCCTCAATGGCGTTCCCAGGTGCACACGAGTTTTGTGTCTTTATGGGGAAAGCGATGGGTAATGTTTTCCGTCTCAGGCACCCATTCCAAACAGGGATTGCAGAGACGGGTTCTGGGTCGGGTCATGGAAAATTCCAAGGAGGGTTAAGATTGAGGATTAGGAACATGGCATGCCTGGTACTCTGGAGTCGGGTCCCGTTCCCATGGGGAATTGTATAAAAGGTGCTCAGGGTGAGGGTCCCATTGTCTGCTGGTTTCCAGCATGGCCCTCCCCGGTCTTCGTGTTTTCTTGGGCCATACAATTGGGTCCTGCTCTGAGTATTGGCCACCCATCCCTACGTCAAGCTTTCTGGCCATCTGGTAAAAGGAGGAGACTGTTGGGCTTCAGGTTCACCTCTAGGCAGGGTTTGAGGTACAGTCTGTGGACAAATGCCTGAATACACAGGCTGGATACAGATGACGTCCTCAGGCCACGGCAGATCCCACCTGCGAGTATGAGGCCTTCTCACTGTGTGGCTGACAGGAGATCGGGGTTCTGGATGTGTCAGACAGAGCATTAGAGCACAGGGCTTCATGGGATATTGGGTGCTGTCGAGCAGGCGCTATACGATGATCCTTATGTGGGCATTTGCTCAGGTCCATACTTCCCTTCTCATCTCTGGTGGGCAGAAAGAACTCTGCCTTGTGACTCCAGATTCACAAACTGGAATACTTGCGGACCAGGAATGAGAGCCCGGGAGCCCGAAAACTAGAGGTACAGTTCAAGTGCATGGCAGTTCCTATGTGCAGAGGCATAGTCGAGATCTCCAGGCCCTGAGGAATCAGGGTCTGATGCTTGATCACACTGGAATTTTGTCCATGATGCCCGAAGAATGCAGGGGTGGCCTCATGAGACCAAGGAGGTTTCCCACTCTCAAGCTTGTGAGCTGCTCCAAAAAACAAGTTGTCCTTCTGCAGAACAAGGGGGAGTCCTTCTATTATTTGACTCTAAAGGTTTTCGAATAGAACGATCAGAGCAGAGACCTATGAGTGGATGCCTGCAAAGCCCACCTCGGGTTACCATTGAGGCCGAATAACGCGGCAGGGTTGATTTGCAGACTCTGGGGCAAAAGGCAAGGGTTTCGAGATGACAGCGTGTCTTATTGAGTGGAAAGTGTTGCCCTATGTCCAGGGAGACCATCCAATGTGGTGTTGGTTCAGGAGCCAGGCAGGATTCCCCTACCCTGACGGTCTGATCTTGCTTCCAAGAGCAACGCTTCCTTCTGGAGACAAGATGGTTTCTGTTGTGCAGCTCAGGGAACACATGTTGGACCAAATGTTCGTACTCCAGAACAGGTCTCTGGGAACCGATGTCTGACAACCTAAACAAGGGTTCTGATGGGGTTCTAGGCGCATGTCGAGTTCATTCTGCAGACTCGGGGCCACTGCCTTGGTGTGATGCCTGTAGGTAGGTGCTCAGGGCGAGTCAGACTGTGTAATTTTCTCTTGTGCGGCCGACGGAATTGGTTAGGACTGACGGGCCCTGTAGGTTTCTCCAATAGTGGACATTTTCATCCACTGTTTAGGGCAGAGTTTTCTTCGAGAGGGTAGGGCCAACCTTGCAGTGTTTGGCTAGAGGCCCCATCCTGGGACCAGGTGTCCAGGGCTTTTGAGACAGAAGTCTGCAAAAAAACAAGTTCGGATTATGGTTTGGGGAGAAGTCATGGCATATGAGATCTGGGGATGCTGAGGTCAGTGCATCGGGATTTGATATTAGGGCAGCTGGGAGGCAGTCACACAGGCTGTTCTCTCTGCATTGTGTTTCTTGGATCCCACGGAACGGACCGTTGTCTTCGTGGGGCCGTGGGAGTCTCTTTCCTGCTGGGGTCTTGCCTGGAATCCAAGAACTGCTGTCATTCTTTGGAAAGGGAAGAGTGCTGTTCCCTTTCTCAGGGATCCCAACAAAACTAGGATTGCAGAGAAGTGTCTGAGATGAGGTACCTACCTAAGACAATCCAGTGTTAAGACTGGGGATTAGGGTCACATAATGGCTTGTTGGAGGGTACCTGGTGCAGCTCCTAATGTGGCTTGTGGAAAGCGAGCTCAGACTGAGGATCACAATGCCTGATGGCTCTAATGAGTGGGCGCATTCTCTTGGGGCATGCCACTGCCTCCCACATGTTGGTTGGACACCCATCCCCAAAGCAAGCTTTCCTGACATATGGAAGCAGGAGTAGAATGTGGTGCTGCAGTTTGACCCATAGCAGGGATTTGAGCTGCGGTCTGGGGGTAATGCCTGAATACAAAGTTTGGAGGGAGATTCTGGATTCGGGCCACAACAGGTGACACCTGCCTGGTATGCGGCCCATGTCTGAGTGCCTGATAGGTTATCAGGTTCCGGATGTGTTGACAGAACAATAGAGCACCAGGTTTCCTATGATATCGGGGCAGTGGGGGGTCGTTGTCAAGCGCCTTGTAAGTTGATCCTCATGTGTGGATCTTTTGCAGGCCCTTACACATCGTCTGTTTTCTGCTCCATAGGCAGAAGATTGTCTTGTGACTCCAGAATCGCAATCTGGTGTTTTGTGGGCCAGGAGTGAGAGTCCGGAAACCCTATGGACGAGCACGTTTCAGTTCAGTTCCGAGTGCATGCTAGTTGAAATATGCCGCGGCGGATTCGAGAAATCTAGGCCCTGAGTATGGGAGGGTCCTATGTGTTCTCACGCTGGAATGTGTGTCCATGATATGGCCGAAGAATTCAGTGGTGGCCTCATGGGTCCATGGTTGTTTTCCCACTCTCGGTCATGTGAGCTGTTCACAACAGCAAGGTGTCCCTTGGCGGGTGAAGCGGGAGTACGTTTAGATGACTCCAGGGTCCCCCTTATGGAACGATAAGATAGCAGAGCTCCCCAAATGGATGCCTGAAAACCCAACTCGTGTACCATTGCAGCCGAGGATCATGGCACATTCGACATGCTGGCTCTGGGGCCACCTGCCAAGGGGACCATGGGTATCTTAAGACAGGGTATCTTATGCTGGCGAGTCTCAGTGCTTGTCTGTGTCCACGGAGATCATCCAGTGTGGTGGTAGTTTAGGAGATAGGTAGGATTCTTCTACACCCAAGAACAGACTTTCCATCTGGGGACAGGATGGGTTTTGTTGTGTGGCTCAGGGAACACATGTTGAACCTAATGTTGAAATTACAGAATATGTCTCAGGGGACAGATGCCTGACAATCTAAACACGGGTGCTAATGAGGTCCTGGGCGCAGGTCCAGCTCAATCTCCTGACTCGGGGCCACTGGCCTTGGTGTCTGAGTGGAGGTAGGTGCTCCCATTGTGTCAGACTGTGCATTTTTCTCCAGTGCGGACTCCGGAATTGGTCAGGGCTCAGGGGCCTTGTCGGTTTCTCCAAACCTGGAAGTTTTAGGCCACGGTTTCGGGTGGAGTTTTCCTCGGAAAGGCAGTCCCAGTGCTGCAGTGTAGGTCCGGAGACCCAATGATGCAGGGCAATGTGAACCAGGGCTTTGGAGATCGAAGTCCACAAACATAAACTCGGATTAAGCTTAGGTGCTAGGTGATCGCAGATGCGATTAAAAGAGGAGGAGGACTGTGCTTCAGGATTTCAAATTAGGGCAGGTGGGAGGTGTTAGCCCAGGCATTTCAGTCTGCATTGTGTGTGTTGAATGTTTGGGAATGGAGGTGTGTCCTCACGGGGCCTTTGTGCTTCTTCTTCAATGGCGTTCTCTAGGTGCACACGAGTTTCGTGTCTTTATGGGGAAAGCGAAGGGTAATGTTTTCCCTCTCAGACCACCCATTTAAACAGGGATTGCAGATACGGGTTCTGGGTCGTGTCATGGAAAATCACAAGGAGGGTAAGATTGAGGATTAGGAACATGGCATGCCTGTTTCTCTGTTGTCCGGTCCCATTCCCGTGGGGATTTGTATGAAAGGTGCTCAGGGTGAGGGTCCCATTGTATGCTGGTTTTCAGCATGGCCCTCCCCGGTCTTCGTGTTCTCTTGGGCCATACAATTGGGTCCTGCTCTGAGTGTTGGTCATCCATCCCTACGTCAAGCTTTCTGGCCATCTGGTAAAAGGAGAAGACTGTTGTGCTTCAGGTTCACCTCTAGGCAGGGTTCGAGGTACAATCTGGGGACAAATGCCTGAGTACACAGGCTGGATACAGATGACGTCCTCAGGCCTCGGCAGATCCCACCTGCGCGTATGAGGCCTTCTCACTGTGTGGCTGACAGGAGATCGGGGTTCTGGATGTGTCAGACAGAGCATTAGAGCACAGGGCTTCAGGGGATATTGGGTGCCGTCGAGCAGGCGCTATACGATGATCCTTATGTGGGCATTTGCTCAGGTCCATACTTCCCTTCTCATCTCTGGTGGGCAGACAGAACTCTGCCTTGTGGCTCAAGATTCACAAACTGGAATACTTGCGGACCAGGAATGAGAGCCCGGAAGCCTGAAAACGAGAGTGACAGTTCAAGTGCATGGCAGTTCCTATGTGCAGAGGTAGAATCGAGATCTCCAGCCCTGAGGAAGGGTCAGGGTCCAATGCTAGATCACACTGGAATTTTGTCCATGATGCCGGAAGAATGCAGGTGTGGCCTCATGAGACAATGGAGGTTTCCCATTCTCGGGCTGGTGAGCTGCTCCAAACAACAAGTTGTCCTTCTGCAGAACAAGGGGGAGACCTTCTATTATTTGATTTAGAGGTTTTCGAATAGAACGATCAGAGCAGAGCCCTATGAGTGGATGCCTGTAAAGCCCACCTCGGGTTAACATTGAGGCCGAATAACGCGGCAGGGTTCATTTGCAGGCTCTGGGGCAAAAGGCCAAGGGTTTCGAGATGACAGCGTGTCTTATTGAGGGCTAAGTGTTGCGCTATGTCCAGGGAGACCATCCAATGTGGTGTTGGTTCAGGAGCCAGGCAGGATTCCCCTACCCTGACGGTCTGACCTTGCTTCCAAGAGCAACGAACGCTTCATTCTGGAGACAAGATGGTTTCTGTTGTGCAGCTCAGGGAACACCTGTTGGACCAAATGTTCGTACTCCAGAACAGGTCTCTGGGGACCGATGTCTGACAACCTAAACAAGGGTTCTGATGGGGTTCTAGGCGCATGTCCAGTTCATTCTGCAGACTCGGGGCCACTGCCTTGGTGTGATGCCTGTAGGTAGGTGCTCAGGGCGAGTCAGACTGTGTAATTTTCTCCTGTGCGGCCCACGGAATTGTTTAGGACTGACGGGCCCTGTAGGTTTCTCCAACAGTGGACATTTTCATCCACTGTTTAGGGCAGAGTTTTCTTCGAGAGGGTAGGCCCAGCCTTGCAGTGTTTGGCTAGAGGACCCATCCTGGGACCTATTGTCCAGGGCTTTTGAGACATAAGTCTGCAAAAAAACAAGTTCAGATTATGGTTAGGGGAGAAGTCATGGCATATGAGACCTGGAGATGCTGAGGTCAGTGCCTTGGGATTTGATATTAGAGCAGCTGGGAGGCAGTCACGCAGGCTGTTCTCTCTGCATTGTGTTTCTTGGATCCCACGGAACGGACCGTTGTCTTCGTGGGGCCGTGGGAGTCTCTTTCCTGCTGGGGTCTTGCCTGGAATCCAAGAACTGCTGTCATTCTTTGGAAAGGGAAGAGTGCTGTTCCCTTTCTCAGGGATCCTACCAAAACAAGGATTGCAGAGAAGTGTCTGGGATGTGGTACATACCTAAGACAATCCAGGGTTAAGACTGGGGATTAGGGTCACGGCATGGCTAGTTGGCAAGTGCCTGGTGCAGCTCCTAATGTGGCTTGTGGATAGCGAGCTCAGATTGAGGATCACAATGCCTGATGGCTCTAATGAGTGGGCGCATTCTCTTGGGGCATGCCACTGCCTCCCATATGTCGGTTGGACACCCATCCCCAAAGCAAGCTTTCCAGACATATGGAAGCAGGAGTAGAATGTGATGATTCAGTTTGACCCATAGGCAGGGATTTGAGCTGCGGTCTGGGGGTAATGCCTGAATACAAAGTTTGGAGGGAGATTCTGGCCTCGGGCCACAACAGGTGACACCTACCTGGTATGCGGCCCATGTCTGAGTGCCTGATAGGGGATCAGGTTCTGGATGTTTTTACAGAACAATAGAGCACCAGGTTTTCTATGATATCGGGGCAGTGGGGGGTCGTTGTCTATCGCCTTGTAAGTTGATCCTCAAGTGTGGATCTGTTGCAGGCCCGTACACCTCGTCTGTTTTCTGCTCCATAGGCAGAAGATTGTCTTGTGACTCCAGAATCGCAATCTGGTGTTTTGTGGGACAGTAGTGAGAGTCCGGAAACCCTAAGGAGGAGCACGGTTCAGTTCAGTGCCGAGTGCATGCTAGTTTAAATATGCCGCGGCGGATTCGAGAAATCTTGGCCCTGAGTATGGGAGGGTCCTATGTGTTCTCACGCTGGAATGTGTGTCCATGATATGGCCGATGAATTCAGGGGTGGCCTCATGAGTCCATGGTTGTTTTCCCACTCTCGGTCATGTGAGCTGTTCCCAACAGCAAGGTGTCCCTTGGCGAGTGAAGCGGGAGTACGTTTAGATGACTCCAGGGTCCCCCTTATGGAACGATAAGATAGCAGAGCTCCCCAAATGGATGCCTGAAAACCCACCTCGTGTGACCATTGCAGCCGAGGATCATGGCACGTTCGACATGCTGGCTCTGGGGCCACCTGCCAAGGGGACCATGGGTATCTTAAGACAGGGTATCTTATGCTGGCGAGTCACAGTGCTTGTCTGTTTCCACGGAGATCTTCCAGTGTGGTGGTAGTTCAGGAGATAGTTAGGATTCTTCTACACCCAAGGACAGACTTTCCATCTGGGGACAGGATGGGTTTTGTTGTGTGGCTCAGGGAACACATGTTGAACCAAATGTTAAAATTACAGAACATGTCTCTGGGGACAGATGCCTGACAACCTAAACTAGGGTGCTAATGAGGTCCTGGACGCAGGTCCAGCTCAATCTCCTGACTCGGGGCCTCTGGCCTTGGTGTCTGAGTGGAGGTAGGTGCTCCCTTTGTGTCAGACTGTGCATTTTTCTCCAGTGCGGACTCCGGAATTGGTCAGGGCTCAGGGTCCTTGTCGGTTTCTCCAAACATGGAAGATTTAGGCCACGGTTTCGGGTGGAGTTTTCCTAGGAAAGGCAGTCCCAGTCCTGCAGTGTAGGCCCGGAGACCCAATGATGAAGGGCAATGTGAACCAGGGCTTTGGAGATCGAAGTCCACAAACCTAAACTCGGATTAAGCTTAGGTGCTAGGTGATGGCAGATGCGATTAGAAGAGGCCGAGGACTGTGCTTCGGGATTTCAAAGAGGGCGGGTGGGAGGTGTTAGCCCAGGCATTTCTGTCTGCATTGTGTGTGTTGAAATTTTGGGAATGGAGGTGTGTCCTCATGGGGCCTTTGTGCTTCTTCCTCAATGGCGTTCTCTAGGTGCACAAGAGTTTCGTGTCTTTATGGGGAAAACGAAGGGTAATGTTTTCCGTCTCAGACAACCCATTTAAACAGGGATTGCAGAGACGGGTTCTGGGTCGTGTCATGGAAAATCACAAGGAGGGTTAAGATAGAGGATTAGGAACATGGCATGCCTGTTTCTCTGGTGTCAGGTCCATTCCCGTGGGGATTTGTATGAAAGGTGCTCAGGATGAGGGACCCATTGTCTGCTGGGTTTCAGCATGGCCCTCCCCGGTCTTCGTGTTCTCTTGGGCCATACAATTGGGTCCTGCTCTGAGTGTTGGTCACCCATCCCTACCTCAAGCTTTCTGGCCATCTGGTAAAAGGAGAAGACTGTTGTGCTTCAGGTTCACCTCTAGGCAGGGTTTGAGGTACAGTCTGGGGACAAATGCCTGAGTACACAGGCTGGATACAGATGACGTCCTCAGGCCTCGGCAGATCCCACCAGCGGGTATGAGGCCTTCTCACTGTGTGGCTGACAGGAGATCGGGGTTCTGGATGTGTCAGACAGAGCATTAGAGCACAGGGCTTCAGGGGATATTGGGTGCCGTCGAGCAGGCGCTATACGATGATCCTTATGTGGGGATTTGCTCAGGTCCATACTTCCCTTCTCCTCTCTGGTGGGCAGACAGAACTCTGCCTTGTGGCTCCAGATTCACAAACTGGAATACTTGCGGACCAGGAATGAGAGCCCGGAAGCCTGAAAACGAGAGCGATAGTTCAAGTGCATGGCTGTTCCTATGTGCAGAGGCAGAGTCGAGATCTCCAGGCCCTTAGTAAGGATCAGGGTCCGATGCTTGATCACACTGGAATTTTGTCCATGATGCCCGAAAAATGCAGGGGTGGCCTCATAAGAACATGGAGGTTTCCCACTCTCCGGCTTGTGAGCTGCTCCAAACAACAAGTTGTCCTTCTGCAGAACAAGGGGGAGTCCTTCTATTATTTGATTTAGAGGTTTTCGAATAGAACGATCAGAGCCGAGCCCTATGAGTGGATGCCTGCAAAGCCCACCTCGGTTTACCATTGAGGCCGAATAAGCGGCAGGGTTGATTTGCAGGCTCTGGGGCAAAAGGCCAAGGGTTTCGAGATGACAGCGTGTCTTATTGAGTGGAAAGTGTTGCCCTATGTCCAGGGAGACCATCCAATGTGGTGTTGGTTCAGGAGCCAGGCAGGATTCCCCTACCCTGACGGTCTGACCTTGCTTCCAAGAACAACGCTTCATTCTGGAGACAAGATGGTTTCTGTTGTGCAGCTCAGGGAACACATGTTGGACCAAATGTTTGTACTCCAGAACAGGTCTCTGGGGACAGATGTCTGATAACCTAAACAAGGGTTCTGATGGGGTTCTAGGCGCATGTCCAGTTCATTCTGCAGACTCGGGGCCACTGCCTTGGTGTGATGCCGGTAGGTAGGTGCTCAGGGCGAGTCAGACTGTGTATTTTTCTCCTGAGCGGCCCACGGAATTGTTTAGGACTGACGGGCCCTGTAGGTTTCTCAAACTCTTTTTAGGGCAGAGTTTTCTTCGAGAGGGTTGTTCCAGCATTGCAGTGTTTGGCTAGAGGCCCCATCCTGGGACCAGGTGTCCAGGGCTTTTGAGACAGACGTCTGCAAAAAAACAAGTTCGGATTATGGTTAGGGGAGAAGCCATGGCATATGAGATCTGGGGATGGTGAGGTCAGTGCCTCGTGATTTGATATTAGGGCAGCTGGGAGGCAGTCACGCAGGCTGTTCTCTCTGCATTGTGTTTCTTGGATCCCACGGAACGGACCGTTGTCTTCGTGGGGCCGTGGGAGTCTCTTTCCTGCTGGGGTCTTGCCTGGAATCCAAGAACTGCTGTCATTCTTTGGAAAGGGAAGAGTGCTGTTCCCTTTCTCAGGGATCCTACCAAAACAAGGATTGCAGTGAAGTGTTTGGGATGCGGTACCTACATAAGACAATCCAGGGTTAAGACTGAGGATTAGGGTCACGGCATGGCTTGTTGGCGGGTGCGTGGTGCAGCTCCTAACTGGGCTTGTGGAAAGCGACCTCAGACTGAGGATCACAATGCCTGATGGCTCTAATGAGTGGGCGCATTCACTTGGGGCATGCCACTGCCTCCCACATGTCGGTTGGACACCCATCCCCAAAGCAAGCTTTCCAGACATATGGAAGCAGGAGTAAATGTGGTGCTTCAGTTTGACCCATAAGCAGGGATTTGAGCTGCGGTCTGGGGTTAATGCCTGAATACAAAGTTTGGAGGGAGATTCTGGCCTCGGGCCACAACAGGTGACACCTGCCTGGTATGCGGCCCATGTCTGACTGCCTGATAGGTGATCAGGTTCCGGATGTGTTGACAGAACAATAGAGCACCAGGTTGCCTATGATATCGGGGCAGTGGGGGGTCGTTGTCAAGCGCCTTGTAAGTTGATCCTCATGTGTATCTTTTGCAGGCCCGTACACCTCGTCTGTTTTCTGCTCCATAGGCAGAAGATTGTCTTGTGACTCCAGAATCGCAATCTGGTGTTTTGTGGGCCAGGAGTGAATCCGGAAACCCTAAGGACGAGCACGGTTCAGTTCATTGCCGAGTGCATGCTAGTTGAAATATGCCGCGGCGGATTCGAGAAATCTAGGCCCTGAGTATGGGAGGGTCCTATGTGTTCTCACGCTGGAATGTGTGTCCATGATATGGCCGAAGAATTTAGGGGTGGCCTCATGAGTCCATGGTTGTTTTCCCACTCTCGGTCATTGAGCTGTTCCTAACAGCAAGGTGTCCCTTGGCGGGTGAAGCTGGAGTAAGTTTAGATGACTCCAGGGTCCCCCTTATGGAACGATAAGATAGCAGAGCTCCCCAAATGGATGCCTGAAAACCCACCTCGTGTTACCATTGCAGCCGAGGAACATGGCACGTTCGATCTGCTGGCTGTGGGGCCACATGCCTAGGGGACCATGTGTATCTTAAGACAGGGTATCTTATGCTTTCGAGTCACAGTGCTTGTCTGTGTCCACGGAGATCATTCAGTGTGGTGGCAGTTGAGGAGATAGGTAGGATTCCTCTACACCCAAGGGCAGCCTTTCCATCTGGGAACAGGATGGGTTAGTTGTGTGGCTCACGGAACACATTTTGAACCAAATGTTAAAATTACGGAACATGTCTCTGGGGACGGATGCCTGACAACCTAAACTAGGGTGCTAATGAAGTTCTGGGTGCAGGTCCAGCTCAATCTCCTGACTCGGGGCCATTGGCCTTGGTGTCTGACTGGAGGTAGGTGCTCCGTTTGTGTCAGACTGTGCATTTTTCTCCAGTGCGGACTACGGAATTCCTCAGGGCTCAGGGGCCTTTTCGTTTTCTCCAAACCTGGAAGGTTTAGGCCACGGTTTCGGGTGGAGTTTTCCAGGAAAGGCAGTCCAGTCCTGCAGTGTAGGCCCGGAGACCCAATGATGCAGGGCAATGTGAACCAGGGCTTTGGAGATCGAAGTCCACAAACATAAACTCGAATTAATTTTAGGTGCTGGTTGATGGCAGATGCGATTAGAAGAGGCCGAGGACTGTGCCTCAGGATTTGAAATTAGGGCAGTTGGGAGGTGGTAGCCCAGGCATTTCTGTCTGCATTGTGTGTGTTGAATGTTTGGGAATCTAGGTGTGTCCTCACGGGGCCTTTGGAGATTCTTCCTCAATGGCGTTCCCTAGGTGCACACGAGTTTTGTGTCTTTATGGGGAAAGCGAACGGTAATGTTTTCCGTCTCAGGCACCCATTCCAAACAGGGATTGCAGAGACGGGTTCTGGGTCGGGTCATGGAAAATCACAAGGAGGGTTAAGATTGAGGACCAGGAACATGGCATAACTTTTCTCTGGTGTCGGGTCCCGTTTCCGTGGGGATTTGTATGAAAGGTGCTCAGGGTGAGGGTCCCATTGTCTGCTGTTTCCAGCTTGGCCCTCCGCGGTCTACGTGTTCTCTTGGGCCATACAATTGGGTCCTGTCTGAGTGTTGGTCACCCATCCCTACGTCAAGCTCTCTGGCCATCTGGTAAAAGGAGAAGACTGTTGTGCTTCAGGTTCACCTCTAGGCAGGGTTTGAGGTACAGTCTGTGGACAAATGCCTGAATACTCAGGCTGGATACAGATGACGTCCTCAGGCCACGGCAGATCCCAGCTGCGGGTAGGAGGCCTTCTCACTGTGTGGCTGACAGGAGATGGGGGTTCTGGATGTGTCAGACAGAGCATTAGAGCACAGGGCTTCAGGGGATATTGGGTACCGTCGAGCAGGCGCTATACGAAGCTCCTTATGTGCGGATTTTCTCAGGTCCATACTACCCTTCTCCTCTCTGGTGGGCAGAGAGAACTCTGCCTTGTGGCTCCAGATTCACAAACTGGAATACTTGCGGACCAGGAATGAGAGCCCTGGAGACCGAAAACTAGAGGTACAGTTCAAGTGCATGGCAGTTCCTATGTGCAGAGGCAGAGTCGAGATCTCCAGGACCTGAGTAAGGGTCAGGATCCGATGCTTGATCACACTGGAATTTTGTCCATGATGCCCGAAGAATGCAGGGGAGGCCTCATGAGACCATGGAGGTTTCCCACTCTCGGTCTTGTGAGCTGCTCCAAACAGCATGTTGTCCTTCTGCAGAACAAGGGGGAGTCCTTCTATTATTTGGCTCTAGAGGTTTTCGAATGGAACGATCAGAGCAGAGCCCTATGAGTGGATGCCTGCAAAGCCCACCTCGGGTTACCATTGAGGCCGAATAACGCGGCAGGGTTGATTTGCAGGCTCTGGGACAAAAGGCCAAGGGTTTCGAGATAACAGAGTGTCTTATTGAGGGATAAGTGTTGCCGTATGTCCAGGGAGACCATCCAATGTGGTGTTGGTTCAGGAGCCAGGCAGGATTCCACTACCCTGACGGTCTGACCTTGCTTCCAAGAGCAACGCTTCCTTCTGGAGAAAAGATGGTTTCTGTTGTGCAGCTCAGGGAACATTGTTGGACCAAATATTCGAACTCCAGAACAGGTCTCTGGGGACCGATGTCTGACAACCTAAACAAGGGTTCTGAAGGGGGTCTAGGCGCATGTCCAGTTTATGCTGAAGACTCGGGGCCACTGCCTTGGTGTGATGCATGTAGGTAAGTGCTCAGGGCGAGTCAGACTGTGTATTTTTCTCCTGTGCGGCCCACGGAATTGTTTAGGACTGATGGGCCCTGTAGGTTTCTCCAACAGTGGACATTTTCATCCACTTTTTAGGGCAGAGTTTTCTTCGAGAGGTTAGGCCCAGCCTTGCAGTGTTGGCTAGAGGCCCCATCCTGGGACCAGGTGTCCAGGGCTTTTGAGACAGAAGTCTGCAAAAAAACAAGTTCGGATTATGGTTAGGGGAGAAGTCATGGCATATGAGATCTGGAGATGCTGAGGTCAGTGCCTCGGGATTTGATATTAGGGCAGCTGGGAGGCAGTCACGCAGGCTGTTCTCTCTGCATTGTGTTTCTTGGATCCCACGGAACGGACCGTTGTCTTCGTGGGTCCGTGGGAGTCTCTTTCCTGCTGGAGTCTTGCCTGGAATCCAAGAACTTCGGTCATTCTGGGGAAAGGGAAGAGTGCTGTTCCCTTTCTCAGGGATTCCACCAAAACAAGGATTGCAGAGAAGTGTCTGGGATGCGGTACATACCTAAGACAATCCAGGGTTAAGACTGGGGATTAGGGTCACGGCATGGCTGGTTGGCGGGTGCCTGGTGCAGCTCCTAATGGGGCTTGTGGAAAGCGAGCTCAGACTGAGGATCACAATGCCTGATGGCTCTAATGAGTGGGCGCATTCTCTTGGGGCATGCCACTGCCTCCCATATTTCGGTTGGACACCCATCCCCAAAGCAAGCTTTCCAGACATATGGAAGCAGTAGTAGAATGTGGTGCTTCAGTTTGACCCATAGGCAGGGATTTGAGCTGCGGTCTGGGGGTAATGCCTGAATACAAAGTTTGGAGGGAGATTCTGGCCTCGGGCCACAACAGGTGACACCTGCCTGGTATGCGGCCCATGTCTGAGTGCCTGATAGGGGATCAGGTTCCGGATGTGTTGACAGAACAATAGAGCACCAGGTTTCCTATGATATCGGGGCAGTGGGGGGTCGTTGTCAAGCGCCTTGTATGTTGATCCTCATGTGTGGATCTGTTGCAGGCCTGTACACCTCGTCTGTTTTCTGCTCCATAGGCAGAAGATTGTCTTGTGACTCCAGAATCGCAATCTGGTGTTTTGTGGGCCAGGAGTAAGAGTTCCGAAACCCTAATGACGAGCACGTTTCAGTTCAGTGCCGAGTGCATGCTAGTTGAAATATGCCGCAGCAGATTCGAGAAATCTAGGCCCTGAGTATGGGAGGGTCCTATGTGTTCTCACGCTGGAATGTGTGTCCATGATATGGCCGAAGAATTCAGGGGTGGCCTCATGAGTCCATGGTTGTTTTCCCACTCTCGGTCATGTGAGCTGTTCCCAACAGCAAGGTGTCCCTTGGCGGGTGAAGCGGGAGTACGTTTAGATGACTCCAGGATCCCCCTTGTGCAAGGATAAGATAGCAGAGCTCCCCAAATGGATGCCTGAAAACCCACCTCGTGTTACCATTGCATCCGAGGAACATGGCACGTTCGATCTGCTGGCTCTGGCGCCACCTGCCAAGGGGACCATGTGTATCTTAAGACAGGGTATCTTATGCTGGCGAGTCACAGTGCTTGTCTGTGTCCACGGAGATCATCCAGTGTGGTTGCAGTTCAGGAGATAGGTAGGATTCCTCTACACCCAAGGGCAGCCTTTCCATCTGGGGACAGGATGGGTATTGTTGTGTGGCTCAGGGAACACATGTTGAACCTAATGTTGAAATTACAGAACATGTCTCTGGGGACAGATGCCTGACAACATAAACTGGGGTGCTAATGAAATCCTGGGCGCAGGTCCAGCTCAATCTCATGATTCGGGGCCTCAGGCCTTGGTGTCTGAGTGGAGGTAGGTGCTCCGTTTGTGTCAGACTGTGCATTTTTCTCCAGTGCGGACTCCGGAATTGGTCAGGGCTCAGGGGCCTTGTCGTTTTCTCCAAACCTGGAAGATTTAGGCCACGGTTTCGGGTGGAGTTTTCCAGGAAAGGCAGTCCCAGTCCTGCAGTGTAGGCCCGGAGACCCAATGATGCAGGGCAATGTGAACCAGGGCTTTGGAGATCGAAGTCCACAAACATAAACTCGGATTAAGCTTAAGTGCTAGGTGATGGCAGATGCGTGGAAGAGGCGGAGGACTGTGTCTCGGGATTTGAAATTAGGGCGGGTGGGAGGTGTTAGCCCAGGCATTTCTGTCTGCATTGTGTGTGTTGAATGTTTGGGAATGGAGGTGTGTCCTTACGGGGCCTTTGTGCTTCTTCCTCAATGGCGTTCTCTAGGTGCACACGAGTTTCGTGTCTTTATGGGGAAAGCGAAGGGTAATGTTTTCCCTCTCAGACAACCCATTTAAACAGGGATTGCAGAGGCGGGTTCTGGGTCGTGTCATGGAAAATCACAAGGAGGGTTAAGATTTAGGATTAGGAACATGGCATGCCTGATTCTCTGGTGTCGGGTCCCGTTCCCGTGGGGATTTGTATGAAAGGTGCTCAGGGTGAGGGTCCCATTGTCTGCTGGTTTTCAGCATGGCTCTCCCCGGTCTTCGTGTTCTCTTGGGCCATACAATTGGGTCCTGCTCTGAGTGTTGGCCACCCATCCCTACGTCAAGCTTTCTGGCCATCTGGTAAAAGGAGAAGACTGTTGTGCTTCAGGTTCACCTCTACGCAGGGTTTGAGGTACAGTCTGGGGACAAATGCCTGAGTACACAGGCTGGATACAGATGACGTCCTCAGGCCTCGGCAGATCCCACCTGTGGGTATGAGGCCTTCTCACTGTGTGGCTGACAGGAGATCGGTGTTCTGGATGTGTCAGACAGAGCATTAGAGCACAGGGCTTCAGGGGATATTGGGTGCAGTCGAGCAGGCGCTATTCGATGATCCTTATGTGGAGATTTGCTCAGGTCCATACTTACCTTCTCCTCTCTGGTGGGCAGACATAACTCTGCCTTGTGGCTCCAGATTCACAAACTGGAATACTTGCGGACCGGGAATGAGAGCCCGGGAGCCTGAAAACGAGAGCGACAGTTCAAGTGCATGGCAGTTCCTATGTGCAGAGGCAGAGTCGAGAACTCCAGCCCTGAGGAAGGGTCAGGGTCCAATGCTTGATCACTCTGGAATTTTGTCCATGATGCCCGAAGAATGCAGGGTTGGCCTCAGAGACAAAGGAGGTTTCCCACTCTCGGGATTGTGAGCTACTCCAAAAGCAAGTTGTCCTTCTGCAGAACAAGGGGAAGTCCTTCTATTTTTGGCTCTAGAGGTTTTCGAATAGAACGATCAGAGCAGAGCCCTATGAGTGGATGCCTGCAAAGCCCACCTCGGTTTACCATTGAGGCCGAATAACGCGGCAGGGTTGATTTGCAGGCTCTGGGGCAAAAGGCCAAGGGTTTTGAGATGACAGCGTGTCTTATTGAGGGGTAAGTGTTGCCCTATGTCCAGGGAGACCATCCAATGTGGTGTTGGTTCAGGAGCCAGGCAGGATTCCCCTACCCTGACGGTCTGACCTTGCTTCCAAGAGCAACGCTTCATTCTGGAGACAAGATGGTTTCTGTTGTGCAGCTCAGGGAACACATGTTGGACCAAATGTTCGTACTCCAGAACAGGTCTCTGGGGACCGATGTCTGATAACCTAAATAAGGGTTCTGATGGGGTTCTAGGCGCATGTCCAGTTTATTCTGCAGACTCGGGGCCACTGCCTTGGTGTGATGCCTGTAGGTAGGTGCTCAGGGCGAGTCAGACTGTGTATTTTTCTCCTGAGCGGCCCACGGAATTGTTTAGGACTGACCGGCCCTGTAGGTTTCTCCAACTCTTTTTAGGGCAGAGTTTTTTTCGAGAGGGTAGGCCCAGCCTTGCAGTGTTTGGCTAGAGGCCCCATCCTGGGACCAGGTGTCCAGGGCTTTTGAGACAGAAGTCTGCAAAAAAACAAGTTCGGATTATGGTTTGGGGAGAAGTCATGGCATATGAGATCTGGGGATGCTGAGGTCAGTGCATCGGGATTTGATATTAGGGCAGCTGGGAGGCAGTCACACAGGCTGTTCTCTCTGCATTGTGTTTCTTGGATCCCACGGAACGGACCGTTGTCTTCGTGGGGCCGTGGGAGTCTCTTTCCTGCTGGGGTCTTGCCTGGAATCCAAGAACTGCTGTCATTCTTTGGAAAGGGAAGAGTGCTGTTCCCTTTCTCAGGGATCCCACCAAAACAAGGATTGCAGTGAAGTGTTTGGGATGCGGTACCTACATAAGACAATCCAGGGTTAAGACTGGGGATTAGGGTCACGGCATGGCTTGTTGGCGGGTGCCTGGTGCAGCTCCTAAATGGGCTTGTGGAAAGCGACCTCAGACTGAGGATCACAATGCCTGATGGCTCTAATGAGTGGGCGCATTCTCTTGGGGCATGCCACTGCCTCCTACAGGTCGGTTGGACACCCATTCCCAAAGCAAGCTTTCCAGACATAGGGAAGCAGGAGTAGAATGTGGTGCTTCAGTTTAACACATAAGCAGGGATTTGAGCTGCGGTCTGGGGTTAATGCCTGATACAGAGTTTGGAGGGAGATTCTGGCCTCGGGCCACAACAGGTGACACCTGCCTGGTATGCGGCCCATGTCTGAGTGCCTGATAGGTGATCAAGTTCCGGATGTGTTGACAGAACAATAGAGCACCAGGTTTACTATGATATCGGGGCAGTGGGGGGTCGTTGTCAAGCGCCTTGTAAGTTGATCCTCATTTGTGGTTCGTTTGCAGGCCCGTACACCTCTTCTGTTTTCTGCTCCATAGGCAGAAGATTGTCTTGTGACTCCAGAAATGCAATCTGGTGTTTTGTGGGCCAGGAGTGAGAGTCCGGAAACCCTAAGGACGAGCACGGTTCAGTTCAGTGCCGAGTGCATGCTAGTTGAAATATGCCGCGGCGGATTCGAGAAATCTAGGCCCTGAGTATGGGAGGGTCCTATGTGTTCTCACGCTGGAATGTGTGTCCATGATATGGACGAAGAATTCAGGGGTGGCCTCATGAGTCCATGGTTGTTTTCCCACTCTGGGTCATGTGAGCTGTTCCCAACAGCAAGGTGTCCCTTGGCGGGTGAAGCGGGAGTACGTTTAGATGACACCAGGATCCCCCTTGTGTAAGGATAAGATAGCAGAGCTCCCCAAATGGATGCCTGAAAACCCACCTCGTGTTACCATTGCAGCCGAGGACATGGCACGTTCGATCTGCTGGCTCTGGGGCCACCTGCCAAGGGGACCATGGGTATCTTAAGACAGGGTATCTTATGCTGGCGAGTCACAGTGCTTGTCTGTGTCCACGGAGATCTTCCAGTGTGGTGGTAGTTCAGGAGATAGGTAGGATTCCTCTACACCCAAAAGCAGCCTTTCCATCTGGGGAAAGGATGGGTTTTGTTGTGTTGCTCAGGGAACACATGTTGAACCTAATGTTGAAATTACAGAACATGTCTCTGGGGACAGATGCCTGACAACATAAACTGGGGGGCTAATGAAATCCTGGGCGCAGGTCCAGCTCAATCTCCTGACTCGGGGCCTCAGGCCTTGGTGTCTGAGTGGAGGTAGGTGCTCCGTTTGTGTCAGACTGTGCATTTTTCTCCAGTGCGGACTCCGGAATTGGTCAGGGCTCAGGGGCCTTGTCGGTTTCTCTAAACCTGGAAGTTTTAGGCCACGGTTTCGGGTGTAGTTTTCCTCGGAAAGGCAGTCCCAGTCCTGCAGTGTAGGCCCGGAGACCCAATGATGCAGGGCAATGTGAAACAGGGCTTTGGAGATCGAAGTCCACAAACATAAACTCGGATTAAGCTTAGGTGCTAGCTGATGGCAGATGCGTAGAAGAGGCAGAAAACTGTGTCTCGGGATTTGAAATTAGGGCGGGTGGGAGGTGTTAGCCCAGGCATTTCTGTCTGCATTTGTGTGTTGAATGTTTGGGAATGGAGGTGTGTCCTCACGGGTCCTTTGTGCTTCTTCCTCAATGGCGTTCTCTAGGTGCACACGAGTTTCGTGTCTATAATGGGGAAAGCGAAGGGTAATGTTTTCCCTCTCAGACAACCCATTTAAACAGGGATTGCAGAGACGGGTTCTGGGTCGTGTCATGGAAAATCACAAGGAGGGTTAAGATTTAGGATTAGGAACATGGCATGCCTGTTTCTCTGGTGTCGGGTCCCGTTCCCGTGGGGATTTGTATGAAAGGTGCTCAGGGTGAGGGTCCCATTGTCTGCTGGTTTTCAGCATGGCCCTCCCCGGTCTTCGTGTTCTCTTGGGCCATACAATTGGGTCCTGCTCTGAGTGTTGGCCACCCATCCCTACGTCAAGCTTTCTGGCCATCTGGTAAAAGGAGAAGACTGTTGTGCTTCAGGTTCACCTCTAGGCAGGGTTTGAGGTACAGTCTAGGGACAAATGCCTGAGTACACAGGCTGGATACAGATGACGTCCTCAGGCCACGGTAGATCCCACCTGTGGGTATGAGGCCTTCTCACTGTGTGGCTGACAGGAGATCGGGGTTCTGGATGTGTCAGACAGAGCATTAGAGCACAGGGATTCAGGGGATATTGGGTGCCGTCGAGCAGGCGCTATACGATGATCCTTATGTGGGGATTTGCTCAGGTCCATACTTCCCTTCTCCTCTCTGGTGGGCAGACAGAACTCTGCCTTGTGGCTCCAGATTCACAAACTGGAATACTTGCGGACCAGGAATGAGAGCCCGGGAGCCTGAAAACGAGAGCGACAGTTCAAGTGCATGGCAGTTCCTATGTGCAGAGGCAGAGTCGAGAACTCCAGCCCTGAGGAAGGGTCAGGGTCCAATGCTTGATCACACTGGAATTTTGTCCATGATGCCCGAAGAATGCAGGGGTGGCCTCAGAGACAAAGGAGGTTTCCCACTCTCGGGATTGTGAGCTACTCCAAAAGCAAGTTGTCCTTCTGCAGAACAAGGGGATGTCCTTCTATTATTTGGTTCTAGAGGTTTTCGAATAGAACGATCAGAGCAGAGCCCTATGAGTGGATGCCTGCAAATCCCACCTCGGTTTACCATTGAGGCCGAATAACGCGGCAGGGTTGATTTGCAGGCTCTGGGACAAAAGGCCAAGGGTTTCGAGATGACAGTGTGTCTTATTGAGGGGTAAGTGTTGCCCTATGTCCAGGGAGACCATCCAATGTGGTGTTGGTTCAGGAGCCAGGCAGGATTCCCCTACCCTGACGGTCTGACCTTGCTTCCAAGAGCAACGCTTCATTCTGGAGACAAGATGGTTTCTGTTGTGCAGCTCAGCGAACATATGTTGGACCAAATGTTCGTACTCCAGAACAGGTCTCTGGGGACCGATGTCTGATAACCTAAATAAGGGTTCTGATGGGGTTCTAGGCGCATGTCCAGTTCATTCTGCATACTCGGGGCCACTGCCTTGGTGTGATGCCTGTAGGTAGGTGCTCAGGGCGAGTCAGACTGTGTATTTTTCTCCTGTGCGGCCGACGGAATGTTTATGACTGACGGGCCCTGTAGGTTTCTCCAACTCATTTTAGGGCAGAGTTTTCTTCGAGAGGGTAGGCCCAGCCTTGCAGTGTTTGGCTAGAGGCCCCATCCTGGGACCAGGTGTCCAGGGCTTTTGAGACAGAAGTCTGCAAAATAACAAGTTCGGATTATGGTTTGGGGAGAAGTCATGGCATATGAGATCTGGGGATGCTGAGGTCAGTGCATCGGGATTTGATATTAGCGCAGCTGGGAGGCAGTCACACAGGCTGTTCTCTCTGCATTGTGTTTCTTGGATCCCACGGAACGGACCGTTGTCTTCGTGGGGCCGTGGGAGTCTCTTTCCTGCTGGGGTCTTGCCTGGAATCCAAGAACTGCTTTCATTCTTTGGAAAGGGAAGAGTGCTGTTCCCCTTCTCAGGGATCCCACCAAAACAAGGATTGCAGTGAAGTGTTTGGGATGCGGTACCTGCATAAGACAATCCAGGGTTAAGACTGGGGATTAGGGTCACGGCATGGCTTGTTGGCGGGTGCCTGGTGCAGCTCCTAAATGGGCTTGTGGAAAGCGACCTCATACTGAGGATCACAATGCCTGATGGCTCTAATGAGTGGGCGCATTCTCTTGGGGCATGCCACTGCCTCCCAAAGGTCGGTTGGACACCCATCCCCAAAGCAAGCTTTCCAGACATATGGAAGCAGGAGTAGAATGTGGTGCTTCAGTTTGACACATAAGCAGGGATTTGAGCTGCGGTCTGGGGTTAATGCCTGAATACAAAGTTTGGAGGGAGATTCTGGCCTCGGGCCACAACAGGTGACACCTGCCTGGTATGCGGCCCATGTCTGAGTGCCTGATAGGTGATCAGGTTCTGGATGTGATGACAGAACAATAGAGCACCAGGTTTCCTATGATATCGGGGCAGTGGGGGGTCGTTGTCAAGCGCCTTGTAAGTTGATCCTCATGTGTGGATCTTTTGCAGGCCCGTACACCTCGTCTGTTTCTGCTCCATAGGCAGAAGATTGTCTTGTGACTCCAGAATCGCAATCTGGTGTTTTGTGGGCCAGGA
Organism: Mustela nivalis; assembly: GCF_964662115.1. Taxonomy (NCBI): domain Eukaryota; kingdom Metazoa; phylum Chordata; class Mammalia; order Carnivora; family Mustelidae; genus Mustela; species Mustela nivalis. The sequence continues at coordinate 1,746,715 of NC_139041.1, forward strand.
GTGAGAGTCCGGAAACCCTAAGGACGAGCACGGTTCAGTTCAGTGCCGAGTGCATGCTAGTTGAAATATGCCGCGGCGGATTCGAGAAATCTAGGCCCTGAGTATGGGAGGGTCCTATGTGTTCTCACGCTGGAATGTGTGTCCATGATATGGACGAAGAATTCAGGGGTGGCCTCATGACTCCATGGTTGTTTTCCCACTCTCGGTCACGTGAGCTGTTCCCAACAGCAAGGTGTCCCTTGGCGGGTGAAGCGGGAGTACGTTTAGATGACTCCAGGGTCCCCCTTATGGAACGATAAGATAGCAGAGCTCCCCAAATGGATGCCTGAAAACCCACCTCGTCTTACCATTGCAGCCGAGGAACATGGCACGTTCGATCTGCTGGCTGTGGGGCCACCTACAAAGGGGACCATGGGTATCTTAAGACAGGGTATCTTATGCTGGAGAGTCACAGTGCTTGTCTGTGTCCACGGAGATCATCCAGTGTGGTGGCAGTTCAGGAGATAGGTAGGATTCCTCTACACCCAAGGGCAGCCTTTCCATCTGGGAACACGATGGGTTTGTTGTGTGGCTCAGGGAACACATTTTGAACCAAATGTTGAAATTACAGAACATGTCTCTGGGGACGGATGCCTGACAACCTAAACTAGGGTGCTAATGAAGTCCTGGGCGTAGGTCCAGCTCAATCTCCTGACTCGGGGCCACAGGCCTTGGTGTCTGACTGGAGGTAGGTGCTCCGTTTGTGTCAGACTGTGCATTTTTCTCCAGTGCGGACTACGGAATTGCTCAGGGCTCAGGGGCCTTTTCGTTTTCTCCAAACCTGGAAGGTTTAGGCCACGGTTTCGGGTGGAGTTTTCCAGGAAAGGCAGTCCAGTCCTGCAGTGTAGGCCCGGAGACCCAATGATGCAGGGCAATGTGAACCAGGGCTTTGGAGATCGAAGTCCACAAACATAAACTCGGATTAAGCTTAGGTGCTAGGTGATGGCAGATGCGATTAGAAGAGGCCGAGTACTGTGCCTCGGGATTTGAAATTAGGGCGGGTGGGAGGTGGTAGCCCAGGCATTTCTGTCTGCATTGTGTGCGTTGAATGTTTGGGAATGGAGGTGTGTCCTCACGGGGCCTTTGGAGATTCTTCCTCAATGGCGTTCTCTAGGTGCACACGAGTTTTGTGTCTTTATGGGGAAAGCGAAGGGTAATGTTTTCCGTCTCAGGCACCCATTCCAAACAGGGATTACAGAGACGGGTTCTGGGTCGGGTCATGGAGAATCACAAGGAGGGTTAAGATTGAGGATTAGGAACATGGTATACCTGGTACTCTGGTGTCGGGTCCGGTTCCCGTGGGGATTTGTATGAAAGGTGCTCAGGGTGAGGGTCCCATTTTCTGCTCGTTTCCAGCATGGCCCTCCCCGGTCTTCGTGTTCTCTTGGGCCATACAATTGGGTCCTGCTCTGAGTGTTGGTCACCCATCCCTACGTCAAGCTTTCTGGCCATCTGGTAAAAGGAGAAGACTGTTGTGCTTCAGGTTCACCTCTAGGCAGGGTTTGAGGTACAGTCTGGGGACAAATGCCTGAATACACAGGCTGGATACAGATGACGTCCTCAGGCCTCGGCAGATCCCACCTGCGGGTATGAGGCCTTCTCACTGTGTGGCTGACAGGATATCGGGGTTCTGGATGTGTCAGACAGAGCATTAGAGCACAGGGATTCAGGGGATATTGGGTGCTGTCGAGCAGGCGCTATACGATGATCCTTATGTGGGGATTTGCTCAGGTCCATACTTCCCTTCTCCTCTCTGGTGGGCAGACAGAACTCTGCCTTGTGGCTCCAGATTCACAAACTGGAATACTTGCGGACCAGGAATGAGAGCCAGGAGCCCGAAAACTAGAGGTACAGTTCAAGTGCATGGCAGTTCCTATGTGCACAGGCAGAGTCGAGATCTCCAGGACCTGAGGAAGGGTCAGGGTCTGATGCTTGATCACTGTGGAATTTTGTCCATGATGCCCGAAGAATGCAGGGGTGGCCTCATGAGACCAAGGATGTTTCCCACTCTCAAGCTTGTGAGCTGCTCCAAACAACAAGTTGTCCTTCTACAGAACAAGGGGAGTCCTTCTATTATTTGACTCTTAATGTTTTCGAATAGAACGATCAGAGCAGAACCCTATGAGTGGATGCCTGCAAAGCCCACCTCGGGTTACCATTGAGGCCGAATAACGCGGCAGGGTTGATTTGCAGGCTCTGGGGCAAAAGGCCAAGGGTTTCGAGATGACAGCGTGTCTTATTGTGTGGAAAGTGTTGCCCTTTGTCCAGGGAGACCATCCAATGTGGTGTTGGTTCAGGAGCCAGGCAGGATTCCCCTACCCTGACGGTCTGACCTTTCTTCCAAGAGCAACGCTTCCTTCTGGAGAAAAGATGGTTTCTGTTGTGCTGCTCAGGGAACACATGTTGGACCAAATGTTCGTACTCCAGAACAGGTCTCTGGGGACCGATGTCTGACAACCTAAACAAGGGTTCTGATGGGGTTCTAGGCGCATGTCGAGTTCATTCTGCAGACTCGGGGCCACTGCCTTGGTGTGATGCCTGTAGGTAGGTGCTCAGGACGAGTCAGACTGTGTAATTTTCTCCTGTGCGGCCCACGGAATTGGTTAGGACTGACGGGCCCTGTAGGTTTCTCCAACAGTGGACATTTTCATCCACTGTTTAGGGCAGAGTTTTCTTCGAGAGGGTAGGCCCAACCTTGCAGTGTTTGGCTAGAGGCCCCATCCTGGGACCAGGTGGCCAGGGCTTTTGAGACAGAAGTCTGCAAAAAAACAAGTTCGGATTATGGTTAGGGGAGAAGTCATGGCATATGAGATCTGGAGATGCTGAGTTCAGTGCCTCGGGATTATATATTAGGGCTGTTGGTAGGCAGTCACGCAGGCTATTCTCTCTGCATTGTGTTTCTTGGATCCCACGGAACGGATCGTTGTCTTCGTGGGGCCGTGGGAGTCTCTTTCCTGCTGGGGTCTTGCCTGGAATCCAAGAACTGCTGTCATTCTGGAGAAAGGGAAGAGTGCTGTTCCCTTTCTTAGGGATCCCACCAAAACAAGGATTGCAGAGAAGTGTCTGGGATGCGGTACCTACCTAAGACAATCCAGGGTTAAGACTGGGGATTAGGGTCACATAATGGCTTGTTGGAGGCTGCCTGGTGCAGCTCCTAATGTGGCTTGTGGTAAGCGAGCTCAGACAGAGGATCACAATGCCTGATGGCTCTAATGAGTGGGCGCATTCTCTTGGGGCATGCCACTGCCTCCCACATGTCGGTTGGACACCCATGCCCAAAGCAAGCTTTCCTGACATATGGAAGTAGGAGTAGAATGTGGTGCTTCAGTTTGACCCATTGCAGGGATTTGAGCTGCGGTCTGGGGGTAATGCCTGAATACAAAGTTTGGAGGGAGATTCTGGCCTCGGGCCACAACAGGTGACACCTGCCTGGTATGCGGCCCATGTCTGAGTGCCTGATAGGTGATCAGGTTCCGGATGTGTTGACAGAACAATAGAGCACCAGGTTGCCTATGATATGGGGGCAGTGGGGGGTCGTTTTCAAGCACCTTTTAAGTTGATCCTCATTTGTGGATCGTTTGCAGGCCTGTACACCTCGTCTGTTTTCTGCTCCATAGGCAGAAGATTGTCTTGTTACTCCAGAATCGCCATCTGGTGTTTTGTGGGCCAGGAGTGAGAGTCCGGAAACCCTTAGGACGAGCACGGTTCAGTTCAGTGCCGAGTGCATGCTAGTAGAAATATGCCGCGGCGGATTCGAGAAATCTAGGCCCTGTGTATGGGAGGGTCCTATGTGTTCTCACGCTGGAATGTGTGTCCATGATATGGCCGAAGAATTCAGGGGTGGCCTCATGAGTCCATGGTTGTTTTCCAACTCTCGGTCATGTGAGCTGTTCCCAACAGCAAGGTGTCCCTTGGCGGGTGAAGCGGGAGTACGTTTAGATGACTCCAGGGTCCCCCTTATGGAACGATAAGATAGCAGAGCTCCCCAAATGGATGCCTGAAAACCCAACTCGTGTTACCATTGAAGCCGAGGATCATGGCACGTTCGACCTGCTGGCTGTGGGGCCACCTGCCAAGGGGACCATGGGTATCTTAAGACAGGGTATCTTATTTTGGCGAGTCACAGTGCTTGTCTGTGTCCACGGAGATCATCCAGTGTGGTGGTAGTTCAGGAGATAGGTAGGATTCTTTTACACCCAAGGACAGACTTTCCATCTGGGGACAGGATGGGTTTTGTTGTGTGGCTCAGGGAACACATGTTGAACCAAATGTTAAAATTACAGAACATGTCTCTGGGGACAGATGCCTGACTACCTAAACTAGGGTGCTAATGATGTCCTGGGCGCAGGTCCAGCTCAATCTCCTGACTCGGGGCCTCTGGCCATGGTGTCTGAGTGGAGGTAGGTGCTCCCTTTGTGTCAGACTGTGCATTTTTCTCCAGTGCGGACTACGGAATTGCTCAGGGCTCAGGGGCCTTTTCGTTTTCTCCAAACCTGGAAGTTTTAGGCCAAGGTTTCGGGAGGAGTTTTCCTCGGAAAGGCAGTCCCAGTCCTGCAGTGTAGGCCCGGAGACCCAATGATGCAGGGCAATGTGAACCAGGGCTTTGGAGATGGAAGTCCTCAAACATAAACTCGGATTAAGCTAAGGTGCTAGGTGATGGCAGATGCGATTAGAAGAGGCCGAGGACTGTGCTTCCGGATTTCAATTAGGGCAGGTGGGAGGTGTTAGCCCAGGCATTTCTGTCTGCATTGTGTGTGTTGAATGTTTGGGAATGGAGGTGTGTCCTCACGGGGCCTTTGTGCTTCTTCCTCAATGGCGTTCTCTAGGTGCACACGAGTTTCGTGTCTTTATGGGGAAAGCGAAGAGTAATGTTTTCCCTCTCAGACCACCCATTTAAACAGGGATTGCAGAGACGGGTTCTCGGTCGTGTCATGGAAAATCACAAGGAGGGTTAAGATTGAGGATTAGGAACATGGCATGCCTGTTTCTCTGGTGTCGGGTCCCATTCCCGTGGGGATTTGTATGAAAGGTGCTCAGGATGAGGGTCCCATTGTCTGCTGGTTTTCAGCATGGCCCTCCCCGGACTTCGTGTTCTCTTGGGCCATACAATTGTGTCCTGCTCTGAGTGTTGGTCACCCATCCCTACGTCAAGCTTTCTGGCCATCTGGTAAAAGGAGAAGACTGTTGTGCTTCAGGTTCACCTTTAGGCAGGGTTTGAGGTACCGTCTGGGGACAAATGCCTGAGTACACAGGCTGGATACAGATGACGTCCTCAGGCCTCGGCAGATCCCACCTGCGGGTATGAGGCCTTCTCACTGTGTGGCTGACAGGAGATCGGGGTTCTGGATGTGTCAGACAGAGCATTAGAGCACAGGGCTTCAGGGGATATTGGGTGCCATCGAGCAGGCGCTATACGATGATCCTTATGTGGGCATTTGCTCAGGTCCATACTTTCCTTCTCCTCTCTGGTGGGCAGAGAGAACTCTGCCTTGTGGCTCCAGATTCACAAACTGGAATACTTGCGGACCAGGAATGAGAGCCCGGAAGCCTGAAAACGAGAGCGACAGTTCAAGTGCATATCAGTTCCTATGTGCATAGGCAGAGTCGAGATCTCCAGGCCCTGTGGAAGGGTCAGGGTCTGATGCTTGATCACACTGGAATTTTGTCCATGATGCCCGAAGAATGCAGGGGGGGCCTCATGAGACCATGGAGGTTTCCCACTCTCCGGCTTGTGAGCTGCTCCAAACAACAAGTTGTCCTTCTGGAGAACAAGGGGGAGTCCTTCTATTATTTGGCTCTAGAGGTTTTCGAATAAAACGATCAGAGCAGAGCCCTATGAGTGCATGCCTGCAAAGCCCACCTCGGGTTACCATTGAGGCCGAATAACGCGGCAGGGTTGATTTGCAGGCTCTGGGGCAAAAGGCCAAGGGTTTCGAGATGACAGCGTGTCTTATTGAGGGGTAAGTGTTGCTCTATGTCCAGGGAGACCATCCAATGTGGTGTTGGTTCAGGAGCCAGGCAGGATTCCCCTACCCTGACGGTCTGACGTTGCTTCCAAGAGCAACGCTTCCTCCTGGAGACAAGATGGTTTCTGTTGTGCAGCTCAGGGAACACATGTTGGACTAAATGTTCGTACTCCAGAACAGGTCTCTGGGGACCGATGTCTGACAACCTAAACAAGGGTTCTGATGGGGTTCTAGGCGCATGTCCAGTCCATTTTGCAGACTCCGGGCCACTGCCTTGGTGTGATGCCTGTAGGTAGGTGCTCAGGGCGAGTTAGACTGTGTAATTTTCTCCTGTGCGGCCGACGGAATTGTTTAGGACTGACGGGCCCTTGAGGTTTCTCCAACAGTGGACATTTTCATCCAGTGTTTAGGGCAGAGTTTTCTTCGAGATGGTAGGCCCAGCCTTGCAGTGTTTGGCTAGAGGCACCATCCTGGGACCAATTGTCCAGGGCTTTTGAGACAGAAGTCTGCAAAAAAACAAGTTCAGATTATGGTTAGGGGAGAAGTCATGGCATATGAGATCTGGAGATGCTGAGGTCAGTGCCTCGGGATTTGATATTAGAGCAGCTGGGAGGCAATCACGCAGGCTGTTCTCTCTGCATTGTGTTTCTTGGATCCCACGGAACGGACCGTTGTCTTCGTGGGGCCGTGGGAGTCTCTTTCCTGCTGGGGTCTTGCCTGGATCCAAGACCTGCTGTCATTCTGGGGAAAGGGAAGAGTGCTGTTCCCTTTCTCAGGGATCCCACCAAAACAAGGATTGTAGAGAAGTGTCTGGGATGTGGTACATACCTAAGACAATCCAGTGTTAAGACTGGGGATTAGGGTCACGGCATGGCTGGTTGGCGGGTTCCTGGTGCAGCTCTTAATGTGGCTTGTGGAAAGCGAGCTCAGACTGAGGATCAAAATGCCTGATGGCTCTAATGAGTGGGCGCATTCTCTTGGGGCATGCCACTGCCTCCCACATGTCAGTTGGACACCCATCCCCAAAGCAAGCTTTCCAGACATATGGAAACAGGAGTAGATTGTGGTGCTTCAGTTTGACCCATAGGCAGGGATTTGAGCTGCGGTCTGGAGGTAATGCCTGAATACAAAATTTGGAGGGAGATTCTGGCCTCGGGCCACAACAGGTGACACCTGCCTGGTATGCGGCCCATGTCTGAGTGCCTGATAGGGGATCAGGTTCCGGATGTGTTGACAGAACAATAGAGCACCAGGTTTTTTATGATATCTGGGCAGTGGGCGGTCGTTGTCAAGCGCCTTGTAAGTTGATCCTCATGTGTGGATCTGTTGCAGGCCGTACACCTCGTCTGTTTTCTGCTCCATAGGCAGAAGATTGTCTTGTGACTCCAGAATCGCCATCTGGTGTTTTGTGGGCCAGGAGTGAGAGTCCAGAAACCCTAAGGACGAGCACGGTTCAGTTCAGTGCCGAGTGCATGCTAGTTGAAATATGCCGCGGCGGATTCGAGGAATCTAGGCCCTGAGTGGGAGGGTCCTATGTGTTCTCACGCTGGAATGTGTGTCCATGATATGGCAGAAGAATTCAGGGGTGGACTCATGAGTCCATGGTTGTTTTCCCATTCTCGGTCATGTGAACTATTCCCAACAGCAAGGTGTCCCTTGGCGAGTGAAGCGGGAGTACGTTTAGATGACTCCAGGGTCCCCCTTATGGAACGATAAGATAGCAGAGCTCCCCAAATGGATGCCTGAAAACCCACATCGTGTTACCATTGCAGCCGAGGATCATGGCACGTTCGACATGCTGGCTCTGGGGCCACCTGCCAAGGGGACCATGGGTATCTTAAGACAGGGTATCTTATGCTGGCGAGTAACAGTGCTTGTCTGCGTCCACGGAGATCTTCCAGTGTGGTGGTAGTTCAGGAGATAGGTAGGATTCTTCTACACTCAAGGACAGACTTTCCTTCTGGGGACAGTATGGGTTTTGTTGTGTGGCTCAGGGAACACATGTTGAACCAAATGTTAAAATTACAGAACATGTCTCTGGGGACAGATGCCTGACAACCTAAACTAGGGTGCTAATGAGGTCCTGGCCACAGGTCCAGCTCAATCTCCTGACTCGGGGCCTCTGGTCTTGGTGTCTGAGTGGAGGTAGGTGGTCCCTTTGTGTCTTCCTGTGCATTTATCTCCAGTGCGGACTACGGAATTTGTCAGGGCTCAGGGGCCTTGTCGGTTTCTCCAAACCTGGAAGTTTGAGGCCACGGTTTCGGGTGGAGTTATCCTCGGAAAGGCAGTCCCAGTCCTGCAGTGTAGGCCCGGAGACCCAATGTTGCAGGGCAATGTGAACCAGGGCTTTGGAGATCGAAGTCCACAAACATAAACTCAGATTAAGCTTAGGTGCTAAGTGATGGCAGATGCGTAGAAGAGGCGGAGGACTGTGTCACGGGATTTCAAATTAGGGCGGGTTGGAGGTGTTAGCCCAGGAATTTCTGTCTGCATTGTGTGTGTTGAAATTTTGGGAATGGAGGTGTGTCCTCACGGGGCCTTTGTGCTTCTTCCTCAATCGCGTTCTCTAGGTGCACACGAGTTTCGTGTCTTTATGGGGAAAGCGAAGGGTAATGTTTTCCCTCTCAGTCCACCCATTTAAACAGGGATTGCAGAGACGGGTTCTGGGTCGTGTCATGGAAAATCACAAGGAGGGTTAAGATTGAGAATTAGGAACATGGCATGCCTGTTTCTTGGTGTCGGGTCCCATTCCCGTGGGGATTTGTATGAAAGGTGCTCAGGGTGAGGGTCCCATTGTCTGCTGGTTTTCAGCATGGCCCTCCCCGGTCTTCGTGTTCTCTTGGGCCATACAATTGGGTCCTGCTCTGAGTGTTGGTCACCCATCCCTACGTCAAGCTTACTGGCCATCTGGTAAAAGGAGAAGACTGTTGTGCTTCAGGTTCACCTCTAGGCAGGGTTTGAGGTACAGTCTGGAGACAAATGCCTGAGTACACAGGCTGGATACAGATGACGTCCTCAGGCCTCGGCAGATCCCACCTGCGGGTATGAGACCTTCTCACTGTGTGGCTGAAAGGAGATCGGGGTTCTTGATGTGTCAGACAGAGCATTAGAGCACAGGGCTTCAGGGGATATTGGGTGCCGTCGAGCAGGCGCTATACGATGATCCTTATGTGGGCATTTGCTCATGTCCATACTTCCCTTCTCCTCTCTGGTAGGCAGAGAGAACTCTGCCTTGTGGCTCCAGATACTCAACTGGAATACTTGCGGACCAGGAATGAGAGCCCAGGAGCCTGAAAACTAGAGCGACAGTTCAAGTGCAATGCAGGTCCTATGTGCAGAGGCAGAGTCGAGATCTCCAGGCCCTTAGTAAGGATCAGGGTCTGATGCTTGATCACACTGGAATTTTGTCCATGATGCCCGAAGAATGCAGGGGTGGCCTCATGAGAACATGGAGGTTTCCCACTCTCCGGCTTGTGAGCTGCTCCAAACAACAAGTTGTCCTTCTGCAGAGAAAGGGGGAGTCCTTCAATTATTTGGCTCTAGAGGTTTTCGAATAGAACGATCAGAGCAGAGCCCTATGAGTGGATGCCTGCAAAGCCCACCTCGGGTTACCATTGAGGCCGAATAACGCGGCAGGGTTGATTTGCAGGCTCTGGGGCAAAAGGCCAAGGGTTTCGAGATGACAGCGTGTCTTATTGAGGGGTAAGTGTTGCTCTATGTCCAGGGAGACCATCCAATGTGGTGTTGGTTCAGGAACCAGGCAGGATTCCCCTACCCTGACGGTCTGACCTTGCTTCCAAGAGCAACGCTTCCTCCTGGAGACAAGATGGTTACTGTTGTGCAGCTCAGGGAACACATGTTGGACCAAATGTTCGTACTCCAGAACAGGTCTCTGGGGACCGATATGTGACAACCTAAACAAGGGTTCTGATGGGGTTCTAGGCGCATGTCCAGTTCATTCTGCAGACTCGGGGCCATTGCCTTGGTGTGATACCTGTAGGTAGGTGCTCAGGGCGAGTCAGACTGTGTATTTTTCTCCTGTGCAGCCACGGAATTGTTTAGGACTGACGGGCCCTGTAGTTTTCTCCAACAGTGGACATTTTCATCCACTGTTTAGGGCAGAGTTTTCTTCGAGAGGGTAGGCCCAGCCTTGCAGTGTTTGGCTAGAGGCCCCATCCTGGGACCAGGTGTCCAGGGCTTTTGAGAAAGAAGTCTGCAAAAAAACAAGTAAGTATTATGGTTAGGGGAGAAGTCATGGCATATGAGATCTGGAGATGCTGCGGTCAGTGCCTCGGGATTTGATATTAGGGCAGCTGGGAGGCAGTCACGCAGGCTGTCCTCTCTGCATTGTGTTTCTTGGATCCCACGGAACGGACCGTTGTCTTCGTGGGGCCGTGGGAGTCTCTTTCCTGCTGGGGTCTTGCCTGGAATCCAAGAACTGCTGTCATTCTGGGGAAAGGGACGACTGCTGTTCCCTTTCTCAGGGAACCCACCAAAACAAGGATTGCAGAGAAGTGTCTGGGATGTGGTACCTACCTAAGACAATCCAGTGTTAAGACTGGGGATTAGGGTCACGGCATGGCTAGTTGGAGGCTGCCTGGTGGAGCTACTAATGTGGCTTGTGGAAAGCGAGCTCAGACTGAGGATCACAATGCCTGATGGCTCTAATGAGTGGGCGCATTCTCTTGGGGCATGCCACTGCCTCCCAAATGTCGGTCGGACACCCATCCCCAAAGCAAGCTTTCCAGACATATGGAAACAGGAGTAGAATGTGGTGCTTCAGTTTGACCCATAGGCAGGGATTTGAGCTGCGGTCTGGGGGTAATGCCTGAATACAAAGTTTGGAGGGAGATTCTGGCCTCGGGCCACAACAGGTGACACCTGCCTGGTATGCGGCCCATGTCTGAGTGCCTGATAGGTTATCAAGTTCCGGATGTGTTGACAGAACAATAGAGCACCAGGTTTCCTATGATATCGGGGCAGTGGGGGGTCGTTGTCAAGCGCCTTGTAAGTTGATCCTCATGTGTGGATCTGTTGCAGGCCCGTACACCTCGTCTGTTTTCTGCTCCATAGGCAGAAGATTGTCTTGTGACTCCAGAATCGCAATCTGGTGTTTTGTGGGCCAGGAGTGAGAGTCCGGAAACCCTAAGGACGAGCACGGTTCAGTTCAGTGCGGAGTGCATGCTAGTTAAAATATGCCGCGGCGGATTCGAGAAATCTAGGTCCTGAGTATGGGAGGTTCCTAAGTGTTCTCACTCTGGAATGTGTGTCCATGATATGGCCGAAATATTCAGGGGTGGACTCATGAGAACATGGTTGTTTTCCAACTATCGGTCATGTGAGTTGTTCCCAACAGCAAGGTGTCCCTTGGCGGGTGAAGCGGGAGTACGTTTAGATGACACCAGGGTCCCCTTATGGAATGATAAGATAGCAGAGCTCCCCAAATGGATGCCTGAGAACCCCCCTCGTGTTACCATTGCAGCCGAGGAACATGGCACGTTCGATCTGCTGGCTGTGGGTCCACCTGCCAAAGGGGACCATGGGTATCTTAAGACAGGGTATCTTATGCTGGCGAGTCACAGTGCTTGTCTGTGTCCACGGAGATCTTCCAGTGTGGTGGTAGTTCAGGAGATAGGTAGGATTCCTCTACACCCAAAAGCAGCCTTTCCATCTGGGGACAGGATGGGTTTTGTTGTGTGGCTCAGGGAACACATGTTGAACCTAATGTTGAAATTACAGAACATGTCTCTGGGGAGAGATGCCTGACAACATAAACTAGGGTCCTAATGAAATCCTGGGCGCAGGTCCAGCTCAATCTCCTGACACGGGGCCTCAGGCTTGGTGTCTGAGTGGAGGTAGGTGCTCCGTTTGTGTCAGACTGTGCATTTTTCTCCAGTGCGGACTACGGAATTGGTCAGGGCTCAGGGGCCTCGTCGGTTTCTCCAAACCTGGAAGTTTTAAGCCACGGATTCGGGTGGAGTTTTCCTCGGAAAGGCTGTCCCAGTCCTGCAGTGTAGGCCCGGAGACCCAATGATGCAGGGCAATGTGAACCAGGGCTTTGGAGATCGAAGTCCACAAACATAAACTCGGATTAAGCTTAGGTGCTAGGTGATGGCAGATGCGTAGAAGAGGCGGAGGACTGTGTCTCGGGATTTGAAATTAGGGCGGGTGGGAGGTGTTAGCCCAGGCATTTCTGTCTGCATTGTGTGTGTTGAATGTTTGGGAATGGAGTTGTGTCCTCACGGGGCCTTTGTGCTTCTTCCTCAATCGCGTTCTCTAGGTGCACACGAGTTTCGTGTCTTTATGGGGAAAGCGAAGGGTAATGTTTTCCCTCTCAGACAACCCATTTAAACAGGGATTGCAGAGACGGGTTCTGGGTCGTGTCATGGAAAATCACAAGGAGGGTTAAGATTGAGGATTAGGAACATGACATGCCTGTTTCTCTGGTGTCGGGTCTCGTTCCCGTGGGGATTTGTATGAAAGGTGCTCAGGGTGAGGTTCCCATTGTCTGCTGGTTTTCAGCATGGCCCTCCCCGGTCTTCGTGTTCTCTTGGGCCATACAATTGGGTCCTGCTCTGAGTGTTGGTCACCCATCCCTACGTCAAGCTTTCTGGCCATCTGGTAAAAGGAGAAGACTGTTGTGCTTCAGGTTCACCTCTAGGCAGTGTTTGAGGTACCGTCTGGGGAAAAATGCCTGAGTACACAGGCTGGATACAGATGACGTCCTCAGGCCTCGGCAGATCCAAAATGTGGGTATGAGGCCTTCTCACTGTGTGGCTGACAGGAGATCGGGGTTTTGGATGTGTCAGACAGAGCATTAGAGCACAGGGATTCAGGGGATATTGGGTCCAGTCGAGCAGGCGCTAACGATGATCCTTATGTGGGGATTTGCTCAGGTCCATACTTACCTTCTTTTCTCTGGTGGGAAGTCAGAACTCTGCCTTGTGGCTCCAGATTCACAAACTGGAATACTTTCAGACCAGGAATGAGAGCCCGAGAGCCCGAAAACGAGAGCTACAGTTCAAGTGCATGGCAGTTCCTATGTGCAGAGGCAGAGTCGAGATCTCCAGCCCTGAGGAAGGGTCAGGATCCAATGCTTGATCACACTGGAATTTTGTCCATGATGCCCGAAGAATGCAAGTGTGGCCTCAGAGACAAAGGAGGTTTCCCACTCTCGGGCTGTGAGCTACTCCAAAAAGCAAGTTGTCCTTCTGCAGAACAAGGGGGAGTCCTTCTATTATTTGGCTCTAGAGGTTTTCGAATAGAACGATCAGAGCAGAGCCCTATGAGTGGATGCCTGCAAAGCCCACCTCGGGTTACCATTGAGGCCGAATAACGCGGCAGGGTTGATTTGCAGGCTTTGGGGCAAAAGGCCAAGGGTTTCGAGATGACAGCGTGTCTTATTGAGGGGTAAGTGTTGCCCTATGTCCAGGGAGACCATCCAATGTGGTGTTGGTTCAGGAGCCAGGCAGGATTCCCCTACCCTGACGGTCTGACCTTGCTTCCAAGAGCAACGCTTCCTCCTGAAGACAAGACGGTTTCTGTTGTGCAGCTCAGGGAACACATGTTGGACCAAATGTTCGTACTCCAGAACAGGTCTCTGGGGACCGATGTCTGACAACCTAAACAAGGGTTCTGATGGGGTTCTAGGCGCATGTCCAGTTCATTCTGCAGACTCGGGGCCACTGCCTTGGTGTGATGCCTGTAGGTAGGTGCTCAGGGCGAGTCAGACTGTGTAATTTTCTCCTGTGCGGCCCACGGAATTGTTTAGGACTGACGGGCCCTGTAGTTTTCTCCAACAGTGGACATTTTCATCCACTGTTTAGGGCAGAGTTTTCATCGAGAGGGTAGGCCCAGCCTTGTAGTGTTTGGCTAGAGGCCCCATCCTGGGACCAGGTGTCCAGGGCTTTTGAGACAGAAGTCTGCAAAAAAACAAGTTCGGATTATGGTTAGGGGAGAAGTCATGGCATATGAGATCTGGAGATGCTGAGGTCAGTGCCTTGGGATTTGATATTAGGGCAGCTGGGAGGCAGTCACGCAGGCTGTTCTCTCTGCATTGTGTTTCTTGGATCTCACGGAACGGACCGTTGTCTTCGTGGGGCCGTGGGAGTCTCTTTCCTGCTGGGGTCTTGCCTGGAATCCAAGAACTTCGGTCATTCTGGGGAAAAGGAAGAGTGCTCTTCCCTTTCTCAGGGATCCCACCAAAACAAGGATTGCAGAGAAGTGTCTGGGATGGGTACCTACCTAAGACAATCCAGTGTTAAGACTGGGGATTAGGGTCACGGCATGGCTAGTTGGAGGCTGCCTGGTGCAGCTCCTAATGTGGCTTGTGCAAAGCGAGCTCAGACTGAGGATCAAAATGCCTGATGGCTCTAATGAGTGGGCGCATTCTCTTAGGGCATGCCACTGCCTCCCACATGTCGGTTGGACACCCATCCCCAAAGCAAGCTTTCCAGACATATGGAAACAGGAGTAGAATGTGGTGCTTCAATTTGACCCATAGGCAGGGATTTGAGCTGCGGTCTGGGGGTAATGCCTGAATACAAAGTTTGGAGGGAGATTCTGGCCTCGGGCCACAATAGGTGACACCTGCCTGGTATGCGGCCCATGTCTGAGTGCCTGATAGGGTATCAAGTTCCGGATGTGTTGACAGAACAATAGAGCACAAGGTTGCCTATGATATCGGGGCAGTGGGGGGTCGTTGTCAAGCGCCTTGTAAGTTGATCCTCATGTGTGGATCTGTTGCAGGCCCGTACACCTCGTCTGTTTTCTGCTCCATAGGCAGAAGATTGTCTTGTGACTCCAGAATCGCAATCTGGTGTTTTGTGGGCCAGGAGTGAGAGTCCGGAAACCCTAAGGACGAGCACGGTTCAGTTCAGTGTCGAGTGCATGCTAGTTAAAATATGCCGCGGCGGATTCGAGAAATCTAGGTCCTGAGTATGGGAGGGTCCTAAGTGTTCTCACGCGGGAATGTGTGTCCATGATATGGCCGAAGAATTCAGGGGTGGACTCATGAGAACATGGTTGTTTTCCAACTATCGGTCATGTGAGTTGTTCCCAACAGCAAGGTGTCCCTTGGCGGGTGAAGCGGGAGTACGTTTAGATGACACCAGGGTCCCCTTATGGAATGATAAGGTAGCAGAGCTCCCCAAATGGATGCCTGAGAACCCCCCTCGTGTTACCATTGCAGCCGAGGAACATGGCACGTTCGATCTGCTGGCTGTGGGGCCACCTGCCAAGGGGACCATGGGTATCTTAAGACAGGGTATCTTATGCTGGCGAGTCACAGTGCTTGTCTGTGTCCACGGAGATCTTCCAGTGTGGTGGTAGTTCAGGAGATAGGTAGGATTCCTCTACACCCAAAAGCAGCCTTTCCATCTGGGGACAGGATGGGTTTTGTTGTGTGGCTCAGGGAACACATGTTGAACCTAATGTTGAAATTACAGAATATGTCTCTGGGGACAGATGCCTGACAACATAAACTGGGGTGCTAATGAAATCCTGGGCGCAGGTCCAGCTCAATCTCCTGACACGGGGCCTCAGGCCTTGGTGTCTGAGTGGAGGTAGGTGCTCCGTTTGTGTCAGACTGTGCATTTTTCTCCAGTGCGGACTACGGAATTGGTCAGGGCTCAGGGTCCTTGTCGGTTTCTCCAAACCTGGAAGTTTTAGGCCACGGTTTCGGGTGGAGTTTTCCTCGGAAAGGCTGTCCCAGTCCTGCAGTGTAGGCCCGGAGACCCAATGATGCAGGGCAATGTGAACCAGGGCTTTGGAGATCGAAGTCCACAATCATAAACTCGGATTAAGCTTAGGTGCTAGGTGATGGCAGATGCGTAGAAGAGGCGGAGGACTGTGTCTCGGGATTTGAAATTAGGGCGGGTGGGATGTGGTAGCCCAGGCATTTCTGTCTGCATTGTGTGTGTTGAATGTTTGGGAATGGAGGTGTGTCCTCACGGGGCCTTTGTGCTTCTTCCTCAATCGCGTTCTCTAGGTGCACACGAGTTTCGTGTCTTTATGGGGAAAGCGAAGGGTAATGTTTTCCCTCTCAGACAACCCATTTAAACAGGGATTGCAGAGACGGGTTCTGGGTCGTGTCATGGAAAATCACAAGGAGGGTTAAGATTGAGGATTAGGAACATGGCATGCCTGTTTCTCTGGTGTCGGGTCCCGTTCCCGTGGGGATTTGTATGAAAGGTGCTCAGGGTGAGGGTCCCATTGTCTGCTGGTTTTCAGCATGGCCCTCCCCGGTCTTCGTGTTCTCTTGGGCCATACAATTGGGTCCTGCTCTGAGTGTTGGTCACCCATCCCTACGTCAAGCTTTCTGGCCATCTGGTAAAAGGAGAAGACTGTTGTGCTTCAGGTTCACCTCTAGGCAGTGTTTGAGGTACAGTCTGGGGAAAAATGCCTGAGTACACAGGCTGGATACAGATGACGTCCTCAGGCCTCGGCAGATCCAAAATGTGGGTATGAGGCCTTCTCACTGTGTGGCTGACAGGAGATCGGGGTTTTGGATGTGTCAGACAGAGCATTAGAGCACAGGGATTCAGGGGATATTGGGTCCAGTCGAGCAGGCGCTAACGATGATCCTTATGTGGGGATTTGCTCAGGTCCATACTTACCTTCTTTTCTCTGGTGGGAAGTCAGAACTCTGCCTTGTGGCTCCAGATTCACAAACTGGAATACTTTCAGACCAGGAATGAGAGCCCGAGAGCCCGAAAACGAGAGCGACAGTTCAAATGCATGGCAGTTCCTATGTGCAGAGGCAGAGACGAGATCTCCAGCCCTGAGGAAGGGTCAGGGTCCAATGCTTGATCACACTGGAATTTTGTCCATGATGCCCGAAGAATGCAAGTGTGGCCTAAGAGACAAAGGAGGTTTCCCACTCTCGGGCTGTGAGCTACTCCAAAAAGTAAGTTGTCCTTCTGCAGAACAAGGGGGGGTCCTTCTATTATTTGGCTCTAGAGGTTTTCGAATAGAACGATCAGAGCAGAGCCCTATGAGTGGATGCCTGCAAAGCCCACCTCGGGTTACCATTGAGGCCGAATAACGCGGCAGGGTTGATTTGCAGGCTTTGGGGCAAAAGGCCAAGGGTTTCGAGATGACAGCGTGTCTTATTGAGGGGTAAGTGTTGCTCTATGTCCAGGGAGACCATCCAATGTGGTGTTGGTTCAGGAGCCAGGCAGGATTCCCCTACCCTGACGGTCTGACCTTGCTTCCAAGAGCAACGCTTCCTCCTGAAGACAAGATGGTTTCTGTTGTGCAGCTCAGGGAACACATGTTGGACCAAATGTTCGTACTCCAGAACAGGTCTCTGGGGACCGATGTCTGACAACCTAAACAAGGGTTCTGATGGGGTTCTAGGCGCATGTCCAGTTCATTCTGAAGACTCGGGGCCACTGCCTTGGTGTGATGCCTGTAGGTAGGTGCTCAGGGCGAGTCAGACTGTGTAATTTTCTCCTGTGCGGCCCTCGGAATTGTTTAGGACTGACGGGCCCTGTAGGTTTCTCCAACAGTGGACATTTTCATCCACTGTTTAGGGCAGAGTTTTCTTCGAGAGGGTAGGCCCAGCCTTGCAGTGTTTGGCTAGAGGCCCCATCCTGGGACCAGGTGTCCAGGGCTTTTGAGACAGAAGTCTGCAAAAAAACAAGTTCAGATTATGGTTAGGGGAGAAGTCATGGCATATGAGATCTGGAGATGCTGAGGTCAGTGCCTTGGGATTTGATATTAGGGCAGCTGGGAGGCAGTCACGCAGGCTGTTCTCTCTGCATTGTGTTTTGGATCTCACGGAACGGACCGTTGTCTTCGTGGGTCCGTGGGAGTCTCTTTCCTGCTGGGGTCTTGCCTGGAATCCAAGAACTTCGGTCATTCTGGGGAAAGGGAAGAGTGCTCTTCCCTTTCTCAGGGATCCCAACAAAACTAGGATTGCAGAGAAGTGTCTGGGATGTGGTACCTACCTAAGACAATCCAGTGTTAAGACTGGGGATTAGGGTCAAGGCATGGATAGTTGGAGGCTGCCTGGTGCAGCTCCTAATGTGGCTTGTGGAAAGCGAGCTCAGACTGAGGATCACAATGCCTGATGGCTCTAATGAGTGGGCGCATTCTCTTGGGGCATGCCACTGCCTCCCACATGTCGGTTGGACACCCATCCCCAATGCAAGCTTTCCAGACATATGGAAACAGGAGTAGAATGTGGTTCTTCAGTTTGACCCATAGGCAGGGATTTGAGCTGCGGTCTGGGGGTAATGTCTGAATACAAAGTTTGGAGGGAGATTCTGGCCTCGGGCCACAACAGGTGACACCTGCCTGGTATCCGGCCCATGTCTGAGTGCCTGATAGGGTATCAAGTTCCGGATGTGTTGACAGAACAATAGTGCACCAGGTTTCCTATGATATCGGGGCAGTGGGGGGTCGTTGTCAAGCGCCTTGTAAGTTGATCCTCATGTGTGGATCTGTTGCAGGCCCGTACACCTCGTCTGTTTTCTGCTCCATAGGCAGAAGATTGTCTTGTGACTCCAGAATCGCAATCTGGTGTTTTGTGGGCCAGGAGTGAGAGTCCGGAAACCCTAAGGACGAGCACGGTTCAGTTCAGTGCCGAGTGCATGCTAGTTAAAATATGCCGCGGCGGATTCGAGAAATCTAGGTCCTGAGTATGGGAGGGTCCTAAGTGTTCTCACGCTGGAATGTGTGTCCATGATATGGCCGAAGAATTCAGGGGTGGACTCATGAGAACATGGTTGTTTTCCAACTATCGGTCATGTGAGTTGTTCCCAACAGCAAAGTGTCCCTTGGCGGTGAAGCGGGAGTACGTTTAGATGACACCAGGGTCCCCTTATGGAACGATAAGATAGCAGAGCTCCCCAAATGGATGCCTGAGAACCCCCCTCGTGTTACCATTGCAGCCGAGGAACATGGCACGTTCGATCTGCTGGCTGTGGGGCCACCTGCCAAGGGGACCATGGGTATCTTAAGACAGGGTATCTTATGCTGGCGAGTCACAGTGCTTGTCTGTGTCCACGGAGATCTTCCAGTGTGGTGGTAGTTCAGGAGATAGGTAGGATTCCTCTACACCCAAAAGCAGCCTTTCCATCTGGGGACAGGATGGGTTTTGTTGTGTGGCTCAGGGAACACATGTTGAACCTAATGTTGAAATTACAGAACATGTCTCTAGGGACAGATGCCTGACAACATAAACTGGGGTGCTAATGAAATCCTGGGCGCAGGTCCAGCTCAAACTCCTGACACGGGGCCTCAGGCCTTGGTGTCTGAGTGGAGGTAGGTGCTCCGTTTGTGTCAGATTGTGCATTTTTCTCCAGTGCGGACTACGGAATTGGTCAGGGCTCAGGGGCCTTGTCGGTTTCTCCAAACCTGTAAGTTTTAGGCCACGGTTTTGGGTGGAGTTTTCCTCGGAAAGGCTGTCCCAGTCCTGCAGTGTAGGCCCGGAGACCCAATGATGCAGGGCAATGTGAACCAGGGCTTTGGAGATCGAAGTCCACAATCATAAACTCGGATTAAGCTTAGGTGCTAGGTGATGGCAGATGCGTAGAAGAGGCGGAGGACTGTGTCTCGGGATTTGAAATTAGGGCGGGTGGGAGGTGTTAGCCCAGGCATTTCTGTCTGCATTGTGTGTGTTGAATGTTTGGGAATGGAGGTGTGTCCTCACGGGGCCTTTGTGCTTCTTCCTCAATGGCGTTCTCTAGGTGCACACGAGTTTCGTGTCTTTATGGGGAAAGCGAAGGGTAATGTTTTCCCTCTCAGACAACCCATTTAAACAGGGATTGCAGAGACGGGTTCTGGGTCGTGTCATGGAAAATCACAAGGAGGGTTAAGATTGAGGATTAGGAACATGGCATGCCTGTTTCTCTGGTGTCGGGTCCCATTCCCGTGGGGATTTGTATGAAAGGTGCTCAGGGTGAGGGTCCCATTGTCTGCTGGTTTTCAGCATGGCCCTCCCCGGTTTTCGTGTTCTCTTGGGCCATACAATTGGGTCCTGCTCTGAGTGTGGGTCACCCTTCCCTACGTCAAGCTTTCTGGCCATCTGGTAAAAGGAGAAGACTGTTGTGCTTCAGGTTCACCTCTAGGCAGTGTTTGGGGTACAGTCTGGGGAAAAATGCCTGAGTACACAGGCTGGATACAGATGACGTCCTCAGGCCTCGGCAGATCCAAAATGTGGGTATGAGGCCTTCTCACTGTGTGGCTGACAGGAGATCGGGGTTCTGGATGTGTCAGACAGAGCATTAGAGCACAGGGTTTCAGGGGATATTGGGTCCAGTCGAGCAGGCGCCAACGATGATCCTTATGTGGGGATTTGCTCAGGTCCATACTTCCCTTCTCCTCTCTGGTGGGCAGAGAGTTCTCTGTCTTGTGGCTCCAGATTCACAAACTGGAATACTTGAGGACCAGGAATGACAGCCCGAAAGCCTGAAAACGAGAGCGACAGTTCAAATGCATGGCAGTTCCTATGTGCAGAGGCAGAGTCCAGATCTCCAGGCCCTTAGTAAGGATCAGGGTCCTATGCTTGATCACACTGGAATTTTGTCCATGATGCCCGAAGAATGCAGGGGTGGCCTCATGAGACCATGGAGGTTTCCCACTCTCCGGCTTGTGAGCTTCTCCAAACAACAAGTTGTCCTTCTGGAGAACAAGGGGGAGTCCTTCTATTATTTGGCTCAAGAGGTTTTCGAATAGAACGATCAGAGCAGAGCCCTACGAGTGGATGCCTGCAAAGCCCACCTCGGGTTACCATTGAGGCCGAATAACGCGGCAGGGTTGATTTGCAGGCTCTGGGGCAAAAGGCCAAGGGTTTCGAGATGACAGCGTGTCTTATTGAGGGGTAAGTGTTGCTCTATGTCCACTGTGGTGTTGGTTCAGGAACCAGGCAGGATTCCCCTACCCTGACGGTCTGACCTTGCTTCCAAGAGCAACGCTTCCTCCTGGAGACAAGATGGTTTCTGTTGTGCAGCTCAGGGAACACATGTTGGACCAAATGTTCCTACTCCAGAACAGGTCTCTGGGGACCGATGTCTGACAACCTAAACAAGGGTTCTGATGGGGTTCTAGGCGCATGTCCAGTTCATTCTGCAGACTCGGGGCCACTGCCTTGGTGTGATGCCTGTAGGTAGGTGCTCAGGGCGAGTCAGACTGTGTATTTTTCTCGTGTGCAGCCACGGAATTGTTTAGGACTGACGGGCCCTGTAGGTTTCTCCAACAGTGGACATTTTCATCCACTTTTTAGGTCAGAGTTTTCTTCGAGAGGGTAGGCCCAGCCTTGTAGTGTTTGGCTAGAGGCTCCATCCTGGGACCAATTGTCCAGGGCTTTTGAGACAGAAGTCTGCAAAACAACAAGTTCAGATTATGGTTAGGGGAGAAGTCATGGCATATGAGATCTGGAGATGCTGAGGTCAGTGCCTCGGGATTTGATATTAGGGCAGCTGGGAGGCAGTCACGCAGGCTGTTCTCTCTGCATTGTGTTTCTTGGATCCCACGAAACGGACCGTTGTCTTCGTGGGGCCGTGGGAGTCTCTTTCCTGCTGGGGTCTTGCCTGGAATCCAAGAACTGCTGTCATTCTGGGGAAAGGGAAGAGTGCTGTTCCCTTTCCCAGGGATCCCACCAAAACAAGGATTGCAGAGAAGTGTCTGGGATGTGGTACCTACCTAAGACTATCCAGTGTTAAGACTGGGGATTAGGGTCAAGGCATGGATAGTTGGCGGCTGCCTGGTGCAGCTCCTAATGTGGCTTGTGGAAAGCGAGCTCAGACTGAGGATCACAATGCCTGATGGCTCTAATGAGTGGGCGCATTCTCTTGGGGCATGCCACTGCCTCCCACATGTCGGTTGGACACCCATCCCCAAAGCAAGCTTTCCAGACTTATGGAAGCAGGAGTAGAATGTGGTGCTTCAGTTTGACCCATAGGCAGGGATTTGAGCTGCGGTCTGGGGGTAATGCCTGAATACAAAGTTTGGAGGGAGATTCTGGCCTCGGGCCACAACAGGTGACACCTGCCTGGTATGCGGCCCATGTCTGAGTGCCTGATAGGGGATCAGGTTCCGGATGTGTTGACAGAACAATAGAGCACCAGGTTTCCTATGATATCGGGGCAGTGGGGGGTCGTGGTCAAGCGCCTTGTAAGTTGATCCTCATGTGTGGATCTTTTGCAGGCCCGTACACCTCGTCTGTTTTCTGCTCCATAGGCAGAAGATTGTCTTGTGACTCCAGAATCGCAATCTGGTGTTTTGTGGGACAGGAGTGAGAGTCCGGAAACCCTAAGGACGAGCACGGTTCAGTTCAGTGCCGAGTGCATGCTAGTTTAAATATGCCGTGGCGGATTCGAGAAATCTAGGCCCTGAGTATGGGAGGGTCCTATGTGTTCTCACGCTGGAATGTGTGTCCATGATATGGCCCAAGAATTCAGGGGTGGCCTCATGAGTCCATGGTTGTTTTCCCACTCTCGGTCATGTGAGCTCTTCCCAACAGCAAGGTGTCCCTTGGAGGGTGAAGCGGGAGTACGTTTAGATGACTCCAGGGTCCCCCTTATGGAACGATAAGATAGCAGAGCTCCCCAAATGGATGCCTGAAAACCCACCTCGTGTTACCATTGCAGCCGAGGATCCTGGCACGTTCGACATGCTGGCTCTGGGGCCACATGCCAAGGGGACCATGGGTATCTTAAGACAGGGTATCTTATGCTGGCGAGTCACAGTGCTTGTCTGTGTCCACAGAGATCTTCCAGTGTGGTGGTAGTTCAGGAGATAGGTAGGATTCTTCTACACCCAAGGACAGACTTTCCATCGGGGGACAGGATGGGTTTTGTTGTGTAGCTCAGGGAACACATGTTGAAACAAATGTTAAAATTACAGAACATGTCTCTGGGGACAGATGCCTGACAACCTAAACTAGGGTGCTAATGAGGTCCTGGGCGCAGGTCCAGTTCAATCTCCTGACTCTGGGCCTCTGGCCTTGGTGTCTGACTGGAGGTAGTGCTCCGTTTGTGTCAGACTGTGCATTTTTCTCCATTGCGGAGTAGGGAATTGGTCAGGGCTCAGGGGCCTTGTCGGTTTCTCCAAACCTGTAAGTTTTAGGCCACGGTTTTGGGTGGAGTTTTCCTCGGAAAGGCAGTCCCAGTCCTGCAGTGTAGGCCCGGAGACCCAATGATGCAGGGCAATGTGAACCAGGGCTTTGGAGATCGAAGTCCACAAACATAAACTCGGATTAAGCTTAGGTGCTAGGTGATGGCAGATGCGATTAGAAGAGGCCGAGGACTGTGCTTCGGGATTTCAAATTAGGGCGGGTGGGAGGTGTTAGCCCAGGCATTTCTGTCTGCATTGTGTGTATTGAAATTTTGGGAATGGAGGTGTGTCCTCACGGGGCCTTTGTGCTTCTTCCTCAATGGCGTTCTCTAGGTGCACACGAATTTCGTGTCTTTATGGGGAAAGCGAAGGGTAATGTTTTCCCTCTCAGACCACCCATTTAAACAGGGATTGCAGAGACGGGTTCTGGGTCGTGTCATGGAAAATTACAAGGAGGGTAAGATTGAGGATTCGGAACATGGCATGCCTGTTTCTCTGGTGTTGGGCCCGATTCCCGTGGGGATTTGTATGAAAGGTGCTCAGGGTGAGGATCCCATTGTCTGCTGGTTTTCAGCAGGGCCCTCCCCAGTCTTCGTGTTCTCTTGGGCCATACAATTGGGTCCTGCTCTGAGTGTTGGTCACCCATCCCTACGTCAAGTTTTCTGGCCATCTGGTAAAAGGAGAAGACTGTTGTGCTTCAGGTTCAACTCTAGGCAGGGTTTGAGGTACAGTCTGGGGACAAATGCCTGAATACACAGGCTGGATACAGATGACGTCCTCAGGCCTCGGCAGATCCCACCTGCGGGTATGAGGCCTTCTCACTGTGTGGCTGACAGGAGATCGGGGTTCTTGATGTGTCAGACAGAGCATTAGAGCACAGGGCTTCAGGGGATATTGGATGCCGTCGAGCAGGCGCTATACGCTGTTCCTTATGTGGGCATTTGCTCAGGTCCATACTTCCCTTCTCCTCTCTGGTGGACAGACAGAACTCTGCCTTGTGGCTCCAGATTCTCAAACTGGAATACTTGCGGACCAGGAATGAGAGCCCGGAAGCCTGAAAACTAGAGCGACATTTCAAGTGCAGGGCAGGTCCTATGTGCAGAGGCAGAGTCGAGATCTCCAGGCCCTTAGTAAGGATCAGGGTCTGATGCTTGATCACACTGGAATTTTGTCCATGATGCCCGAAGAATGCAGGGGTGGCCTCATGAGACCATGGAGGTTTCCCACTCTCCGGCTTGTGAGCTGCTCCAAACAACAAGTTGTCCTTCTGCAGAACAAGGGGGAGTCCTTCTATTATTTGGCTCTAGAGGTTTTCGAATAGAATGATCAGAGCAGAGCCCTATGAGTGAATGCCTGCAAAGCCCACCTCGGGTTACCATTGAGGCCGAATAACGCGGCAGGGTTGATTTGCAGGCTCTGGGGCAAAAGGCCAAGGGTTTCGAGAAGACATCGTGTCATATTGAGGGGTAAGTGTTGCCCTATGTCCAGGGAGACCATCCAATGTGGTGTTGGTTCAGGAGCCAGGCAGGATTCCCCTACCCTGACGGTCTGACCTTGCTTCCAAGAGCAACGCTTCCTCCTGGAGACAAGATGGTTTCTGTTGTGCTACTCAGGGAACACATGTTGGACCAAATGTTCGTACTCCAGAACAGGTCTCTGGGGACCGATGTCTGACAACCTAAACAAGGGTTCTGATGGGGTTCTAGGCGCATGTCCAGTTCATTCTGCAGACTCGGGGCCACTGCCTTGGTGTGATGCCTGTAGGTAGGTGCTCATGGCGATTCAGACTCTGTATTTTTCTCCTGTGCAGCCACGGAATTGTTTAGGACTGACGGGCCCTGTAGGTTTCTCCAACAGTGGACATTTTCATCCACTATTTAGGGCAGAGTTTTCTTCGAGAGGGTAAGCCCAGCCTTGCATTGTTTGGCCAGAGGCCCCATCCTTGGACCAAATGTCCAGGGCTTTTGAGACAGAAGTCTGCAAAAAAACAAGTTCGGATTATGGTTAGGGGAGAAGTCATGGCATATGAGATCTGGAGATGCTGAGGTCAGTGCCTCGGGATTTGATATTAGGGCAGCTGGGAGGCAGTCACGCAGGCTGTTCTCTCTGCATTG
Source organism: Mustela nivalis (assembly GCF_964662115.1). Taxonomy (NCBI): domain Eukaryota; kingdom Metazoa; phylum Chordata; class Mammalia; order Carnivora; family Mustelidae; genus Mustela; species Mustela nivalis. The sequence continues at coordinate 1,771,895 of NC_139041.1, forward strand.
TGTTTCTTGGATCCCACGGAACGGACCTTTGTCTTCCTGGGGCCGTGGGAGTCTCTTTCCTGCTGGGGTCTTGCCTGGAATCCAAGATCTGCGGTCATTCTGGGGAAAGGGAAGAGTGCTGTTCCCTTTCTCAGGGATCCCACCAAAAGTAGGATTGCAGAGAAGTGTCTGGGATGTGGTACCTACCTAAGACAATCCAGTGTTAAGACTGGGGATTAGGGTCACGGCATGGCTAGTTGGAGGCTGCCTGGTGCAGCTCCTAATGGGGCTTGTCGAAAGCGAGCTCAGACTGAGGATCACAATGCCTGATGGCTCTAATGAGTGGGCGCATTCTCCTGGGGCATGCCACTGCCTCCCACATGTCGGTTGGACACCCATCCCCAAAGCAAGCTTTCCAGACATATGGAAGCAGGAGTAGAATGTGGTGCTTCAGTTTGACCGATAGGCAGGGATTTGAGCTGCAGTCTGGGGGTAATGCCTGAATACAAAGTTTGGAGGGAGATTCTGGCCTCGGGCCACAACAGGTGACACCTGCCTGGTATGCGGCCCATGTCTGAGTGCCTGATAGGGGATCTGGTTCCGGATGTGTTGACAGAATAATAGAGCACCAGGTTTACTATGATATCTGGGCAGTGGGGGGTCGTTGTCAAGCACCTTGTAAGTTAATTCTCATGTGTGGATCTTTTAAGGGCCCGTACACCTCGTCTGTTTTCTGCTCCATAGGCAGAAGATTGTCTTGTGACTCCAGAATCGCAATCTGGTGTTTTGTGGGACAGGAGTGAGAGTCCGGAAACCCTAAGGACGAGCTGAGTTCAGTTCAGTGCCAAGTGCATGCTAGTTGAAATATGCCGCGGCGGATTCGAGAAATCTAGGCCCTGAGTATGGGAGGGTCCTATGTGTTCTCACGCTGGAATGTGTGTCCATGATATGGCCGAAGAATTCGGGTTTGGACTCATGAGAACATGGTTGTTTTCCAACTCTCGGTCATGTGAGCTGTTCCCAACAGCAAGGTGTCCCTTGGCGGGTGAAGCGGGAGTACCTTTAGATGACACCAGGGTCCCCTTATGGAACGATAAGATAGCAGAGCTCCCCAAATGGATGCCTGAGAACCCCCCTCCTGTTACCATTGCAGCGAGGAACATGGCACGTTCGATCTGCTGGCTCTGGGGCCACCTGCCAAGGGGACCATGAGTATCTTAAGACAGGGTATCTTATGCTGGCGAGTCACAGTGCTTGTCTGTGTCCACGGAGATCTTCCAGTGTGGTGGTAGTTCAGGAGATAGGTAGGATTCCTCTACACCCAAAAGCAGCCTTTCAATCTGGTGACAGGATGGGTTTTGTTGTGTGGCTCAGGGAACACCTGTTGAACCTAATGTTGAAATTACAGAACATGTCTCTGGGGACAGATGCCTGACAACATAAAGTGGGGTGCTAATGAAATCCTGGGCGCAGGTCCAGCTCAATCTTCTGACTGGGGGCCTCAGGCCTTGGTGTCTGAGAGGAGGTAGGTGCTCCGTTTGTGTCAGACTGTGCATTTTTCTCCAGTGCGGACTCCGGAATTGGTCAGGGCTCAGGGGCCTTGTCGGTTTCTCCAAACCTGGAAGTTTTAGGCCACGATTTCGGGTGGAGTTTTCCTCGGAAAGGCAGTCCCAGTCCTGCAGTGTAGGCCCGGAGACCCAATGATGCAGGGCAATGTGAACCAGGGCTTTGGAGATCGAAGTCCTCAAACATAAACTCGGATTAAGCTTAGGTGCTAGGTGATGGCAGATGCGATTAGAAGAGGCCGAGGACTGTGCTTCGGGATTTCAATTAGGGCAGGTGGGAGGTGTTAGCCCAGGCATTTCTGTCTGCATTGTGTGTGTTGAATGTTTGGGAATGGAGGTGTGTCCTCACGGGGCCTTTGTGCTTCTTCCTCAATGGCGTTCTCTAGGTGCACACGAGTTTCGTGTCTTTATGGGGAAAGCGAAGGGTAATGTTTTCCCTCTCAGACCACCCATTTAAACAGGGATTGCAGAGACGGGTTCTCGGTCGTGTCATGGAAAATCACAAGGAGGGTTAAGATTGAGGATTAGGAACATGGCATGCCTGTTTCTCTGGTGTCGGGTCCCATTCCCGTGGGGATTTGTATGAAAGGTTCTCAGGGTGAGGGTCCCATTGTCTGCTGGTTTTCAGCATGGCCCTCCCCTGACTTCGTGTTCTCTTGGGCCATACAATTGGGTCCTGCTCTGAGTGTTGGTCACCCATCCCTACGTCAAGTTTTCTGGCCATCTGGTAAAAGGAGAAGACTGTTGTGCTTCAGGTTCACCTCTAGGCAGGGTTTGAGATACAGTCTGGGGACAAATGCCTGAGTACACAGGCTGGATACAGATGACGTCCTCAGGCCTCGGCAGATCCCACCTGCGGGTATGAGGCCTTCTCACTGTGTGGCTGACAGGAGATCGGGGTTCTTGATGTGTCAGACAGAGCATTAGAGCACAAGGCTTCAGGGGATATTGGGTGCCGTCGAGCAGGCGCTATACGATGATCCTTATGTGGGGATTTGCTCAGGTCCATACTTCCCTTCTCCTCTCTGGTGGGCAGAGAGAACTCTGCCTTGTGGCTCCAGATTCACAAACTGGAATACTTGCGGACCAGGAATGAGAGCCCGGACGCCTGAAAACGAGAGCGACAGTTCAAGTGCAAGGCAGTTCCTATGTGCAGAGGCAGAGTCGAGATCTCCAGGCCCTTAGTAAGGATCAGGGTCCGATGCTTGATCACACTGGAATTGTGTCCATGATGCCCGAAGAATGCAGGGGTGGCCTCATGAGAACATGGAGGTTTCCCACTCTCCGGCTTGTGAGCTGCTCCAAACAGCAAGTTGTCCTTCTGCAGAACAAGGGGGAGTCCTTCTATTATTTGGCTCTAGAGGTTTTCGAATAGAACGATCAGAGCAGAGCCCTATGAGTGGATGCCTGCAAAGCCCACCTCGGTTTACCATTGAGGCCGAATAACGCGGCAGGGTTGATTTGCAGGTTCTGGGGCAAAAGGCCAAGGATTTCGAGATAACAGCGTGCCTTATTGAGGGGTAAGTGTTGCCCTATGTCCAGGGAGACCATCCAATGTGGTGTTGGTTCAGGAGCCAGGCAGGATTCCCCTACCCTGACGGTCTGACCTTGCTTCCAAGAGCAACGCTTCCTCCTGGAGACAAGATGGTTTCTGTTGTGCAGCTCAGGGAATACATGTTGGACCAAATGTTTGTACTCCAGAACAGGTCTCTGGGGACCGATGTCTGATAACCTAAACAAGGGTACTGATGGGGTTCTAGGCGCATGTCCAGTTCATTCTGCAGACTCGGGGCCACTGCCTTGGTGTGATGCCTGTAGGTAGGTGCTCAGGGCGAGTCAGACTGTGTATTTTTCTCCTGAGCGGCCCACGGAATTGTTTAGGACTGACGGGCCCTGTAGGTTTCTCCAACAGTGGACATTTTCATCCACTGTTTAGGGCAGAGTTTTCTTCGAGAGGGTAGGCCCAGCCTTGCAGTGTTTGGCTAGAGGCCCCATCCTGGGACCAGGTGTCCAGGGCTTTTGAGACAGAAGTCTGCAAAAAAACAATTTCGGATTATGGTTAGGGGGGAAGTCATGGCATATGAGATCTGGAGATGCTGAGGTCAGTGCCTCGGGATTTGATATTAGGGCAGCTGGGAGGCAGTCACGCAGGCTGTTCTCTCTGCACTGTGTTTCTTGGATCCCACGGAACGGACCGTTGTCTTCGTGGGGCCGTGGGATTCTCTTTCCTGCTGGGGTCTAGCCTGGAATCCAAGAACTGCTGTCATTCTGGGGAAAGGGAAGAGTGCTGTTCCCTTTCTCAGGGATCCCACCAAAACAAGGATTGCAGAGAAGTGTCTGGGATGCGGTACCTACCTAAGACAATCCAGGGTTAAGACTGGGGATTAGGGTCACGGCATGGCTAGTTGGCGGGTGCCTGGTGCAGCTCCTAATGGGGCTTGTCGAAAGCGAGCTCAGACTGAGGATCACAATGCCTGATGGCTCTAATGAGTGGGCGCATTCTCTTGGGGCATGCCACTGCCTCCCATATGTCGGTTGGACACCAATCCCCAAAGCAAGCTTTCCAGACATATGGAAACAGGAGTAGAATGTGGTGCTTCAGTTTGACCCATAGGCAGGGATTTGAGCTGCGGTCTGGGGGTAATGCCTGAATACAAAGTTTGGAGGGAGATTCTGGCCTCGGGCCACAACAGGTGACACCTGCCTGGTATGCGGCCCATGTCTGAGTGCCTGATAGGGGATCAGGTTCCGGATGTGTTGACAGAACAATAGAGCACCAGGTTGCCTATGATATCGGGGCAGTGGGGGGTCGTTGTCAAGCGCCTTGTAAGTTGATCCTCATGTGTGGATTTTTTGCAGGCCCGTACACCTCGTCTGTTTTCTGCTCCATAGGCAGAAGATTGTCTTGTGACTCCAGAATCGCAATCTGGTGTTTTGTGGGACAGGAGTGAGAGTCCGGAAACCCTAAGGACGAGCATGGTTCATTTCAGTGCCGAGTGCATGCTAGTTTAAATATGCCGCGGCGGATTCGAGAAATCTAGGCCCTGAGTATGGGAGGGTCCTATGTGTTCTCACGCTGGAATGTGTGTCCATGATATGGCCGAAGAATTCAGGGGTGGCCTCATGAGTCCATGGTTGTTTTCCCACTCTCGGTCATGTGAGCTGTTCCCAACAGCAAGGTGTCCCTTGGCGGGTGAAGCGGGAGTACGTTTAGATGACTCCAGGGTCCCCCTTATGCAAGGATAAGATAGCAGTGCTCCTCAAATGGATGCCTGAAAACCCACCTCGTGTTACCATTGCAGCCGAGGAACATGGCACGTTTGATCTGCTGGCTCTGGGGCCACCTGCCAAGGGGACTATGAGTATCTTAAGACAGGGTATCTTATCCTGGCGAGTCACAGTGCTTGTCTGTGTCCACGGATATCTTCCAGTGTGGTGGTAGTTCAGGAGATAGGTAGGACTCCTCTACACCTAAGGGCTGCCTTTCCATCTGGGGACAGGATGGGTTTTGTTGTGTGTCTCAGGGAACACATGTTGAACCAAATGTTGAAATTACAGAACATGTCTCTGGGGATAGATGCCTGACAACCTAAACTAGGGTGCTAATGAAGTCCTGGGCGCAGGTCCAGCTCAATCTCCAGACTCGGGGACACTGGCCTTGGTGTCTGACTGGAGGTAGGTGCTCCGTTTGTGTCAGTCTGTGCATTTTTCTCCAGTGCGGACTACGGAATTGGTTCAGGGCTCAGGGGCCTTGTCAGTTCTCCAAACCTGGAAGGTTTAGGCCACGGTTTCGGGTGGAGTTTTCCTCGGAAAGGCAGTCCCAGTCCTGCAGTGTAGGCCCGGAGACCCAATGATGCAGGGCAATGTGAAACAGGGCTTTGGAGATCGAAGTCCACAAACATAAACTCGGATTAAGCTTAGGTGCTAGGTGATGGCAGATGCGATTAGAAGAGGCCGAGTACTGTGCCTCGGGATTTGAAATTAGGGCGGGTGGGAGGTGGTAGCCCAGGCATTTCTGTCTGCATTGTGTGCGTTGAATGTTTGGGAATGGAGGTGTGTCCTCACGGGGCCTTTGGAGATTCTTCCTCATTGGCGTTCTCTAGGTGCACACGAGTTTTGTGTCTTTATGGGGTAAGCGAAGGGTAGTGTTTTCCGTCTCAGGCACTTATTCCAAACAGGGATTGCAGAGACGGGTTCTGGGTCGGGTCATGGAAAACCACATGGAGGGTTAAGATTGAGGATTAGGAACATGGCATGCCTGTTTCTCTGGTGTCGGGTCCCGTTCCCGTGGGGATTTGTATGAAAGGTGCTCAGGGTGAGGGTCCCATTGTCTGCTTGTTTCCAGCATGTCCCTCCCCGGTCTTCGTGTTCTCTTGGGGCATACAATTGGGTCCTGCTCTGAGTGTTGGTCACCCATCCCTACGTCAAGCTCTCTGGCCATCTGGTAAAAGGAGAAGACTGTTGTGCTTCAGGTTCACCTCTAGGCAGAGTTTGAGGTACAGTCTGGGGACAAATGCCTGAATACACAGGCTGGATACAGATGACGTCCTCATGCCAGGGCAGATCCCACCTGCGGGTATGAGGCCTTCTCACTGTGTGGCTGACAGCAGATCGGGGTTCTGGATGTGTCACACAGAGCATTAGAGCACAGGGATTCAGGGGATATTGGGTGCCGTCGAGCAGGCGCTATACGATGATCCTTATGTGGGGATTTGCTCAGGTCCATACTTCCCTTCTCCTCTCTGGTGGGCAGACAGAACTCTGCCTTGTGGCTCCAGATTCACAAACTGGAATACTTGCGGACCAGGAATGAGAGCCCGGGAGTCCGAAAACTAGAGCTACAGTTCAAGTGCATGGCAGTTCCTATGTGCATAGGCAGATTCGAGACTCCAGGACCTGAGTAAGGGTCAGGGTCCGATGCTTGATCACACTGGAATGTTGTCCATGATTCCCGAAGAATGCAGGGGAGGCATCATGAGACCATGGAGGTTTCCCACTCTCGGGCTTGTGAGCTGCTCCAAACAGCATGTTGTCCTTCTGCAGAACAAGGGGGAGTCCTTCTATTATTTGATTTAGAGGTTTTCGAATGGAGCGATCAGAGCAGAGCTCTATGAGTGGATGCCTGCAAAGCCCACCTCGGGTTACCATTGAGGCCGAATAACGCGGCAGGGTTGATTTGCAGGCTCTGGGGCAAAAGGCCAAGGGTTTCGAGATGACAGCGTGTCTTATTGAGGGGTACATGTTGCCCTATGTCCAGGGAGACCATCCAATGTGGTGTTGGTTCAGGAGCCAGGCAGGATTCCCCTACCCTGACGGTCTGACCTTGCTTCCAAGAGCAACGCTTCCTTCTAGAGACAAGATGGTTTCTTTTGTGCAGCTCAGGGAACACCTGTTGGACCAAATGTTCATACTCAAGAACAGGTCTCTGGGGACCGATGTCTGACAACCTAAACAAGGGTTCTGATGGGGTTCTAGGCGCATGTCCAGTACATTCTGCGTACTCGGGGCCACTGCCTTGGTGTGATGCCTGTAGGTAGGTGCTCAGGGCGAGTCAGACTCTGTATTTTTCTCCTGTGCGGCCCACGGAATTGGTTAGGACTGACGGGCCCTGTAGGTTTCTCCAACAGTGGACATTTTCATCCACTGTTTAGGACAGAGTTTTCTTCGAGAGGGTAGGCCCAGCCTTGCAGTGTTTGGCTAGAGGCCCCATCCTGGGACCAGGTGTCCAGGGCTTTTGAGACAGAAGTCTGCAAAAAACAAATTCGGATTATGGTTAGGGGAGAAGTCATGGCATATGAGATCTGGAGATGCTGAGGTCAGTGCCTCGGGATTTGATATTAGGGCAGCTGGGAGGCAGTCACGCAGGCTGTTCTCTCTGCACTGTGTTTCTTGGATACCACGGAACGGACCATTGCTTCGTGGGGCCGTGGGATTCTCTTTCCTGCTGGGGTCTTGCCTGGAATCCAAGAACTGCTGTCATTCTGGTGGAAAGAGAAGAGTGCTGTTCCCTTTCTCAGGGATCCCACCAAAACAAGGATTGCAGAGAATTGTCTGGGATGCGGTACCTACCTAAGACAATCCAGGGTTAAGACTGGGGATTAGGGTCACTGCATAACTTGTTGGCGGGTGCCTGGTGCAGCTCCTAATGGGGCTTGTCGAAAGCGAGCTCAGACTGAGGATCACAATGCCTGATGGCTCTAATGAGTGGGCGCATTCTCTTGGGGCATGCCACTGCCTCCCACATGTCGGTTGGACACCCATCCCCAAAGCAAGCTTTCCAGACATATGGAAGCAGGAGTAGAATGTGGTGCTTCAGTTTGACCAATAAGCAGGGATTTGAGCTGCGGTCTGGGGGTAATGCCTGAATACAAAGTTTGGAGGGAGATTCTGGCCTCGGGCCACAACAGGTGACACCTGCCTGGTATGCGGCCCATGTCTGAGTGCCTGATAGGTGATCAGGTTCCGGATGTGTTGTCAGAACAATAGAGCACCAGGTTGCCTATGATATCGGGCAGTGGGGGGTCGTTGTCAAGCGCCTTGTAAGTTGATCCTCATGTGTGGATCGTTTGCAGGCCCGTACACCTCGTCTGTTTTCTGCTCCATAGGCAGAAGATTGTCTTGTGAATCCAGAATCGCAATCTGGTGTTTTGTGGACCAGGAGTGAGAGTCCGGAAACCCTAAGGACGAGCACAGTTCATTTCAGTGCCAAGTGCATGCTAGTTGAAATATGCCGCGGCGGATTCGAGTAATCTAGGCCCTGAGTATGGGAGGGTCCTATGTGTTCTCACGCTGGAATGTGTGTCCATGATATGGACGAAGAATTCAGGGGTGGCCTCATGAGTCCAGGGATTTTTCCAACTCTCGGTCAAGTGAGCTGTTCCCAACAGCAAGGTGTCCCTTGGTGGGTGAAGCGGGAGTACGTTTAGATGATTCCAGGGTCCCCTTTATAGAACGATAAGATAGCAGAGCTCCCCAAATGGATGCCTGAAAACCCACCTCATGTTACCATTGCAGCCGAGGAACATGGCACGTTCGATCTGCTGGCTCTGCGGCCACCTGCCAAGGGGACCATAGGTATCTTAAGACAGGGTATCTTATGCTGGCGAGTCACAGTGCTTGTCTGTGTCCACGTAGATCATCCAGTGTGGTGGCAGTTCAGGAGATAGGTAGGATTCCTCTACACCCAAGGGCAGCCTTTCCATCTAGGAACAGGATGGGTTTTGTTGTTTGGCTCTGGGAACACATGTTGAACCAAATGTTAAAATTACAGAACATGTCTCTGGGGACAGATGCCTGACAACCTAAACTAGGGTGCTAATGAAGTCCTGGGTGCAGGTCCAGCTCAATCTCCTGACTCGGGGCCTCTGGCCTTGGTGTCTGAGTGGAGGTAGGTGCTCCGTTTGTGTCAGACTGGGCATTTTTCTCCAGTGCGGACTCCGGAATTGGTCAGGGCTCAGGGGCCTTTTCGTTTTCTCCAAACCTGGAAGGTTTAGGCCACGGTTTCGGGTGGAGTTTCCTAGGAAAGGCAGTCCCAGTCCTGCAGTGTAGGCCCAGAGACCCAATGATGCAGGGCAATGTGAACCAGGGCTTTGGAGATCGAAGTCCACAAACATAAACTCGGATTAAGCTAAGGTGCTAGGTGATGGCAGATGCGTAGAAGAGGCTGAGGACTGTGCCTCGGGATTTGAAATTAGGGCGGGTGCGAGATGGTAGCCCAGGCATTTCTGTCTGCATTGTGTGTGTTGAATGTTTGGGAATGGAGGTGTGTCCTCACGGGGCCTTTGGAGATTCTTTTTCAATGGCGTTCTCTAGGTGCACACGAGTTTTGTGTCTTTATGAGGAAAGCGAAGGGTAATGTTTTCCGTCTCAGGCACCCATTCCAAACAGGGATTGCAGAGACGGGTTCTGGGTCGGGTCATGGAAAATCACAAGGAGGGTTAAGATTGAGGACCAGGAACATGGCATGCCTGTTTCTCTGGTGTCGGGTCCCGTTCCCGTGGGGATTTGTATGAAAGATGCTCAGGGTGAGGGTCCCATTGTCTGCTGTTTCCAGCATGGCCCTCCGCGGTCTACGTGTTCTCTTGGGCCATACAATTGGGTCCTGTCGGGAGCCGGTACAGGAGGCCTACTCTAAGAGCCGTAAGGACTGAATATGATTGGCTGTTCATTTAGGTCCACTCTCGCGGGAGGTGCATGAGCACTGCATTGTGATTGGGTAACACTGCCTGTATAAAAACGCAAGTGCCGAGGGTAAGGGAGGAGAAAGAAAAAAGCGATTAAAGAATAAGGTTCGCCGCTACGTGAGTCTCCGAGTCGTTCTTGCAGGCCGAGAGCGACAAGTGGTGCTGAGACCCGGGAATCTCATCGTGAGAGACGCATGGAGTCGGTGACGATCAGGTAAAGAGTGCACCTATTTCTCTCTAGTGACAGGGAAAGTTCCTCAAGTCGAGGTCGAGCCTAGAAAGTTTTCCTGGATGGAAACAAGATGGCTGCAAAGTTCCTAGGATAAGGACGAGAGTAAAGCTTTCTGGTATGGGAAACGAGATGGCCGTGACAGGGAAAGTTCCTCAAGTCGAGGACGAGAGTAAAGCTTTCCCGGATGGGAAACGAGATGGCTGCAAAGTTCCTTGGATAAGGACGAGAGTAAAGCTTTCCGGGATGGGAAACGAGATGGCCACATATAAAATGCTGGGGCCGCTTTCTGATATTCTTAAAGCAATTGGTACTCCTTTAAAAAATAAAACAGCTCGTTTGTTTTTGAGAGAAGTGGGACAAACAGCTCCCTGGTTTTTGGAGGAAGGGATATTAAACATCCCTCAGTGGGAGCATTTAGGAGAAGACCTTAGACGCGATCCGCGCACTACGCTGGGAACCCTGGCCATTTGGTCTTTAGTGAAAGTTTGTTTGCAATCCCCGCAAGAGCCCATATGCCAGGCTGTGCTACTGGGAGGGAGATCTTAGAACAAGTGAAAGAGGAATTTTGTAAAGGATCCTTGAAGGACACTAGCTCTGAGAGTGAAAGCTCAAACGGACACTCAGACAGTGAGGGATCTAGCTCGAGCGATGATGAAAGGAGCAGAGGAGGGAAATCGCCCAAAAGCCAAAAGGTGAGCAAGATGCAAAAGGAGCTTGCAAAAAAGGAGGAGGAACTAAAAAAGGCTATGGCGCAGCTCAAAATGCAGGGGGAAGTTATGGCGCAGCTGAAATTAAAAGCGAAAGAAGGAGCTATGGCGCAGTTACAAACAGAGGCGGAAGTGGTAGATAACTTAGATCCTGTGCCCACACGCCCAGCACCAACAGCGCCACCTTACGAGGGGCCTTCTCCGTATAAACCTTGCTGCACCAAGGCCTGCTATTGTGCGAGCTGCACCGCATGAGTGGCTGCCATAGTAGCCTCTCAGGAGTTTGGGTGGGAACAGGATTCTCATTCAGTCCTAAAATCCCCACTTACTCTAACTCCACCTTTTTTTGGCTATAATTATACCTACCAAGACCCGGCGCAAGGCGCGTCAGCTCACCTTCTAGATAGGTGGCTGCTCTGCATCGCTGCACAGGCATGTACAGGCTTGGAAAGCCTTCACTTTATTAATGGGTCTACATGGCGTAACTGTACGTACAACTATCAAGTAGGCTCTCGATTTGAAACAAATGTTACTTGCAATTGCACCTCAGCTAAGCACATAAGTTACTCACCAATGCCCGTCTGTGTCAGAGCTCCCTTTCTCTTCATAGTTTTTAATGCTTCTACTATTAACAAGTCATCTAGTCTCTCTTGTGAGTCCCAGAATTGTCTGCTATCAGAATGTTGGAATGCCACGGTGGGAGACTTGGCAGTAATAGCCAAGATTCCGACGTATATCCCGATGCCAGTACAGGTGAACCCCGACAACCTGCCGGTGCTGCTTCGACATAAATGAGACTTTGGAATAACAGCAGCCATTATTGCAGCTATCGCAGCATCCGCTGCCACTGCTACTGCTGCCGTGGTAGCGTTGACAACCTCGGTACAGACAACAGCCGCCATGCTCAACACCGTCACAGGAATGGTCGCTGAAGCATTGGCTACGCAAGAACAAATTAACGGACATTTGCATGCTGGGATCCTTATTGTAAATCAAAGGGTTGATCTTGTACAGGAACAACTTGATATCCTAGAGTCAATTGTGTCGATAGGATGCATACATAATATGGCCGGACTTTGTATCACCCCTATAGTCATAACAACTTATCCTTAGCAGCTAACCTCTCTGGACAGTTAGGAAATATGCTTAATGGTACCTGGAACCATCAATTTCAAAATTTAACTAGGCAATTATGAGCTCAAATTATATCCATATATTCTACCAAAGTAACTATTGCACCTGTTAGTAAGTGGGGAAAAAATGTTACAGCAATCTGTTTCGTTCCTCAAAGAGTGGGCCGGACTTGGTGCCATGGCTGTTCTCTTAATCATAGCTAACATACTAATGTTACGTTGGGTGTGTGGCCGTGTCCGTCGCAATCAACGACAATAACACCTCATGGTTCAAGCCATGATGGCTCTTGAAGCTGGTACCTCCCCCCAGATATGGCTAAGTATGCTAGATCGATAGTCAAAGACGGGTAAGACTGATCCCACACCATAGCAACCTAAGACAGGGGCTCTTCGACCAGGGAGAGTACCCGATGATGGGTAAGCATGTGTGCTGAGGATTGGCAACCTAAGACAGGCACGATCTCAGCCATTATAAATAAATAAAAAAGGGGGAGATGTCAGAAGCCGGTACAGGAGGCCTACTCTAAGAGCCGTAAGGGACTGAATATGATTGGCTGTTCATTTAGGTCCACTCTCGCGGGAGGTGCATGAGCACTGCATTGTGATTGGGTAACACTGCCTGTATAAAAACGCATGCGCCGAGGGTAAGGGAGGAGAAAGAAAAAAGCGATTAAAGAAGAAGGTTCGCCGCTACGTGAGTCTCCGAGTCGTTCTTGCAGGCGGAGAGCAACAGGGTCCTGCTCTGAATGTTGGTCACCCATCCCTACACAAGCTCTCTGGCCATCTGGTAAAAGGAGAAGACTGTTGTGCTTCAGGTTCACATCTAGGCAGGGTTTGAGGTACAGTCTGGGGACAAATGCCTGAATACACAGGCTGGATACAGATGACGTCCTCAGGCCACGGCAGATCCCACCTGCGGGTATGAGGCCTTCTCACTGTGTGGCTGACAGTAGATCGGGATTCTGGATGTGTCAGACAGAGCATTAGAGCACAGGGCTTCAAAGGATATTGGGTGCCGTCGAGCAGGCGCTATACGATGATCCTTATGTGGGGATTTGCTCAGGTCCATACTTCCCTTCTCCTCTCTGGTGGGCAGACAGAACTCTGCCTTGTGGCTCCAGATTCACAAACTGGAATACTTGCGGACCAGGAGTGAGAGCCCGGGAGCCCGAAAACTAGAGCTACAGTTCAAGTGCATGGCAGTTCCTATGTGCAGAGGCAGAGTCGAGATCTCCAGGCCCTGAGTAAGGGTCAGGGTCCGATGCTTGATCACAAAGGAATGTTGTCCATGATGCCCGCAGAATGCAGTGGAGGCATCATGAGACGATGGAGGTTTCCCACTCTCGGGCTTGTGAGCTGCTCCAAACAACAAGTTGTCCTTCTGCAGAACAAGGGGGAGTCCTTCTATTATTTGATTTAGAGGTTTTCGAATGGAACGATCAGAGCAGAGCCCTATGAGTGGATGCCTGAAAAGCCCACCTCGGGTTACCATTGAGGCTGAATAACGCGGCAGGGTTGATTTGCAGGCTCTGGGGCAAAAGGCCAAGGGTTTCAAGATAACAGAGTGTCTTATTGAGGGATAAGTGTTGCCGTATGTCCAGGGAGACCATCCAATGTGGTGTTGGTTCAGGAGCCAGGCAGGATTCCCCTACCCTGACGGTCTGACCTTGCTTCCAAGAGCAACGCTTCCTTCTGGAGACAAGATGGTTTCTGTTGTGCAGCTCAGGGAACACATGTTGGACCAAATGTAAGTACTCCAGAACAGGTCTCTAGGGACCGATGTCTGACAACCTAAACAAGGGTTCTGATGGGGTTCTAGGCGCATGTCCAGTTCATTCTGCAGACTCGTGGACACTGCCTTGGTGTGATGCCTGTAGGTAGGTGCTCAGGGCGAGTCAGACTGTGTATTTTTCTCCTGTGCGGCCCACGGAATTGTTTAAGACTGACGGGCCCTGTAAGTTTCTCCAAGGGTGGACATTTTCATCCACTGTTTAGGACAGAGTTTTCTTCGAGAGGGTAGGCCCAGCCTTGCAGCGTTTGGCTAGAGGCCCCATCCTGGGACCAGGTGTCCAGGGCTTTTGAGACAGAAGTCTGCAAAAAAACAATTTCGGATTATGGTTAGGGGAGTACTCATGGCATATGAGATCTGGAGATGCTGAGGTCAGTGCCTAGGGATTTGATATTAGGGCAGCTGGGAGGCAGTCACGCAGGCTGTTCTCTCTGCATTGTGTTTCTTGGATCCCACGGAACGGACCGTTGTCTTCGTGGGGCCGTGGGATTCTCTTTCCTGCTGGGGTCTTGCCTGGAATCCAAGAACTGCTGTCATTCTGGGGAAAGGGAATAGTGATGTTCCCTTTCTCAGGGATCCCACCAAAACTAGGATTGCAGAGAAGTGTCTGGGATGCGGTACCTACCTAAGACAATCCAGGGTTAAGACTGGAGATTAGGGTCACGGCATGGCTGGTTGGCGGGTGCCTGGTGCAGCTCCTAATGGGGCTTGTGGAAAGCGAGCTCAGACTGAGGATCACAATGCCTGATGGCTCTAATGAGTGGGCGCATTCTCTTGGGGCATGCCACTGCCTCCCACATGTCGGTTGGACACCCATCCCCAAGCAAGCTTTCCAGACTTATGGAAGCAGGAGTAGAATGTGGTGCTTCAGTTTGACCAATAAGAAGGGATTTGAGCTTCGGTCTGGGGGTAATGCCTGAATACAAAGTTTGGAGGGAGATTCTGGCCTCGGGCCACAACAGGTGACACCTGCCTGGTATGCGGCCCATGTCTGAGTGCTTGATAGGTGATCAGGTTCCGGATGTGTTGACAGAACAATAGAGCACCAGGTTTCCTATGATATCGGGGCAGTGGCGGGTCGTTGTCAAGCGCCTTGTAAGTTGATCCTCATGTGTGGATCGTTTGCAGGCCCGTACACCTCGTCTTTTTTCTGCTCCATAGGCAGAAGATTGTCTTGTGACTCCAGAATCGCAATCTGGTGTTTTGTGGGCCAGGAGTGAGAGTCCGGAAACCCTAAGGACGAGCACGGTTCAGTTCAGTGCCGAGTGCATGCTAGTTGAAATATGCCGCGGCGGATTCGAGAAATCTAGGCCCTGTGTATGGGAGGGTCCTATGTGTTCTCACGCTGGAATGTGTGTCCATGATAGGGCCGAAGAATTCAGTGGTGGCCTCATGAGTCCAGGGTTGTTTTCCAACTCTAGGTCATGTGAGCTGTTCCCAACAGCAAGGTGTCCCTTGGCGGGTGAAGCGGGAGTACGTTTAGATGACTCCAGGGTCCCCCTTATGGAACGATAAGATAGCAGAGCTCCCCAAATGGATGCCTGAAATCCCACCTCGTGTTACCATTGCAGCCGAGCAACATGGCACGTTCGATCTTCGGGCTCTGGGGCCACCTGCCAAGGGGACCATGGGTATCTTAAGACAGGGTATCTTATGCTGGCGAGTCACAGTGCTTGTGTGTCCACGGAGATCATCCAGTGTGGTGGCAGTTCAGGAGATAGGTAGGATTCCTCTACACCCAAGGGCAGCCTTTCCATCTGGGAACAGGATGGGTTTTGTTGTGTGGCCCAGGGAACACATGTTGAACCAAATGTTAAAATTACAGAACATGTCTCTGGGGACGGATGCCTGACAACCTAAACTAGGGTGCTAATGAAGTCCTGCGCGCAGGTCCAGCTCAATCTCCTGACTCGGGGCCTTTTGCCTTGGTGTCTGACTGGAGGTAGGTGCTCCGTTTGTGTCAGTCTGTGCATTTTTCTCCAGTGCGGACTCCGGAATTGGTCAGGGCTCAGGGGCCTTTTCGTTTTCGCCAAACCTGGAAGGTTTAGGCCACGGTTTTGGGTGGAGTTTTCCTAGGAAAGTCAGTCCCAGTCCTGCAGTGTAGGCCCGGAGACCCAATGATGCAGGGCAATGTGAACCAGGGTTTTGGAGATCGAAGTCCACAAACATAAACTCGGATTAAGCTTAGGTGCTAGTTGATGGCAGATGCGATTAGAAAGGGCCAAGGACTGTGCCTCGGGATTTGAAATTAGGGCGGGTGCGAGGTGGTAGCCCAGGCATTTCTGTCTGCATTGTGTGTGTTGAATGTTTGGGAATGGAGGTGTGTCCTCACGGGGCCTTTGGAGATTCTTCCTCAATGGCGTTCTCTAGGTGCACACGAGTTTTGTGTCTTTATGGGGAAAGCGAAGGGTAATGTTTTCCGTCTCAGGCACCCATTCCAAACAGGGATTGCAGAGACCGGTTTTTGGTCGGGTCATGGAAAATCACAAGGAGGGTTAAGATTGAGGACCAGGAACATGGCATGCCTGTTTCTCTGGTTTCGGGTCCCGTTTCCGTGGGGATTTGTATGAAAGGTGCTCAGGGTGAGGGTCCCATTGTCTGCTATTTCCAGCATGGCCCTCCGTGGTCTACGTGTTCTCTTGGGCCATACAATTGGGTCCTGCTCTGAGTGTTGGTCACCCATCCCTATGTCAATCTCTCTGGCCATCTGGTAAAAGGAGAAGACTGTTGTGCTTCAGGTTCACATCTAGGCAGAGTTTGAGGTACAGTCTGGGGACAAATGCCTGAATACACAGGCTGGATACAGATGAGGTCCTCAGGCCACGTCAGATCCCACCTGCGGGTATGAGGCCTTCTCACTGTGTGGTTGACAGGAGATCGGGGTTCTGGATGTGTCAGACAGAGCATTAGAGCACAGGGATTCAGGGGATATTGGGTGCCGTCGAGCAGGCGCTATACGATAATCCTTATGTGGGGATTTGCTTAGGTCCATACTTCCCTTCTCCTCTCTGGTTGGCAGACAGAACTCTGCCTTGTGGCTCCAGATTCACAAACTGGAATACTTGCGGACCAGGAATGAGAGCCCGGGAGCCCTAAAACGAGAGCTACAGTTCAAGTGCATGGCAGTTCCTATGTGCAGAGGCAAAGACGAGATCTCCCGGCCCTGAGGAAGCGTCAGGGTCCGATGCTTGATCACACTGGAATTTTGTCCATGATGCCCGAAGAATGCAGGGGTGGCCTCAGAGACCAAGAACGTTTCCCACTCTCGGGCTTGTGAGCTACTCCAAACAGCAAGTTGTGCTTCTGCAGAACAAGGGGGAGTCCTTCTATTATTTGGCTCTAGAGGTTTTCGAATAGAACGATCAGAGCAGAGCCCTATGAGTGGATGCCTGCAAAGCCCACCTCGGGTTACCATTGAGGTCGAATAACGCGGCAGGTTTGATTTGCAGGCTCTGGGGCAAAAGGCCAAGGGTTTCGAGATGACAGCGTGTCTTATTAAGGGGTAAGTGTTGCTCTATGTCCAGGGAGACCATCCAATGTGGTGTTGGTTCAGGAGCCAGGCAGGATTCCCCTACCCTGACGGTCTGACCTTGCTTCCAAGAGCAACGCTTCCTTCTGGAGACAAGATGGTTTCTGTTGTGCAGCTCAGGGAACACATGTTGGACCAAATGTTCGTACTCCAGAACAGGTCTCTGGGGACCGATGTCTGACAACCTAAACAAGGGTTCTGATGGGGTTCTAGGCACATGTCCAGTTCATTCTGCAGACTCGGTGCCACTGCCTTGGTGTGATGCCTGTAGGTAGGTGCTCAGGTCGAGTCAGACTGTGTATTTTTCTCCCGTGCGACCCACGGAATTGATTAGGACTGACGGGCCCTGTAGGTTTCTCCAACAGTGGACATTTTCATCCACTGTTTAGGACAGAGTTTTCTTCGAGAGGGTAGGCCCAGCCTTGCAGTGTTTGGCTAGAGGCCCCATCCTGGGACCAGGTGTCCAGGGCTTTTGAGACAGAAGTCTGCAAAAAAACAAGTTTGGATTATGGTTAGAGGAGAAGTCATGGCATATGAGATCTGGAGATGCTGAGGTCAGTGCCTAGGGATTTGATATTAGGGCAGCTGGGAGGCAGTCACGCAGGCTGTTCTCTCTGAATTTTGTTTCTTGTATCCCACGGAACGGAGCGTTGTCTTCGTGGGGCCGTGGGAGTCTCTTTCCTGCTGGGGTCTTGCCTGGAATCCAAGAACTGCTGTCATTCTGGGGAAAGGGAAGAGTGCTGTTCCCTTTCTCAGGGATCCCACCAAAACAAGGATTGCAGAGAAGTGTCTGGGATGCGGTACCTACCTAAGACAATCCAGGGTTAAGACTGGGGATTAGGGTCACGGCATGGCTGGTTGGCGGGTGCCTGGTGCAGCTCCTAATGGTGCTTGTCGAAAGCGAGCTCAGACTGAGGATCACAATGCCTGATGGCTCTAATGAGTGGGCGCATACTCTTGGGGCATGCCACTGCCTCCCACATGTCGGTTGGACACCCATCCCCAAAGCAAGCTTTCCAGACATATGAAAACAGGAGTAGAATGTGGTGCTTCAGTTTGACCCATAGGCAGGGTTTTGAGCTGCGGTCTGGGGGTAATGCCTGAATACAAAGTTTGGAGGGAGATTCTGGCCTCGGGCCACAACAGGTGACACCTGCCTGGTATGCGGCCCAAGTCTGAGTGCCTGATAGGGGATCAGGTTACGGATGTGTTGACAGAACAATAGAGCACCAGGTTGCCTATGATATCGGGGCAGTGGGGGGTCGTTGTCAAGCGCCTTGTAAGTTGATCCTCATGTGTGGATCTTTTGCAGGCCCATACACCTCGTCTGTTTTCTGCTCCATAGGCAGAAGATTGTATTGTGACTCCAGAATCGCAATCTGGTGTTTTGTGGGCCAGGAGTGAGAGTCCGGAAACCCTAAGGACGAGCACGTACCAGTTCAGTCCCGAGTGCATGCTAGTTGAAATATGCCGCGGCGGATTCGAAAATTCTAGGCCCTGAGTATGGGAGGGTCCTATGTGTTCTCACGCTGGAATGTGTGTCCATGATATGGCCCAAGAATTCAGGGGTGGCCTCATGAGTCCATGGTTGTTTTCCAACTCTCGGTCATGTGAGCTGTTCCCAACAGCAAGGTGTCCCTTGGCGGGTGAGGCGGGAGTACGTTTAGATGACACCAGGGTCCCCTTATGGAACGATAAGATAGCAAAGCTCCCCAATGGATGCCTGAAAATCCACCCCGTGTTACCATTGCAGCCAAGGAACATGGCACGTTCGATCTGCTGGCTCTGCGGCCACCTGCCAAAGGGACCATGAGTATCTTAAGACAAGGTATCTTATGCTGGCGAGTCACAGTGCTTGTCTGTGTCCATGGAGATCTTCCAGTGTGGTGGTAGTTCAGGAGATAGGTAGGATTCCTATACACCCAAGGGCAGCCTTTCAATCTGGGGACAGGATGGGTTTTGTTGTGTGGCTCAGGGAAAACATGTTGAAACAAATGTTGAAATTACAGAACATGTCTCTGGGGACAGATGCCTGACAACCTAAACTAGGGTGCTAATGAAGTCCTGGGCGCAGGTCCAGCTCAATCTCCTGACTCTGGGCCACTGGCCTTGGTGTCTGAGTGGAGGTAGGAGCTCCATATGTGTCAGACTGTGCATTTTTCTCCAGTGCGGAATACGGAATTGGTCAGGGCGCAGGGGCCTTGTCGGTTTCTCCAAACCTGGAAGTTTTAGGCCACGGTTTCGGGTGGAGTTTTCCTCGGAAAGGCAGTCCAAGTCGTGCAGTGTAGGCCCGGAGACCCAATGATGCAGGGCAATGTGAACCAGGGCTTTGGAGATCGAAGTCCACAAACATAAACTCCGATTAAGCTTAGGTGCTAGGTGATGGCAGATGCGATTAGGAGAGGCCGAGGATTGTGCCTCGGGATTTGAAATTAGGGCGGGTGGGAGGTGGTAGCCCAGGCATTTCTGTCTGCATTGTGTGTGTTGAATGTTTGGGAATGGAGGTGTGTCCTCACGGGGCCGTTGGAGATTCTTCCTCAATGGCGTTCTCTAGGTGCACACGAGTTTTGTGTCTTTATGGGGAAAGCGAAGGGTAATGTTTTCCTTCTCAGGCACCCATTCCAAACAGGGATTGCAGAGACGGGTTCTGGGTCGGGTCATGGAAAACCACAAGGAGGGTTATGATTGAGGACTAGGAACATGGCATGCCTGTTTCTCTGGTTTCGGGTCCCGTTCCCGTGGGGATTTGTATGAAAGGTGCTCAAGGTGAGGGTCCCATTGTCTGCTGTTTCCAGCAAGGCCCTACCCGGTCTTCGTGTTCTCTTAGGCCATACAATTGGTTCCTGCTCTGAGTGTTGGCCTCCCATCCCTACGTCAAGCTCTCTGGCCATCTGGTAAAAGGAGAAGACTGTTTTGCTTCAGGTTCACCTCTAGGCAGGGTTTGAGGTAGTGTCTGGGGACAAATACCTCAATACACAGGCTGGATACAGATGACGTCCTCAGTCCACGGCAGATCCCACCTGCGGGTATGAGGCCTTCTCACTGTGTGGTTGACAGGAGATCGGGGTTCTGGATGTGTCAGACAGAGCATTAGAGCACAGGGCTTCAGGGGATATTGGGTACAGTCGAGCAGGCGCTATACGAAGATCCTTATGTGGGTATTTGCTCAGGTCAATACTACCCTTCTCCTCTCTGGTGGGCAGACAGAACTCTGCCTTGTGGCTCCAGATTCACAAACTGGAATACTTGCGGAGCAGGAATGAGAGCCCGAAAGCCCGAAAACGAGAGCTACAGTTCAAGTGCATGGCAGTTCCTATGTGCAGAGGCAGATTCGAGATCTCCAGAACCTGAGTAAGGGTCAGGATCCGATGCTTGATCACACTGGAATTTTGTCCATGATGCCGAAGTATGCAGGGGCGGCCTAATGACACCATGGAGGTTTCCCACTCTCGGGCTTGTGAGCTCCTCCAAACAGCAAGTTGTCCTTCTGCAGAACAAGGGGGATTCCTTCTATTATTTGTCTTTAGAGGTTTTCGAATGGAACGATCAGAGCAGAGCCCTATGAGTGGATGCCTGCAAAGCCCACATCGGGTTACCATTGAGGCCGAATAACGCGGCAGGGTTGATTTGCAGGCTCTGGGGCAAAAGGCCAAGGGTTTCGAGATTACAGCGTGTCTTATTGAGGGGTAAGTGTTGCCCTATGTCCAGGGAGACCATCCAATGTGGTGTTGGTTCAGGAGCCAGGCAGGATTCCCCTACCCTGACTGTCTGACCTTGATTCCAAGAGCAACGTTTCCTTCTGGGGACAAGATGGTTTCTGTTGTGCAGCTCAGGGAACACATGTTGGACCAAATGTTCGTACTCCAGAACAGGTCTCTGGGGACCGATGTCTGACAACCAAAACAAGGGTTCTGATGGGGTTCTCGGCGCATGTCCAGTACATTCTGCAGACTCAAGGCCACTGCCTTGGTGTGATGCCTGTAGGTAGGTGCTCAGGGCGAGTCCGACTCTGTATTTTTCTACTGTGTGGCCCACGGAATTGGTTAGGAGTGAAGGGCCCTGTAGGTTTCTCCAACAGTGGACATTTTCATCCACTGTTTAGTGGAGAGTTTTCTTCGTGAGGGTAAGCCAAGTTTTGCAGTGTTTGGCTAGAGGCCCCATCCTGGGACCAGGTGTCCAGGGCTTTTGAGACAGAAGTCTGCAAAAAAACAAGTTCGGATTATGGTTAGGGGAGAAGTCATGGCATATGAGATCTGGAGATGCTGAGGTCAGTGCCTCGGGATTTGATATTAGGGCAGCTGGGAGGCAGTCACGCAGGCTGTTCTCTCTGCACTGTATTTCTAGAATCCCACGGAACGGACCGTTGTCTTCGTGGGGCCGTGGGAGTCTCTTTCCTACTGGGGTCTTGCCTGGAATCCAAGAACTGCTGTCATTCTGGGGAAAGGGAAGAGTGCTGTTCCCTTTCTCAGGGATCCCACCAAAACAAGGATTGCAGAGAAGTGTCTGGGATGCGGTACCTACCTAAGACAATCCAGGGTTAAGACTGGGGATTAGGGTCACGGCATGGCTTGTTGGCGAGTGCCTGGTGCAGCTCCTAATGGGGCTTGTGGAAAGCGAGCTCAGACTGAGGATCACAATGCCTGATGGCTCTAATGAGTGGGCGCATTCTCTTGGGGCATGCCACTGCCTCCCACATGTCGGTTGGACACACAACCCCAAAGAAAGCTTTCCAGACATATGGAAGCAGGAGTAGAATGTGGTGCTTCAGTTTGACCCATAAGCAGGGATTTGAGCTGCGGTCTGGGGGTAATGCCTGAATACAAAGTTTGGAGGGAGATTCTGGCCTCGGGCCACAACAGGTGACACCTGCCTTGTATGCGGCCCATGTCTGAGTGCCTGATAGGTGATCAGGTTCCGGATGTGTTGACAGAACAATAGAGCACCAGGTTGCCTATGATATCGGGGCAGTGGTGGGTCGCTGTCAAGAGACTTGTAAGTTGATCCTCATGTGTGGATTTTTTGCAGGCCCGTACACCTCGTCTGTTTTCTGCTCCATAGGCAGAAGATTGTCTTGTGACTCCAGAATCGCAATCTGGTGTTTTGTGGGCCAGGAATGAGAGTCCGGAAACCCTAAGGATGAGCACGGTTCAGTTCAGTGCCGAGTGCATGCTAGTTGAAATATGCCGCGGCGGATTCGAGAAATCTAGGCCCTGAGTATGGGAGGGTCTATGTGTTCTCATTCTGGAATGTGTGTTCATGATATTGCCGAAGATTTCAGGGGGGGCCTCATGAGTCCATGGTTGTTTTCCAACTCTCGGTCATGTGAGCTTTTCCCAACAGCAAGGTGTCCCTTGGCGGGTGAAGCGGGAGTACGTTTAGATGACTCCAGGATCCCCCTTGTGCAAGGATAAGATAGCAGAGCTCCCCAAATGGATGCCTGAAAACCCACCTCGTGTTACCATTGCATCCGAGGAACATGGCACGTTCGATCTGCTGGATTGGGGCCACCTGCCAAGGGGACCATGGGTATCTTAAGACAGGGTATCTTATGCTGGCGAGTCACAGTGCTTGTCTGTGTCCACGAAGTTCATCCAGAGTGGTGGCAGTTCAGGAGATACGTAGGATCCCTCTACACCCAAGGGCAGCCTTTCCATCTGGGCTAGGATGGGTTTGGTTGTGTGGCTCAGGGAACACATTTAAAACCAAATGTTAAAATTACAGTACATGTCTCTGGTGACAGATTCCTGACCCTAAACTAGGGTGCTAATGAAGTTCTGGGTGCAGGTCCAGCTCAATCTCATGACTCGGGGCCACTGGCCTTGGTGTCTGACTGGAGGTAGGTGCTCCGTTTGTGTCAGACTAGGCATTTTTTTCCAGTGCGGACTAGGGAATTGGTCAGGGGTCAGGGGCCTTGTCGTTTTCTCCAAACCTGGAAGGTTTAGGCCACGGTTTCGGGTTGAGTTTTCCTAGGAAAGGCAGTCCCAGTCCTGCAGTGTAGGCCCGGAGACCCAATGATGCAGAACAATGTGAACCAGGGCTTTGGAGATCGAAGTCCACAAACATAAACTCGGATTAAGCTTTGGTGCTAGTTGATGGCAGATGCGATTAGAAAGGGCCGAGGACTGTGCCTCTGGATTTGAAATTAGGGTGGTTGGGAGGTGGTAGCCCAGTCATTTCTGTCTACACTGTGTGTGTTGAATGTTTGGGAATCGAGGTGTGTCCTCACGGGGCCTTTGGAGATTCTTCCTCAATGGCGTTCTCTAGGTGCACACGAGTTTCGTGTCTTAATGGGGAAAGCAAAGGGTAATGTTTTCCGTCTCAGGCACCCATTCCAAACAGGGATTGCAGATACGGGTTCTGGGTCGGGTCATGGAAAATCACAAGGAGGGTTAAGATTGAGGACCAGGAACATGGCATGCCTGTTTCTCTCATGTCAGGTCCCGTTCCCGTGGGGATTTGTATGAAAGGTGCTCAGGGTGAGGGTCCCATTGTCTGCTTGTTTCCAGCATGGCCCTCCACGGCCTTCGTGTTCTCTTGGGCCATACAATTGGGTCCTGCTCTGAGTGTTGCTCACCCATTCCTACGTCAAGCTCTCTGGCCATATGGTAAAAGGAGAAGACTGTTGTGCTTCAGGTTCACCTCTAGGCAGGGTTTGAGGTACAGTCTGGGGACAAATGCCTGAATACACAGGCTGTATACAGATGACGTCCTCAGGCCACGGCAGATCCCAACTGCGTGTATGAGGCCTTCTCACTGTGTGGCTGACAGGAGATCGAGGTTCTGGGTGTGTCAGACAGAGCATTAGAGCACAGGGCTTCAGGGGATATTGGGTGCCGTCGAGCAGGCGCTATACGATGATCCTTATGTGGGAATTTGCTCAGGTCCATACTTCCCTTCTCCTCTCTGGTGGGCAGACAGAACTCTGCCTTGTGGCTCCAGATTCACAAACTGGAATACTTGCGGACCAGGAATGAGAGCCCGGGAGCCCGAAAACAAGAGCTACAGTTCAAGTGCATGGCAGTTCCTATGTGCAGAGGCAGAGTCGAGATCTCCAGGCCCTGAGTAAGGGTCAGGGTCCGATGCTTGATCACACTGGAATTTTGTCCATGATGCCCGAAGAATGCAGAGGTGGCCTCAGAGACCAATGAGGTTTCCCACTCTCGGGCTTGTGAGCTACGCCAAACAGCAAGTTGTCCTTCTGCAGAACAAGGGGGATTCCTTCTATTATTTGGCTCTAGAGGTTTTCGATTGGAACGATCAGAGCAGAGCCCTATGAGTGGATGCCTGCAAGCCCAACTCGGGTTACCATTGAGGCCGAATAACGCGGCAGGGTTGATTTGCAGGCCCTGGGGCAAAAGGCCAAGGGTTTCGAGATGACAGCATGTCTTATTGAGGGGTAAGTGTTGCCCTATGTCCAGGGAGACCATCCAATGTGGTGTTGGTTCAGGAGCCAGGCAGGATTCCCCTTTCCTGACGGTCAGACCTTGCTTCCAAGAGCAACGCTTCCTTCTGGAGACAAGATGGTTTCTCTTGTGCAGCTCAGGGAACACATGTTGGACCAAATGTTCGTACTCCAGAACACGTCTCTGGGGACCGATGTCTGACAACCTAAACAAGGGTTCTGATGGGGTTCTAGGCGCATGTCCAGTACATTCTGCAGACTCGGGGCCACTGCCTTGGTGTGATGCCTGTAGGTAGGTGCTCAGGGCGAGTCAGACTGTGTATTTTTCTCCTGTGCGGCCCACGGAATTGTTTAGGACTGACGGGCCCTGTAGGTTTCTCCAACAGTGGACATTTTCATCCACTGTTTAGGACAGAGTTTTCTTCGAGATGGTAGGCCCAGCCTTGCAGTGTTTGGCTAGAGGCCCCATCCTGGCACCAGGTGTCCAGGGCTATTGAGACAGAAGTCTGCAAAAAAACAAGTTCGGATTATGGTTAGGGGAGAAGTCATGGCATATGAGATCTGGAGATGCTGAGGTCTCTGCCTCGGGATTTGATATTAGGGCAGCTGGGAGGCAGTCACGGAGGCTGTTCTCTCTGCACTGTATTTCTAGAATCCCACGGAACGGACCGTTGTCTTCGTGGGGCCGTGGGAGTCTCTTTCCTGCTGGGGTCTTGCCTGGAATCCAAGAACTGCTGTCATTCTGGGGAAAGGGAAGAGTGCTATTCTCTTTCTCAGGGATCCCACCAAAACAAGAATTGCAGAGAAGTGTCTGGGATGCGGTACCTACCTAAGACAATCCAGGGTTAAGACTGGGGATTAGGGTCACGGCATGGGTAGTTTGCGGGTGCCTGGTGCAGCTCCTAATGGGGCTTGTGGAAAGCGAGCTCACACTGAGGATCACAATGCCTGATGGCTCTAATGAGTGGGCGCATTCTCTTGGGGCATGCCACTGCCTCCCACATGTCGGTTGGACACCATCCCCAAAGCAAGCTTTCCAGACATATGGAAGCAGGAGTAAAATGTGGTGCTTCAGTTTGACCCATAGGCAGGGATTTGAGCTGCGGTCTGGGGGTAATGCCTGAATACAAAGTTTGGAGGGAGATTCTGGCCTCGGGCCACAACAGGTGACACCTGCCTGGTATGCGGCCCATGTCTGAGTGCCTGATAGGTGATCAGGTTCCGGATGTGTTGACAGAACAATAGAGCACCAGGTTGCCTATGATATCGGGGCAGTGGGGGGTCGTTGTCAAGCGCCTTGTAAGTTGATCCTCATGTGTGGATCTGTTGCAGGCCCGTACACCTCGTCTGTTTTCTGCTCAGTAGGCCGAAGATTGTCTTGTGACTCCTGAATCGCAATCTGGTGTTTTGTGGGCCAGGAGTGAGAGTCCGGAAACCCTAAGGACGAGCATGGTTCAGTTCAGTGCCGAGTGCATGCTAGTTTAAATATGCCGCTGCGGATTCGAAAAATCTAGGCCCTGAGTATGGGAGGGTCCTATGTGTTCTCACGCTGGAATGTGTGTCCATGATATGGCCCAAGAATTCAGGGGTGGCCTCATGAGTCCATGGTTGTTTTCCAACTTTCGGTCATGTGAGCTGTTCCCAACAGCAAGGTGTCCCTTGGCGGGTGAAGCGGGAGTACGTTTAGATGACACCAGGGTCCCCTTATGGAACGATAAGATAGCAAAGCTCCCCAATGAATGCCTGAAAATCCACCCTGTGTTACCATTGCAGCCAAGGAACATGGCACGTTCGATTTGCTGGCTCTGCGGCCACCTGCCAAGGAGACCATGAGTATCTTAAGACAAGGTATCTTATGCTGGCGAGTCACAGTGCTTGTCTGTGTCCACGGAGATCTTCCCGTGTGGTGGTAGTTCAGGAGATAGGTAGGATTCCTCTACACCCAAGGGCAGCCTTTCAATCTGGGGACAGGATGGGTTTTGTTGTGTGGCTCAGGGAACACATGTTGAACCAAATGTGAAATTACAGAACATGTCTCTGGGGACAGATGCCTGACAACCTAAACTAGGGTGCTAATGAAGTCCTGCGCGCAGGTCCAGCTCAATCTCCTGACTTGGGCCACTGGCCTTGGTGTCTGAGTGGAAATAGGTGCTCCGTTTGTGTCCGACTGTGCATTTTTCTCCAGTGCGGAATAAGGAATTGGTCAGGGCACAGGGGCCTTTTCGGTTTCTCCAAACCTGGAAGTTTTAGGCCACGGTTTTGGGTGGAGTTTTCCTCGAAAAGGCAGTCCCAGTCCTGCAGTGTAAGCCCGAAGACCCAATGATGCAAGGCAATGTGAACCAGGGCTTTGGAGATCGAAGTCCACAAACATAAACTCGGATTAAGCTTAGGTGCTAGGTGATGGCAGATGCGATTAGAAGAGGCCGAGGACTGTGCCTTGAGATTTGAAATTCGGGCGGGTGGGAGGTGGAAGCCCAGGCATTTCTGTCTGCATTGTGTGTGTTGAATGTTTGGGAATGGAGGTGTGTCCTCACGGGGCCGTTGGAGATTCTTCCTCAATGGTGTTCTCTAGGTGCACACGAGTTTTGTGTCTTTATGGGGAAAGCGAAGGGTAATGTTTTCCTTCTCAGGCACCCATTCCAAACAGGGATTGCAGAGACGGGTTCTGGGTCGGGTCATGGAAAATCACAAGGAGGGTTATGATTGAGGACTAGGAACATGGCATGCCTGTTTCTCTGGTTTCGGGTCCCGTTCCCATGGGGATTTGTATGAAAGGTGCTCATGGTGAGGGTCCCATTGTCTGCTGTTTCCAGCAAGGCCCACCCCGGTTTTTGTTTTCTCTTAGGCCATACAATTGGTTCATGCTCTGAGTGTTGGCCACCCATCCCTACGTCAAGCTCTCTGGCCATCTGGTAAAAGGAGAAGACTGTTGTGCTTCAGGTTCACCTCTAGGCAGGGTTTGATGTACGGTCTGGGGACAAATGCCTGAATACACAGGCTGGATACAGATGAGGTCCTCAGGCCACGTCAGATCCCACCTGCGGGTATGAGGCCTTCTCACTGTGTGGTTGACAGGAGATCGGGGTTTTGGATGTGTCAGACAGAGCATTAGAGCACAGGGCTTCAGGGGATATTGGGTACCGTCGAGCAGGCACTATTCGAAGATCCTTATGTGGGTATTTGCTCAGGTCAATACTACCCTTCTCCTCTCTGGTGGGCAGACAGAACTCTGCCTTGTGGCTCCCGATTCACAAACTGGAATACTTGCGGAGCAGGAATGAGAGCCCGAAAGCCCGAAAACGAGAGCTACAGTTCAAGTGCATGGCAGTACCTATGTGCAGAGGCAGATTCGAGATCTCCAGGACCTGAGTAAGGGTCAGGATCCGATGCTTGATCACACTGGAATTTTGTCCATGATGCCCGAAGAATGCAGGGGAGGCCTCATGAGACCATGGAGGTTTCCCACTCTCGGGCTTGTGAGCTCCTCCAAACAGCAAGTTGTCCTTCTGCAGAACAAGGGGGATTCCTTCTATTATTTGTCTTTAGAGGTTTTCGAATGGAACGATCAGAGCAGAGCCCTATGAGTG